>NC_090964.1:6875213-7475213 GCF_040807025.1 Struthio camelus
GTCCTCTGAGAAAAGGAACACATGGAAAAACAGATACCGACTGTCAGTATCCAATCCCCCCTGCCACGACACGCACACCTCTGCAAACTCACATCTGTTCTTGGTCATCTCTCTCCTCCAGCGAGCCAAAGGGCAGTCCTAAGCAAAACAGCCTTTACGGTGTTGTGGAAGTTTTTACAACAGCCACACACGCACATGGCAGCGAACTGAGAAAAGGTTAGCCTCTCCGGACTAGCACTCCAGCCTCAAGAAAGACGGGCCCCAGGGAAAGCCAGAGCTAGAGGCGTGCACCATCAACACCAGGAAACACAGGCAGCCTCCAGCCTTGCACAGTGCCCTCACTGCAAAGTCCATTTTAGCCTCCTCACCCTTATTCACTTCCTCTGTGCTACAGAGGCAGGACGTCTCACCGGAGAGGAGACGACACGCGCTCGCGTACCAATAAACACAGAAACTACGCAGGCCAATGTGTAACCAGGAGGCAGCTACCCAGACCCCATGCTCTCCCCGAGCCTGGCATGCTCCACAGGTGTGGGGACGCCCGGGAGTTTGGCCCTGCAAGGGCACGAGCTGTTTTTTTGCTATCTTGCTGACAGAGAACTGTACAAAATTAGCACTTCAAAGACCCGTGTCACAGAGCATCTGCACCCACCTGGCTGAGGTTGAAGGTCATTATGCTGTTGTCATCATAGAGCAGGATGTTTATGGTATCTAAGGCCCACGTACTTTCAGCCAACAGCCCAGACTTCAGAGACATCATCACTCTCCAGGCTTCAGGAGTTCCTGTAACATAAACACATGATACTTCCAACTCCTGGAGTTTAAAAACAAAAAGGAGATACTTGATACTGCTTTCTGGTCCCATGAAGAGCAGAGCCTGCTTTAAGATGTTGTACGGACTGTATGTACCAGCAATCTCTCTGCAGACAATGCCAAACAGACATTGTAGCTGAAAAGGCAACTATCCTGCAAAGTTAAATCCTTACAGAGCCAGAGCCCTTCCGCCCGGCAGCGCTGCACCAAAGGGTAGCGGCAGCACCTCGTGATGGACACAAGCAGAAAAACACAAGCTTCCCCTTACCAATATCTTTTGCTGTCAGCCTTCTCCTCTGCTTCAACACAGGTTGCGTAGCTTCTACTGATCCCGGAGGGAAAGTGATGTCTCGTCGTATCATGGGAGGCTGTACGGCTGCTGGTGTTATATGCGAGGCAGGGACTGGTGGTCCGGCCTTCTGCATTTTCATCCCCGAGTGCAGGAATGGAGATTTACTAGGAGAAGTGCGGTTCTCCAGAGGTCTGGGCAGAGGTGCTGGGCTGGATACCTGAGGAATGTGATTCTGCATGCTAGGAGGGGTCTGGTAGTTAGATTGGGGGGGCCTAGTCATTGCGGGTACGGGGGCAGAGGGACCATAAGGAGGTTGCCGGTTCCCGTGGGAAGGCCACGGTCCCTCGTGGTTTACCCTCTGATCTGAATGCAGAATTTCATCTGTTCGAGTCACTCCGTGATAAGCAGGCCCCTGCGGTGCAGAGCCAGTGCTCTGCCGATTCGGATAGCTGTACCCTATTTCGTTGCGCCCTTGCCACATGGCGCCCTGCTGCGGGCCCTCTGGAGTAGACTGTATGGGGCCACCCATCATCTGAGGAGGCATGTTCTGCTGAGCATTGGAGCCTGGAGGAGCCGAGACCCTGTCTCTGCCAAATTGGAACGGGAACTGGTTCTGCGGCCCTCCGGCAGATCGGCGGTCAGCAGCAGGGTATGTACTCCCATACTGGTTATACAAGTCCTGCTGGGGAGACGGCTGTGCAGTTTGCTGCTGGCTCGGTTGCTGGGTCTGTGCTGGAGGCAGCTGCTGCTGCGTCTGCCCCTGCCCGGCGCTGTACGGTACATTGTACATCTCCCCTTCGTGCCGCTTGGCAGGCGGGCCGTAGCTGCCGTCCATCGGTCGCTTGTAATTCTACAAGGAAAATAAAGCCATCGGCAACAATGAGATGCATTCACTTAGAAAGAAGCAATGCTGACTCAGTGGGTAGATCTATGCAGAGCCAGAGGACGCGTCCCCATGGCATGGTCCGTACAACGGCAAAACTTTAGTCATATCCAGGGGGAAGTTAAATCGACCTTTCAGTTTCACAAGCTGAGGCCAACTCCTTGCAGCAGACTGCACGGTCTCCTTGTGGATCCTACAAGGATGCCCTAGGGGCAAAAATCTGTCCACAAACAAAACCTTCCTGTAGAAAAGGCTCAGCCCTACTATACATTCACCACAAACCAATCTGTGTGCAGGTACTTGTTCCCTTTCAAACCCAGGAACTTTATCAGACCCTATTTCCCTTAGATTTCCCAGAAAACAACAGTTTATGCCGAGGCATCACACAAGATGTGTTAAAAGCTGTTGTACTTTCTGCTTCTTCCTTTCCTTGTGGATTTCACAACGCATCACTGAAAGGAGCAAGAATTGTTCTCTCCCGCTACTTCTTTTAAATGCCAATGGAGAAAATAGGTAAATGCTGAGAGAAAATTAAAACCCAGATCCCTTTTGCCTCCAAGGGTCTGTGCTCTAGCTACTATCCAGTCAATTCAGAAGCTCTGCTGTCATGACTGGCTTCAGATGGAGCTCTAGGGCTTTAAAGATGACAAGTACCAGAGTAACTCGAACTCTTGGCTCAGAGCCCCGTGGCTCTGGTTGCAGAGCCAAACTGCAGAGCAGTTGGAATTATTCTTAGCACAGCTCTGCAAGTGCCCTCTCTATACTCTCCTAAACCAGAGGACTCAAAATCATCAGGAAAATATTATGGGTCACGGCACTGATACAAAGAGCAAGGTATATATAAAGATTATGGAAAGAGACATATGCTCATTCAAACTCTCCCTGAAACAAAGCTATGAGTAGGAGAGGCAGGGGGGCAATGGGGGAGTAGAGGCAGCTCTGAAGCCTTTGCCTGCAGGCAAAAAAAAACCCTGGGTTATGTGGAACGATCCACCTGAAACAGCCCACCAGAACTATCAAGGGACTTACTCCAAACAAACTCCTCTGATTACTTGGGTCAGCTTGGTACTGAAACACAAATTCACGGATTCAGAAAGTTCCAGAGGGGCAGAGAAGCCCAATAAAGCTTCCCGATACCCCACCTCCTGAATCCCGAGCACACATGACTGAACTGCACAGCCTCCATTCTCAAAACATGGTTCGCTTTCTAACGCAACACTGGAAACACTAATTAAAACTTCCTTATGCTATTCGGAAACTGGCAAAAACCTCCTCCTGTATGAGGGACTTAATTCGGTCTAGCACCTACACGTCCACAAAGCAAACACACAGACCAAAGATTTTTCATCCTCTCTTTTTCACACTTTGCGCAGATAAAACTCCTCCTTCTCTCAGTCAACCAAACTGGAAACTTTTTGATAACTTACCTGCTGTTGCTGTTGATACATGGTAGTTTGCTGGCTAGGGAAGGGGCTGCCCGAGGATGTGCCTTGAGTGGAGAATTGATTGCCATAGGAATCATGTCTAGAGAAGAAACAGATGCGTTACCCTTCCGATCAGAAGCATTTTTCACTTTAACACTCTCCAAGCTCCCAAAGTGGGAAGAGCTGTTTGGGGCAATACCCTACACAGACCTTTGCTGCTGCTGCTGCTGCTGCTGCGGGTAGCGGCTAGGAGAATACATCCCCGACTCAGGGGTGGAAGGCATGATGTTTGGCTGTGGAGTTCCAGTAGCTAAATTGCCCTCAGGTCCCATGCCAGGCTCCGTCCTACATAGAAACAGAGAAAAAAAAACCCACACATGCACGTAAATTCACCCTTGCTCCTCAAACGGAAAAAGGACGGTCAGGAAAGTCACTGTAGTGATGAGAGGGTAATCGTTTCTCATGAGTCAAGCAAATCAGGGTCTCACTGGTTTCAAGTACCCACCTCACTCTGTCGTAAGGACCTCCGTAGGAATAGTGTTGCCGCTGTCCCATGGCCATGTTACCCATCCCTGGACCTGCAGCACGATTGTAAGGGTCACCCATACCACTGTTGGGGCCCTGCCCTGAGGACATGAAGGGATCGCTTCCTGGAGCTGAAAGATTGAAAGAAGGATCAACAACACGTATCCTACATCTACACTAGAGCCATATCCCTTCTTCTGTGGGAAGAAGGGCAAGTAGAAGGTCTCACTACTCCTACAGCCTATTCCGGCCTGCAGCCAGATACAGGGATTAGCACTCATGGAGAAAAGGGAGAGGAGCAGGCAAGGACTTCCTCACCTTTCCTCATACTGCTGTAAGGATCTTTATTTGGCTCGTAAGACATGCGACCCATCATGTCGGAGGTATTCATGCTGGGCTGGTAACCTGGATTTGGAGTCATGGAGTTCCGCTTCTGGAACGTGGGATCACTGCCATCTGCAAAGGCATCCTGAAGGCCCACTGAGTTACTCCTGATTCAAAAAACCCACAAACATAGGGTTATAAAGGTCCACGATGCTTCACAGGATCCTCCTCCCCATGTTCCCTCTCAGGTGTTGCTGCTCCCTAGAAGGACCGTAGTCACGCTCTCCAAAAGAAGCGGGAAAAACTGCCCTTCTGCAACATCCTCCTCAGTCCCAATCCCAAAAGCGATGATTACACAGACACACAAAGAGATGCGGACTCAGCAGTGTTGCCGTGAGCCATTAACAAAGCAGGAGCAAAGCCATGGAGCCCCATCAAAACATGGGCTCCAGTCTCCAGCCGTTTGCGGTAGCGACCCCAAGGCAACCCTCGCAGCCACAGCTCATGGCTGCCATGGTGGGAGAGGGTGCAATGGTTCCATACCTGATGCCTGGCAAAGGGGGCATCTGACTGTGTGGTGTAGACGCTGGAGTTGGCGGCTTCAAGTCTCCTCCTTCTGCCATGGAGCTGCTGGTGGACTGAGGTGTCTGAGGACCCTGCATGGAGCCTGAACCCGCTGCAAGAACAGAAACCTAGCATGAACAGCTCTGCACCTGACAGATGCAATTCAGAACCTCGGGAACAGAGAGTGACAAGTCTGCGAAGGCAGTAACAGATGAAACACGTCCAAAAGACAAGGAGCTCAACACTGCAGGAACGTACCGCTGGGCTAGACTTCCCAGAAGAACCATGTACAGTAATGCAGAGCTGAGAGGACATGCTCATTTTCACTATGCCTTCATTCTTAACTATGTTCCCTTTTAGGCACCGTGCCACCGCAGTGGTCTCGTTCCCCAGGCTACCTAGCTTCAAAGGGTGATGCTCTACAGCATACCAAGAGGAGGGGAATATGTTGCTTCCTCTCAAGTGGCAACCACGGACCCACCGCCTTCACGTTCTCTTTCTACCCAGGAAGGAAGGTTGGGTTTGAGCCCTCTCCTGCAGTCTCACGTTCTCTCTGAGTGATGGAAAACTCCAGTACTTCAGCTGAAGTCACTAAGCAACTCTGAACAAGGCTCCTGTCCGCTGTGCCCTTCCAGCAGGGTTAATTCATGCAGGTAAATTCAAGCACCACTCCCAAAGATTCCTGGAACAGGGAATGCCGGAGATGCCGGATCTTTCACTGAGGATCTTTCACTGAACGACAAAACCCGTCCAGCAAGTTCTCCGGCTCTGTGTTAAGTTGCTTTACCCTACAGTAAGCTTTCAGCAAAAATCCCAGGCCGTCATGTGTAATCCAGCTGTGCCGCCAGCTCTAGGAGCTCTGCTCTGCCCCTGGATCGCTGTGGCAGTGTCAGCTCTCAGGTTCTTGCAGCTGGCAAGAGCTGAACTCTTAATTAATGTTTCCATTAGTTACCAGCCCCAGCACCCGATATCCCTCAGCTTCAGTCCTGCTGGTTGATGAGTCATTTCAGCTATTCATTAAAATCCTCCAAGGTCACGTCCAGGCCATGTTTGTTTACACCCCACCTTCCTGGCACCCTGTCCTCTGCTCCGCAACTCCCTCCCAGCCCGGGGAGGTCTCAGGAGAAGGAAGGGCAGAGGTGAGCTCAGTGGGGAGCTTCATTCATGAGCCTTCCCCGGCGCTCTCCGTCCCCAGGCAGCAGCGGTTCAGTTCCCCTCCTTCCCCCAGGAATTCGCCGCTCCCCTCTGCCACGTTACAAGCGCTTGGCATCGGCAGGAAGAGGCCTTGAGACATTCCCCGCGTCGCTGCCATTTGGTGTTTGTCCCCACCCCCTGCTGTCCCTCCCACTCACAAATTTACACACAGTTGGAGCCGGGCCAATTCCATGCTCTGGGAATTAAAACCCTACAGCAGACTGATTACGCCTCCCCGGGGACACGCTGCTGCTCACAAGAGGGACCCAAGAAGGTTTGCAGGAAACCCGTGCTGAGAGCCCGCAAGGCAATACCCAGTCCACTTCAGACAAGGCCTTCCTGTAAACGCTTCTGGTTTTTGGAGGGTTACGAGCGCACACAAGTGCACGGAAAGCAGCTTTGGCACCGCGAGCTTTCCCCAGCTAATCGCTCAGCAAAGTCTTCAGATGCTCCACAGTTACAGAAAGTGGTATTTAATGCAGCATCAGACACCGTCATCTTCATAAAGTTACGCAAAAGTTCATTTTTACAACTGAACGGGCTGGAATGAAGCGTAAGCCAATCCAAACAGGTTATAAAGTCTGCAAGGAGAGCAAAGCACACCTCTCTATGTGGGATGGCTTAGAGCCCTTCATCCAAAGGACGGGGCTTCAAGATGCCCCACTCAGCTTTCAGGTAGCGACGTTATTCTCCGGCAAACGTGATTCCTTGGGAGACAGGCCTCTGCGTGTGCAAGGCTGGAGGATGCTTCCTTAGAGGGGCTTCAGCAATCCTTGGAGCAGGAGTGCTCCTTAGGACTCAGTGCTCCTCTCAGGCTCTGAAGTCCGGAGCTGAGGCTGAGAGCGCAACTCACTTTGTACACAACCTCCTCGGTTGCTGCTGATCCAGGGGAGCAAAAGAGAGGAGGAAAAGAAAAGCGAAGGAGTAGCACGAACAAGCAGAGTTATGTGGCTGAAAGGAGCACAGCAACCAGCCGTGCTTCAGTGCTGCTTCTGCCCATTCCCAGTTGCAAAAGTCTGGACTAAGACAAGTGCAGAGAGCAGTTTAAATGGGAAATGCAGAACAGTCCTCTCATTGCAGGAATCAAACCTATGGACTTAGTCAACAGAGCTGCACAGATGCACAGTTTGGGGTAGCAACCCTGCAAATTCCCTACTGCTGAAGTGCTGAAGCAAGAGCTCAGTCTTACCACAGCCCTGGAAAGAGGTCTCGGGACTATCATTTACCACCACATTAGCTAAAACAAAATAAGAATTGATACATCATCTAATTCATTCTGGCAGACACCTGGTGCTACAAGAAGTTTTAAGCGGCTTCCCAAATGCCTCAGCCCTATCCAAATAAACTCCAAATGCTCTTAACATCTTCGTTCCTCTACCTAGTATCTCAGTTGGCAAGAAAGAGTTTTTAGAAAGAAAGCGGTAAGGGATCTGTCATCTAAGTTTAGGTGGAACTCAGACACTAAATTAGACAGAAGTTTAGTCTAACGACACAAAAGTCATTTTATTCTGAAGAATACACCAAGGCTGAATCCACACTGGGACGGGTTTCCTGACTAGTGGAAAGACATTACTTAGTCCTTAAAAAAAAGAAAAACTAACCAAATTAAAAAAAAAAAAACCTCTTTGACTGAGGGGACAGATAAACATAGCTGCCAACAGAATGGTGATATTCGGACAAGCACGCTGTCGATCAGGAGGTTAGCAGGACTGAGATGCAGCTGCAGTACAATCAAAAAAAAAAAAAAAAAAGGTTCGTTATTCCACTCCTCAGGAGCTAGACGGAGATCCCACGTCTCAGAACCAAAAAGGCATTTTTTCCAAACGTTAGAGGAACTTCAAAGCAGACAACATTTTTATTTCACCTACATGAACTGGCTCGCCAACCAGAAAAGGCATCTGAGGGTTTTGCTTGTAAGACAAACTGGAAAACTGAAGCTTAAAGGCTTGGCAAGTTCAGCAGCAATTTAAGCAAAGAACTCAATGCAAACGAGACAGGAAAAATCAGACTTCCGGAAGACAAGAGCGTATAAAGTGCACCGCTAGCCCGGCTGTTTTCTACTTTGGGGAGGAAGGGGGCAGTTGTTTTAATAAATCTGAACTGGACACTACGCTTCAATGTTCAGAAACCAGAGATCCCAATTAAATTTGAAACAAAAGCATAAAGATTAATGAATTCCTAACTTTTAAAAAGTTCATTTTAAAGGTCTCAAATCCCAGAGCATCCAACTCTGGACAGGCTTACAAAGGTCTCTGGGCACAGAGCCTCGGAAAAGCCTCACTGTCTCCTGCTAAACCCAGAAAGAAGTAATTCACGAGGAAGGTGAGCACACACCCACGTCAAGCATTTACTGCCAGAAGGTAGTACTTGCATAGTCAAAGCAAGCACTGCTTTTCTAGAAGGTTCCTAAAGCTAAGCAGCAACAAGGTCTGCTGCTAGAATATGCAGAGATCGCCTCAAAAAGTTGACTTCAGACTTCTCTCTCCACCAGACACTCATACAGCAGTGATGCATTGGTAAGCAGAGAGCGTGTGTGTGTGTGTGTGCGCGCGTGTGTGCGTGTAAATATGTATATATTTATGTTTTTACTTTTTTAGAACTGAGTACATACATGGGTGGGAAAGACAAAAACTGAACTACAGCCAACAAGAGGCTTGACTTGTTCCTAGTATCATTCACTCACACATTATGAGAGAATTTAATCTTCACCATCAACAAGAGATCTGATCAAGAACAGACATGGGGACTTTGTAGAAGGTTGCAACCAGCCTGGCCCACAGCACGGGGAGCGAGGCCTGCAGGGTGCCACCGATCCCCTGGTTCAGACAGTCATCACACTCCTGAAACGTGGTCTCTAAACTCACCTGGAGATGGAGGTTGTATCTTAGTTTGAGACTTCTTTGAATCCGCAGCTGCAAAGATATCTGGAGGGGGGTCTTCACCTCGCTCAATCTTGCACTCAAAGGCGTAGAGACACTGGATGTACTGCTTCTTCAAAGAACTAGCTGCACTGCTGGACGTGCCCACGTTGAGATTTGTGGCTAACTCACGCCATTTCTTGTTTTTGTTGACCTGCGCAACCAAACAAGAGGCTCTAAACTCAAAATCCCAGCTACTTCTCTTCCAAGAAACTTTCTGGGAAGAAAACAGTGCTTCCCAACTAAAACAAAAGGAAGCAAAAGGGGCTAAACGGAGCATCTTCAGTAGTGTTTCAAAACAAGAACGAGTCAACTCTCTTCTTCCGAGAGTAAACTAATAAACTTCTCTTTGCCCACCTAGAGAAAACCGTTCAAACGGGGACGGATCAGGCCAAGTAGCGACATAACTAGCCACAAGGTAAGCTGACACCAGATGCAAAGACAAAGTCAGTGTCACCAGTCTTTGCACTGGACAGAGGGGATGGGAAAGCACTTGAATTGGATCTCACTACAGACTGTTCATGATCAGTGAATGGGAGGACAGACATTTGGCTCACTTAGTGTCTGTAAAACCCAGCATCTTCTATTTAAAAACAATTCTTTTTAAACCAGCGAACAAAAAAGCCTCCACAGTTAAAAAGAAAGTCATGGCTCACACCCAGCAACAAGGCTACCTTTGAATTCTGTTGCCTATTAACTTATGACTGCCAGACACTCACCTGAGTCAATCCTCCAATCTCCTTCACTGAGATGTAGAGCCGGTAAAGGTCCAAGGGTTTCCTGCCTACTGCTGGGAGATTGGTCATGCCCATGGCCTTCTCTTCAGTAAAGGCTAGATACCGATCTACCCAGATCTTCCTTTCCGGCTCACCACCCAGCTCGTAGAGTTTGGTGATCTTCTCGTTGGTTGTAGTAGAGGAACTAGACTTCTAGGAGAAATAAAGAGATATCAGGACTGAGCACAGAAAACAAGCTAGTTCACATCCAAGATGGTTTTCAAACCAGTCAGATGAAAGTTCAATAGTCAGAATTCTGCTGCTATGTAGGCAACAGCCTTATATTAGGCCTACGCTTGCCTCAGGTCAAGGTCAGTCTAAAAGACAAGTGTTATTTGACAAAGGTATCAAGAAACCAGCTGCTACTAGAGGAATTCACAGAATATGTTTTTGTTTTTTGTTTTTAAAAAGGGAAAGGTTTTAGAAACACTACAGAAACCCAACAAACCTCAAGGAGACTTTGCACAAAGCCATCTCTCTGAAAGATCCTCTGTGGGCTTGTTTGCTAAATATATGAGGAAACTTCTAATTCAACTGCAAATGAGATTCCCGTGGCTGCCACACTCTGCCATGGTGAATACTGCCCTCCAGCCAGTCTCTCCTCTTACGCAAGTAGAGGATGCCAGGATAAACTGGCATGAAACACTGCAAAGAGAATAAAAATAAACGTGCCCCAGGCAACTGCTCGACCAACATGCGTGAGGGGAACCCCCAAGACGATCTCCGTTCCCTTCCCTATTCCTCGACAGAAGTGCAGAGATCTCCTGCTACCCAGATGTGACATGAGTTCCCGCATGGGGTTGCTACTGCTCGCACATCAGGATCCAGGAAAACTGTCTGATATGAAGATGTATCGTAGGAATAAGGAAGGCAAGTTTACAGCCACAAAGTACGCGCGTTGCGCACGGGTTCCTACACATCTGCTTCACTGAGTTGTCTGAGAGTCTATTTAGAGGTAAAAATCTGTAGTCCTTCATCTTGCCTCAGTTTTCACTGGCCTTCAGGATATGAGAGGACATTGCAGGCAGTTCCTGATGATCAGCAGAGAAAAATATCCTGTCAGGGAAAGCGTGGCACAAACTTTCTCTGGAGTAAGTTTTCTGGTGCTTGCTTTGCTCTGTTTTGGCCTGCTGAGCCAATCTGCCAGGCCGAGGTGAAGGCGAGGCAAGCACGGAGCTGCGGCATGCTTTGATTTGGGATGCACCTATGAGAAAGTCGAGCAGCATCCCTAGAGAGCAGAAACGATTCTTGCTTCCAAGTCATTTGATACCGTGCAGGACCATGTTATTTTGTCTTTCACCACTTGGATCACGTACAGCTGCAGCAAAGGTAGAAACATTTGTGGGATTGCCAAGCGCTTTCTTACGAACTTCCAAAGCGGACACGAACTTCAAACCTGGTGATGTTCTAGACAAAGCCCTACACCCATGACTGAGCGCCTTCATTGCTACTATCCTGGCAGAAACACGTACAGCGAAAAGCAACCTCTAGACACTCAAAGGAAGCCCTTCTAATTCATTCATAGGAAAACTTGTTGGGCTTGACCACATACCACATGCAGTCAGCTAGGCAAACACACAAACTTCAAGTCACAACAGCTGTGGATTTTAAGGCTACAATGATGAAATTTCATAATTGATGTTAGAACTGATGCCAGTCTCTAACAGGCGCTGGCTTCAGTTTTAGTAAGCCCGATTTCCTTGTTAAGTTAGAAGAGCAACAGCTAACAACAGCTACGCACACAGCAAAACTCTTTCAGGTCTTGTAATGCCAAAGTGTCCTGCCCATCAGCGATGTGCGAGACGTGCTAGTAACGAGATGCTCCTACCAGAAGAACTGAGACACAAAGCAAAGAGCTTGAAAGTTAGGAGCTGCAGCCAGGTCTTGATCTAACGAGAGCATTAAAAAGGCTGATGCACCATCCCGAATGTCAAATCAAACAGCACGCTTATCAAGCCCAGCACGTGGTATTGGCCTCTTTTGGGAAAGAGCGTAACTGAAGTAAAATTAACATTCCTGAACTCAAAAGCACTACTATGCGTTTCATATTCCGGAGGGAAGCCCATTAGCACGAGATAATCCTTGAATAGTGCAGGCCAGGAGGACACAACCACCCTTATTTGCAGCTTCCAGGATCTCCTAGGCCAAGAACATTCAAGTCCTTGTTTCTCAAAAATAGAAAGGCAGTTGCCTGAACACACAAGCGGAAGCGAGAGAGCTTCTAAGTCTTCTTGCTGAGTCTTGGTATTGGTGTCAAACTCGCAGAGTGTGTACCTTCCTTCAGATAACAGAAGAGGAGACTAAGGGCTCACGGTTGGCAACTGCTTTTTTGGTGGTTCTTTTGAAACCGTAACAGTAACGCAAAGAAAAATACTCCTTGAAGAACTTGTTTGCTTCCTTCTTCTGGCTTTAATACAGGGATTAGTAAGAGGTTTGTTTGTGAAACAACTGTAACACTCTAGTTTACCACCACCTCCCAGCTGAGAGGTGATAACTGACTAATTCAAGCCTGCATCAGAAACAAACCCAGGTTTGTTTATACTTCTTGTGGCAGCTTCATCATGATATGGGTGATAATTCCTAAAACCTCTACGGTTGTTTTGCAACTGAATCCGATTACTCCCAAAGGGCTAGGAAACGCTCCTGTGAGCCCTGGGAGGCTCTCCTTCATTTCTGTACTGAAGAGCTGATGAATCCCAGAAGTGAAATCCTCAGTTGTTTGAACCTTCCTGGCAAATGCTGAAGAACCTCTTGGAAGCACTGGCACAGTCCAAGCACAGCCCATCGGGCTGCATGCAGCAAGGGTAAGTCATGTTGAATCTCCTTACAACTAGATGGCTATTTATCTTTCAGAGACCACTTCTGATTCAAGCTGCAGTCTGTAATTAGTTATGAATAGCGTCTGGAGACTCCAAAAATGCTGACCCAGAGGATGTATCTGTTCAGGTACCTTCTCCCCAGTTAGTAAAGGCAAGACTGGCCCAGGAATGAAACGAGAACATACCAATTCCTGGAGAGGGATAGGGGAAGAACAGCACTTCCTCCCAGCTGACTCAAACGTTAGAGGAGATGCCAGCATACGCCACAAACCTCCTGCAAGTCTCAGCAGCCCCTGGATGATAGAGGCCCAGGCGTTTAGAGATGCAGACAACTTCCCAAGGCGTATCAGGCATCTGTTAGAAAGTCTAGCCGGAGACCTGAATTCCTGAGTCCTCAGCAGGGGAGGACACGTGAACTTCAACAGAAAAGTCCCTTTCCCAGTCTTACCCAGGGCTGGTGGGTCTCTGTAAAGGATGGCAGGGTCTCCTCATTCAGTGGCTTGCATGGCTCACGCTTTCGCTCCCAGCTTTTATGCCTCTTCAGGGCACACCAGGGTCAGCTCAGGCCAGATTTACAGAAGTTTTTTTCTAGGATTTGGGTGTTCTACCCACAAGACTCAGCACATGGGGCAAGACCCGAGATCTAACACGATCTCCAAATATACCATGGTGGGCTACATAACCACAGGCACATTCATTTGTCTGAGTGTAACCATGCTTTCCTAATCTAATCACTTACAACTCCAAACCCTTTCTTCTCCCTACCTTTTCTTCAAAGGAGGAAAGAGCGGAAGAGTGACATAAAGTCTTCTAATGCAGATATTAAGAAGGGTGCTAATATGCCCAAAAGCTGAGTGCAGACAAAGAACTGGAACGTCCTAAAGTTAACGTGAATTCGGACAACACTAGGTTGTCCTGGTTGTGATGCTGGGCTAGAAGACAGCACTGGACGCTACGGGTCAGGGAAAACACTGGATGCAGAGCAGAAAACGAGCCCCGTGTGTATTGATACGCCCTCACACAAAATGCCAATGTGCTGTCACGCACTCAAGACAGCCACCTCGCAATGCATTTGCGTAACAGCACTGGGCTAGTTGCAACATATTGATAAAGCCCCAGCGACAGGTAACAGCGCAAACTGTCACGATGCAAGAGCACAGCACTGAACGGCACCGTGCCTGCCACAGAGCCAGGGAGCGTGGCTGTACCAATGGAAGATGGGACACTACAGTCCTGGCACCTGGCTTATGTCCCATGGCAACTATTCCTGCCCTTAAAGGTCAAACATCTCTGAGAGCTGAAGGAATTCTAACCTTGCCGTGAGAGATCGAAACCTAAAAGGAAGAACTGTGTTCTGATGGCATCTGTAGAGAATTCAAGTGCAGCTGTTCTTACCTCACAGGCCCCATACAGGATTCAAATACAGCAGAAAATATATTAACAAGTAGATGGTACCTCCCTGAGAACCAAGGTGTGTGCACCCAGGGTAGGAAAGGGGAACATGACATCTACACTGAGATTTGGATGGGCAGACAAAATTCTCTCCTGGGGAAGAGATGATCTTCTTATGAGTTGGTACTACGTATCACAAATACACACTCCTGAACAGTGCCTTTTTTAATGTACGTTGATATTTAGTGGTTTTTAAACAGCAGTAATACATTCCACATATAGCCAGAGCCTCCTCTAAAACACACTTACACATACATTTTGAGACACTTGTTTCTTTAATTATGCTCCAAAGCATAATACATCCCAAAAGAGGCTATCCAACTCGCTCGCCACACCCTTGAGCAAGAACCACGGTCGCAAGTAGCAGTCAGATCACATATTACAAGGACAACCACGCTAATGAGAAGTCTGTTCAGGGTAAGAAAGGCAAATCAAATTAGGTTCCTCTTGGGAAACACGCTCACTAGATAGATACAGCATTCAATCCAAGTTAACACGTGACGATTTTATTTCCCTGGACACTGGGAAAGATGGGAGTCAGTAAAAAAAAAACATTTTACCTTTGACTTGGATTCTGCTTTTGGCGTCCCATCTGCCTTATTGTTCATTTTAGTAGCAGGTGTTAATTTGACATCCCCAAGACCCATCATTTCAGGACTTGCTGCCATCCCTAGGAAGTTAAACAGAAGCTTTAACACTGATTTTAATCCAGTACCATGAAATCAGTGCAACTCCCAGCAACCAGTGGGGCTTACCTGCAGAGTTGTTGGCCATGTTCCCACCCATTGGATAGGGTGGGCCCTGGGGGTTTATCATGCCAGCCATACTGTTAATTCCCTGCCCATAAGGAGGTCCAGTTCCCATCATCCCTCCTTGGTTCATGTTGGGATAACCAGGAGGCCTAGAGAAGGACAGAAACAAACCGCCTTTTATTCCAAATATTAAACACTAACATCTTATCTTCTACCGAAGCAGATTTGCTAAAAGAGACCTTCTGCTGAGGAAGTGGAAAAGTGGACCACCCTTCCACCAGAACTGACCAAAGGTCAGGTGCTCTTGTAAAGCTTACCTACTCTAGACCCCACGCCTCATTCTCGAAAAGAAAAGGACACGTACAACATTTTGAAAGAGGGACTTCAGTTCTGAACGTTTTCACCCTTTATCTTGGTCTACTGCAGCCCCAAGCTGAACTTCATTTCAGCTGTTAAGTCACCTACACAGGGAAGAACAGATCTGCAAATTTTGCAGCTCTTCCCATTTGAGTGAAAATATACTCTTGGTATAGACGGGCAGGGCAGCGTCCCAGCAAAATTTACCAATTCTTCTCTCTCTCTTTTCTCCTTGTTACCCATATAAGCTAATAGCTTTACATGTACGAATCAGGAAACCTTGTACACAACTGTCACGGAAGCTTGCTGCTCAAAGGGGCAGGTTTTCATGCCTTTCTTAGCGTTTGGCAACTTGACCTCTTAGCAATCAGAGGTAACATCAGGGAGTGAATTGCATGTGCGCGTGCACACACACACAAACACACAAAAGCCTCTTAAGACAAGCGAGGATAAAAAGCGCAACACCCAGTCAGACCACAAATATATCCAAATTTAACAGCTTTACTGGGGGAACTCGATTTATAAGCAAGTTCATGGCTCTCATGGCATTCTGGTAGGCAACATATACCTACTCTGAAACATGCAACTAAAAAAAAAAAAAAAAAAGCCCACAGAATATTGTTGCAAAATTCAGTGCTGAATTCCAGCTCCCATTTCATAGCTGCTCATTAAGTCCCTAAAAGGAAAAAGTTCATTACATTGGACGAGTAATGCCTTGGTTGAGACAAATGCAGCTGGATGGCTGTCTACTAGATTTATGGGCTCTACCACATACACACAGCATCTTGTAAGTCACTGATCCAACAAAGTAGACCAGAAAGCCAAAACAACTGAAGGGATATCCAAGTTAAACAGATTTCTCTTATACATATTGAAAATCCCCTAAACATGGCATTAACGGCGTATTCAAAAACAATGCTCACGCAAGCTTTATTCTTTTTCTTTCGTAACACTTGAGATCGAGTATTCCCCCAACTTTGGGTTATTTCATCCACAGCTTTAAAACCCACAGATAAGACAGGGGAAAGGGACAGAGTCCAAAGGACTCATTCCTTACCTGGTCTGGATGGAGTTGGCAGCAACATGCATGGCGGCAGCAGCTACTTCTTGTGCTTTGCGGTTCATGCCACCTGGTGGGGGGCACATCCCTGTGCCCACCTGAGGAGGCATATTCGCCATGTTAGGTCCATAAGGTCTGTTTCCCATGGTCGCATGGCTCATCCTCCCTGGGGGAAGCCCACTGTATGGTGGCACACCAGTCTGCCCATGCATCTGGCTCCCTGCTCCCATTGGGTTCATGCTTCCTCCCATTCCTGGACTGGGGTAGTTGGCATTGGACATAGCATTGTAGTTTGGCTGCCTGGGATAACCTCCTAAGGAGATAAAAAGAGGGGAAGACAACATCATTCAACTAGTTAGTTTATGAATCACTACAAAAATCTTCAATCAGCAAATATTTAAAGATCACTAACAGAGATGAGGGGGAGTGTTAACACCTCAACAAAAAGTCAAAGTACTTGGATATAAGCCACATAAAATGTGTTTTGACACAGCCAAGTAACAACATCGATTCAAAAGCTGCCTGAGACTCTCCCAAACCTCAACAGAGCAGAGTGAGCTAAACGATCCAGGACAGGATGTAGAAAACTCACTTAACCCTTTCCAAAACATGCAACACTACCAAATTTCTTCCTCTCCAAAGAGGAATGGATCTTCTCTACTGCACTGGAGGCACTACCAACAGCTTTTTAAACCAGGAGGAAGGATCCTGCATTTAAAAGTGCAACTAGCCCTGAAAGCAACGTATTTCATCAATCTCAAATACGATACACAAAGCACTGTTCCTTCCAGCTGATGAGCGCATTGTTTTGCATTACCCACACGTTAAGAGGAGACAAACAAACGCTGTTTTTCACAGACAACAGATATTACAGTAGACACATAAGTCTTGCAGATTTCTGAGCTCAGCTGCCACCTCGAGGAGCTCTCTGCATCTCACCTTGAGGTCCGTATTGCCCGCTCTGGGGTCCGTAGCTCCCCATGGAGTTCTGCTGGTATGCCCCCATTCCAGCGTGCATCTGTCCTCCAGAAGACTGCCGGGGAGATAAGGCTGAGCCGGGCTGAGGCGAGCTGTACTGGGGCATCTGAGGGTTCCTCTGCAGGTAACCTGGCCACCAGAGAGCGGAGCAGACAATTGTTAGTGCAACTATTCAGAGGTACCACTGGACACACGTTCTTAGGCAGCAGCGTTCCCCACGACCCACCAACAAAATCTTTCCAGCAACAGCCTAGACAGATTTTACAGCAGTTGCTAGTAAGGAGCCCATTTTATCCAGCAGGACAATATACTCAATTTCCTGTTTTTTGCCAGGGAAAAGCTAGTATCACAGGACTAGACAGCACAACCCGGCAAATCCGCGTTTCTTCCTTTTTTAAAAGGTGACAACTATATACTTTCAGCCGTAACAGCTGAAATTATACACGTTCTCCACCCCTCCCCCAACCTTATTCTCTTCTGGGGCAAAGGCACACGTACTGTTGCAAGCAGTCCCCATTTTGAAGTATAAGGTCACGGATCTCGGACAAGCAACGTTCAGAGGAATTGTGTTTCAAAAGCCAGAGAGAGCGCCTTACAAGTCAAACCACTAGCTTGGATGAAACGTTAAAGAGACTAAAGGATGGCCAGCAGCTGAATTTACTGCAGTGTGCCTGAAGCACTTGCAGCTTATAAAGCTGGGGCAGCTTTTTTAGCACTATCTCACCACAGAATCCATGTCATCAAGCCAGGTAATTTTTGATTACGTGTCTAGCTTTACAAACAGCTCTTTTAGTTAAATCTTTTAACTCCTGTCACACACCTCGATCTTGCGCTATGCTTGACTGGTTCATGGAAGGATGCATGATACTGTCCGACTGGCCACTAGGCGGTCGGGGTGGCATCTGATTGCCTATGCAGCAGAAAGGAGGAAGGTTAGTCAAAAAAACTGCATGCCACAAAATTCAGGATGCAAGAGTATTAAATACTAGAACTACGAACATTTTCAAGAGAAGGGCGCGTTTGCCACAGCAAGGAAAAACAGCAGCAAGGGGAAGATCAGTCACGTTAATTTTTCCTTATAAAACCTTGGAAAAATGACGCTGTTGGTTTGCAAGCCAGCGCAACCCTTCCTACTGCATCCTTTGCAAGTTATGGCCATATTTTAAAAGAAACAAAATCAAATCCCAAGATCTCAACGAGCATGTAATACTGACACTGGCCAGTTCCTCCTCACGGGCCATTTTAATTCACTCTTCAGCTACATGAGGCAGTCGCATCAAAGGACTGACACGTGCCAAACAGCATTACCTGGTACTGCAGCAGGTGAAAGCGGACCAGAGCGGGACTGAGCAACACTAGCAGGAGATCCAACAGGGGATGGGGAGGGTCCTCTGATGCCTGGCAGGTGAGGAGAGGTATGTGGAGAGAAAGGAGACTGAGCTGGGTTACTCTGCTCTCCTTGACTGCTGGAAATCCCTGACGTGCTTACTCCAGGACTTAGGGCTCCTTCTGTACCCATGGGCAGATCATCTATTGAACCAGACAGGTCCTGCAATACACAGAGAAACAGATCAGGCAAAACCAGAGAGACGTGGGACCGCTCTCTCATCTACCACCATGAAAGAGTGCATTTCTCCCTTAGGCTCACTACAAATAGAAATCAATGAACCCGGTTCATGTTACTGTCAGTTACGAAGCTGCCGCACCGATTGAGGTAACTGCCAGATGTGTCTTATCCCGCTGCCTGTTCCTGAACCCACGAGTTTCCTAGCTAGTTTACCGGGTGCTTGCTGATGGTCCAGGCAACTGGCCAATTCTCTTATTTCCTTCTTTTAACTCAGTGTAGAAGCTAGAAATTACAGAATGCATCAACGATACACGTAAAACTGCAAGCAGGGGAGACGGTCCACGCGATCACGACTTGGAAGAGAAACGCGGCTCGGCCTCTGAAAGGCAGAGAACTCCTGCCTCCCCGTAATTAATTCATAAACCTCAGATGAGCTGGGAAACTACTCACTTGAGATGGATAAAAACAAACTAAATACAGAGATTTAAAAGAAAACCGTAAAGCATTTTTCAGGGTTCCCACTTCCTCTTCTTCAGAGATAGCCGAAACTAGCAATTACAATGTCAGCTTTAAACTTCAGCTTTTCTTTAAGGTAAGCCTATAAAATACCTTTCCGAGTGCATGTATCCACCCTGAAAAAGAGCAGCATGAAAAGCCTGTTTAAGAGAGCTGAAATCTCCAATTGCCACAACTGGGGCTGCAAAACTACAGCACCAAAAATCAGCCAGCGAGCCAGTGAAATGGGGACACTTCCAAGCAGATGTCGCGCAAATTCAACATGTGCAATTGCACTGGCTGCTTGGTAATACGGTGCATCATCTATTCAGACTTGGCCTGGAGTAAATGAATGAGTTACAGTCCAAGACCAAGGCAGATGAATAGGCAGCAGCGGCACATTTGAACAGAACACCAGGAAGTCAGAACTATTCCAGTGATTAGATAAAATCTCTGCCAGAGATTTAGAGAATCGCAGCAGTTGAAGAAGTGGCAGGCCCAAGCTCACCCAGACTTCACCTACCCTTTTTCAAGCCTGCCAGAGCAATCAACCCTGGATGAGAAGCGCTCTGGCCTGAGCCCTGAAGTCACTTCAGATCTGAACAGAATTCAGCTGACCAGCATGAACAGAGCCAACCTCATTTCAAACACCACGCAGAAAGGCTAAGCCAACTGATAAATAACTCGGGCGCTCTGGTCTCATTTACACTGACTGGATGAGTCCTTGTTTAGCAGCAGTTCAGATAACACTTCCCCAGCTCCGTGCAGCGCAGAAGGACCTCAGACACAAGATACTGCAAAGTTATCGGCCTTCAGAAGCAAGCAAGAGCCCTATCACTCTGTAAGACCTGTCTGCCAGGTGATGTGTGAAAAGGCTCTGACAGCATGTCCCAACATCTCAGCTGGAGAACACTACTTCACCACATCTTAGGAAGCGGAAAACTGAAGTAACATCGGAATCAAAAAGCCCCAGCAGATATCCAGCCACCTCATTATACTCATTGGATAGACGATGACATTCAGAAGGACAAGCAAATGGGAGAGTTGGGTATCAGCTGGATGGCATGCAGACGTCTGTTGCAACAGTGCCATCTTGTCTGCTCTAACAGTAGAAGTTGGTCAAAGTGCTTCTAACAAATGCTGGCAAACACTACGTTTGAGCTGCAAACACCAGACCCTTGGTGGGATGACTCAGTGCATAGTATGTCCTTCCTCCCTTTCCATTACTGCTTCTGTTTGGGAGATCATTTCCTGCAAGACAGTCTCAGAGGTGTATCTGCTTACTGCTGCAGTATTATCTTCCTGAGGAAAAAAGCTTTATTTCAACGAAAGCTACAAAATTGCAGACAAAGTCTAAAAACAATGTCTATGAGAACCTACTATCTGCGTCACCTTCCTACTGTAGCATCAAAAGCGCCGCTGGTTCATGCAGCTACTTCTTTTTCTATAGACAACTTTGACAAAACCCTCATTCCTACTGCAAAGCCATCTGAAGTGGGAGTAAAGGGACAGTATTTCCAATACTTTGCATTAAAAAACATCAACCAACACAAACAGCGAAGAGCAAAAAGCTCCTCTCCCCTCTGCAACTCCTATTTAAGAGGGAGATTAATCACACCTAACTTCAGCCATTGGTGTAAGCTATGCATCACAGTCCCCCGCTAGTGAGAGGGATTCGTAATGTCCAGAAGCCAATTCAGTCCAACCTGAAACTATTTCTAATGGCCTGGCATTTTCCTGAAATACTTGAAGCTACTTTTAGGCTGAATCACCAAATGCGTCCAAACACTCCATTTTCGTTATGACAGAAATGAAGCTGGAGGCCAAAAACCCCTTTGCAGCTGCAAAATCCTCCACCATCACCAGCTTTGTCAGACCTGCGTCCGAGAACAAAGTACAGCACTTCAGAGCTGTTAAACCTTTACGCCAGAGGGGCAGAGCAGAGAGCTACTTAGATGAGCGATTTTAGGCTCAGTGGAAAAACACGTTATAAACGTACATGTGAGACAGAATATCGGCATGAAAGGATGGGTAAAGAGCTAGTGTGCAAGGTGAAATGTCAAAGCTCCCCTCCATTATCAGGAGCACAAGGGAGGTGCTTCTGGCCTCCAAGAGGTAAAAGAGGGTGCTTGCCTCCTGGATCTGGGGAGGTCACTGTCTTCCATATGATACAAGCAATATTCATACACGAACCGGGCAGAACAAGGGACTATGGCTTGGTAATGCCAGGCAATGAACATATCTGCAACGTGGGAAATGAAGCAGCGTTAAAAACTGCTGGAACATTAACTCCCAAGTAACTAGATAAACATCTTTAAAGCTGGCGTCTTCGACCTGGCCTATGCATCAAAGTTTAACCTAAGTACTGCAAGTCATTTAAAAACATTCAGTTTTAATTAGGTGGGTTAATACAGGGTTGCTTTAGACATGCAAGCTAGGGCCCCTCTGCATTGCTAGCATACCATTGTGGACCTCACATATAGGAAGAGTAGGCATCCTAGCTTTAAGGCTTTGGATCAGACTCTCAGTCAGTGTAAAGGCGTTAAAAATGAATTACACGTAAACCCTCCACGGATGTCAGGGCAACGCGTAGGAACTGAAACGGGACGATACCAAACAAATCACTAACTCGTGAGGCGACTTCCATCTCTAAAGTTTTGTCAAGTTTTATGAGCCCCAACAGCACCGTCACTCCCCAGTAAAGAAAGGCTCCACCAGCACAGCCGAATTTTTCTAAGTTTGTTACTCAGCTTCGAATCGTGCAGTACTGTAAAGTTCTCAGAAAGCGCGATTTCTACGAGGGAAAGGAGAGAAGCAGGGACCGAAACGCCAAAGCGCAAGCAGCTAATCAGCAAGGAGCCGTTTCCCTCCTATCAACGTATTTTCTCGGGATGCCAACCACCAAGGCACAGAGTGGTTTTTTTTAACTAGTCCTAAAGGACACTCTCAAACCCTGAATATCCCATTTACCGAGTTGCTCCACATACTAGGGGGAAAAAAATCTCGTTATAGACTGCTTTAAGGACAACTATAGCAGAGAAGTCCTGGAGAAAAAAAAAAAAATCACTCATTGGGATAGCGGAGCCTTACTGCCTTCGGTGGTTTACGGATCAAGCCCGAAGAGGAGAAGGCCAGCGAGGTTTGCTTTGCCCCTGCAGAGCATCAGAGAGAGACCTGGAAAGAGGCAGCAGCACGAGGAGGGCTCTCCCCTTCCCTCCTCCTCGAGCGCAGCCAATCGAGCTGAGACAGGAGGTGAGCCTCAACAGCAGTAACTCTGCCAACTTGAAGGAAACGTCAGGGTCTGGAGAATTTCCTCACGTGTTTCCAATGTGTTTTTTATGCATTTTATTGCTCATCTGCCATGCAGATCAAAAACGCTGGAGGGATTCCAACTATTTCACACAGAATCTCACACTCCAGGCTGGCTGCAGCCCCAAAGCCTGAGTTTCTTCACTTGAAATACTGCCCAGTGTTATTTTGGGATGTGACCTGATAGCGGAAGCCCACAGGGACCCTGAAACGATAACCGTTCCAGCTGCGATTGGTTGCCCAACCCGCGCCGATGCCAGCATGGGTTTGTCAGCGCTGCTGACAAACAAGGGCTCAGCAGCTAACACCTCCTTTTCACGCCACAACAAAACCATGCCTGAAATCGCACAATCCGGTACCCAACCGAGGGGGCCGGGGAGTTTGGCTATCTCGGGGAAAGGGCTGCAAGTCCTGGCACGACCTATACAAGGGAGCTGGGTAGTCTGTGCTGCAAACAGCAAGGGTGCTTTTATATGAAAAGGGGAAGCACCATTTCACTATCTGATACAAAGCTCATTTGTTAAGCAAACACAGAGATGAAACAAGGAGAAATACTTGAGATCAAGGTAAGACAACCCCGGAGGAGAGCAGGTCCCGGGCGGCCCTCTGGCCCGTGCCCGCTGAGCGGGGAGCGCAGGGAGAGGGGTCAGCAAGCGCGTCGCTCCCCTCCGCGGGGACTGCAGCTCCCGAACTACTTCCCTGCCCAGCTCCGGTGTAAGCGCACGTGGAAAGCGTGGGGCAAGAGGGAAGGAGCGTAGTCAGGCCGTAACGATCAGCGGCACTATCAGATCACTAGGCAGCACTCAAGGAAACTATGAGCTGCAGACTAGTGCGTGCCGGAGCTTAGAAATTCTGTAGAGCCAGTTGTTTCCACAAAGGCGCTTACAAGCAAACCCAGAGCACAACGGCTAAATTTCTTCCCCGATTCTTTCTGAAAGGGAAAAAGCCTCTTCATTGCTTCTGACTAATTGCGATACCTACTTTCTATTACAATTTCATTTTCTCTGCAGTTGCTTTTCCACTCGTTCAAGAACTATCAACGCCTGAAAACCACAAGCTTGTCCTTTCCTTCCCCTTCATTCCCACACCCAAAAATACCTCAATCCACTCTTTCACAAAAATTACGCAGCTGACTGGCAAGCCAGGATCTCCTTGCTATTCTGGGGAGCTGCATAGACTGGTTCCCTCCTTCCCTAGCCCAGACACAACCGAATCTTGCATCTTCTGCTTCACAAAGCACTGTGTCTCACAACACAAAGTGGCCTGAAGACCTCACATGCTCCACTTACACTGGATTTACAGACTCGCTTCACAGCCTGAAGGTGCATACAGCCACCTTGCAAAGCTGGCTTGAGGTTTCCACAACTGATTGAAGGGTCTGGACGGGGCCTAACTCCCCTGCAGCCTCCCACCACCTTTCTCCTTACTGTGCATCTCCTTTGGATTGCTTCTCCAATAAAACCTAAAGTTGGAGTTGGGGATCAGTGAATCAATAGGTAATTTCCTTTTAGGAGTTATAATCTACTCTCTCCAAAGCTTTGTCTTGTTGACCAACTGAAGAGACTTCCTATCCTTTCGCTTTAACAGGCCTACCATCCCATAATAAAAGCACCACTCAATTACAGAACTTGAGACTAGATAAAAATCCGATCAGAACTGTGTTTTTTAGTCTCAGAGCTGAACAGGCACCGACTCCAGCTTACTGGAGGCGTCCTGACAAGGGCCCACGCTCCCGCAGGCCTGCATCAGCCCCAGTTTGATTTCACTGCCACATTTCACAATTCTGACGAAAACCATCAGCTCGTGCCATCATGGAGCTGAGCCCCACCAAACACAGGCTCTCAGCATTTGTTAAGCAGCTGCCGGCTAGCTGAACATCCTTGGCAGGGACGTAAAGACCTACCGATGCCACGATAAGGAACAGAACTATTCCATAGCCGAAGCACATTTCCAGAAGTCCTGTCCTACCTCAGAAATGCACAAGTTGCCCCACAGGGAGGGCCACCATTCAGTTCGCTCCACTCTTCTACGACTGGGTGTTGTGCAGAGGGGAACGGATCACTCTGTACAGCACCAAAAACACCTTCTAGATGACCACTGTTCTTTGTGTGCGTACAGGCTGGGCAAGAGAAAGGGGAGGAGGAGGAGGAAGGATGCATGCAGAATCTCCAATAAAACCTCTCTCAACCTAGAATATTTCTGGAATTTAAAATGAACTCAAAGATCCTGTTAACAAATGCTTTGTTCCCATCTGCTCTGTATCCTGTCATACTTGGGGGGAGGGGGGGGAGAAAAGTGGGGTAAGAAACCAAGAAAACAAAAATACATGATTTTTGAGCTTCAAGTTTACCTGTTATTTACTTTGGGTTTCTACACGTGCAGGCAGCATGCTCATCCACATTCCCAAGCTACCCACGATGACTGAAGACTAATGAAACACTATCAAAGCCTAGCAATACGAGCTGGTGTCCCCTTGACCACGTACAGCTTTCCATACCGCTGCCACAGCTCTTATATCTTACTCTCCTAAGCATGGAAAAGTTTGCTTTTAGTTTAACGGGGGAGATGACTTTCTCCTGGCGTAAGAAACAGGGAATGCTTAGAAGGAAAATCACTACTATAGAAGCATGAGTCTGCCCAGTGCACCTCTTCCAGGCCTTCATGAACGCTTCAGGTTCACAGCTTTGCCTCTTCCCTTATATACCCCTTCAAACCAGGACAAAGATTAGTGACCAGAAGGAACAAAGAACTGTAATGATGGAACAAAATCACTGGTTTTGCCCCTCAAATACGTCCTTGGAAATTCAGCCTCTGATCTGAGCAAGGACCACACATGAGCTAGGCACTTCTTGGGTTCTGCATCAAGCTCTTCTGGGGGCGAATCTAAGATCCTTATAAAACTAAGGATGCGTAAAAACGTTCAAGTCCTATTACGTGCCACTTACTCATGCAAGCAATCTTTAAGATACAGGAAGCACTAGACTCTAACTACTTCTAAGGAAAATCACAAGCCCACTAAAACAAACATCAGTAAGGTAACACTGTCAAGGCTTTAGTCTCTGCTAGATGGAGTCCATATTCTCTTCCCTTATGAGGGGCTTAAGCTCCTCTCGGGCATCAGCGTTGACGGTTACAAACCTAACACGGGGACTAGAACATGCAAGAGAGATCTGTACAGCTTCCTTGCTCAAAAAAGAAGCTGAAAAGCTCATTCTTCCAGGCTGGCTCTCGACAAACTGGTAGAAGCTGCTGGCTCTAGCTGCACTGCAGGAAAAAGAGCATTTGGAAAGGAGGCTGGCAGGAGGAGGGGCTCGGTGTCACACAAGAAATTTTACTCTGATTGCAAAAATAAGCTGCTATTCTAATCCACCCCTGTAAATTTAGGTGACTCTGGCCATTTGGCAGAAAGCAGGTACAAAATAAAACGGAAGGAAGAGACACGGAAGTGCTGCTGGCTTTACTACATTCCTGCAATGGGAGCCCTTGCAAAACAGCCAGCGCTGCTACTGCAGCAGCCATTGATTTTTCAGAGGTCGATACTCCACTCCCACATATCTGCTCGGCAGGAGCTTTAATCACATCTACTGCTCCTACTCCCTGCCACCCCTCCTTCTCTTCCCCTCCAAATAAAATTAAAAAAGAAAAAAAGGGGCCTTTCCTCCCCCTCTGAACACTGAGCAGACTAACAATTTTCATATTCTCGCTCTGCCTTCGGAGAGGAGAGATGCAAAACACCGTAGTTGCAGCACGAAGTATGGAAGGAATAACATGATTCATCCACAGAACAAGATGTCGCCGAAGGGAAACCCACCGCGTGGAAGGCCGGCGTTCCCACCCCGGGCGCCCCGGGTGCCCAGCTCTTCTGCAGGACCCTGGGAAATACAGCAGCAAAACTCTCCAGAAGGTTGTTTCCTTTTAACCCTTCGAGAGCCTGCTCAGCTTCTGAAAGTATTCCCAGGTTTATCTGAGCATTAACACAACACAAAGTATTCAAAGTAACAGTGGGAAACGCTTACGTGTCGCTCTGGCTAGCGTTACAGTCGGCCCAGTCATCTAGCAGCAGCAACAAAAAGCAAAAGGATAAAACCCTCAAGTTTCAATAGTAACACTGATCCCTTAAAAAAATTGCAGGAAAGAAGCAAGCACGACCTCAGGCACAACAAGCAGCAATATCTCAACAGCACTGAAGGATGTTCTCAGCGACGGTGATTTTTTGGAGGGTGTTTGGGGTGGGTGAGGGCGAGACCTACAGGCTGACCACATCAATTAGAAAGGCTGGTCCAACACCAGGCCTTGGGAAGAAAACTGCAAGTGAGAGACTAGTATGGGTCTCAGATGACAGACCACAACCTGTTTATTTAAAGAGCTTTCGGTTTTTTTCCCAGAGGCTTTTGTTTTTAAGTGTTCTCCTACTGCAGCCTAAAGACAAACCCCAGATCGTACGCAAAGCTAAATCTCGGCAGAGGCAGGAAGCTCCCCTCTTCTTGTCAGCCATAAGGATATTCCGATTCCGCAGCAGTGCTTCCTCTGCAAGGCACTTTCCAATCTCTGATGTGTTCAATTTAGACTCCAAAGCATTTAGTCATCTCAGCATGTGATTATGCCACCATGCCAACCACATGAGTTTGGGTGGGCAAAGAAACGCAGCAAAGGCGAGAGTTTAAAATAGTTAAAAAAAAAAAAAATAAAATAAAATTTAAAGGCACCTGTTAAAGCCAGTACTTTGGATTTTAAGACGACTCAGCTTTTGGTGTTATCATCAGCCTCTCTGAAACAATTAAGAGAGTGACAGAATTAATTTCTAATGAAGCATAAGGAAGAAAGAGGTTTAGAGGTTTTAGGAGAGAACAAGCTTTCTAAAGGCAGCAGATATTTGCAAGCCTGAGGAACCTGGCAGCTCCCTTGCGAGAACGGGCTGTCGAGGCGGCCCCCGAAAGCTGGCAGTCCTGTCCCAAAAGCCATCGTACCTGCAGGCAGGCAGGAGGGGCGGCCGCGAGCCCTCGGAGGCGGCCAGCTGGGGCTCTCTGGAGAAGCCGCTTTCCTGCACGAATTTGTCCCACGCAACGCACCCGCGCTCGGGTACCGCTGGCCTGGATGGGGCCGAGGAGCTGAGGATGCACTTAAAAAAAGTCAAGGAGATTCTCCTCTCGTAGGAGCTCGGAGCAGCAAGCGCGCACGAGGAGAGGTAAGCAAAGTTTCTGTTTTCCCGGGTAAGACTCAATTAAAGAAAAATAATCATTATACAACTCCTCCTCCAATTACTGCTCAGGACTCGCTTGCAATCCCAGCGCAAACCTTGCACCCACACAGACATGGCAGCAGCCCACGAGAGCAGCGCTCGCCGCTGCGGGAAGGGCCAGGGCCGTGCCCCGCACTCGCGCGGGAACCGCTGCCTCCCGGCCTCTGCGCGCGCCTCCGAGACGGGTCAACCCAGAGCGCCCAAACGACATGAGCGGGGAAAACGACTCCTGCGAACTGGGAGCTCAGGTGCGCAAACGTCAGCCCAAGTTCCCCCCCGACCGTTCTCCCTCCGGGGGCTCCGGCGGGGTTAAGTTTGATGGAAAGGGCGGCGGGGGCGACGTTGGCGCTTGCAACGGGGCGACAGAGGCTCCCGCACGCTGTGACGGGTCTCCAGCGTCACCAACTCCGCAGCGAGAAGGAAGTGAAAAGCTGCTTTCCCCGCCTGGCAGGGACAAGCTGCTTGAGAGAGTCTTTAAAAGCACAGGGTCACCTCGCCGGGCGGGCGCTCGCCCAGTTACGGTGTAACTAACAGCTACGTTTGTTCAGGCGGCACCAGTTCAAGGGACGCGCGTGACCGAGCCCAGACTGTTGTCCGGGATCCAAGATCGCAACCGCTCGGCCTACAGCGATTGCCGGATTCAGCACCGGCCCGCCTAGGCGCTCGCGCCGGGCCTCCGCGCGGGCGCCAGCGGGGAAGCCTAGCGCCCGGCTCTCGACCCCTCTGCCCCCATCACCCGCGCCGTCCGCCTCCCCGCTCCGGGTTTCGGTGAAGCCTGCCGCCGAAATCGCTCCGGAGCGACCGAAAGGCTCCGGGCGGGGGGGGGGGAAAATCGACGTAACGCAGCGAGGCAGGAAGCGGAGCCGCGCGGCTCGCGCCCGGAATAGAAACAGGAAACGAGCCCTGCATCGAGCATAGCGCAGCCGGCGGCAGCGAGCGGCCGCGGCCCCGGCCCCGCGCGGCGCCGCTTCCCGGGGGCCACTCATTGGCTGCGCCGAGCGCCGAGGCCTCAGCTCGGCCCGGCCCGGCGATATGCCCCGGGGTGGGGAATTTCCTCCTCGCGCACCGGGTCACATTAGCTCAGCGCCAAGCCCGGAGGAAGGGGTGGGAGGAGAGGAATTGCCACATGGACAAAGAGCGGAGCAGCCCCCCGAGAAGCGGGTCCCCCCTCCCCGAACACGGCACTGGAGCGGCCGGGAGATTAGGGTGGCTTTGCTGGCGGCGTGCAGCGCTCTGCAGAGGCTATTAGCAAAATTAAAACCGCGGCCTTCCCCAGAAACCACATAAAAATAACGGCTGCAGTCACACACACGTAGATGTACGAGCCTTGGTCAGGGAAAACCCTTTTCAACTCCTAATGTCGCTTGGACAGAGATCTTTTATAGCAGCACAAAGCGGGATGCACCCATCTCTCAAACACCAGCGTTTCAGGCATCGCGCACCTCGGGGCGATACCGCTGGGTGCTACCGCGTTTATCTGCGCGTCGCTGTGATGCCCAGGCACCACGGCACACAACTAAACTGCTTTGAGATGCACGCATCGCCAATCCCTCTCTTAGGGCAAACAGCAAGACAAGCTCAAAAGGCCAAATACAGACCAAACAGAAGCAGGAGGCCGCGTCTGGAGAGAAAGAGACTGAAGCGATATTATAAAAGTTTGCTTTCCCTTCCCCCAAAAGGAATCACCAGGATGACTGAAAACGAGCTCCAAGAATTTTTAAGAAAACATTCATTTCCTGGGCTGCACCTCTGTCTCTCCATCCACAGCAGCTTTGAGACGGTTTTTAGCTGCATTTCAGCCTGCTGTATTGATTATTTCCAGGTCAGGGGACGCAGCTGACGGAGCTCAACTTTATTCCACTTCAAGGATCTACAGAGTACCAGCTGAAGTGACGATCTTGTAGGACTGGCAAATCCAACTGGTGCTTTTCCCGCCAATCTCCAAAGGTGCCAAAATTCAAAAACTACTTAAGGAAGGAAAAAGTAATCAAAGGAACCCCCTCAGCTCGCTGGGGAGGGAGGACGTGTGCACAGAAGGGCTCCTCCCACCCAAGCAAAAAACCAGCAGTCTCATTCTTCTCCACCTCCAAGCCCTAATTTTGTCAAATCCATCCTGCAAGGATCCAAGAGCAGCACGTACGTTCAGAAGGTAAATGCAGATCCAAAATCTGTTTTCAATCGTATTCCTTTCTGCCATTGACAAGTAAGATGCTTTTCAGACCAGAAGTCGGTGATGAATAAACAAGTGAAGCTCAGCTGAATGAAAATAAAACAGTTTTGTAATGGTGCAAAATACTGAGATTAAAATTATTTCCATTCCCCATCAAGAGGAAACTACATCGCCTGGGAAAGGGACGGGGTTTCTCCCTCAGCCGACACAGTATCCTAACCTAAAAAAAGCTGCCTTATTTTGCCTCATTATGTGTTTACTGCAACAAAACCTCAAACGCATCCTTACCGTGTTTCAGTTCCTCCAAAACCCGGCCAGTATCTCTCAATATATGGTTTGACCAGAAGTCTCATCCCATGGATGACCTTTCCCATCGAAGCACTGGTGAAAACAGTGCCTCTCAAAAGTTTCAGCTTCAGAAGATAGAACAATTTCACTGAAGAAATCCCAGAAGATCCAGTGAAAAGCACATACAGCCAGAAAATACTGGTATCCGATCAGTTTTGCTTTATAAATGGCTTTTGGGGCCAATCAGTAAGTCCTAACACCAGTTATCAACTTCTGTGCTTGGAAAGTTATAAACAGCTTAGGATGGCAACCACTCTCTACGCTCTGCTCCACATCCACGCTTCAGGGACATGGGGAATTTGCAGTCGACTCCTTCAAGACAAAGACTGGGCCAACATAACGACCTGCTGGATGTTCCCTAATGAGATACAAAATCCCTCCCGACAAACCCAGAACTCCAGCGATCTTTGCAACAGAACTGATTTGCAATCCAAACCCAACCGGGTGTCCTAACACCCTATTTGCTTCCCTCTTCTTGCTACCAGCACCTTTCACATCTAGGCAAAAGGTTATTAATAGCTGGAAATATTTGACTCCTGCAGATTCAGAATCCAAGTCTCAAAAGCTAGAGACTCCAAATAAACTAGATACGACTTGCCAGGAAGACTCCTTTGCTGAAGAGATGAGACTCGGGATTCTCCTGGGAGAAAGAGATTTATACTAAGGATTACTACTCATCTATTACACTCAGGCACAAAAGACTACACTTCACTTCTCCCATACACAATAGCAATCTAAGTTTAGTTTAGCTGCAACCCTGACAGCGACTCTCTAGAGGGGAAAGAGAATTCTTCAGAGAAATTCCTCACCCAGCCGACTACAGGAAAAGAGTGCCAGCCAGGACATTCGCACGGATGCGTTACTCTTTAAAAGGCATCAGTGAATTCAAGTTAGTGGCAGCATTCTCCCCCCGTACTGCAAGCATAATCTTCAGAAAGGGAACAGCAAACCAGGAAATATCTAAGCTAGAAAAGCCTAGTAACACAAGCAGAAATGAAAGACCAGACATCTTGCTGCTTACAGATGAGCACGTACAGCATTAGAGGAATCAGTAATTTGACTCTTCTGCCATTAAGAAGTCTGAATATGGGAACACAGTCAGGAAAAAGTTTACTTAGGGACACAAAAAACACTAGTGGAGAGATAAGCTGAAGACCCCCGCCCAGAAAGATCAACATGGCATTTCTCAGGCAGATCCTAACAAAGCCAGAGCGCTGTCAAGTTGCTCAACTCCTATCAGTGTTACCATACTCACGCTTACATCTCTTGGAGATTAGCATCTCCTGAAATGGTGATAGGATCTGCTGAAAAAAATATTTCCCCCTTTACTGCCGAAAATTCCAACATTAATACTGAAGCACAACGTTAAACGTCTAACAGCCAAAGACTGTCGTAAAGGATCTAGGTACATAACTTTAACACCTCCTGAGTTAAGGGCCTAAAAGCTGAAATTCCCTATTCCTACTAGGGCTAGGGATCTGTGTTTAATTAAAGACGATGCATGGTATGATTTGCCCAGAGTCCAAGATACCCAGTGAGCTATCCCACAGTGCCTGCTGAGCCTTGGAAAAGGACTCAGAACTCAGCAAAAAAATTAAGAGCCCACAAACTAACTATGCTTCTGTAAATCATATATACGGCAAAACAGGGATCTGGGAATTCTCCTGAGTAGGACAAAACTTTCTACAACAGATAGACCGAGCAATATAAGCAAGATTAAAAGAAACCGGTAACACCCTTCTACGTAGCGCTTCTGCTTTTTTAAAGCAGCCCCTCTCCAAACTGGAGGACTGATCACTGAAACAACAGGGTGGCTGCCACGGCGGTCCTCCCTTTAAACCATTCCACGGCCTCACTGCCTGATGCACTTCTCACTTCACAGCCAAGGGGGCTAATCTCGTCCTGCGTTCCTGGGGGACAAAGAAATTTGCGACACATACGAGAATAAGGGCGAGATTCTGTGCAGGGGGACATCTGCCTTTTTAAATTTTTGCTTACCTAGGAAGAGCAGGCCCAAAAGTACATCAGGTTTAGGTAAGCCAAAGACTCACTGATTTCTTAAATGCTACTTATTTGGTGATAGAGTCAGGAAGTCAACATGACTATAACGATCAGTTTAAAACAGAAAACAAGCCTTTTGCTAGCCAATTCCAAAAGCTGGACCAGATCCTTTGTGCACCGGATTTCTCTCCAGAAAACCTCCCAGGTATCTCATCAGAAACCGAGGGATACGTTAACATTTAAAAGAGTTAAACAGGATCCAATTCCCTCCTTCCTGAGTTCCCCTACTCTTACAGCAGAGATGGGTATCTTTTCTTAAGCTATGTAGAAAAAGGAAAACTTAAAAAGGGCCAAATACATCTAACCACAAGGTATAACATAAACTCCCACTTGGTGCTGAGACGGAGCCACTTCTGCTAAGCAGAGCAACTAATTCCTATAATCTGAGTCAGAGGGCGCTGATTGGTAGGATTCATGAAGGCAGTATCAACAATGCTACTAAACAGGACTTCCCACCGTTCAGAGCTACAGCAATTTCTTCAATTACTTCAGAGGCTTCACTTTTCCTACATTCTTCGCCAGAAGATGGGTCACATGGAAGAACTTGTGGAGAGGCAGAGTGGAAAGAAACATGCTATTTAAAAGGATTTTCCCCCAGGCCTCAGAACAAATTAAATCTTTGTAATCAAGGTCCAAAAGGAGAAAAAAAGAAAAAGAAAGAAAAAAGAAACAACCCACAACTACTCCCATTAGGGGGTCAAAACTAGAATTGCTTTGTATTTTGGGTGACAATCTGTACCCACAATCCAAAGGAATTATTTCAAGGGGCTCGCAACAGAGCCGTTACCATTCCTGAAAGCAAAAATAACTCCGCTATATGCACAGCTCACCCTCCTTTGACCAATCCAACTGCTGCTTAGAAAGAGATTTAGCCAGTGGCTGAATAAAAAAAAAATAAAATTAAATTAAAAAAAACCTCACTCACTTCCTACTGGTTACAAGTGAAAGTAACCAGCAGAATCAGAAATTCAGCAACTCAAACTGTTCTCCAAGCCGGAGGCACAGACCAACCTGGGCAAACTAACCTAAACTTTTAATCTTTCTCCTCAATTTTCTTGATGAAGCTGTAACCTGAAGTTTAACTATTCTAGTCCAAAAACTGCTGGAACACTAGGTACTAATCTGATACCCAACCATTCACTGTATGTACAGCAAGCAGATTTAGAATACAAAAGGGAAAAAAAAAAATCTCCATCTGCAGGGGAAGGACCTATCTGTGCCCGATCTTCCTCACTCCAGGTACTAATAAACTTGTCTTTTTCACCAACCGCTCAGTCAGACTGGACCAAAGAAGCTTAAACCGGCAGCATAAGGACCCACTGACACAGAAAGGGAACAGCTCTACCAGGCTGCTAACCACTAGAAAAACAGCGGGCTAAATGACAATAAAACAAAACAGAGACACCTTCCCCTGAAGGTCAGAGCCTGTCCTAGGGGCAATCAGGTACTTCAGATACTACAAACAGCAAGCTCAAGAAATCTTTTAGCTAGAACATGCAGACCAGAGTTTTTAGGGTTAAACTTTACTCTCAGATCCATTACTTTTGTAAATTACATTTAATCTCCAGTGGGAAGCCAGAAGCTAATGACTTAGTAAAAAGCACAGGCAGCCTCCATCATTCCCATTTCCACGTGGAATACTACCAGTGCTAATTTATCCTGCTGTGCTTCTGATTGCCCTCACCCCATTCACTTCTAGATCAGCTCGCCACTCACCGGCAGGCTAGAAGGTCTGGACTGAAGATTCAAGTTCATGTCTTCTTGCCCTTTACTGGAAGCCAGCGAGGGAGCAGATGATGCCTGGGACCCAAACGAGTCTTGAGATAACTCCTGAAAAATCAAGTGACAGCAAAAAACATACAAATGGTTATAAATAAAGGCTCTGCTGGAATCAGTCTGGTATAGTCTCACATTGTGAAAGAATTATGTACCCTTAGTGACATTTGCTCAAAACAGGAAATAAGACAGTAAAGAGTTCAAGTCGACACGCCTGCTGCTCTGCAGGAGGACAAATGCTGCCGGACTGCTATAGAGGCTGTCAAGACTGGAAGTCTAAAATACGACAAAACAGTTAATTCTCTAGCTTTCCCTTATTACAGATCCAGAAGAACAGAGACTGTCTTGGGAGACTGCCCACTTAGCTTCTTGGTCTTCTTACCATAGCAGTAAAGTACTTCAGACACAAACAATGCAAGGCAGTTAAAAAGAAGAGCCTTCCAACTTTTGGGAAGCTACCTTTGATGCAATGTAACGTTTGCCCAAAGGCTTCTAATTACCTTTTTGTATAACTATTACTAAGCCTTGCTGAAAATAAATACAAATAAAAATAAATAAATAAATAGATAGATACATAAATAAAACTGCTTCATGATTTTATCTTCCATTCCACGGGCAGGCTGCTTTATTTCTCCTCCCTAAAGCCAGGTTTTACATTTAAGAGCAAACTCTCTCATCATCATCTCTCTGTTACTCTGCAAACTAACTGTCTCTTTTTGGCTCCAATTCCATTTTTGCTATCATCTGTAAACGTATGTGGAAAAACTCCACCCAAGCAGCAAGGAACTCGAAGAGCTTTCCCATGCTCATTTCCTCTGTGCGATCAATATGCCTCCTAAAGTCTTGGGCTGAGACACAAAAGCACCAGGAAATAGGTTTTTTTGAAGACTCAGAAGTGCTCTGCTATTGTGCTAAACTGAGTAGCTCTGTAGACCACCTGGAGATATTCCACAGGCCACAGTTTGAAAACTGTTCCAGTATGAAATCCTTTAGCCTGGTACTGCCCATCAGCAGCATTTACGCGGCACTAGCCTTCAAAACCGCAGTATTAACGCAGCTCAGCCTGTTACCACCAAACAGCTAGGAGATACAGATCTAGACACAACAGAGAAGGCAGCACATCTATTATCGTAATCACTGCAGTCAGCACACTGACGCGCAGTCCAACTGACGTGAACATGCAAAGAAAAGGATTTGTCCAAGTTTCTTAAAAATGACTTATGCAAGGAAACGAAGCAGGAGATGGCCTACCTGAGGAGGGGGGAAGCGTTGCTGGGAGTACGCAGACTGCTGCTGCTGCGGCTGCGACGGAGGGTATGAAGATGACTGCTGAGAAAGAGCCGAGGAAGTCGTCTGCTGGGTTTGTTGCTGCTGCTGGTAGGGCGACTGCGACTGCTGCTGGGAGTAGGGAGGCTGACTCTGTTGATGTTGCTGGGCTGTGGATTGCTGTTGAGGATATGGAGTCGGGGACTGCTGATGGGGCGGCTGGGATTGCTGCTGCGAATAGGCAGGCTGGGACGTCTGCAGCTGCGGAGGTTGAGACTGAGGCTGTTGCTGCTGCTGATAAGAAGGCTGAGAGTGAGGAGTCTGGGATGGAGGTTGCTGGGAATAGGGAGGCTGCTGCTGCTGGGGATGAGGGCTTTGCTGGTTGTAATACGGAGTCTGGCTTTGCTGCCCATATGCACTGGGGCCCTGCTGTCCGTAAGGAGGAATCTACAGAACAAGAGGGTAGAAGTACACCAGTTAAAAAGGTATTTTACTCACATATGGAAATGAGATAACGCTCAAGAAGAAACAACTCAGGGACTCGTGCAGAGCAGTTAACTGGGAAGGTCCTGGAAACGCCAAAAGGAAACCAACCTCCCAGACAACAGCAGAAGTCGCTTGGGTATGACATTTTTCTTGGCAGTAACAAACCATCACTAAGCTCTTGGGGATCTCTATCTGACCATCCTTCAGCGATAGCAACATCAAAAGGAATGCAGGCTTGCTCTAAAAAAAGGGCAGCCTTTTCAATCCCGCAAAAGCCCCGCAGGAGCCACTTGGAACAAGCAGCGAGCCAAAACTGACCTGGAAGTCATTTCTACTCTAAGGAACAGCTACGACTTTAACCGAACATAGTAGAGAGTGGTGCAACACATAGCCTAAAGAAATGCCCTTCTACCCGAATAACCGTTTCCGACCTGGTTGAAGGTGGTTCCCTTCAGAACACACAGTATTTTGGTGCTCTTCTGCTTGTCCTTGCTGGAAATAGAGACTACAGAGGCAAGAAGCTTGGGTGCTCTACCTGCTGTGCATATGAGATGCTGCCCATTGTACTCTGCGTCCTGCTTTGCATTCCCATGGGATATCTCTGGGGAGTCTGCGGCCCATATGGCTGTCCTGGATAGCCATGTCCTTGCTGTGGCCCCGCCTGAGGTCCCTGTTGTTGTGTGTATGGGTTGTTTCCTCCATACGGCTGAGGCCTCATCTTCCCCATCTGATCCATTGGGCTTGAAGGCTGCAAAGCAAGTTGTGACACATGATGTACGTCCAGCTGCATACAGGAATTGTTCGCAACTTCTAAACCACCCCAGAAGAACACTTCAACAGGAGGTGCAGAGAATCAGAAGCTAGCCTGCCTCTTTGAGCACCAAAACCCATGGTTACGTTCTGAAGTACAGCATCGAACGTTCCAAACCTACAGGCATTGCGCAAAGAACAACCCCAACACGAAGAAGTCATTTTATGCTGACATCAGTCCTGTGGCTTGAGACAGGAAATTAAAGGGAGGACCATTAAGAAAGATAAATTATCAGTAGAAGTGACTTTTCCCCATAGTAGGGAGCAGTTTAACATCCAGATATTCCACAACAAGGTAAGTTCAGGCTGAAAATTTAAATATTCACGAGAAACACTGCTTCTTGCACATAAAACGAGGTCTCCCAAAACACTACGAGCAGTTAATTTACACTTACGCATTTCAATTAATCCATATTGCTGTACTAACTAACACTGGGCAGTGCTACCGATGTTCGCATCAGCAGTCATGGTAAGACTGCAGTTCCATTTCGCCCATTTTTTGTGTGCTTTGTGTCTACTGTCTTTTGTAGAATAAAGGTTTCTAAATCGAACTTCCTTGGCTGCGTGAAAAAAGGTGTTCAGCCTTGAAAGTCAAGTCATTGAATTTTAGAGCAGACATCATGAAACAAGTGAACAAATGCAACTTCACTAAGACTTCCTAGCCTGTACTACCTCTGCCTGGAGCCAAGACATAAGGACAGTCAATCAAATTTCCTGAAAATACTATAAGCCTCAAAGCACAGTCTTTGAATGCGCCTCCTCTACCTAGGCAGTACTGTTCCCGCACTAAAGCAAGGACGGTCATCAGGCTGTTTTGGCATAGCAACCTCTAAATGAATTCCAGGTCCAGTCTTTAACCTCCATCATTTGGACTGAATAAGAATTGTTTGCTCATCTCCTGACCTAACTAATCTCAATTAGATGTTTTCCACCAGATCACCATGACAATGGACTCCCTGTTACACCATTCCTTCCTGCAACTAGCCCTAGGGTGGTATTTGCACAGATCCACCCTCTCTTGCTGAGATCAGGTGCTTGAGGAGCGGCACTGCAGGCCTGCACAAGCCAACATCGCACAAAGCTGGAAACCCCAAAAAAGTCTCAGAGGCCGGAACACTCAGTTATGTCTGCAGAACTCCCCCTCCTAGGGAGAAGTTCCTGCAGTATGCTACACTTCAGAAAATCCTGCCCCAACAGCCAGCACAGCTTGAAGTCCCAACACGAAGCCCCTGCAAACATTTGTTTGACCAGCTGTCTGCTGCTCCTCGCCTGCCAGGCGAGCCACGCTGCACCGCGCTCACGCCAAACAGAAGCGAGTAGGGGCACAGCAGTGAGTTAGCGGTACTCTTGCAGGGGCAACAGGAGCTGGGGGCACAGGAGGGGATTTCAAATAATGGAGATGGCAGGAGAAGCACCCCAATTTTTGGTAAACTGTGTGTGTGGGGGGCCACTACCCACTTAGCTGAAATCAGGCTCCCTTGGACAAATTCACACCACGACAGCCACAAATCAAGGAAGAACCAGACCTCAGTATGCTCCTCCATTTCAGGCCTGGACACCCCTGCAAACAGTATTTGCCATCTTGCAGGGAGAAGCCGTTCGTAGACCACCATGCACGCTTTGTCAATATGGTGCTAACAAGACAGACCGATCGAGAGCGCGATGCCCTCTCGCGAGCGAGCGCGATGCCACGCTCGTTTGTGCTTTTAGTGCACACTGATACTAAAACAGTTCTGGAAAAGTTACACCTTTTTTTACGTTTTATGTTAAAGCTACCGCAGACACTACTGCTGAGGAGTAGCATGGATTTCAGCTGCTGTAACTCCGAGAAGGAAGCCCACAGAAGTCATAGCCCCTGGCGCTCCCGAAGGGCAATACCCGCACCGACCATCACCTGCATCCACCGGATAGAAAAAAAGGTCTTCCATCCTTGGAGCTACAGGGCCTACCTCCTGAATGGGAGCATCCACGTGGAGCTGTGATAACCCCTAACGGATGCAAATTGTGTTTATATCTTCCAAGCAATTGTCCTTAATGCTTCCTGAGCGTTGCCTTGTGGGTATCACCCTAGACTACTGAAATCTTTTTCCTCTCCACTTTATCTTCTTTGGTATGTAAAAAACGTACCATCAGGACCTTTCCACCTCTCCCTCCACGCACCCCCTTCCTTTCTCCTACCTATCAAATGCAACTTTTGGTTACTGACTAAACATGTCAGCATCTTTTCCGCTTGTTACTTGCTTTCCCCCGGTTGTTACCGCATGCTCGCAGCACGCTACTGAGGGCAGCTTTCAAATACAGTCCTGCTTTTTTTTTTTTTTTTTTTTTAAATACGCACACACCACACGCTGCCTGCTCTGCACAGATTTTCTTGTCTGTGGTCACCCACAAAGCTAACCATCCCTTCAGGAAGGAGAGAAACAAGGTGAGATCCACTTTTGCCATGACTCCTACAGGAAGCTGTTAAAAAAAAAAAACTTGAAGAAACATTTGGAACCATTTATGTAGCCACGAAAAAAAAAAAATCCCACAAAAAAAGTGCATTTCCATGATGTGACCATGTTGCCACCTTGATCGCTCAGCGTAGGAGTATGCGATGTACTTCCAAAAACTGCCGCTCTTCCGCGAGGGCCTGGCGCCCAGAGGGTGCTAAAAACAAACGGGAAGAGCATCACGCTCAACTATAGCCTTTTAAACAAAATTCTATAAACAAAAGAAAACTGAACGCCAATTATTCTCCAATAAAGGGACGATTTCATACGCACTGACACTTTGCAAACCAACGGGCTAACTCACGCTCCCTGGGGCTGCCAGGTACATCCGAAATACTGCACCACACTGTTTCGTCCTCGAAAATCTCCCATTAAAGACACACTTCTCTTCCCCTGGCAGGGCTTTAACTGCTCTAGTCTGAGCAGCGTCGCTCTGGTTTGAAGAGCGCACCATCAGGGAGCCCACTCCAATCGGCTATCTCAATCCTTTTAGGTAATTTAACTACACGTGCTTCAAGAAAAGAGCAGTCCGAGCTGAAACGCAGCGAAGTGCTGATCGATCTGAGCGCTCCTGTGAAGGCTTTGGGGGGAGCGGGGCCCGCGTCCAGCTCCTTCGTACGCCGACCTTACGCGAGACGGGAAAGCCAAGAGGAAGCGACGCCTGTTTGCTTGCAAGAACACTTCAGGATAAATACGGAAATACCAAACTCTGACTGCAAAAGGCCGGAGCTGCTTCTCCGGACTGATACATGGGAAATCCTTTCAATAGGAAACCGCAGGAGTAGATTACTGTGATTACACTTCAAAAGCCAAGGCCCTGCCACAGAGAGACATAATTGAGAGAAAGCGTTGCTCCTTGATCACTGAAGTCCAGGCCCCCTGCTTACACCTCCTTGCACTCACAGAGATTGCTTCTATTCTCCCTTCTATCGCAGATTCTTTGCTGTTTTATAACATCGTTAAGTACCCAAACTTAGCACAACATAGACTGGTGACAGGACTAACTTCCAAAATCAAAGGCGCTCGGTACTGCACGCAATGAAAGCCACGGGAGAAAACGCTGATCTTTCAATAACATTTAAGATATTTCTAGGCCGAGAAGTTGTAACCCGGAGCAAGCTTAAATTGCCCAATTCAAAGCAACGCTCCAAATTAGTATGTGTAACGTAAAGCACGTCAGGCCCCCTAAAATGAAACAGCACCAGGAAAACCAGCTAGTCTTCAAAAACAACGCCAGAGCTTTCTGGCTGCGCGACCGGCCTGCGACGGCCTCACAACCGTACGAATCGCCCTAAGCGGAGAAACAAAACAACCGACAGCCAGGACTTCGGCTTCACAAGCATACAAGCGACGGGGCACAGCTTTCCTAAAAGCCTTCTGAGCAGACAAGGGGACTTCGCGTCCAAATCTTCCTAGATTTTGTCTAGTCAAAGAGAAACTCACCTCTTTAAAGAGCAGTTGGGTTAAAGCGGAGACTTGCTCCTTTTCCTGCCGGGAAGGAAAGAGAAGAGGCAAATCCCACTTTGGGAGCAAGAGCCAAGGAGCCCAACCCTCGGCAGCCAGAGAGAGAGGCACGATTCTGACCTCCCCGACTATCTTATTACATAGTCGTGTTTTATTGGGCCAGAAAAGGCAGCAGAAGAAAAGGAAGGGGAGCCATTTACTGAATTCTCCGGTCTCAAATCAGCATCACTCAATTACTGGCAAACCTGGGTATTGGCCACAACCGGTTTCCTCGGCCTCCCAAGAAAATAAAAAGGCCAAAACGAAAAGAAAAAAAAAAAAAAGGAAGAAAAGAAAAAAAAAAAAAAAGCAGCACTGCTCTCCCACCTTGGATGGCAAATCTTTTCCCCGAGCAGATCTGCTGTCCGGTTTTGGTGATAAAATATAATAAAAAGCATTACTGGCTGTTTAACCGAGAGAAGCCCTAATTGATTCCCACAGTAATTAACCTGCATTTTACCTCGGAGAGTGGTAGTTAAGGAAGTCGGCACTGCTATTTATAACTCATCTCAAATTGAGGGCAGACTGCCTAAAATCTAACACATCCCAGCTGTACTCCTGTTTGAACTGGGGCCAAGGGAATTTTTTAAAGCAATCTTGGCACTGAATGAATGACACCAACAGTATGAGAGCGCGTGCGGTTGTGTTGTGGTGACGTAGCCGCGGAGGTGGGATGGGAAGGGGGGGCAGTGCGCCGTAATCCCTCTCCCGAGCGCCCTGGCCGCGCGCGCAGGCCCCGGCCCCGCGCCGCGCGCCCGGAGCCGCCCACCGGGAACCAAACACAGGAAACGGCTTTTCCTGCGCAACGCCTTGAAGCGAGAAGCACATGGCTAATCTGCATAAAAGCAAAGCCACGCCGGCCCTGCCAGGAAGGTTAGCGCTCGTAATCGCTGGCCACGAAGCCGGCTGCCTGCGAGGACTTGGACCCGCGCCTGATAACCCAGAAAGAGCTGGGAACAGATGGGCAAGGACCCCGGCAGCAACAGCACGGGCGCACGTGACTCGCCACATGGCCCCGCCAGCGCAAACTATTGTCTGGCGGCCGCTCGCCGCTACAAAGGCGGCCCGCCCCGGCCCTGCCGAGCCGGGAGACGCGCCGCCGCTCGCCAGCCGGCTTCGGGGACGGCCCCGCTACCCCGCGCGAGCTCCCGGAAGAAGCTCTGCTCCGCTTCGCTCGCTTCCCCAGGGCTGAACCTGGATGGGCTCGCACCAAAACGAAGAACGCAGGTTTTTGGTACAACATCACGCTCGTTCCTCGCGTCTTCAGCTCCACGTTACCCAAGTACAAAGGCAACCAGTGTCTACAGCTAGCTATAAAGCACATTTTCATGTTGCCTAAAGCACTGAATGAGCGACGGACAATACTGGGGAGGGCGAGTCGTTCTCCCTCAGAACCTGTCAGCCGGGATCGCGGCTGCTCGGGACCAAACTATCTAACAAGGCAGGAGAATAAATCTGCCTGCGCTCCCAGTAGCTTTCTACGTGGTTTCTATCAAAATCAACAAGCCGCGCAAGCAAAAGCGGAAAACCAGTGACAGCAGCATCACCTAACGCACTGGCAACACCTACAGCAGCTCCGGCAAGTGAGCTGGACTTGGGATCAGCAGCTTTCCCTGCCCGTTTTCCACCACCTTTCGGCCCCCTTGAGACATAGTAACTACCCCAAGGAAGGTAAGGGAGAACCACCAGCAAAAATTGAGAATCATTCAGGAAAAACATTTTGTCTTGATCACAAGGCAGCCAAGTACCCACAGAGCAGTAAAACTGTTTCTAGAACGCAACCCGAATCCAAGCGGAGAGGCTGCGCTGGAGAACTCCGCGCGGGCTACCCCGTCCACGTCCCGCGGACCTCCCGAGAGCCTCGAGGTCCCAACACCGATATTATTACCGAGCATCCGCACCGCCCTGGGGACGAGGCATTTAACCTCCCACCCTGAGCCCCTCCCCTCAAACTAAACCTCAGTAACGTTTTAAAGGTTGCTATTAGAGTTAAGCTGTCCGAAGCATCAAGGCAACGGCGCGCATCGACGAGACAGACGTGAAATGTTCACAAGCTCACCAGCGCCAAAGCCCGCTAGAGGTGACAGTGTCTGCGCGGACGGCACAGGAGGAAAAGGTACTCGCTGAACGAGAGGGAACACCCTCAGCCAGCACGAACCGTCACTGACCCACCGACACCAACCAGGCCGTGGCGATTCGCACTGACCGAAAATCCCGCAAGCGACAGTTACACCTTTCTGACATCTTCTAACCACGGCGACGCTGTGACGTCATAGCCCAGAACAGCGGTACCCGGGGGACGTGGAGCTACGAACCTCCAGCGGGCAACGCGAGGTGTTTCAGCACATCCAGCTTGCTGCAGCTCGTCCTCGTGCCTCGAGCTTGCACTTTAGACACTTTCCTGCCTTCCTGCAACTTCTGAAACTCCACACACAAGTGACTCAAATTCCCCCGTAACTAGTCTAAAGAGTTCAAGCTGAGAAAGGAGCACAAATTAGCAACAGTGAGCAAACACAGTTCATCTTCCAGTCGGGAACACTTTCATGTGACCTATTTAAGATGTAACTGGCTGTGCCGGGGTCAGGATCCCAGCCTGAACTCGCTACCTTTTATAGCCTTCTGAAGGGCCAGCGTACCGGGTCACGCTTCATTGCCTCTCTTCTTACAGTCGTCCATTTTTAAAAGAGATGAAAGAGGCTGAGGTGAAATTAAAGTTAAGAGAAAAAAAAAATCCTCCTGTAATAGATGAAGATGCCCCCAAAAGACAAAGACTTAGAAAACCCCGCTAGAAGTAATCACCACGCTAATGCCGATCAAGTGTCCCATCGGGACAGTTAAAACTATAGACGTGTTTTTTTCAGATCATCACAGAAGCGTGCACTTCCCTTTTTTTTTCTCCCCCCTCCCTCTCCTCTTTTCAAACTTGAGAAATCCACCAACGGCCTGCAGTCCCTCAGCCGAACTAGGGTGACACGCAAAACTGGCGCGGGTACCGCTCAGCACCCGTCACTCGCTCTTCTTGACTACCCGTCAGGGACGTTCCTATTGCTTTGAGAAACAGGCAGTCCCTGGCAGACCAAGGCCAGTACCTCCGAGAGGCAGTACTCAACTCCCCGAAGTATCAGACCAGTGACAACAACCAAGGAAACACTCTCGGTCGACCATACAGCGACACTTAGCTCTGCTTCAAGTTTCCCTGCGTGTCGTCTTCTCCCATCCTCGCTCTGTAGTAACAAAAGGGGGCAGTTTGGTTTGCCTCATGCTCACATGCTAGGGATACCAACAACTGGCTTTTGGAACGTAGTCCAGGGTTGGTTTCACGGTGCAGAACGCGTCCTTCAGAAATTTAAGGGACAAAGCCAATGTTAGGTGAGCTACAGAAAAGTAAAACTGATCCCCCTCCCCCCCATGCTAGAATATAATTTAGATTTGAACGTATAACCAAGCAGTGAAAAGCTCATCTCATTATCAATGATGTACATAGGTGAAATTATTGTTTACCAGTGTTTGAATAGCTGAGCTCAGTTTAATAGTTTCAGTTCTGCAACTACAGGGAGCTCAGTTTTTCTTCTGATTTTTTCAGTAGGCCAGAGTTTGACTGAACACACTTTCTATTCCTCTAATAATCTGCTAACGCACAGGCCTCAGAATAGGCTAATGAAATCAACATTATACACAAAAGGAAAAAAGGGACCTTTTCTATGACTTCACTCAGCTGCTTCTAACCAAGAGTTACTTGGAGCTCCCACAGATCTAAAATCAGCCCTGTTCAGTGTTGTTCCTTTCTTTGATAAACGTTTATTGCATTGGTTTCTTTTGGGAGATTTTCTGTAAATCCATGATACTGAGCTTTCCCAGTGAAAAAAGATCAGTAAGTTTTCTCCAAATAGCTATACTGTTGAACTGCATCTTCCGGTTAAACATAATACAGTAATTACCCTATTAACATTTCTCAGCAAGAGGCCAGTCCGCACATCTCGGAGGATTTTCCTAAGCACCACTCTTACTAATACTCTTCAAATTGATTAAAATTGACCAGAGTTTTGCTTACAGGATATATCATTATAGAACACTTTGTTCCTAAAAGAAGTAAATCAGAAGACGACGACCTGGTAAAGCAAAAGCAGAGCTTCACCTCAAACTTTATCAGAAATAACCCAACGAGCATATAAGCATTTGTACCCAAATACGATAGGGGGTTAATGGACTTTTTCTGTCTTGGAAAGGTGGAGGAGGGAGGGAGAGAGGGTGCCAAAAAACCCCTCTGTTTTAACAAAGCGCATTCATCGATCTCATTTTCCCTCCTAGGCTTGACTTTAAGCTCTCTTTAACAAATCCTACGAACCAAGGCTCTAGATTTCAGGCCCTTTCTTCAGTCAGTCATTCTCCTTGACACACGGCCACGCTGCTTATCACACCACGTTATTTAGGTATCTCTCAGGACTTTATTTCAACAGTCCTGTGTTATTTCAACAGCTATCGTATCTAAAGACGACAAACAACTGGTTCCCTGCAATCTTCAGAACCTCCTTGAAGGCAGATGCATACTTACATTAACAGGGCATTTTTCTACATTTCTGAAAAGCTGCACTAAAAAGGACCTGAAGTAAGGTTTACACTGTAAATACTGAGGTGGGCTGCACTGGGCGGGGGGGAACTCTGCTTTGGTTTTATGCAAAGTTAGTGCTTGTGAAGATGCCAAGGCAGGCAGGCCCAACCTCACCCATAGCCAGATTTGCACAGCTGGTATCGATCACGCTGCCCATGAGACACCCAAGCTGTGTGCTTCCTGGGGGGACTCCCTTCCTGGCTGCAAACTCAGGGTACGGTGTCGAGCACACATCCTTGGTGTGACACAGGACCAGCAACCCCCCACCCCCTGCAAACGAGGCAACAGAGCAACCAGAGGTTTCTTTTCGCTCCTCCTACCACTGGTTTTGCCAGCACGACACTGATGACACGACTAAGCATCCACCTTGTTTCAAAATAAGGGGCTCCAAAAACCTTCACGGGGGCTCTAAACTGCAGAAAAGGGAACAAACCAAAGGCTAAGCGGGGTCTCCCTGGGGTGTGGCTCATCCTCACGCTGCGGCAGACTGTGTGACACCCAGCATCCATGTCTGACAACCCGGCCCAGGCCGGGTGATCTGGCTGGGCAGTAGGTTGCTTTCACTCTCCCTCATCAGTGACAATGTCTCTTCCTCCTCAGCAAAGAGGCACCAAAGTGGAAGCAGGAGCTGACAGCTACCTACGTGGTGATTTTGACGCGGGACAAGGTTCTGACAAATGCTATTTGCTGAATTAGTTGCAGTCTAAACTAACGAAGAGTTACGATCCTTCTGCAACAGGTGCAAACTAGTGAAATTCTCAGACGTTTCACAGGAAGCTGGAGCCAGGTTACGCAGTTTGCTATTTAGAAGGGCAGCGTGATCTCCAACTCATCCAATAATTTCAACTTACGGTTACACAAGAAAAAATAATTTCCTTCTGCCCACATAGTGAGGTAACTAGCTATCCCCCCCTCCCCGAACCTCAGCCCATTTTAGAGCCACACTATTCAGCCAATTCAGCCCAAAATTTCCAAAGCACCACTGCTGACACCTTCCAAAGTCTTCATCTAAGCAATATCATGTCATCTAAAAAACAGCATCTCAACTCCATGGGAGATGATCCCAAAGAACACGCGACAGTTGTAATGACGTGGTGCTCCTTTTAAGATGGAAAGGAACTTCCTTCCTGAATATTAAATCAGGCTTTAGGTTTAGCCAACATCCTACGTCTGCTCTAATGAACTGGAAGCAAGTCAACGAAAAGGCAGTTCAGTGTCTGATTACAGCATCTTCGTTCCAGGCCTCCTTACACACTAGAAGGAGCAAGCATGCTCATGTTGTACCACAGAAATGGGACCTGGCCAAGAGCAAGCCGTAAAAAAAGCAAGAGGAGGAAGGGCTCGGATGGAAGAACAGAATTATTCTAAGTGTCACCACTATTTAAGTGATCTAATTTCAATCACTCAGAGTCCAGCTGCTCCAGATCACTAGCAAGATGCAAAATACTCGCACTATAGTGCTAGAGAAAACCTGAAAGGGCTCCGCAAGCCCTGTAAACCCATTCAGACAAATGTAACCCGCGGCAAACTCCAGGCACCATCACCCAGCTAATTCTCCACACTCCCCGTTTCTTCTTAAATAAGTAACATAGATCTCAAAGATGGATGTCTTTCGCTACTGAACGTTGCTGACATTTAATTTGTCCTGCAAAACTTTAGGCCTGAAGGAAGACCCAAGACAAGAGGGCTCACTAGAGTTTACTTTCCACAGCAAAGTTAGTTCCATCAGGTCATTAAAAGCCCTATGCGCACAGAAATTCAAGGGGTCCCAGTGCACATTCAAAACTCAGGTAAGGCATCCTTCAGCCCATCCTCCTTACTTTCTAAAAACAACGTCTTGTCATGGGCCTGAACGGCCAACCATTTAGACATTATCCGAGCGCCAGAGCATTAGGACAGAAAAGGAGCTCATGCATGTTCAACTTCTCCCACTCCAAAGCAACAAAACAACAAAGCTGCAAGCGGTTCAGAAGGAAGTCATGGGTCAGCTTGCCTGTCACGCAACTTCTAGGGAGGGAAAGCAGCAGATACAGTTAAATTGCAGAACTAAGGAGATCCAGACTCTGACTGTACTACATTAGACAGCTTCTGACATTTTAACCTCTGCCTTAGTTTTTCACCCATAAAACAGGAATAAATATGTATTACAGGTTTCTACCCACCAGGGTCCGTCCAGAAAGTACAATCTTTATTTGAACATTTCATAATTTTGCATTTCTCTTCTTCCATCAGGGTAAAGGGCGGCTGAACAGACTCACTGGGTAAGCGCATTCCCATGACCGCTTCCCATGCCGACTTGGGAAGGGTGCATCTCAGAGGCGTCTCAGGATCGGTTCAGGGCTCCAAAACACTACGGGTCTTCAGCAGTCCTAACTCTGCTGCAGTAGATAGCACTAAGATGGAGGAGGCCGCTGCCACGCTCCTCGGTGCGAGAGGTACGGCTGCCAGGGGCCGTACAGCAGCACGCACAGCTCCATCTTGTCCAGAGCAGCTGCTTGCTTTAATAAGAGCTGCATGTCGAGGCCTGCAGTTTCTACAAGCTGCGCTTCAGACTCACGCGGGCTCTCCCTCGCTTCTGCACAATACCAGGCGCATTGAAAAGCATGGATAATGCAGCATAAAGGAAGACCCAAATAATGCAAGAAAGTTGAGTTTTGGAAATAATCTGTGGAAAAGGCAGACAATCTCAGTTTAACATCCGAACAACATAACAAAACTCAGTGTTCCACCAGCCCGTGGCCACCTTCACCTCTGAGACCCTCAGTTCTGCTACCTGCTCAGCAGTCGGTGGTGGATCTCATGGCCTGAAGGCACCCCCCAACCCTAGCCAAGGGTGCTGTGGCAATGACCTGCTAATTACTTCCAGGATATCTCAAATATACTTTGGTTAGATTAGCAGCTGATGGTCACAGCACTTTCTGTATTGCACTAGCATTAGTCCTAGTGGCATGTTATTAAGAAGCACTTCAGTACTTTTTAACCACTGTCCGTCCCTCCCGACCCCACCCCAGTATTTTATAGAAGGGTTCCAACAAGACACGAGGTAACACAGCTGTTTTGTTAATAGGAAGAAGAAGAAAAAAAATTATTTCCCCTCTTATTACAGCAACTGACAAATTTAAATGCTGTTTTTGTGGACTTCGTGGAGCCTTATTTTAGCCTTAAGATTCAGCCTTCAAGACTCCACTTCAGTTCCATGGAACCAAAAATACTTAAAACTGCAGTAATGGCAAGTTATCACCGGTATTTGCCAGTGATGCACTCAACAACACGTAGCAAATAACAACCAACTTCCAATATTCATACCCAAACACGATCTATTTGCATCCAGATAGCAGAGCTGCTGTCATGCCTGTGCTGACAAGAAGAGAGGAGGTTGGAGGAGATGAAAAGACCACGCAGCCAAGAAACTCAAAGCTGCAACCAAGTTGGGGCTCAGAGAGCAGCAAAGACACTGGGAGAGCCTTCGTTAGGCCAACACCGTTCTAATTCAGGTACGTTGCTCTTGGCAAGCCCAGCACAAATCCCGACCCTACAGTGACACAGGTCATCGTTATTCAAAACGAAAAACACACACACAAAAAAACCAGCCTTATGTAGCTAGTTATAGCGATACCGAGGCATGGGTCTTACAACCCCGTGTCAGCTTCTGTCCTTAGGTTTCTACCCCATCTAAGCCCAGAAACTTTCAGCTTCTTTTAAAGCAAAACGAACAACGTGGAGAGCTGTTTAGCAAGTTAAGAAGAGTGCGTGCTGGCAGCTGGTGAGAAGATACACAAATTCATAACTGTGCCAATGCCATGGGGAGAGGAGGAACAGCCAACGTTGCAAGCTCTTCACCGGTTTCAGGAACAGGTATAACAAGAAACTGTGAGACAACTCATACAAGAAAAGGAAAATGAGACATGACTATACCTTGACAGCAGTGACAATTCTGAACAGTTTATTGCCATTTACAGAGTGATCGGATTTAAAGCTAACATTAATACTCGTTCACCATTCAGTACAAGTATTACTGTTGCCCTGCTACAATGCGCTCAATATTCTCCCCATTCATTTTTAAAGCCAAGAAACCTGCATTCTGAAGCTCAGAACCGATTATACCACTATTCCCTGCTAAAAAACGCCCAATAAATTATTTTCCTAAGCATTCAGACAATACATTTAGCATCTTGCTCCAGAGAAGGGAAAGGGAGGCAAGGGTTAAGGGCCAGAGCAGAGCTGAAAGCCAGCAAAGAACACACGATTGCTGGGGGATATTTCATAGAACGCTAATCACTTCATCTGATTTTAATTCCTGACACCACACCAGCATATAGCTTTTCAAAGGAAATCTTGTCCTAGAGAGCAAGGTAATCAAATCACAATTAACGTGGAAACAAGCTTTTCCATCGTTGTCATGCCTCCTGACCCAAAGAGCAGGGCCAGCAAAGGCATTTTAGAAATATCTTTAAAGTCCAGGCAGGTAGGATAATTCAGGATAGGCCTGCCAGTCGCTTCTATACATCCAACAGTAACTACTGGGAGATAAACTTCACCCAGGCATTTCACTTCTCCTCCGGAGCATTAGCTGAATGAGTGCTTTTTATGCCATTTCTTTTATGAACCTTCATCATCCAGATCCAGGATTAGCACACTCATTACCTGAAAGTCATTTCCCCGCGAACGTACACTATTCTAGGGGAGCCAAGTCCTGCCCTCAGAAAAGCCACAGGCAATCAGAATCGACATTTCTAGTGAGAGGATTTTTCCTAAAACCAAAGAAGAAAACTGTTCCAGGTGTAATCCCACGCCCAGAGAGAAAGTACGATCTAGTAGTTACAGTATTAACCTTGATTTTGTGAGATATGGCTTTGAGTACCTGCTCTGAAGATTTCCCACGCAGCAAATCGCAGGATGTAGAGGCATGGAAAAGCTATCTGGAAAGTGGAGAACTGCACTTGCTAGCCTCACAGGTATATCATGATATAAATATAGATATATCTATCCATACATATATATAGACATATCATGAAAGACTAGGAGATCCTTTGATATTTAGATGGTTCCTATCACGATAATACCCAACTACCCATGCACAGTTAGAGAAAACGTCCAAGTCTGCTCCAAGCAGGAGCTGCCCTGGGTCTTTCCAGAGCCTCCAAAGCTGCGCAATTATCACAAGTCCCCAATGCCACAGTAGGTAAGTGATAAAAAAACACCACCCACACATCTACCCCGGCCCAAAGGGCAGGACTTGAGTACGTCTTGGACCACTGTCACAACGCGTGCAGCCAGAGCACAACAAAAAGGCAGTTTCCGGGAACGCATGATCACGCTCAGCAAACTGGCCTTGAATGTGGAGCCTTCTCCTTGGTTAGCAAGAAAGCCACGGAGTCAGAGATACTTCGTTTAAAGAAAGAAAGAAAATCAAGTTGCAACTAATGCAGATACTTCCACCATTTCAATACATTTCCTGCACAGAGGTAAGAACTTTTTTTCCAAACTATTTCACAAGAAGTATGTCTGAGGGAAGACCACCTCTAGTCTGGCACCAGTTTAATTATTTACATACAGTTAATGAATACCAGATTCTCCTCCTAAACTTGTACAGGGTGCATAGTCCTACAGTCATTTGGACTTTACATCCATGATCAGACTGTTACGAAGAACAAAACTCAAAACAAGAGCAGAGGAAGGATCCCAAACAGCAAATGAAAGCTATTTATAGAGCGAGCCAGTTCATCTCTGGGACCCGGGAGGAAGTTCAGGTGGTAAAGCAGGACAGTCCAATCCCTTCAATACAACCCCCGGCAAGCAAAGAAATCTAGAAGTCAAAGGAGACATTTTGCGATTTAACTGGCACGTTTATCTGAAGGAGCTAGGGAAAGGGGAGAAAGGCTCACACTTAAAAAACAGGTTATCCCATTCTTTTGCTTGTGTTCCCCATTACCTAGAGAGACTAGGACAAGAACAGAATAAAGATAAATACAGATGACTTGAGTTGGAGTGCCTTTCCCAGTGCCTAACGTCAAGGAAAGCAAAGCATTGGAACAGACTGCCCGAGAAGCTGCATCACCTTCATCACTGCCTACCCGGCTCTTAGGTACAGCTGATCCTGCCCTGAGGGAGGAGAAGAGGCTACATGACCTTTTGAAGATCTAGATTGAGATCTAGACCTCTGCTGAACGATAAAGCTACAGAGCCACCTACAAAGACCATGCAGGCAACAAACCGACGCTGGCAAGGTTCTGCAGAAGGACAGACCGCTCTGCACGTTCTCCTCACCAGAAAGATCAAAATCAGTGCCCCAAACCCAAAACAGAACGTCCATTTTCAGAGCGTGCACCCTGCCTCTCCTGCACTCGAGCTTCTAAGGCTGTGCTCATACTGCTGTAACTAGCACTCTGCAAAGTAAGAGGGTTAAAAAAGTACAAACCCTACTGCGGGCAATTCGCGGGGCTGCATTACGCACCCGGGCGCGCGTATCCTCAGCCCTGGCCCTCGCCGGGCACAGCGGTCTCCCGCCGCGGTGTCGGGAAGTGCAGCTGCAGCTGTGGCCTGGGCACAGGTTTTAAAACATTCCTGTTCAGTTATTCACAGGCAGGTTGCCAGCACGGTGCTGACATCAGAAGGGAAACGGTAATTTTCAGAGTTTCTTAGTCAGACCTGCATGAAATTTCACAAGCGAGGTGGGGGAGAAAAAAAAAGTACTTGTTTTAACTCTCCCCTGGGGAAATTCCAGGCTCCTCCTAACTTCAACAGCTTCTCTTTGAGAAGAGTCACAGAATTTCTCAGGACGGAAAGTCACAGCTACTTTAGGCCGCGGTTTGTCATCACCGACTGGCTGCCGCCGCTGCAACGCTCTCTCCTCCCAGCTTCCTCCAGGACATCACTGTCATGTCCCAGCAAAAACGAAAAAGTTATTCTTCAGTCCCCTGATCTGGTTTGTCACCTGGCCAAAATCCCTGGGGCTAGCACAAAACGCAGGGCAAGACCAGCAGCCGGGGTCCGCTCCACGCGGACGGACGGGGTCCCCGTGCTTCGGGGTCTCCCTCAGCTTCTCCAAAAACTACTCCCTACTTCTAACTCGCAGCTCGGTGGGATAGTTGAGGCATAATATTAATTACTAGCAGCAACAGGAAGTTACGCAAGTTTTCGAAAAAAATTTAAAAAAAAAAAAGTTAGTAACAATTTAAGTCGTCCTTGGAAGAGGTTCAATGGCTATAGCTAACTTCAGGAAATAGTGACATGCCGGTTACTGCACGAAACGCCAAAGACCACAGGGGACCAGTAGGTTTTTTCAGGGTTACTTCCATAAACTGATTTTTCACAGGAATTTCATAGGAATTAACACACACACGCACTCACCTCCCTACAGGAATTTTTTTTTTCCCCATGAGTGTTTATGGAATGAAACAAATCCCCTTCTTTACTTGCTCCTACCCCCTCTTCACCCCTTTCTCTCCCAAAAAACAAACAGGCACAACATCAGAAATCTGATTCCAGCTACAGTTATCATTTCACTCTGAACATATAAAGCAAAGAATTATCTGCTGAGACATTCTGAGGTAGCTTTTATTAAACTTACCTACCATTATGTAGCATCTTTTACATTTCGCTACGGAAAGCTCATGCCTACACTGTGTAAACACTTACTGAGCTGTCACTTAAACTCAAAAATACTCCAGAAAGGGAACCACGAGCAAACTTGGAAACGCTTTTCTTGACAAATTCCACAAAAACTCGAAAACGCTCAAGCTGCAGGACTGAACTGCCGGGCTCCAACACTGGGAGTGCAGGTGCACAGAAGAGTAAGAAATAGGAACCCCTCCCTCATCCATATGTTAATACATATTATCATCTGATTAAGACACTACAGGAACAAGTGAAATATGTGCATGAGATCAGTCCTGAGAGAAGCAGCTCCTCCGGTTCCAGCCCTGCTTCTTCCATTCGACAAGCCTCCGAGGGCAGCTTTGGATGCTGTTCCTTTAAGCGCACAACTCCATTAAAGAGGTCTTAACCGTGCGTTCAGCTAAAACCATATCCTAGGGAGGAGAGACAGTCAGTCTCACACTTACAGCACAGGATGAGACTCGGAAGACCGATATTGCCTTCTCAGCCCTGCCCCAGGCTTGCTGCCTCACCTTGGCAAGTCCCCCCATCAGCCCCTCTGCTGCAAAACAGTCACTGGAAGAGCTCAAGACCTTACGTTCCTCATCTACGTACCAGGGACGAACAAAAGATTGCCCAAAACCTAAATTTCTATACTATTCCAGCCTTAAGAACAAGCCTGGACTTAATACTGCAAAGATGACAATTTATGGCCAAAATTTTACTGGAATCAATTTATGGATACAGCATGGTCTTCCTGAGCCTGCAGAAAGTACATGCCGCCCCTCTGTAGCTGCTCAACTCCTCTGCCTTTTCAGCCACTAAAATAAAAAACAACACCAACAAACAAAAAAGGCATCATCAACTTTGCTAACGCCGCTGAGGAACAGGTGGACAGCAGGGACCCAGGCAGAATGCACGGCACTTTCGGCCCCGTGTGCCAAAGAAAACGGCCTTTTTCCTCCAATCCCACCTGTCGTTCACTTCTAGCTGGAGATTTATAGCTTTGGCTAAGAGGCATCGAGTATAGTTTCACCAGTGCACGTACGTAACCCCTTGATAAGCTAAGGGCTGAATTTCTTGAAATCAGTATGTGACAAAAAAGCTTTTGCACAACCTTTTTTTTGGAAATTTTTTTCCCCGCCCAGAAAACATCCCACTCTTTTCACCAGAAAGAAATGGCAAATGCTATTTTGCATCCTTGCTGATGGTTTAAGGACCCTTCCAGAAGAGAAAGCAAGCGGCCATAACAGCAATGCTAAATACAAACAAGCTTATCTTTTTCATTTCTCTCCCCCCACGCTTGTGCCTGCCTTCGGTTTCTGCTCTGCTACCGCTGCTGCTTGAGAGTTTCAAACACTCTTGGCAGGAATTGGGCAACGGCATGCTGATGAGCTTTTCCCCAGAGCAATCCATCCCAGAGGAGCTGCAATTCAAAAAAGAAATCAAACTGACTAGACAAAGCATTTCAAATACACAGAGTTAAAACTGGAAAGGGCATCTTTCTCCTCTAATATTTTAATTACAGAGATCACAGATTCAGATGTACAGGGTAACAACTGGATTTCCAAGTTGGTAGTGTTCCTTTGAAAAGAGTAGAAAGAAAAATGGTGGAGAAGTCGCATATGAGGTAACAGCAAGTTTAAAAAAAAAAAAAAGCACTATTCAGCTTAATTTTAAAGTTTAGTTTCTCTCTGAAGGAAAGTTTCTGGGATTTTTATAGAGTCCTCACGTCAATACTTCTGTAAGGTAGCGTTCATTAACCAGCGCTCTCAAATAAGACTATGGAAAAACAAAACATCATGAATATACCAAGCTGAGGAGACCAGTAAGGCTTGGATATACTGGAACTTCTGATTGCCATGCTCCCTCCGACCCCAATGTCTAGCACTGTCTAAGAACAGCCAAGAGAGCTTCAGCAAAGTTCAACGGTCGGTCGCTTTAGGAAACAAAAGTTTTAGCATTATAGTTAAGAAGAAGGAATTAAACTGGACAGACAGTTTTAGGAAACTGGCAAGTATTCTAGCCAAAAACACACAGCCCAAAAGTCAAACGCACAACCTTTCATGACTGCAAGAGACACCACATGGAGAAACCTCCCTAGTCCAGACAACAGCCAAGATCTGACAGCGCCTTTAACTTATACTTGGTAAAACGCGGGTAGGCGAGCGTTACTAACCCCACTGCAGGCTGAAAAAACGCAAGACCGAACCATTAGGCAATTTGTCCCAGGTTTCCTAGTAAGCCAGCGATAAGGACAGGACAAAAGAGCTCAAGATGAGAGTCAAAACTGAGATATACTGTTCCGTATCCTAATTTACACACCCCTTGCCGGGGAACACCAGTCACTTTAAAAACGAGCAGCACGACAACGGCATTTCAGGACCCAAGATGTTTTAAGAGAATCGAGCAACGCTTTGGCTACTTCAGGCTAGAGCAGACTAGTTGGAAAGGTAATCCAGGAAAACCTGCAGCGTCCACTCTAGAATTAAATGTCATTGTAAAGATGGATCTAGTTAAACGCTGCATTTTTCTAATACAGACAAGGCCTAAAAACACCGCTCATCCAGAGCTGCGCTCCCCCTCAGAAAAAGAGGATGTTCCGCTCTCCTTTCCGTTGGAAAGGGCTAGCGTTTACTACACCTTGCAAGCAATTCGAGGCCTCCTAGCATTACAACGCTAAGCAAGGAAAAACCCTGCGATAAAAGCCAACAGGAGCCAGGTCTCAATTTCAGATTCCAAGATATCACAGCTCATTGGCAGCACAGAGCCATTTGGTGCCAATTTAGCTTAAAAACCATATTTTCAACAACATTTCTCATGCCTCGCTTGCTACTGAAGTTGAGATCTAAGTCAACAAAAAATAGCTATTGTATGGCAACAGGCCCGGAAGCGTTTTTTTTTTTTTTTTTTTTTTTTACTAACATGCCATTTTTAAACTGACTTTGCTGAACTTATAATAGAGGCCTAGAGACATCGGTACACCTATGGGGAGGTGGGATCGGTACACCTATGGGATCCAAAGGCATCTCCCGTTACAGGAGATGCCGTTCGCTGGAGCAAGAGCTTGTTCCACGAGAAATGCCCACCCAGTAAAGGGAGGGAAGTCACCCCTCCTAAGCAGTTTCCTTGAAGTCTCAAGACACTAGCAAAGCCAGCTGATTATTAAGAAGAGCCGCAGACTCTGCAGGGAAGGCAGAGAGGAGGACAAACACATGACAGAGCTGTTAGTGAAACGGAAAAATTGAAAACGAAGAAAGAGCCCTGGCTTGGTTTCTTACCAGTCATTCCCACGAAAAACCACAGATTTCTGATCCCCCGTTCTGCAGAAGAGGCATGCTGATCTCTTGACCCTAACTCTGCGTTTCCCAGCTATAAGTCATCAGGAAAAACTGCCAGTTCCCTGGATCTCCGTGCCAGCCCCTACGAAGGCCGAGCACGCCTGGGCTCACAGGGGCTCCCCGTCGGCACCGCGCTCCTGGGATCGCCCGGCCACCAAACACAGCAGCGAGGGCTACAGATCGCAGCCTAGGCTGTATCCAAGTAATTGTATTCTCGATTTATTACCGGAAACATTCTGCCAAAATAACTTTCACGCCAGAAATTACTTCACTTTTCTTGATGAGCGATGTGAAGAAACTCCTCTTATGGCATCATTCATAAATCCTAATGAGTTTAGAGAATTAAAAGCACTTCTCTTTTCTGCATAATCCTTCTTCCTCTCCCCCAAACCTCAGGTTTTCTATCCCAAACGTGCCTGGATGGAGGAACCCCACCTCATCTTCTCCAAGCCTGTACCAAGGGATGCTTCTCTTTCTAGTTTTTGGTCAGATGAACTACATCCTCCTCTCACTCTCCTAGAGTTTCTCAAAGTTACACGGTAAGTACCCACTTTGCTCCCCGCTGTACAAGACAAAGACAAGAGACAAGTTAAAGCTCTAAATTTTTCCGGTCTAGGGAATATAACAGAGCACCCTGAAAGGAAGCAGTAATTTAGGACTGGAGTATTATTATTAATCAACCATTTCTTGTGGGCAGCACAGATGACATGTGGAAGCTTGTTTCACAATGCTAGATAAGTCTGGGTTTTCTTCTTTTTACAACAGCAAAAACGAATTGTCAGCTTGAGTCCAATAATCCTTGGCACACAAAGGATGTTGGGGTTTTGGATGGCCTTTAGGGGTTTGGGGTTTTTTTGTAGATACACTACTGGTACTACTCTGAGACTTAATTTAACTTTAGGTAGTACCAATAGTGCAGCTCAGGGAATCAAGTTGAATTCGCCTTCCAGGACAAAACAAGTTTCTTTCTTGTAAGTTTAACATCACAATCGTGATAAAAATACCTTTTTGTCAGATACGCCCTCCAAGGAAATCCCTGCTTGAAAAGTTCAATTTGACACCATATTTTAGCACCCATTTTATCCAGGTTGAAGTTTTACAGGATACAAAAAGTACCCTCCAGTAAACACGCCAGCTTCCACGACATTTGTGCAAATTTCTCATGGGTCTACATGAGCATATTCCTGGGCAACCAAAATCTTCACTTTGAATAGTCAAATACTCACTATGAGTTGCCCCTGGACAGCTCGATAACCACAGCAGAGATAAGATCCACCCTACTAGAAAGCGCTATTTCCATCTGACAGAAAAGATAACTAAGTAATTCAAGATGTTGGAGCAGGCTTTGCCTTCAGTAATCAAGGAACAAAAATTAAGCAGCTTTCAGGTCGACACGAGAGAAGCCCTGAGCAAGGAGGGAAACTCTGGAGGCCGCGTGTCCCACTACAGGGCATCAAACGTCTCTGACCTAGGGCTTGAAGTTAGCCCCAAGTACACAGAACGAAGAGGGAAGTCTGCCGATCCTGCATCAGGTCTTGGATAGGCAGGTCTAAACACAGCAAGTTACCTCTTTTTAATCACAGTTCTCAGACATTAGATTCCAGCACCGCTTTTCCCTGTATCTAAAATGTCTGATGGGTATGCTGTGCCGCGTTCTCCTCCGCACGTTGTCTGGCCTTCAGTATTTCCAGCAAACAAGTAATTCTACCCATGTAGTAATAATTGCACTTTTCACACTGGTTTGTTCTACCACTCCTCCGAAAAGCAAAGAGTTGTGACGCTGCTGAACCTGACCTCAATAAGTATCTCCATGTCTGTAACATGTCCCTTTATTAAAAAAAAAAAGGGGGGGAGGCACTATCAGGGCTTACCCAACATAAGTCAAAATAGCGTTAAAATGTGCCCTAAGATACAGGCTCAAGCCTGTGCTACGTTAAAGCTATTAAGTGCAAATTAATAATTCACCATTTTTAGTGCTTCAGCCACAAGTTTGGCTTTGATTGTTTTGGATCGCTGGGGGTTTTTTTGTTTGTTTCCTTGAAGGCTTTAACCTACCCCCCCCCCCGCATCCTCCATCTCACGCAGAATCCAAACAAGCCTCACTTTTGAAAAGGGTCAAAACCAGCCAGGCACCAACGCATCCCTCAGCTCCATCAAAGAAATCATTGATACCACCGGCAAAGTCGCATCACCGAAAACAAACAGCGAGCCCATTGTGCGGAGCAGCCCCGCCGCCGCTCCGACAACACAGACGCTAGCCCGGGCGGCACGCCGCCACCATCGCCAGGAAAATAAACCCGGGGTGCAAAACGCCAAACGCCGCGGCCTCCTCTTTTGTTCCAGGCAGGCGCGAGGCGAGGCGGGCCGGGGGGGGGCTGCGCGGCGGTGGCGACCGTGCCGCCGGCCCTCCTCAAGGTCACGGCCGGTTTCGGCGAAGGGGGACGAGGCGGCGGCGAGCGGCGGCAGGCTGCTCCGGGTCCGGGCTGGCGGAAAAGCCGAGTGTAAAAGTTTATGAGCTCATCAGGATTGTTGTACCATTACATCAGAGGCAATTATAAATGGCCAAGAGCAGGAGATGGGGAGCCAATCAGATCACAGATAGGATGTCAACCTAAGACCAACTGTCTCCTGGCTTTGACAGAAGGATTTTACCTCCATAATTCAAATCCCAAACCAAAGCAATCCGCACTCGCTGCTCCCATCGCCGAGCTGTTTACCAGCGCTCCCGGCCGCAGCCCGCGGCCGCCGGCCCACGCCGACGAACATGGCCCCGGCCCGGGCGGGCCCGGTCCCCGCCGAGCTCGGGGCAGGCCGCGGCCACCCGCCGACCCCCGGCCCGGCCGCGGGGCTCCCCGCGACGGGTTTTTTTTTTGGGGGGGGGGGAGAGAGGGAGAACCGGGGGGGGGGGTTCGCCGAGGGGGCGGCGGTGGCCGGGTCGGGCGGCGGCCGGGCCTGCGGCTCGGCCGCCCCCGGCGCGGGGGGCCGCGGGCTCCCTCCGCGGCTCCCCCCCCCCCACCACCACCACCACCCCCCGCGCTCCCCCCCGCCGCCGCCGCCCGGTCACGGCAGCCCCCGGAGCGGGCGGGAAGGAGGCGGCTGCCCGAGAGCCTCGCACAAAGGCCGGGAAGGGAGGAAGGGAAGGCGGCGAGGCAGCCATTTTAGAGAGCGAGAGCAGGCACAGACAATGGCAGCTCCCCGGCAGCGCCGGCCCGGCGGGGGGAACCCGCGGGAGAGCGCCGTGTGTCCCCGTCCCGTCCCCCCCCAACCTCCGCTCCCCGCGACCCCTCGCCGCCCGCCCCCCCCGGCGCGCCCCCCCGGCCCCGTTACCTGCTGGCTCCTGCCGAGGCTCTGTCCGCCGCCGCCGCTGCTGCCGGGGCTCATGGGCGCGTGGTGGCTCCTCGGCGGGGCCCCGGCGGCCGCCGCGGCCCAGCCCTGGCCGCTGCCCCCGCCGTACTGCGAGACCATCTCCGCCGCGGCCGGGCCCTTGGCGGCGGCGCCGCCGTCCTGCGGCCCGCTGCTATAGTCGCCCGCGGGGTACCCCTGGTAGCCGCGGGCGGAGCTGGGGGAGGTGAGGAGCTGGTTGAGGGTGGGGGTGGCCGTGGGCTGCGGGGTGGCGCCCCCTCCTCCTCCTCCGCCGCCGCCGCCGCCCGCGCCGCCGGCGGCCGAGGGCCCCATGACCCCGAAGCGCTGCTGCGGGAAGGCGGCGGGCGCCTTGGCGCCGGCGGCCGCTTGAGCCGAGCCCTGCGCGCTGCCCCGGGGGGAGCTCAGGGCGTAGGCCTGGGGGGGAGGCGGGTAGGTGCCGGCGCTGCGCCCGGCCCCGGCCGCGTAGTAGGAGTTGTACTGGTGGTTGGGGAAGCCGTGCTCGGCGGCGCCGTGCGAGTTCTGCGGAGGGGGCGGCCCCGCGGGGGCTCCCGCCGGCCCCGGGTAGGACTGCTCCAGGCCCCCGCTCTGCAGCGCTGCCATGCCAGGGCTTTGTTGTCCGCCATGTTGGTGGAAGGCAGCGGCGGCGGCGGCCGCAGCGGCGGCGGCGGCGGCAGCAGCCTGGGCGCCCCGGCCGTAGGGCTGCCCGAAGCCGTAGGCTGGCGGGGGCAAGGCGGCCGGGTGGGAAGGGGGAGGCTGCTGCTGCTGCGGCGGCGGCGGCTGCTGCTGCTGCGGCGCCCCCACCCCGTCGCTGCTGCCGCCGCCGCCGCCGCCGCCACCGGGCGGCTCCGGGAGGTTATTGTTCAGGGTGGCGGCGGCGGCGGGCCTGGGGCCCGGGTTCCCGTTCGAGCTCTTCAGGTCGGACTCGGCCCCTGCGCCCCCTCCGTTGCTCTCGGCCCCGTCCTGCAGCTCCTTCCCCGGGGGGCCCTCGCTCTCCGCCTGCTTCTCGCCGCCGCGCTCCGCCGCCGCCTCACCCCCCGCCTCCTCCGGGGGACAATCCCGCTGCTGCGCCTCCGCTTTCTTCAGCTCGGATGGAGCCGGGGCGCCCAGGCTGCTGGCGGCGGCGGGGGCGACCTGAGCAGCCATGATCCCCCCCCCCTCCCCACCCAGCCGCCCCCCCCCCGGACCGGTCCCCCCCGAGCTGCTCCCTGCCTGGCCGGCCGGCGTGAGGCCTCGCTGCTCTGCTGCTCCCCGCTCAGGCGGCGGCGGGCTCTTCAGGGCAGCGGGGGCTCATTCCCCCCCGGCCTGGTTGGCGAGGCGGGGAGGGCTCCGCTGGGCTGGGCTTCCCGGGGCCTGGCCCCGCTGTACCTCCTCGGTTGCAGCCGGCGGAGAAAGGGGAGGAGGAGGAGGGAGTGGGGGGAAGGAGGAGGACGGGGGGGGGGGGGGGAGAACCCGGGACGGGGCTCCCGGTGCGGGAGAGGCGGGAGGGAGGGAGGGGGGACACGGCGGGCGGGCGGGCGCCGTCCCCGGAGCCGGGCCGAGCGGCGGCGGGGCCGGGCTGGGCGAGCCGCGCGGCAGCTCCCGACTCTGGTCCGCCGAGCGGGGCTCACTCCGACACGAGGCTCAGCACTGCCATTTTACCCAGCGCCGCGGCCGCCTGCCAAACCCGGAGCGGAGCGGCGCGCGGCCCGGACGGGAGCCTCCCCCCCCCCTTCTCCTCCTCCTTCCCTCCCCCCCCCCCCCCCGTCACAAAGGAGGAGCGGGCCGGCCCCGGCCGCGAGCGGCTCGGCGCGGCTGAGCCTGCCGCACGCAAAACCCGCAGCGGATCCGCGGAGCCGAGCCCGCCTGCCGCCGCCGAGCCGAGCCGAGCCGCGGGCGCCCGGCGGGGCCGCCGCGGAGCAGCTCCCGCGGGCCGGTGCCCGGGGCTGCGGCCCTCCCTCGCCTTCCCGGGGCGGCACGGTTACCTCTGCCCCGGGAAGGGCACCTCCTGGCTCTGCCTCCGGGCAGGGCGCGGGGATGCTGCGCCGCTGGCCGCTGCCGGCTCTCGGGTTTCGGCCCCTGAGTTAACGAAGGGCCTTTTCTTTGTCTGGAGAAATTCCATGTAGAATTAGCTCTCATAAACTATTAAATATTGTCATTTCCTCTCTGCTGGTTGTGTCCCTCTGGAAAAGAAGCGTTGGCGGTGCGCCAAATAACAACTGCGCGCGGACATCCAAGAAAGTCCAGGTCCCGCTCCTGCCAAAGCGGTGGCGGCAGCAGGCACGGGACCAGGAACTCCCTCCGGGCGGCTAGATGGGGAGGACCAAAACCACCTGAACGTGTCTAGACGCAACGCGCTGAGCAATGGGACAGGATGCTCCGGCAATCTCACAGGGTAGCACAGAGCAGAGACTCCCCAACTGCCAAGAGGTGAACTGAGCACTGGGCCATGCTCTTCTCTCATCATTTCCGACCCAGATTCCCACCTCCTCTATCTCAGTGGCCTTCCCGAGAGCAGGAAGGAGAGAAACAAGTACCTGGATCTCAGCCCTGGAAGCAGCATGTCCTGGGCCAGCTGGTTCTGTGGTCAGGCTTTTTACTTCAAATGATACAGGCCTGCAGCAAAGCGAGGAGGGTTCTCGTTTGCTTCATTTATCCAGAAAAATGCTAAGATTCATACAAAAAGATGATTTACTCAAAGTTAAAGACACAAGCTCTCATAAATTAGGAAAGTCACTCAGTAAAAACAGCAATCATTGTACAGTTTAGGTCTTATTTCTGCGTACTGAACCTGGGCAGCTTGGGGGGGGGGGGTCTCCTTCACAATGTGGAAAATTTGGAAAAGTGAAGTTTAAGAAAGTAAATATAACTTTATGGAGTGAGAGAAAACATGAGAAAACACTGGCTGAAGAGTCAGAAGAAGCCCCTGAGGTATGGACTTCCATTTTAGAACATCACCTTGACACAAAGAGTGGGTCAGAAGTAACCTGGCGTGGTTAGCAGCCGTATGCTTTGCGGTAGCTTGAGAAAAGCAGGGTTCTCGACCTGAATCGAACAATCAACAGGACATGCCACGAGAAATCCCATTATAACAACATTGATGACAGCGAGGCAACCTGCGTCCCGAGCAAGAGGCGAGAACAACGTATATAAAGACTGAATCACAGCCAGGACTGTATGCCTGTCATGGGTGATCTGAAGTTTTCTCTACTATCAGCTCAACCCGCACGCTCTTTATAAAATGTATAATACAAAATGTTCATTACCTAGAACATAAGTGCCTGAACAAAAGGGATTATTCCAAAGCTGGAAGGTGGGATGGAAGTCTGGACAAGTCAACACATAGAAAAATTTTACATATATTCTAGAGTAATTAACCGCCCTGCAGGCGCCCTAAAAGAGGCTTTGCCACTGTACAGTTTTTATAGTTGACTGTGCAACACAGAACAGATTCCATCTCAACAAATTGGGCAGTCAGTCCGTCTTTCCCCACAGCCGTAAGTAAAAGAAAAAGTAGAAAGAAAAGAATAATAAACGGTGACATCTGTATTGTCATAGTACCCAAAGGCCTTTATGGAGATTGGAGCCCCAGCATAGGAGGTGCTACACAGACAGGTAACCCATTTTTTTGGAAAAAAACTTACAATCCAGTCTGAAACAATATAAGAGAAGAGTCTCGAGAGAAAACCTGGACTGCAATCTGCTTCACAATTGTCCTTTACCAATTGCCACGAAACCGTGAAAGTATTTGGTTGAGGATTCACTTCCCTGACTGCTCAGTTGGAACTGGAATTTCCTTCTCGGTGCGCTCTCCCATGTGTTCTGGGGCAGAGAAAGGTTTGGCAATCCAAGGAACGTCTACAGGTTACTCCTGCGGCAACTGGCTTTACTTATGAATAACAGTTTTGAATTCCTGTAATTCAGAAGCAGAGATCAACAAAAACTATTTAGATTCCTAGACTGCTGAGGACAAAGGTATTGCCTTTTTCCAACACGCTAGATCTTTGCATTTTATTGAGAACCTCGGAAGAGTTTAAAACCCGGGGAAAATTCTAGAACAAAAAGTTAATTAGCCTTCGGAGGAGACTCTGTCACTTGAGCAGACCCTGGGTTCTAGACAAACAAAGAAGCCAAGGGAAATTCTTAGTCAACAAACGAGGCTAGAATCTCACAAGCGAGGCCCTTTGGCTTTACTAACATCTGCAGTGGGCTGTAGTGGACTGCAGAGCAGCAGACCTGCCAAGATATTCCTTCAAATGACCCATTTGCTATAAACTTGTACATCTAGAAAACGAAACTGGAGAAAATTATGCCATTTAATCCAGAACAGTCTTGAGCAAGAAAGAGTCGCCCCAGCTCCAAAGCTATAGACTCCTTCGTGAATGAAAGCCCTGCCGTCTCACTTGAGCACCTTTGAAAGTTTATCGGATAGAGTTCAGGAGCTTGAGTTTCACTTCAGGTGCATCCAAATACAGACTCCACATTCGCAACTACTCTAAGTTTGTCAGTCTTTTGGAATCTCTTCTTCAAAGAACGCTATGGCAGACTAGGAAACCTGGTGTTGATTGTAATGTGAAAAGCAGACTGGATTCCCCAGCCACCCACACAATAAGAAGACACTCACTTTACCAAATGTTTGTGAAAGCTGAAGCAGATTTTGGAATATGCCTCATAAATGAGGCCCTGGCACTTTACTAAATACTAAGGCATTCAATGAAATTCCAACTATGGGGTTTGGAAAACAGATGACACTATATAGTTCTTACAACATTTCCATTTAATAGCTGAAAAATCCTCCCACCAGTCCTGTCATCCTGTGCTGTAACTAGCATCCTTCCAGCTACACCGAAGTGGACAAGACTTTCTTTGCGACGCGTCACTACTCTTCTCAGCCTGAGCGATCCCTGCTAAGTAGTATGCAGCAGTCGTCTCTTCCCCATCTCCCTAAGTGCTGAGCACGCTTTCCTCCACAACAGGCTCAGCCCCTGGCTGCTCAGATAGGCTGGGGAACCAGCTCGGCTCTCTCACATGGCAGTGCAGGCCACCACCACTAGGCTGACTCCTCCTGAGTGGAGTCTCCTTCATGAAGGTGGCCATGCCATTTAACCTAGCGCTAAGGCAGTTTAGGAAACCTGGTGTAGATTAGAGTACTAGAAACAGGAGTAGTGTCTCCCCCCCCCCCCAAAAAAAAAAAAAAAAAAGCTCTTCTGCCAACTGTGTGATGGCAAATATGGACTGAATCGTTGACATGGAAACCGGACTAAAGTCAGTTGCGCTCCCTCGCACTCGCGCACACACACAAGTTATCATTATCCCCAGCCTTTAACTCGCTACAAACATGGACTGGATTCTTACTTCAGGAATTGGGTAGAGTTTCTGTAATAAAGTATTAACTAGTGCATCTAAGCTAGCATGAAAAACAAGCTGAGAAGCAATTAATAGAGTTGGGAGAGGAAGGATGCTCTTCCATTTTTCTGAAATGCATAGTATGCTGAGATATGCAGACTGGACCCAAGAACAAGAGACCAATCTATTATAATTCACTGAGTGCATCGCAAAATATGGAATGGAATAAGGAAAGGTTATCTACAGTACCCCGGCTTATCTGAGAGTAGCTTTTCTAAAGAAAATTACATTTCCTATAAATATGTTTACATTTGTCCAGGCCATTCTTTCCAGCATTTTAGACGCTATCACATCTAGGTTAAGCACTCTTGTTGCAGCTTCATAACCACTAAGATTTAATATTATTTGAATTATTTGTTTGCTGTGAGTGGCTAATGTGCTGGGCATTGTACGAGACAATGCTTATTTATCCTCTTACAAAAATGTCAAGATATGGTATAATCTCCCTCTCCAGCGCTGACACAATGGCACAGGGGCGCGCAGCACGAGAGCTCTACACCGCCAGCTGAAGTGGAGTTTAAGCAGAAGGTAACTCCGTCAGCCTGCTGAACGCAGCGGCGCAGCCCAAAGGCAGGAGCGGACCGGCCACGGGATGTGCTGCTTCCCCCGAGCCAGCAGGCACGGGAAGCTCCCGAGCCGCCGCTCCAGCCTCCTGTTAACATTTGACAGGGAGCTGCAAAACTTTGGATGCATGCTAAGAGAGGAAAGTGCACTCGCGCTGACTCAAGGAAATGCATTATTCTAGCAGCCCTCGCTAGGAGGAGTAAAAGGCGAAGCGGAGTTTGCTGGGAGGAAGGGACGGGAGGGGAGCGGGGCGAGCCCGGGGCGCGCCCGCGGAGCCCCGGGGCAGCCGCGGCCGCTGCCCGGCGCGGCGGGCGGCAGCAGCCCCTCCGGCCCCCTCTGCCCCCCGACCGCCCACCCAAGCCAGCGGGCGGGGTACAAGTGGAACAGTAGCGAGTTTCCGTGCACACGTGGGTTCCTTCGGGTCTACAGGGGGAATGGAGGAGAGCAACTCTCCCTTTACCCACCAGTGAAAGAGGAAAGAGCGAAGCTGGAGTGGGTAAGATCCAGAGGGAACTGGCAGATGATCTGCAACTGGACAATTCGAGGAAGAAACCACTAATAAAGTGCAGTGAAAGAGCAAACGGGTCTTATTGTATACACGCGGCTGTGCACACGCGCTCCACAGCCGCCCTCAGACACCAGCTCACTGCTGCTGCTGAGCTCTCTTGGAGAAGGAAAGAGTAAATCTACTTTAAAAAAAAAAAAAAAGATACAAAAATAAAACAAAACGCGGACCGGAGTTTATAAAAACCCCTGCACTGGATCAGGAACCAACCGTCTAATGTTTGCTGAAGCCCACCAGATTTGGGACCTGTCGGGTGGGCGCACACAGCAACCGCATTGCACTCGAAACCCCACTCAGAGGGGTTAAAAAGGCTTTTAAAGCTTTAAAGGGAGAAAGACCTCAACTCTGGGCCTGGATTTTCCCACCGAGGCAAAACTATTATCCCATTTGAAGTAGTTGGGAACTGGCAATACTGTGCGGAGACATGAAGTCACCAGCGAGTCAGCCTGCACGCAGAAAGCTACCGACTCTGAGCAAGTCTGTCCTTCCGTGTTTCTCCCACCCTCAGCTGCTCTTTGCAGTGGAGTGTAAAAAATACCCACCCCCGTGAAACCCTGCCCTTCGAAAGTGTGTTTTTCGAGAAGTTTGAGTTCAGGAGTCACGACTGGGGTGGAGGATTGTACTGCAGGAGAGCCAGGCGCCGAGAAAGAAGGTTTTTCACCCTTTTCATAAAGCTCTCGCACTGCCATTTTACTGAGCCAGGGAGGGAGAGAGCAAGCGAGGGAGGGAGAGCGACAGACAGGGCTTTGCAATGAAGTTTCTCACGGCAACTCCGGGCTGGATCTGGAACGGAGCCTTTTGTTCACAGCAAGTTCAGCAGGAGAGAGAGTTGGAGTCTGCTGAAAAAACAGTGGAGAAATAAAATGGAGGGAAGTAGGAAGAGAGGAGGCATAGATCATACTGAGCTGAGATTAACAGCAGAAGGAGAAAAGCAGCGAGCTTGGTCATTCTCTGCAGCACAGCGTTTATTTAGCAAGTTAGTGTCGTAGCCTCAGGCACAGATCCCTTGTTAAATGCATGGGAATGAGTGAGAGACCCAAGGACAAGCATTAGTATACAGGAAGTGGAATTTTCCTAGGGTTTCACATCCTTTGGTGCTCTTTTTGCCAAGATTTTATCTACTTGCTCCATGAAGGGTGCCTCCTAGAGACATCAGAGAAAAAAGGCCTTAAAGTAAGATGAGGAGAGCTATAGGTCTGTCACGCGCTAAGCAAAATAATTAAAGGTAGAGGACACCTTCCTTCAGAAATTACAATGAGGCCCGAAGACCAGATGCAGCTTCGGGCACTTCCCTCCCGCCCCGATTCCTGCCAGTAAGTGCTGAGACACCATTTATGGCCCCAATATTTGAATGGGGTGAGAAACAAAACAGCTAAAAAAAAAGCCCCCACAGCACAGATTTAATGCCTATACGCATACCCAAGACATCCTATATTCATATAAACAACTGCTTTTGTCTCCCAGGACACATAGCTAGTTCTTTGCTCCAAAAACACACATGCTGTTTGCATGTATACACACCCAGAATGCCAAGCACTATAGAAAAACTTGTCTGAATTAACCCTCCCATAGCTGACAACCATCAACCACGTGAACAGGGACCCATGAAAGCTAGAGCAGAACTTTAATCACTTCATTATTTGCACACTTGGTGGCAGATTCAAAAAGCAAGAAACTGCTAATGACGATAGCTGGCTTTTTGTGCAAGCTTTTTTTCTGTGTGCTGTCCTGAAAATACCATAAGATTAGGAACGTTAATCACCGTCTGCAATCTCAACAAAAGCAGGAAATAAGTGAATTCACTCGCTATAAAAACCAACGTGCGGCGTGCCTATGACAGTAGCTCAACAAGACACCACGTGGGAAATCCGAGTTAAGGATTTAAACGTGCTTTTCCACTCCGGCCATGAGGGACTGGGAGCCTTGGCGGGGAGGAGGGGAGGGGGGGGGAAACGTGTCGTGCTGCTCAGAAGCGACCTCTGTGGCTGTTTGAGGAGTGAAGTTCAACAACCCTGAACTGAGAGTACAGGGCAGACGCGGCAGTGTACCGACTTCTGGGTTGGGAAATCAAAAAGCAAAAATGGGAAAGGGGGGGGGGGGACCCCACCAGGGAAGCGCAATTGGCTGCAAAGCCTCTTCCGCGCTTTGCAATTAGGAGTCACACCCCAGTGATCGGAACTCGCTCTGAAGCGGCTATTTCAACGTGTGGCTAAACACAATGATACTCGGCAGGGTGCACAATTACGGAGTCATGTGCGCGATCTCCAGGTGCTGGAGACATCTAGCGCCAGATTTTCAAAGGCGCCCGGTGCCCACCACGCTGAGCGCCGAAAAACCCGAGCATCGGCGGCGCGGGCGGCTCGGCGGAGCGCCGCGGGGGCCGGCTCCCTCCCGGCCGCCCCGGCCAACCGGCCCCGCTCCTGCCCTTTGTCGAGATACCGGACAGAATAATTAAATATTACCAGGCTGGCGTGAGTGGAGGGAGCGCTCGGCGCTCGCACTTGGACTGCCACGATTTCATCTTCGTTACTTTCGCCCGGAATATTTAATACAACCGCGTTGCCATCGGGGAGCTCTAAAAGGCCTGTAAAAGTTTAATAGGGAAATGTCATAAGGCATCGCATAGGAATTTCGGTTCATCACGATTTTATGGTGGCACTAACTTTTACATATTTGTGAGTAATTAACAGCGTGGCTGTTAAAAGAAGATTTAAGAACCACCCCTTCTCCTTTCTTTCTAAAATGGTGCAAATCCTGTGCACCTCTGACACGACACGCGCTACAGTCAGCGGTGAGGTGAAAAGTACAACTGCTACGGTTTGTCCACAGACGCAGGAAAAAAAAAAAAGAGATTAAAACCTACATGTTAAAACATGTCAGTTCAGATAAAGATTATTTTACTATGGTCATTTGGGGTTGTCTCCCCCCCCCACCCCCCAACTTTGTTTTACTCAAGCAAGGAAGCATATACAGAAACCTTGCCTGCAGTAGATGCTTTTTTTTTTTTTTTTTTAAACGGAGCCCAGATGCTGGTCAGGATTAAGGTTACACCAAACACATTCTACATTGCCATTTTCCAAACAGAATGAAGCAGATGGAAAAGACGGACCAGGATAACGCAGGAATGGAGCAGTACTGAAAACTGCAAGCCCTGCAGTTAGCCCTGTACTAACACTGTAGAGGAGTGAGCCTGGATGCTGGGAGAGACAGAAAGTAACCAGGCATATCAACTGTAGACCCGGAATTCCTCACGCTTAGAATAATATAATTATTTTAATTAAACTTCTGCTTTCAACCTTATTTGTAAAAAGGGAAAAGAAAAATCAGCTACAATACTTAACTATAGGCTCCTTAGGGCTCAGTCTTAGAAGATGCAAAAACCACTGGCCTGAGGCCATCAGAGTACTTAAGTACATGCATAATTTTAAACATCAGCAGTCCCCGTGATTTTAAGCATATACTCCCTTAAAGTTAACCATGTACTCAGCACTTTGCAGGATCCACCCATAACACTCATACTAGTCCCTAGCTCAAGAAAATGAGTATCTGTACATCGGAGAAAACAAAGAAAATGTTATTTTCAGAAGGGGCTAAAGACTGTGGATTTCTAAGAGACACCAGTTCATCAATACTGCAGACTCAAACCACCCTGAATTAAAATCTCTAGTGGAAATTAGCTGTATCCATGATTATTTGTAAAATACAGTAATTTGGCAAGTTCATTCCAGTATTTTATGTGAAAGTCTACAATAGCTTGGTTTATTCAGAAAAGAATACACTGCGACTCAGTTATATGACATGCTTCGAAAATATCTTGCAAAAATTGATTTTAAGAGCTTTGGGTTGATACTATGTAGGCGAAAAACACACACACTACATAACATACATAGAGCATAGAGCAACATATGCAAACTATTAAATATTGATAGTATGGGGAAAATACCAAGCAACATCTCTTTGTTTCAGATATACAAAGGAAGGTACAAATAACTGATAGAAAATTTAATAAAACAAAACATTGCAATATTCCAGATACACAAATTCTTGAGCGGCTTTGAAACATTTGACTATGAAGGGGCCGGACTGGATTTCTACTTACCTACCTTTCAACAGTCATCCACAAATGTGTATTTCAAAATCTTAATTCTGTAATCTAATCCACATGGGGAGCTTTAGGATTTTACACAAGCATAGGAGGCTGCATGCAGGATGTGACTGACTTTCTGCTTTGAAGGCCCTCCATCCCATAATCTTGCTCAAATGTGCATGGCCTAAAGTTAGGACTCCTAACTTGACAAGTATGTACCTCAGTGAAATTTGCTTGCATTAAAAACAAAACTTTAAAGCACATACAGACCAGCTTCACTGGAACTTTTGGAATTCAGTACAGGAACTGTGAAACAAGGTCATTTTTATCTAGCTGTTATCTATGACTTTAAAGAGGCCCACAATAAAACCTTAGCAATATTACTTCTTTATAAAGGCTGATACTGTCGCACACACTTTCAGTAAAGTAAAGGCATTGGTCAGAGCTGTTTGCTTTCTCAGTAAAACAGAATCCTGAGCTCAAGACGTACTGAAGAAACAAAGATGACATAATTTGCAAATACTTATTTATGAAAATATTTAGTATACTCAGCAAAAAAACATACAAGCATTGTGGCTTACATTCCTACCTTCCGTAACTAAGTACCTGAGTGATATGTGCTCAAATTGAAAAAGATTCACATTCATTGCATGCGTTTGTAAGGATTATTACTACATACATTATGAAACAAAGTATTTACAAGTCATTATTTTTCCTACCTTCAGAAAACAAAGTTAATGACCTAGGTCGTCCACTGGCACGGGTTAACGTCGTCCCTGAGAAGCGCTGTAGTCTCCCCTATGTAATTCTGACAGGCCACTGCAACTGCCTTCTTATTGTATTGGGTTACTTATTTTGTCTATTCTTAGAGATTAATTCTTAAGGATTATTTTATACTAGCTGTAGAGTAGCCAGCACACTTTACTTTCTATTTAAATAAATAAATGATAGCAGTAAATAATGCTGAAGCAGCAGCACAAGGAACATAACTTCTAGATGTCAGTGAGCAGTTGTTGCCAGGGGCTGTAATGATTCACTGGTAGTTATCAACAGTTGCGCAGGATACTGGAGTCCTGAAATCAGCTATCATTAGTTAAGAAACTTCTCATTAAAAATCTTTCTTTCTTTCTTTTTTTTTAAAGGACTTTGCAGTTCTTCAAAACGAATGACTTTTTTTTTTTTTAACTGAATCAACAGCCATGGCTTAGCATCTTTCTTAAAAAAAAAAAAGAGGAAAAAAATGAAGCACTATAATTGAGTTTTGATGCAAATTAATCAATTTTCTTCTAACCTCTCTTGGGATGCAAAAATAATCTGGAACTTACATCCTAATATGGGGAGAAAAAAAATCAAAATCAAAACGGAAGACTTGGAAAGTAAGCGCCCAGACAACTATACACTAATTAATCTGACCTCAACGAGATAGAAAGCCTAAGTATTTTTCCCCTGGAAGAAAAATTGTCTAAAGACGTGGAAAAAATAGGAAAAGAAACAGATAAAATGCAACATAGGTTTGACAAAGGTAATCATGCCAGACAAATCTGATGTCTGTCTTTGATAATAAAACAGATTTTTCTTGGTAAAGGAAAATGTAGTAGATCTAATAAACCTAAACTTCTGGTGCCATATGTGAAAGTAAAAGTTAAGCAGGAAAAGATGAAGATTAGTACAAGAAGAATTTTGTGGGTACAAAAGTTGGCTAAAGAAAACACGCTGAATTGTGTTGGAAAGGGAACTTTCCGGCTAGAGTGTGATTACTTCAGAAGCTCCTCCAAGACTGGTCTCAGGACTGGTACTATTTATTGCTTTTAAGTGACATTAGCACAAGAAATTGAAAGAAGAGTGATAATATAGCTAGCTGATGGCAAAATTAAAAGGCATCAATACAAAGGAAGACTAGAATATTGAAGGTGAAGAACCAGATGACCTGAGGAACAGAAAACCAAAGTAGAACGCCGTAATAAGATTAATGCAAAGCACAAGGCTATCCACATAGGGACAAATAGCAAAATTCTTGTAAACTGGGAGTTCATCCCGGTTAATAGAGAAGAGAGAGTCAAAAGCATTATTTAGTCACAGAATGACTAAACGTCACAAATAGGAAGACGACAAATTTGACGAGGTAAGGCACACCCAGATGTTTACTGCAATGGCTCTCTTGCAGAATTCTGTATACAGTTCATATTCAAAAATGATACATGAAAACTGGAATAGGAACAGAAAAGGCCTACTAAGATGATTACAAGAGCAAAGAATGTATCGTGAGGAAAGACTAAAGTTTTATTTCAGCTAACTCACACAAAAAAAAGGCTGATACAGGATAGGGTTAGTTCGTGTAAATAGACTATGGTCTGAACACAGCTGTTTAAAGGATTATGTTGGCACCAAATACATATAAAGGTTTGAGTACCTTTAGGTACTTCCATCCTTAGGATGGAAGCTAGAATAAGATGTCTTGCTATTAGAAGAATTAGATTTGAAAAAAATCCTTCCAGCAGGGCTACCAGCCTAAAAGGGACTAACCATTTTTATGATGGAGTTTGATGTACTTATGGACAAGATGAGATATGATTGCCTGTAAAAGCCTGGAATAAGGCTTGGTGACCCAAGGACGCTCTTCTAGCCCGATATTAAGAAAGTCCAAACACAAAGGATAACCAGTATCAGTAGCACCCTTTGAATGCTCATCTGCAAGCTGGTGGATGATTAATGAGGAAGCTATTTACAGATTAGTTTACTGGGGCAAGTTGCAAACTTGTTTATTGTCACTGTGGAACAAGCACATACAGTGGAGAATTTTTGTAGCTTTTCCATTAATTTCTCCACTTTGCATCAGTGAAATGAGAGTAAAACCTCTTTGGAACCTTGTGAAGATTAATTTATGGTGGTTAAAAAATATTCAGGTACTATAGTGAAAGCACACAACAAAATCCACTACAATTAGTAATTCTGTATTTACTGCAGCACTTGAATTATATGCAATAAATAAAATATGTAAGCAAACATCAAATAACAAGGAAAAAAAACAATCTGGAAAGATATTCACTGAATGAGACAGCTCTCGAGAAGGCAGGCTATATGATTTGATTTGTAATTAGAGACTGCATCATAGCATGGGGAACTGGATTAAGATGGGTGAAACTGTTAAAAACCCTACACAGGAAAACTGAACACGCTGCTCAATACTCTGCTAAATTCATCCGGGTCACGGCAGTATAAAGAAGCATAAAATAGAGTGTGAGTAATATGTAGGTTGACCTGGCCCTGGAATACCCAGTCGGTCAGCAAATTCTGTGTCGGACAGCACTTGGAAAATTCAGCAGTGATCCTTATTCTAGCCAAACCTTCACACGCACACAGCATCTCGGCAGTATAAGGGTCCTCTAGTACCGTAGAGAACTACTGAGGGAACAGTCCTTTTGAACGGTAGGGCTTTCCAAACTGTGTCAAAGTCAAATTATTGTAGCCCCCCAGAAAACCATAAAAGGCTGTGAAGTTTCCAGCCATCGTATTTCTGGTTTTTGGTAATGGCTTTTCATTTCCCCTCACAAACATCACCACCAAGAGCATGTATCACCTATTTCTTTCAATCTAAGATCTCTGAATCTCTCCAGACAAAACCATATCTGCTTTAGCAATATTTAAAAAACGAACCATGGCCGTTCTTCTCGCATTCTTGCAGTCTTGTTCTCCACTGTTTGACTACTGGAAACGCTCTTCGTGATTTCAAGTGCACTATGTTCCATGCTGCTAAAAGCTAGTTCCTTGCATCTGCCACCTCTTCTTGCCTCTTTAAACAGTAATATGCAGTGGCACGAGGCAGAAATGAATCCTTTGTCTTCTATTCTTCTAAAGCAGTGTTCTGACCAGACAACTGCATGAAAGGCCAGCAGAACGTCTCACATCCATGGGAGCGCATCTTCATATGTCCTCAGTGTTCTGGACAAAACCAGAATCATGTAACTTTTCTGGTTGTTTTCCTCTTTCTTCAATTGTCTTTCAGATTTAACTTTGGTTTATCTCAATTCTAGCAGCCACTTCTATTCTTTAAAAGGGGCACTGACAAACTCATTCTGCTCATTTTGTGGATAGCAGAAGAGTTCAGCAGGAAAATGATAATCTAAAACATATGCACTGTAACTATACTTTTTTGCATTTGCAAGTAAACATTCCTATTCCAGCTCCTACTAGGGCTGTTATGAAATTAACACTTTTTCAGCAATATAGTAAGATATATTACATTCTCCATCCATTACTGAAAATGAACAGCAGCTGACAGCTCCTCTCCCATTGGCAACCTGACCCACTTGGACTTCACAAAAATATTGCATTTGGAAAACCTCCTCAGGTCTTTTTCTCCCCCTTGTTTACAGGCATGACATTTTCAGGGAAGTTTTTTGTAACCAAGGATCAACACATGAGCATGTACAAGGGGAATAATGGGCTGGGCAGCAATACTGCTGTAAAGGAGCCAGTGGTTATAATGGATCACAAACTGAATTTGAGTCAATGCAATAAAGATAATACATCACAAAAATATTTAATAAGATTGTTTTACGTAGGTCACCCATGACCATTATCTTGCTCAGTGCTGTGAAATCTCAGCTGGAATATTGTATCCAATTTCAGGTACCACATAAAAAATAAAAATAGATATAAACCAACCGGAAAGAGTACAAAGAGAGCAACAAGAAGGCTGGGAGGCTTAGAAAATCTGACCCTGAAAAACAGGTTGAAATATTGTATTTGTTTAAAGAGAGAGAGAAAGAGAGAAAGAAAGAAAGAGAGAGAGAGAGAACGAAGAACACAAAATACCAGTCTTCCATTTTGTTGCACCAGAGGTCAGCAATCAACTGTTCTCTATACCCACTGAAAGTAAAATAGGTAGCAGACTTAGTATTATAAATTAAGATTTGGTAGAGGTTAACAACAGTGACACTCAATGAAACTATTACTTTGGGAATCTGTAGAACGCCCTTCTTTATGGTTTTGTAAGGACAGGATACACAAACACCTACATGGGATATTTGAAGCACACCCGTCCTGCTTCAGAGTAGGGATGGGACCAAATGACTTTCTGATGTCTCTTTACATGATTGCTATGTTTATTATTACAGCAAATAGAGCAAGAAAAGTAGTGATAAGAAAGGGGTATTTCAATTTCAATAGTGAACTCTGCTTTTAGATAAGGAACACCTTATTTTGGGCCACTATTTCAATAAGTTACTTTCTTGCAACTTCCGACCTCCACAAGGGATGAAGGAGCATATCATTGCTTCTGAGAATACAAGCGAACTCTGAGTTTCTTCAGTTTACAGTCTACATGGCATTTCAGACTAACTGTTTCTCGTTCTATTCATTTTATTTTGCTAAGTCAAACTACTTTGATACACTTTTTATGATTGTCACTGAGCTACACCTCAGCCAACAGTAGCCTATCACTTACAGTAATTGTTAATAAAGTCAAATGCCATATTTCTTTGATTAATCTGCTCAGTTACCTCTTGCTCATAAAATCGTAGCGCACAGGTTTTTTGATAAAGTGGCTCTTTTGCAAAGGTCTTTAAATTGGATGTCCATAATATTGAAAGTCTCCATTTCTTGCTTCTACCCACCCTTCAGCTTCTTTCTCTTCCTCTTACAGATGTTGTACACATCAGGACGAGCCCAGATTTCTAAAGATTATGGTCTGGAAAAGTTTCATAATACCAATTTACATTATTTTTGGAAAAAATCAACAGTAAATCATCTACATTGATGAGCAGGGCCTTGTAGAACCATGAAGTTGACTCTGTGTTCATAAATTATTTCTCCTGGCTTGACAGATCATGTTTATTCTCTGAACCCCAATAACCCTCATTGGATTCACAGACCATACCTGGGAAAAGCTGTCAGTAATTTCTTATGCACTGCCAGGCTTTATGACATAGAAGATCAGCACCTTCTTCAGATACGTACATAAAAATAACCTCCATTACCATATCCCTGGCATAAAACTGGCTAGTTTTCAATTGGAGGTAATCAGAAATGATCTGTTTCTAAAGAGGTGATGGCAATAGGCTTCTCTACGTTAAGGGAAATCTTTGTTTTCGTATTCTGCCTCTGCGGCCGAGCTCTACGTAGATTTCTAGGAGTGCAATTTTGTCACCCTGATGTGTGGCTGCCACTACTGGTCATCCCAGTTCTGCATCACTACCCTGTGCTATCAGTCCCTGCTAGCTGACTGCACCCAGAAACAGTACACCATTGAGTAAACTGCTCCAGGTAAATGTTCCCCAGGAGTAACGGGTTGATTATATCTTACTGCTCCTCTTTTTGCATTTCCTCCACTAACCAAAGTAGCAAAAGCTCTATGAAACTGCAGAACTAAATCCTTCCACATGTGTAACCTTACAGGCACACGCATATTACTGTTTTTACCAGTTTCTTATTCATGCAACCTCACAGCATTATGAAAAAAGTGGTATAGGCAAAAGTCAACAGCTGCCAAGAGAAGAGCAATAGAAATTTGTCAGTTTGACCCACACTTCCAGAATTCCTGTGAATTCCCTGCAAGCACACTGCGGGGGCAAAAACAAACAAACAAAACCATGCAGCTGAGTAGCAGAACACTGCTTCATAGGACAACTGCTCAGATTATTTTGATACGTGAATTCATGCAAGAAAGAACTGTGTGAACCCGATTAACAACCAGAGCACCTTAAATCAGCATAACAAAGTGGGGTGAATGTACTTATGCTCAATACAGTTAAATAGTTGTAATATGATCAAACAAACTAGACGGATGTATCGTCCCTTTGTAGACATGGCCTCAGAAGGTAGGTCAGGAGCTAAGTTCAGTAGAATAGTTTCAGTTCTACAGCTCTCAACTCATAAGGCACAGTCACACACTCACTCAAAGTAAATACTATAGAGTGGAATTGCAGGTTTCTAGAGGGGAAAAAAGTTTATATACAAGACTGCATTGTTTAACAGTAACCTCACTTTTTATCAACAGTAAAACTCTTCTGGTTGATTTGATAATATACCTTTTGGATAAACAGTGTACAAAATCTCTGTTACAAATTCATTTGTCTCAAAGCATTTGAAGGTCTTTATTGAGTTGTTCCCTAGTCAATTAAAAACATATACACAGAAAGAGTGAATTCTAATTTGCTTTGTTCTTTTACAACCTTTAATCTCAGTGTTAGGAAAATAACGTACGAGAATAATGTTGCATGAACTATGGTTACTAAATTTCAGAGATGAAGAAAACATAAGGTAGCAGATGGCATGAAGATGATATATACGAAGAAATGTAAATAGTAGGGAAACTCACACAATCAAAAAATGTAAGACAGAACTGAAAGTGCATGCAAGACCCCTGGGAGAGCAGAGAAGATGAAGTAACAGCTGAGCTGAAAGACTTCAGACTTTCCTTACTCAGAAATGACAAAACACCAACAGGGAGCTCTAATCTAGTAGAAAAGACCCTTAGTATCTGGGGGAGTCAAGATTATTTTGAAAGGTCCTTCAAACAAACAGGGAATGAGTGGAATAAACAAGGATGGAGCTTGCAGGTGCCAACAAATATATTCAAATACTCTTTGAACCAAAAAACAACAACAACAAAAACCCACAACCCTCAACTATTTCAGAATTGTAATCAATAGGTAATGAAGATCTTATAACAGAGCTGATAAGAGAAAAAAATCTTGGATTGAATAATGACAAGATGAATTGTTTACATTAAGCAGAAGACCAAACAAAAAGCAGCTTGGTCACTAACCAGAAGAGTTCTAATAACCAGAAACAGCCATAGCGTTACTATAGGGTTAGGAAGAGATGTAGCCTGCACATTAGCATCATTTGGTACAGAACCTGCACTCCCAATCATAGGAACAATTGCAGCTGCACAATTTTCTATCTAGTAGTCCTAACTTTTTATGTTGTAGCCTGTTGAGTTAATGAACAGAATATTGACCCATCTGCATGTGATAGAAGAGTTTGGACAAAGACCAAGGTATTTCCGATCCTTTGATAAAAAAAAGAAGTTATCAATAACAGAACAACACTGCTAAATGGAAGCTACCAAATACTGTACTAACGTAGAAGATACCGCCAGGTGAAGGGAGGTATGCTCGAGAAGTGGGCTTAGTTCACAGCTGCAGTTCAGTTGAAGAAGTAGTTACTTAAGCATTCGTCCTTTGGAAAATAGTAACTATTTTAAACATTTGTATTTTTAATAGTTGTTAGAAACTAGAACAGAAAGAAGTGGTTTATTCCTTTTTTCCTGCAAGATTTGCTCTCATCAGTGACAGGTCTGTGAAATACATCTACTAACTTAAGAAACTGTTAGGATTAGTCCCAATTATTATTCTACCAACCGTGGGAGGCAGAGGGAAGAAAAAACAAGTGACCTTGTGTTAACAAAGATCTAGGCAAACCTACATTCAAAAGTTGGAGAGGTTTTTTTGTCCTTATCTGCACCAAAAATACTGCCATCTGTACCCACATATACAACCTGCCACCTAAAGATGCTACCTACGTCTCCCTCTCCAACAGGAAAGCCAGAAACCACAAGATGAGGGGGGATACTGAAATATACACCGGCAAGGGCGCTTGAGTTTGGCTGAAAAGTTACAGGAATTTCAAAGAGAAACTGCTGGGCCATACATTTTCTTAATATATCTGTTTACTAAGCACCAAAGATCAAGCTCAGTTCATAAAACCCAGGAAAATGAGGAGTTGCTGGTTTCTGAAGTGGCCCTTCCATACAACTGCAGATAATACTGCATCAGTGCCAGAAAGTGACATACCTTGTCTTGTGAACCGAGACAGCGCACTGAGAAGACACCAAACTGTCTAACAAATCTGTCTGTACCTAGTGAAAAAAACAAAAAATACTGCATTCTGAGCATCAGAAAGAGAATCACAGAGAGAAAAAGGCAGCACTGTGTCCAAAAGACAGCATTAAAGAAATATGAGACAACTATCTAAATAGTCTGTGTGATTGCAGATCCCATTGAAATCACCCTCATGGTGCTCCCTCCATCATGAAGATGCATTTTGTGACAGGTGGCTCTCTCTGTTTGTCTCATGCAAGTACATTTCCACAGCAGAGCACCACAAAGTTCATTGCGTCTAAATCACAACTATTCTCATTTTGTATCTTATTCTGCCCCGAGCTGGATTTGTCTAGGTGATTTATGAGGTGAACTGTGGCTATGCAAGTCTTCTCTCCTGAACGGAGAAACAATTCAGATAAGAAACAAATCTTCTCTGAGTTAATAAAGGAAACTGGACTTATCCAAATTCACTAAGGTATTTATTATACATCTAGGCCAGATGAAGCTTAGCACATTTAATACATATGAAACTGCAGATAGCTGCTAGGAAGAACAGAAAACAAACAAAAAAAGATTCACAAGTTTCTTAGTAACTTAAATTACGCCGCTAAAGTAACAGAAAAGCAAGAGTTGCTGGCAATAGCAACAGATAGCTATCAATTCCAGCTTGCTGCTAACAGTAACACAAACGAATTTAAAAGCTGTTGGCTCTATGTCCCCTTAGGTATCCTCAGGCTGAGGGACTGCTAAATTGTAATCAGTGTGAACACATAACCACCAACAGGCACTGCATTACTTTTGCAGCTGTTGATTTTATAAATTGTCTTGAGGTTCTTTGTAATGAAAGGTATTGTATGCAATTACAGAAAAAAGAAGATGGTAACTTATGGGCCCGGTCCTGTGAAAAGCTGCATGTTCTTTGATGACTCAGCACTTCATGGGTGATCATCAGCACTTTGTAGCTGTGAGCTCAATTCTAAGATATAATTTGCAAGAAATAACCTGAAGTTATACCACAGAGATTTATCAGTTGGGAGTAGACCAAGTACAGGATTCTTAAAAAAGCAATGAAGTCACCGAATTAAAAATTTTAAGCATAAAAATCATTAAGTCATCCAAGTCCATTTACAATTATTGATGGGAAATCCATCTACTCCAGATGGGAAGAGGTCACTCTCCTTCTTTTCCCAGGGCAAGTCTATGAATAATTTGAGTGATTAAAGCTCAAAGCAGGTGTGAAAATAAGAAGGACCAGTAAGGCACACGGGAAAGAAACCACACTCAGAGGAAGATACTTAGCTTTCATTCTGGAATCAAAAGATGGCTCCCTCCATTCTCCCCAGGATTCTCAGACAAAGTCCAGAGAGCCTGGAAATACAGATGAATTTGTATACTTTTTCTAAGAATTGGCACATTGAAATCTTATTTTCACTTGTTCGGTTTCCTTTTCCTTCCTCCATCAGAGATGACCTAAATTCGGAGCTGAAGTATTCACAGGATCCTTGCTTGGAATATAAAACAACAACAGCAAAAACACTGGGCTGCAAAAGAGGCAAAATAACAGGAGGGAAAATTGCAGCGAAGACCTCCCTGAATAAGAGGAGGTCACAAACACTGCAGAAATAGATGCTGAAGTAGTACTATCCAGAGACAGTGGACACAAAGTGATTGCATTTACAGAAACCTAGTTGAAGACAGGTGGGCAGGATGCGAATCTAAGCAGCTGGCCACAGTTCTGGGAATACCCAACGTATCTCAAAATTTCCTCTCAGATATATAACTGTATTCTTTGTGCAAAAAGCTCAGGGATACACTGATATCCAAAAGTCTCTTGGTGCAATAAAAACTTGAAAACATATCAGAAAAATACTCACATGGAATTAAACAGCTACAGAATGGGGGGAGGCTATATTTTAAATGTTAAAGAGAAAAAGTTATGGCTACACATCTAGAACCAGGTAATCAGTCGCATGGAACACTCATGCAGCTTATTATTTAAAAAAAAAAAGTTACTTACAAATACATTTCCTTCATTTTGTTTGGTCAATTTCAGCTAAAAGAATCAACAGAAACTAAGATTATAATCTGTGCCATTTTAAAATTCCATTCAACAGATGTTCATAAACAGATTACTTGAGCCAAATTTCAGTTCCCCAAAAGGATGCTCAGCCAAAGAGCTTTTGCACATTGATGAAAAGTCCTACTTTTTTTGCTCGTAAAGATTGCTTTTCTGAGACATCAAATCCTCTTACCCTCATTACAAAGTTCTCACCAGCATGAAACATATTTTTCATTTCAATTTCCTATAGTATTTTTTTTTTTCCAAAAATGGCATTTGATGTTCCCAGCACAAGACAACTTTCCTTCACTTCTTTTGTATGTCATATCCGCAATACGGTATAAAGTGATTGTCTTAGGGACAAGGCTCTGTTCTTTTTCTAAAGATGAAAAAATACAACTGGTACTAATAAATATTTACTTAATGCAAGGAAAGAGGACTTCAACAATTAAGTATGGAAATTACAGAAAAAAAATTGATCTTTGGAAATGGTAAAGAGGTAAGAACGCAGTCTTTTCATGACAATTACTGCTCCATAGTTCCTTTCGGGACACAGACAGTTTCTTTAAAAGCACAATCTAGAAATACCCCAAAATCACATAAATTATAAGTCTCTTGAGGATTTCAGCTGCAAGTGCAACAGAAGACACAAAGTATCAGGATGCATAATAAAAACAGGGTTGTACCTTCTTGTCCATGTTAAAAAGGGGGGGCAGGACTGAAGCGGAAAGTTTTTTTACTTAATTACTATCAGCGTTCATTGGGGACTTTCTAGAACGTATATCTTATACTTGGACCTAAATGCAGGGAAGAGTCAGCCTTGATCTGATTCCTTCTGACAATATGTTTCTTAAATTAGAAGTCCCACAGCTAGAACGTTGACATCACCACTACTACTCCTCCACCACCTGAGAATCTCTTACATATTATCAATCTATTAATCTGGAAAAGAGTTAGCATGGGAAAAAAATATTTTCTAGATAGCTTTTCATTTTAATACTCTTTAGGTTTGTAATATCTTTCATCCAAGGATCACTCCTTTGAAATATGGAGTCTCAGAACACTTTCAGAAAAAAATATAAACTTGAAGGTCTTCTGAAAACGATAAAACATCAAAAGAGTGAGCATCCACCTGTGATGCAGTTACAAGAGTCTCCTACTGCAGCATTTCACACATATTCAATTCACCTTCTGGTTACAGCTTACAAGTTTGTGGTATGTAGAAGGAACAGCAGAGCTGGTTAAAGATTTTCTCTTGCTTCACATACTCTGCAAGCTTCTCATTAACTCATACATGACTTTAATCAGTGCTGAAGCACACACTTTCAGCATGCATCATGACCGGTCTGGAAAAAAAACTCACTCAATAAAATATTATCAAAACCATGAATTAGTAAAGAAAAAGGCAACCTTTTTCTAAAGTGACTGCTGATTTTCATATAGAAAGGGTTAAACTGTCCTTCACTGATCCAGAAGAGGTAATAAAACAGAACTTTAAGGACAAAAATGGAGCACTTCAGGAGATTATCCTGAAGAGCTATATTCAAGATGACAGAAGACAAAACCTTATTCCTAAAGCACAGATGCTTCTAAAACAAGAGCTGGCCCATTTTAAAAAGCACGCTACCAACCCCTTATAATGAATAAGCAAAACGAAGGGGAATCAGCGTTTCCTTGCAGGGCTGTGGAGCTCGGAGGAAGGGGCATTTCGGTGGATGTGCTAGCAGAGCTCAGATGCATGCCTTGCACTTATGCAGCCGGCAGTGGCGGGCGGGGGGGGCAGAGTAAGCCTGAGAAAAACCCATCAGAGCTCCTGTCCTCCCCTTTCAGCGTTAATGGGAGGGATAGGAGGCTATGGGAGCTGCAGTGGGGGATGGGGATGGCAGAGGGGGTGGGGAGAAGCCGAGCGAGGCCTTACAACCATCAGCAGCTCTTGTTCTCCTCTCCTTTCAGCGCGAACGGGAGGATGCGAAGCCCACGGAGCCGGGGATGGGATGGGGGAAGCGGAGCGGGATCATAGCTTAGCTTTTGTCCTCTCTCCACAGGGTTAATAGGAGGACACGAAGCCAGTGTAACCGGGATTTGGAGGGGTGGGAAGAGAGCAAAGGCCTTGGATCACCGTTTCTTGCCCCGCGGGGTTAAGGGCAGGATGCGGAGCCCTCGCGGAGGGGCAGCGTTAGGGGTCTGCGGGGTCCGACCCCGGTGGGGTGGGGGAGCAAACTTCAGCCGGTCCCAGGCCTGACTGGGCGGAAAAACGAGGCAATAAGTTATGCTGGGGCAGGCTCCGTGGGCTGGGGGGGGCTCGGGTCCCTCACCCGCGCCGCCAACGGCTTCCCGGCCAATGGGGTCGGGCGGGCCCAGGTGTGCGAGGCTGCTCGGAGGGATGAGAAAGAAAATTGTTTGGGGGGGGGGGGGGGGAAGGAAAGAGGGCAGCGGTGCTGCCGGCCCACTCGGGCCCTGCGAGGGGGGCAGCCCCGGCGGAAACAAAAGCTCCGAGGGGCGCTCACCTGGCGGCGGCACCGCGTCGTGTGGAGGCGGCGGGGGGGGGGGGGGAAGGCCAGGCCCGACCCCAACCTCGGGAAGGGGAAACTTTCCCAAACTTTGCTGCTCCAGCACCTCACCGGTGCGGGGGGGGGGGGGGGATGAGGAACGGCCCCCGCCGGGGACGACAGGGCAGAGCCGAGGCGCGCCCCCCCCCCTTCAACCGCCGCCGCCGCGCGGGAGGGGGAGGGGGCGCTGTTCCCGGCTCCGCGCGCCGCGTTTTCCCGCTCACCCCCCTCCCTCGCCGAGAGCTCCCCGCGCCTCCTCACTCCTCCGCGCCTCCCGACCCCTCCGCCGGCGCCGGCGCTCGCTTTTTTCACCTAACCTCCCCTCCCCCTCCCTCCCTCCTCCCTCCTGGCTTATCCCGCCCCAGGCCGCGGGGGGAGCGTAACGCTTCTTTCCCCCCCGTTTCTGTAACGGCCGCCCGCGAGGGGAAGAGCAGGACGGAGCCTTATCGCGGCTGAGGGCGGAGAGGCGGTTGGGACTACTTCGCGTTCCTGCCACGGCCTGCGCGGAGGAAGCCCGGTGTGCGAGAGGCAGCGCGGTGACGCGGCTCTTCTCAGCGCTTCCTGGAAACTCCCGCTTAGGAGCGGGGGGGGGGGGGGGGGGAAGAGTCCCAGGCCGGGAGCGGTGGGCGGGGGGGGGGGCGCCACGGCCTCCTTCCCTCCGCCGCACCGGGGACGCGCACACGCAGCCAGAGCAGCCCCCCCCCCAGCCCACTGACACCCCCTCAAACTGCCCCCCCTCTTCCTGCCATTAGGGAGCAGAGAAGTCAGCGATAAACTCCCCCATACCGCCCCCTCCCGCCCCATACAGGCTGGGGGAGGGCAGGGCACCTTCTTTTCCTAACCAGGGGAACAGCACCCCCCCCAAAAAAAAAGAGGGGTGGGGGGGGAGCGGCAGAAACGGCTTAGCTTGGCCAGGGGGGGCGCAGAGCCCTTCATGCTGGGCTGGGGAGGGGAAGGGGGCATGGGGAGAAACAGGCCGACTGGGGGTGCGGGGGGGGCAACGACCCCCCCTCCCCTAAAAATACCCCCTTCGTGTGTTTCCTTGGCGTGGGGGGGGGTGGAGATGGGGGAGGCAAACAGCCCGGCTGGCCTGAGCCCCTCCTTGCGCGGGGAAGGGAGCCGGATCGGGCTCGGTAGCTGCAGCAGCAGCAGCAGAGTTAATGCGAGAGCGCCTGAGCGCGGGGGGGAGGGGAGGCAGAGTTTGTAAATGGAAACACTGGTACATAAGCATTTAGCACAATCGGGCTGGAAAGCTCCAACTGCAAAGGGCTGAGAACAAAAAAAAAAAAAAAAAAGAAGAAAAAGTAAAAAAAAAAAAAAAGCCTCCCTTTGCCGCCCCCTGGCTGCCACTGCGCTCAGCGAAAAGTGCGATGAAATAAAAAGGGTATCTGCTAAACTCCTGTCTCTTCTTCCCAGCTGCTTGCAATTCTCGGTAAAAGGAGCCGTGTATGCCTTCTTAGATAACCGGGCACAACTGGCGCAAAGGCGCCGGGAGGCTCGGGTTAGCCCTGCTTTTCTATACCTGCCCTTTTCCCCCCATGAACTTTGAGGGTTGGGTCCTCCTCAGGCGCAGATTTCCCTACTTTAGATGTCAAATGAGAAACCCACGTGACTCTCCTTTGCTGGAGAAATTTAACAAATGAAACCAGCTCTCACACCTGTGTGGGTTTTTCTCACTTTGAATACAATAGGTTATTCTTTATTCCTGGTTGTGAATCCACTTCTGTTCCCCTCAGTCCCAAACAAGAGAGACTTTCTTCCGAAGGCGCTAAAACCCCTTCCCATTACATCCAGCTAAAGGATACCTGCAAATCGGAGGGCTCCGGGGTCCTCAGTACAGGCACTAGCACACCCTAGTAACGAGACAAGAATAAAAATGCAAAGTGCAGGTAAGCCACAAAAGCTGAAGGAGAAAAACAGGAGAGGAAAGCGAGGCCGCTGATGAATGGCCGTAAGGTGAAGACAAGTACACGCAGCATCGATAAATACCGTACGGTTCGTTAGGTACCGACGCCGGTGACTCTGCCTAACAGCTGCAGACCTGACTTGCGCCGAGTCCTCTAGCTTGTTGCCGGGTCTCCCCAGCTCTGCCTGTTCCCATAGCTCTTGACATTAGAAAAACCTTCCACTGCGTCTGTGCGTTTCAGCGATGGTGGGGTTGCACTCAGTGAAACAGGCACCAGGTAATGAAATTATGTGGAAGAGAAAGATTAATTATGGCGAGTAGGTGCCCACACATGCTGTTAGCAAGCAAGCATTTCCACAGAAATTTTGCGAGTTCTGGATGCCCAGCACCTTTAACAAACCTCCATTTCCTTATCACCGGTCTCTAAGTTTGTATGTGGGCTCATTTACAAACATAAAATCCACATGTAAATTGAGGGTGAAGGGTTAAGAAGACCCAGTTGGCCTAGACCTGCTGATCTCTTTGAAGTTACTGTCTCCTACGTTGTTTATTGCTTTAAATTAAGTAGTTCGGGGCATATTGGAAACTCCAGCCTTCAGCTCGTAAGAATTTTCAGGACAAGGAGAGAAGCATCTAATGAGCGTAAGCTCGTCCAGCACTGGTCACTTAAAGATGATCTATGCTCTATATTAAGCCGGAGGTCCCTTTTAGTATCTGACTTCTAGTTAGTCACTCTCTTCGTTGCACTTTTACTATGTTGATCTTTGTATTATGATCAGTACAGAACATCTTGTAAATATATGTATTTATTCTGTCAGTCTTACACTGCTTTCCTTCTACCATCAAAATATTAAAACACAAAAGCTTGCTGATTACTCATAAACAGATCTATGAATCTGCACACAGACAGCTTTCCTTGGAGCAAGTCAGCAAATTAAAAACAACTTCTTCAAAAACCTTTGGCTGCGAACCGATTGCTTTCGGATTCTTGTTTTTTCCCTCAATAAAAAAGGCAGGTCCTAGGGAAAGCTAATAAACAGCCTCTATTGAAAAGCCAATAGTGCACCAGATTCTGATGTTAGTTGTTTTGGCATAATTGCAATTTTCCGTTTAGATAGCAGGAGATAGGAAAATGCCACTCTGTCTACATGCCCCATTAGTATAAATCCTCTAGGATACTTCAAGGGGATAAAGGGTCTACCGATAAAGAATTTATTCAATAGTCTGGACTAAAAAGCTGTACATCGCCTGGTAGGTAGTTTAAATGACCAGTGAGACGATTGTCAGAAGGCTAAAAAAATCCCAATAGATTAAAATGAAGAACTCAAATTCTTACTGTCCAGTTGCAGGAGATGCAAGCACTGGAGGGGAAAAAAATCTCTACAGCGCCTTGATTTCACGAACTCTTAATTGAGGCAATATGTTTTACTCCTAAGTGTCCATTTAGCGTGCGCTAGTCTGAGTAAGTTACTGTTTGTCTTCCTGTTTTTATGGAAACCACTCTAGTATTGACCACTTTAATATTAACCACTTGAATATTTTTAGTGATTCCTGAAAACGGTACCTCCCACGCTCTCGGTTCAGCAAAGGAACCCTCAGCGCGTGGCTCTTTAAGGGGTAAAGAGACCCTTTGACAAGTTTGGGGTTCTGTGATCAAGTGTTAATGAAGCATTCAATGTGTGAAGCTTGTTTAGTTAACAATAATGTTAATTGCTAGGCCTGCAGACAATTTAGAACCGAAAACTGATTCATAACCGATACGTAAAGATTTTGCAATTGGAATTGATTTAACTGTAGCGTTGATAATAGATCAAATACAAATCCCTCTCCTGCTATTGCGTTAGCTCCTCAGTGCCAAGCAGAAGGGCAATCTTGCTTGATTAGGAAAAAGAAAAAGATGAAATGGTTGAGACTTGTGTTTCATTAAAAAAACAATACTGCATCAGTTGTAGTTTTTGTACCTGTATTTTTGGCATTCTAGCTGAAAGTGCTTTTTATGTAAAAAGTTCTTCATGTGAGCAGAGATCATTCTGAATCTGGACTACAGAACCTAGTAAAAAAGGTGTTAGTTTTATGTAGCTGCTGTTTTAGCACTAAGCACACATTAAAGAAGGAAAGCTGTGGCTATCAGACTGGAGCGCTCAGTGCTCCCACACGGTACCTCTGAAGTGATATTACTGATTTATCTTATACTGGAAGAGACTATTCTCTTCATCCTTCGAGCCTCCTGCTAGGCCTCTGGCAGAGGAGTTTACAGGAGCTTCCCAAATAGGAAAGGAAAAAAAAAAAGTCAGTTAAATGATTTATTTGTGAGCCAGCAGCTGAAGAAACATGGCCATGTGAAGGGAATCCCACTGTTAACGAAAGAAAGGTTTCCATGCCTGCATGCTTAAGCTGAAGCCTGTGCAACGCTGTAGCCTAGTCACAGTTCCTAAACTCTGCAAAAATAGGGCATTTCCATGCTCCAAGTTGAGGCAACACAAACACTGGGGACAACGGGACGGCAGAGTTTGCTCAAATGCATCAGCTGTGCGGATGCAGTCGCGGGTGTCTCCGTTCACCTTCCCACCTCTCGCTGGCTGCAGGTCGCAGGAGCTATAGCCGTGAGGATTAGGAGATGCGGAGATGACGGAGCCAAAGCAAACACGTTGAAGAAGTTGGGCAAGAACTTTCGGAAGAGCACGTTTCAAGAGCGCTTTTCAGCCAGTCGCACGACCTGTTTGGGACTTGGCATGGCTGCGTTAATCCTGGTGACAAAAGGGGTCAAGCAGAGTTAGAAGAGACAAGTGTCTCCTCTCTGTGGCTGCTGAGGAAAGCGAGCACAAAGGTAGCACCAAGGAGCAGAACTTGCCAAGGCAATATGCTTATTTTTCAGAAGACACACATTAACAGAATTGTTTCCTTGACAAATCAGTTCAAGCCCACGCACGTATCCTGCAAGATGCATTACGCTTGAGGACACAGTCTCTTGCATTTCCCAAACGTCTCCGTTACCCTACTGCCAATCTTCTGTAGAAGACACTTTGTTGCAATTTGTAGTCCCTCAAGCTAAAAACAATTCAAAATACTTACGCTCTTTCTTTTAATGGGTGGAAAAACGCTCCTGTGTATAATTCCAAAGACACAGTAAACACTAGCGGAAGTGGCTCAACTTGTCTTTTTTTAACTTTTCAGGTGAACTTGCACTCTTCCCAAATCTTGTCACTGTTCTCCTGGCCTCGGTCGATTTAGACTATTTCAGTGACTGCTGATTGCATCGCTCAGTAGCTTGAAAGAGAGCGAAGCAGTGGATGGAAGCGACACGAAAGCACGCTCCATCCCCAAAAGCATAACGGTAGGATGCAGGGAGCCGCAGGGATGTCACAGTGCGGCCCTACGCAAGACACTTTATGCGCGCCTGAAGGAACCCGACAAGACACTAATTCGCCTTGCACACTTCAGGCAGCATCTGATTGCACGTTTATATATTTTCTGAGTATATAATTACCCAGCACAGGATGTGCAGGTTAAGGAGTAAACCCAGTGGGGAGCGGAGCGCCGAGAAGGGGAGAAAACGTGTGCGTGTGGGTGGGTGGCTTTGTCGGCTTGCGTTGGCGATCGCCACAAATGGTGAACGCCGCGCAGAGCAAAGTCTCATCTGGGAAGAAACTGAGACAGTATCATGGCTTTATGCTGTAAGCAGCTATTGCCCCTCGCAGCCTGCGAGGACCCAGAGCACCTGCTCGGAAGACATAGCCCAGGGCACGTTAGAGAGCAGGAAAGAAAAGTTTCAGCATCTCAGAGTTGAGGAGCTGGAGAAACCTAAGTGTCCTTGCTGTAAACGCAAGGTAAATTATTCATTCTCTCTCTACCCCCCCTTCCCTCTCTCTAGTTCAGTTTTTCTTTTCATGCTTTAATCGTTTTGACACCAAGCTGTACAAAAGTAATTTAAAATTAACATGACTGACACTTGGTAGATAGCAGGACCCGGCGCGGAGCTCCACCTCCTGCTCGGGACTGCTGAGAGGGGCCCTGGATTGGCTGCGGGTCCTGCGGCAGCTGATGGGGACCCAGGAAAAACATGGCAAACAATTAATTTGCTAATTTAGTTTTCTGTTTAATTTGAAACCAGAAAATTGTCAGGCACCCATCAGCCCACGAGCAAGGCCGGCTGGACTGCGGGCAGAGCGGCGCTCGCCATAGCAAAGCGGGGTGTGGAGGGGGAAAAACGCGTTCGATCAGACAGCGAAGCAATTTCTTGCGGAAGCACTGATGGCATTTAATAGCCTTCGTATAATATTTAAGCATTTAAGTTCCACAGTATGATGTTCCCTGCCACCTCTCTTGCATCCCGTGCGCTTCAGGCACACGGTAAAAGCCTCTGAACTGGGAAAAGGGTGTTGTAAAGCAGTTGTGAAAAAGTTGCCCCCTTGAGCGCAGCTCGTCCTCCGGCCTGTCGTTAAGGTGGCAACTCGAAAACGACGCCTGGGCCAAGCAGCTTCCTCCGGGGCTCGTCCTGCCGCGCGAGGCGTAGCGCCCCGCTCGGGACGCGCGTCCTTCGGCGGCGGAAGGAACGCTCCGATGTGGTTTCCTCCCTCCGGCCGTGAGGGCGAGGATGTACTCCCAGCTCGGCTTGGCGAAGGTTTGTACATACGTTATGCAAAGTTTGGGGCCTCTTTTCGATGTTCCGAATGGAACTGGTTTTGTTTTTTTTTTTTTTTTTCTCCTTTCATTTTGCGTTTCTAATCCATGATTTTACCCGTGTCTCTTCCCAGTGAGAAGGTGCGTATTTATTGGGACTGAGGAAGCCCCAAATTTGGGGTTACGCGTTTGCAAGGAGCTGACGTGCGAGGTGGTGCGTAAAGCTGCAAACATATTAAAAAAAAAAAAGGTTCATCGCCAGCAGGGGGAGCGTGGGTCAGGGCTGGGTCCAGCCGGGAGGTAAAACCGGGCTTTGCCCGCTGAGGGGGAGGCCGCGGCAGCGCAGGCGAGGCTCCTTTCCGAAATCAGGGTGAGCAGAACCGGGGCTGCGCTCGGCCCCGCTCGTTCACAGGTTTCCTTTTCTCCTTCTTAGCTGTCGTTGTCTGAAGTCAAAGTCACTAGATGGTACTGTTGCCGTGTTAAGGTGTGCGCGGCCGCGGGCCAGCGGCTGCGGAAACCCTCCTTCCTTCCGCGAGGTGAAGGAGGGCCTGGGAGTCCGTCAGGGGAAGGCGAGCGAGGAGCAGCGGTGGGTCGGGTCTGGCCCCCGCCGCCCGGAGGGTGCGCGGAGGCTTCATCCCAGCCCCACGGGCGACGGGGCCGGCCCTGGGCCGCCTTCGCTGGCGGCGAGCGGCGCGGGAGGAAGGACGCGACCGCCGCGCCTGGGGTCAGAGGGAGTTCTGCCATCCTAAGAGGACCCAGCTTCAGCTCAGAGAGCAACCACCGCCCTCTCTGAAGGGCGCCCAAAAAAAACCAACCCAAGGTGAGAGCCACCGCTTGCACAGATTCCTCACCGACTCGCCTGCACCAGCCCCCTCCAAAGTTTTAAAATGATGTCGTTGTCCGGGTCCCATCCCCATTTGGGGGTCGCCAACCTTTCTCTTGCAGGTCCTGGTGGACGGTAACAAGCAGGTTATTATGCTCCGCAAACGAGTCCCAGCCCTGCCCGCCGCGAGAGCCGCCTTCGCCCGCCGGCCGGCCCGGAGAGCCGCCTGCGCGCCCTCTCTCCGCTCGGGTTTCCAGGAGAGGGGAAAGTCAGGCCAATTAAATCAGGCAGCATTGAATCCCTAATTGACATAAATGAGACAGACAGACAGCTGGGAGGACTGGGGGGAGGGAAAGGGGAGCAGGTGCCCTGGATGAAAAAGAGATGGAAATCCAACCTAATACTGCTGCAGCTTTTCCGGTTCTGGGTGTTTGTATTAGCTAGAAACATCTTCAAAAGTGTCTGAGCTCCTGCTGGAGATATGTTAATGGAATAAATACAAGTTACAACTGTTGTACAGTTGATTAGGATGTTCAAAAAAAAAAAAAAACCCGCCTCTAAACAAATCCTAAATGAAAAACCCACAAAAAGATTTTTTTTTTTAATTCACACATTTAAATAAAAAATACAAATGTTCTCCAGGCAATTTGAACACAAGGCCTCGCAGCTGAACAATTACAAAATAATATTAAATTGTGCTTGTTTCTTGTTCTGCATTCGAACAGTGCTTGACTAGGTGTTTTCCTCTCTTCTTTTGGGGGACTGTTCTTTTTACTTGAATATATCCTTCCAATATTCATTCATACAAAAATAAGTTATTTAAATTCATACATCTCAAAAGAATGAGGCACAAAGGAAGGGGAGTAACTTCCCAAAGTCACATATATCGGCATCAGCGCTGCTAATGGAACCAGATTTACCAGCCTTTCAGTGGGTGTCTGCCCCAGGAGAGCGTGTTGCCTCACCCAGGGTGTTGCCTTTACGGGAACAGAAAACTGTTTGCCATTTTCGTGAAAAAATACTTCTCATGCTGTCTATCTGAGCGGCGAAAACGTGGAGGGCTGCAAAAGCAAGGGTGGTGGAGCAATCCCAAGCGGGCACAGATAACAAAGGGGGCCAAATTCTGCTTCGCTATGCTCCTAAGTCCTCCGCTAGCAAAAAAGTCAGTAGCTCTGGATTAACTCTTGTAAACCGGACTGAAAACAGCCTGCGTCTCAATTTTAAAACAATGAAGAATTGCGCATTGGGGTGCAATAACACCACAAATATTTTTCACTTATATCTCCAGAAACTTTTGAAATCTCTTCCTGAATATTTCAACACATTTTCCTTCACCGTTTTCCCAGCTGGGATCATTTTTGCCAGTACGGACAATTCTTCTTGGTATCCATGGGAATTGCCTTCGTAATTAGAAGCGCACCCAGCGCACGGAGCAGAGTGTGCAAGCCCAGCAGCTGGAACTGGGAGCCGGGTCTGATTAAATCTGCGCTGCCACAAGGAGAAAAGCCAGCTTTAATGAAACATCAGAAGCGCTCCCTACCCCTTCTTGAGACGGCGCGGGGAAGGGGACTCCTCTTTTACTTCATGAGTCGCTGTTCATCGTGCGCTCCAAACTCACTGAACGGAGCGAGAGCGTAGTAGCAAGTGATTCAGGGCTTGGAAATCAGTGATGTGTCTAGTCCAGAAGGATCTAATTGCCGGCAGTGACATTTATTAAAGCTGTGCTCAAAATATGTCTTCAGAATTACAAAAAAGACTGGAAATGTCTAAACGCAGAGCGTTGTTATCAGTTGCAGGCCTCATTTTTCTGCTGAGATGCTCCTCTACAGTTCAGAATAAGCCCTCATAAGACAGTGAGATCAGAGCCCTCTCACTCAGAGGTTGCTCACAGAGAAACAACTTCTCGTACGGGCTTCCTACCCTGAGCAGAAACAGCAATTTGCATTCACTCATGAGGATACAAATAGTGTTAGCCAAGAAATCGCTTTCCTTTTTTATGGGACGTAAGCGATTTTTATTATTACACACCAAGCCTGCCTTTAAGAACCTGCTGTACAGAATAACCCTACTCTGTGCTAGCCCGCTGCATTGACTCTTCTTGAAATATGAATTTATCCAAAATGGATTAACTACTTATAAGCATACACATTTGAGGAGCAAAAGATTTGGCTCAAAAGCATGCATGGTTCATGGTGGAAAAGAGAGTTGGTGAAAGAGGCAGCTGGTTAGATAGAAATTATTAATCCAACACAAGCTTTTTTATCTTTAGTTACTACTTCCACTTGATGTCACAAAATCCATTACTGCTGCAGACTTCCCTGCAGCCCCAGAGACACGGGGCTGAGCAAGTCAGCGTCTGCTAGAGACACTTTGGACAACTCTGGCTTCAGGTGTGCTGATGGGACAGCAGAAAAGTCATTTTGTAAGCCTGCGTTTCTCTCCGTTTTTAAAAAAAATAGAACTGAAGGTTGGGGTGGGGAAGACATGTCACAGTTACAGGTAGTTGGGGGAAAAAGTGACTTTTAACACATAATCTTTTTCCTACTACTTAGAGCAGCAGAGGACACTATGGAGCCTGGGAATCAAACACGACTCTAAGTCCAAACATAACTGAAACCCTGGCTGCTTTAGAAGGTCCTACAGCACAGGCTGATGAGACTTCAGCAATCACTTCCCCAATATGGTTGATACGCAGCTCCCTATCCCCGGATACCGGCAAATCCTCCGATCCATATGTGTTCTAAAATGTTTTAACATTTCCAGTTCTTTAGAAGTAATTCACTGTGCAAGTCTGGAAGCAAACGCAGGCGCTGCTAACACATCTCAACCAACGGCGGGTTCCTTAAGTGACGTTTGAACTCAACCCTTCCTGTAATTCTGTAATTTGAAGATTATTCTCGCAAACTTTGCAAGATGCAGACGAATGAGAGATTTCTGGCTTTGAGTCAAATGCTGGAGTAATTAAATGTTCATAAAACACTTAAAGCATGTGAAGTGCTATTATCATACCCAAGAAACCAACAGGCTACAGCAGATTGGAGCAGGATTTTGAGGCACACGAGCAAACAGCTCATTCCTCCCCCCTCCATCTCTCTTCCAGAGCTGTTAACAGAGGATTATGAACATTACCAGATTGCTTTTATTATAAACAGAAGAAGTCAAACCAAAATTACTTTCTTTCATATGAACATGTGCCATTCAAAAGTTTTTCCTTCTGTAATAAATATCTAAGTAGCTGACCAGCTTGCTGCTTATCTCGTGAAGGAACTACCCCTAGGGAGAAGAGAAATTGCTGTTACTTCTAATCTCGCACATAAAACTGAAGAGGTTCCACCTGTTATAGGTTTATAACACCATCTGCTGTTTAAAAATAAGACAGCATTTGAGCTAACCATCACACACGAGTTTGCGCTTGTTTGATAACCTAGAAGTGACAAACGGTTAATACGGAAAGGTTTGTGTAATTGGCACTTTTCTTTCACTTCTGTTCTTTCAAGCCCTTAACGTATTTCGTCTTGGTCTTAATTAGGAAGCAAATTATTTCTTCGCTAGAGGATCTAGAAAGCCAGCGAGCGGCAGAGATTTAGCAGTGCTACCAGATTCAGCCAGTCCTACGCCACAAAACCTAAATCTCGATCTGCAGCCACGGTATCCCCAGAGTTGCTCCCGTTTTGAGGTTTTGCTCAGGGTGGTCATCACTGGAAAAAGTTTCGTGCGCATGACGCCTTCCTGCAGTCACTCTGTTTCTATCTTTTCAGTGTTTAGCTGGTTTCTAAGCAGTGTCATCCTCCCCCCCGGCCCCGACAACCTGACCCGAAGAACCTGCTTAAAAACTTTTTCTTAAAAGAGAGTCATAGACCCCACAGGGTATGAGCAGCTCAATGGAAATCTTTCTTTCTGTCAAAAAATCAAAATATTTGTCTTTTGCTGTCTCACACTGCTGCCTGCACGATAGAATAAATACTCTAACCAAGGTTTCTTTTACTGCTTTCTAACTGAAAATGAGGCATATTTTCATCCCAAGAAAAACAACCAAGCCCTGGAGTTCATTAAACATCTCAGCCAAAGTACTCACCACCAACCCTCTCGGTTTTTGTTGCAGGTCATAACAAGCAGACAAGTATTCTTAACAACAACACTTTTTCTTAAAAAAAAAAAGAGTTTTTTTTCAAAATGAGTGCCTGTGGAGTCCAACCGCTCACCCGGAGACAATATAGTGTTTTTAACCATCTCAAGTTTATCAAAAAAAAAAAAAACCAAACCTGTCAGAGTCTTAAAGTCTAGTAAAAATCAGAGGCTACAGCTGTGCAAGTCTGCTTTAGTCCTATCGCAGCAGCCCCTTTACAACATCCTCTGCCATATTTAACATTTGTAACCCCCTCCCCACGCATCGTTTAAAGAGTCAGGGGCTCCTTTTGTAAGCGATCAGCTTCTTACCCCAGCACTTTACATACACTTCTCGACAAAAGAGACCTTTTACATGTCAATTTATTTTCAGACAAGCATATCTGAACGGGAGTTTCCCTCCAGAGTAGAATTAGTATGAATGGCAGGTGTTCCAGTGCAACACAAAAGGAGGAAGGCAGCAAGTTAGCTGAGCTTAAGTAGTAAGACAGCTTGATGTTTTAATAACTAGAGGCAAGAAAATGGAATGGCAGTGGACCTCCAGCTTTCATAGCATGAATGAAGGTTTTATTCAGAGCCCCCCATGTACTTGCAAAAGAAGACCTTGAAATATTTTAATGTTGGCTTTGCTTTAAAAGAGGGATTAAATCGTTGAACATTACATGAAAGCACAGCATCCGCCCCACGTACCGTCAAACACACTTGCAGTCGCTGCGTCCTAAGCCTCTGCTTCCCGAAAAGGTGGTTGCCACCAGGCGGTGGTGGTGCCTGGGCGGCAAGCAGTGCCGCAAACAGCATCACGATTCGCAGCCTCGCATTTTCCACCACCTATCCGCAAATCCACAAAAGCCTGGAGAAGAACTTTACATGGACTAACTTGAAGCTGGGGACTTGACGATGACGCTGGCATCAGTCAGCCCAAAGTACTGAAAAGAGAGGATCGTTTGCTCAGTGAAATTTCACTGAGAGAAAAGAGAAAAAAAAAAAAAGACATTTGCTGAGAAGGTTACCGCCCTTCATTTTTTAAAGACAGCCTAAATAATCACGATGTGAATACCTATCAGGCCCAAATACATTTATCTCTGCTCGGTTTAATTTGGCAGAGGTCAATACCACGTCATGACAAGGAAGGCCTGACTACACAGAGGGGAGAAGGGGGTTATAAAACAGCCTTTCTGCCAGGGCAACAAATTTCACAACAGAAAAAGCTGATGATTTATGCCCCAAAATAGGAAGGCTTAACCTTCTTTTATGGAAGCTGTATTACATGAAGAAAGAAGAGACACTCAATATTACTTTCAAGGTCCATGCCTAGGGGTTAGCATAATATTTCTACATAGGTTAATTCCAGGTAGACTCAGCTACTGGAGACTGGATTCCAGGATTTCTACTCCCTTGAGCTTTCATACCCACTTACAGGAAAAAACCTTAGAGGTCAAGTTGACCATTAAAAACCTGAAATAACACAGGCAGTTCTCCTTCTAAAGGGTTCCTTATGTATGAAAGTTAAATGCATTTTCATCCCTTTTTTTAAATCAAGAGGGAAGGCAACTTGCATATCCTCTTCGTACCACGTTAAAGCTGAATGACTTGAACTCTCATGCCAGCAGATCATTTGTCTTCTGTAAGACATCTACTAGCTCCCCTCAAAAGGTTTAAGGACCCAGCCCAACGTAGGCCCAACTTGCCCCTCAAATAATGTGATTTCAATTAAGATGACAATAGTTGGTCCCAACTGCATTTTGGGAAAGGTTTAAGACTGTCAGGACAAAATCAGAACGGGAACAAAGGGGCCCACCTGACCCATTACAAACACCTACAGTTCTCATAAACAGAGAGATCAGTAAGTCAATTTTTATTGAGCACTGGAATTAAAAAAAATAACAGCACTTAATTATTTGGAACTAAAAATCAAAACTTATTTTTACTTATGGAAGGATCACTCGCAACAACTTGGTTAAAAACACAGAAAGCACGGTTTAGCCCTTCTTGTTCGCTCTGTTCTCCAAAGTGTTGTAGGTCCACGAAGATACAGCTGAACTGAATACAGAAAGCTCCTCTGATTGAACACCGTGAGGCAGCCGGCTTGACTCAAAAAGTCACGGTGGAGGGGTCTTACACACCAGGCGTTGCTTACTGCTAGCACCGCTTCTGTAGTGACTGCAGGCTGTTCTCCTTACGTGTACAGCGCTCTGCATCTGGTCATCCTAAATGTCTTCGAGTTGTTGCTACTTGGCCTCACACCAGCACCATTACAGGGAGGATTAAGCAAAGGGTATTATGCTTATCCCGATTAAAAACTTGAAAACATTCACAATTTCACACAAACATGCAAGCTACCATTCAAGCAGGACAAACATTTGGTTTTAGGATCCATCCTGACCGGTCTGTATTGTTTGGAGGCTCACAGTGAGTGGTGAACACCAGCAATGTGTCAAACCCATTTAACCTTTTAAGAATCCACTCTTGAAGTGCAATGCAGGAAATACTCTTTAAAACTGTTGGGAGGGGTTTGCTTAAATCCCAACAACACCCAAGGGGACTGAACCCAAGCTCCCAAAAGAAGCTGTTTAATTGTTATATTTATTAAGGATAGCTGGCACGAGGGTGACTGCACAGTTGTAGTAAATGTAAGGCAGGTTCATTGGCATCAATACAAAAATTGTGCCAGAGGAGAAAGCAAGAATTTTTAAAGAAGGCATTTCACACAGTGGAGTGACCCCCCCTCCCCGCTGAAGGCCAGCGCTGGGCCTCCGCAGTCGCAGGTCCTTTTCTTTCGGCACAAAAGTCTCGTTATCCTGGGTGAGACCCTCTAACGTTGACACAAGGAAAGTGATGGGCTGCGGAGTAACACTTCCAGTTCAACTCACGCCACTCCGAAACGTACTTTTTTGCTAATTCCCAAAGTACAACAGAGTTAACCTAGCACAGGCAGGTTGGCAGAGTTTCATCCCTGGGCATGTCTGCATCAGATGTGCTCTGCCACTATCAGCAAAGGATTAAAACCAGCTCTGCTGCGGGTTTATGGCAATACCAGGGAGAAGATACAGCATGCACTGACACCGGCCTTCTCCTCTTAGAGGGCACTGAAACCTAGGGCAATACTTGGAATAAATATAGGAAAAAAAAACCCCTTGACTACTTCAGCTTCTCACTGGGAATAAAACAGGACCTGCCTGGGTGAGGGTGGAGGAGAAGGAAGAGAGCTGCACATCTCTGAGAAAATTTTTAATGGAATTCTCTATTACAGAGTCTACGGGGACCAAGCAAAGGGGAAAGGCAAAAAGAAAGTTCCCCCTCTCTATATGACCAGCCAAAGGGAGCAGATATTCCCAGGAGAAGCTTTGCATTTTTGAGTGCTTGCAGGCTCCATAGTTCTTCTAATCCTCCCAGGAAACGCCCACCAGTAAACGAGGAGAGCTCTATCAATTCTCTGCAAGTTAGAATGGATCAGGAATTTATTTCTAGCACAGTTCACCTGCAAGCGTTGGTTTCTATTAAAACTATGATGTCTTTTGAGAGTAAGAAGTTTCCCTCTCCACAGTCTACATCTTGCCACCTTCCCTGTTGATCACTGCCTTAGCCAATAAATAAAAGCAAGGTATTAAACGCGAGAGAAGGTAGCATAATATGCAGCCCTACTACACTACTGCTGATTTTCCCATCAGAGGGCCAGCTGTGGAGGACAGACATACCTCTACAGATGAAAAAGCTTTGCACATCTCTCAAAAGGCAGGCAAGAATCATTATCCCCTTATTACAGAGGGGGGAAATGACTAGGGTCACTTATTCTGCAGCTAAAAGTCAGTCAGTAAAATAACATCAACTGAATGACATGTTTATTGTACAATTCAGAAAGAAACCCTGAGTTACCAGCTGTAGGACAAAGTTAAATTAAAAAGAAGTATGGTTTGCTTCACAGATTCCTGCTAAGGGAAGGTGGGGGAAGGAATGAGCCAAATCTAGCAGGTATTCTGGACAGCGTATCGTCTAAGGGAGTGTTTGGAAAACAGTTGGTTTATTTTGTTTGGAGAACAGCCATGTGGCTTGGGAGAGGGCAGAAGAGATGGGAAGAAATGGAGTCTGAAAAATCGACTTTACAATCTGAACATACACAAAAAAAAATGAAGGAGAGGGAAGTTCTTTACAAACACAAGTGCTGCTGGCTAAGAGTCTGCAAGTTGGACTTTGGGAAGGGCATACAAAGTTTCAGGGGAGGAAAAACCCAAAGCCTAAACCCAAACATCATGCAGTCTTCCAGCTGCAGTGGCGTTGGAGAAGATCAGTTCCAAGAAATGATGCAGCTACAACAAAGATCTGGCCCTACAAAGGAGAGGGTGAATCAGAGCTGCTTTTTAGTGCCCCTTGACATCAGTTATACATTCTAGTTCTCATATACACAGATGGATGTCTTTAAAAATCGACAATTTACACTTCAAAAAAGTTTTACAGTGACGTTCTCTCAGTAAAGATCAGTCCACACAAAGAGGAGCCAGTCTTTCAGAAGCAGAAAGGCACTTGGCCTTGATGTGGATTTCAGAAAAAGTCCTCAAGGGAGCTCCTTTGCAGACATTTACTGCCCAGTTTCCTGCCCCCTGTCTTCACTAGGTCGTGCAAAGTCTGGTGTAGATTGCATTGCACAGTGCTGCTGCAGACTGCCCAAAATTCACAGTGTGGTAGAAGGAAGTTTCTTGACCCGCCTCTGTGCCAGAATGGATGATTCAATGGGCTTCAGCTGGGGGCTTGGCTTGGAGCTGTTCAGTGCAGAGTATGTGGCAGCCATTGCCCCCTTGGAGAGAAGGCATGAGAGAAGTCATTTAGGTGTAGAAGAGGTATATTAGACTCATGACTCTTCAAGATGAGGGAGTAGAATAGCCTGGCCCATAAATGAAGTCAGAAGCACTCCTTTTTTTAACGCTTCTCCCTTCCTGAGATGCAGTCAAAGAACCTTACTAGGTCTTCCTGCCCCCCAAAATAGCTTGCCTTACATTGCCCAGCTCAGAGGTCTACAACCTTGCATCCTGCTTTGCTTGCACCACTGTTACCCCACCTGAAGCCCTGCTTTCCAAAGAGCTCGATATCCAAGAGGAACACCCAGCCCAGACTTTGTACCTTTACAAGCTGAACGTCCTGGTGATTCAGTTGGCTCTGAGGTAAGCTATCCTTCTGTGTTATCCACGGATGCTGCAGGACCTGTTTGGCTGTTAGACGCTGGTGAGGATCTACATGAAGCATCTTTGATACCAGATCCTAAGGGGATCATTTGGAAAATTAGACTTTAGAAGACTTCATACTTTAAATAAAAAAAAATACTGTCACCCCACACTTACAATTTAAATTCAGAGGCTGAGTTTCAAGACCCCAGACATCAATCTCCTGGTGTATAAAATACATTTGCAGTGGGTCTGGGAGGTACACCACAGCAACAAGCTGGGCACGGGTCAAGCACTAAATTGGCATTGCATACAAATATTCAAGGCAAGTACTAAAACAAAGCAGACGGAGGCACACTGCTGAGCTGCCTGCAGGGGAGACGTACATGGGGTGGAACCTACACTGCTGCTTTTCTCCTACCTCTTCTGCCCTCCCTCCCCAACCTGCTTTAAACATGCCTCACAGCAATTGGCCGTGCTTGATCTCAACCCTTGAATTTACCCAGGTGAATAGCAAATCATACCTTGGCTGTTTCAGAAATAGTGTCCCAATTGCCTCCACTGACAGAGAACTTTCCCCCACCTATTCGGGTCAGGATCTCCTCTGGAGTGTCACTGGGCCCGTTTGCAAATGGAGTGCAGCTGAGGTGAGAAGAGAAAAGAGCATGTGAGTTGCTGTCCTGTTACTGGGCTAGGGACCGGTCCCAGTTAACACTGACTGATACGGAGAGGTACCAACTGCCACAGCAGAGCATGTCTGAGAGCAAGGTGATCACAGCTCCAGCTGTAACCTTCCAACGAGACGGGGAGGCACTTACCCTGCTAGCATTGTATAAAGGAGAACTCCCAGGCTCCAGATGTCACAGCCCTCATCGTAGCCTTGGCGTTTTAGTACCTGAACAGAATAAGCAAAGAAAAAAAAGCATGTTCAGTTCTTGTCACAGAGCTTGTTTCAGCTTGTGAAGAGTGGCTTGACCTCCGCATGCAGTCTGTATGCAAAGCTCCTTCTGGAGCCCCACTGAATAGCAAGGTCATGGACTAAAGGTCAGGATTCAAATCAGATTTTTGTTTCATGGAACAGAGGAAACCCCCCAGGTGCATCAAAATGACAGGCGAGAAAGAAGCCATGTTCCAGTGCAGCGACACTGCATGTGTGCTCCATTGGGTGCCACTTCTTTTTCTTTCCCCCACGTCAAGATAGCTGAAGAGAAAATAAAACCACATCTTTTAACAGGTCAGTTAATCAGGAAGAGAAACAGCCTACAAAACCAGTGGGATTCTAAAGTCTCACAGCCCTTCACAGGCCCTCTCCTAGCAGCTGAAGGAATAAGGTACAGTACAAGTTGGAAGAACGCATTGTAACTGCGCTTGAGATCCCATATTTGTTCAGTACCACAAGTGCTGGTATTTCTGCAATTTCAGATTACAAGTCAGAATATGCCAGAGCAGGCTTCATTTAAGCACTGGGCAGACCTATCTGTGCAGAATGAGAACACCGTCTAGGGGAGAGAAGCGAGAGCTACAGGAGAGTCTCAAGTCAGTAAGTCACTTACCTCAGGTGCCACAAAGTTTGCAGTATAACAAGGAGTCATGAGAAGGCCATTCTCAGCCCTCAGCTGCTTGGCAAAGCCAAAGTCACAAATGCGAATGCTTTCTGGGTTTCCTGACTCGTCCACATAGAGAATGTTGCTGGGTTTCAAGTCCCTGTGAACCACCTGCGGAGCAAAGAAAGTGCTGCTCTCATACACCAAGCAGACGAAGGTCTGACGCTGCATCAGGATACTCAACCCCTGCTCTGGCCCCACATCTGCCTTGCCAAGACAGCAACGCCAGAGAGAAACAATAGTCCTGACAAGCACAGTTGCTCTCCGGAGGAGAGGGAGTGCAGTGCAAGGCTCGTCAGCTTCCTAGGGAAACAGATGTAACCAGACCCATACTCACCCCCTGAGAATGCAGATACTCCACCGTTTTACAGATCGTATGCAGGACAGAACTGGCCTCCCTCTCCGAGAAAAATTTCTGTCTGAGGATCTTATCCAGCAGCTCCCCTCCCCTCATCAGCTCAGTCACCAGATACACATACTTCCCATCATCATACACCTACCAAGGCAAACATGGAGAGGGTTAATCAAAAACTGCTTCCCAGACTTCCCTTTTGTAGTTCTACTATGAAGCAGACAGAAGTCAACAATGCAGAGGTGGATCTCTGCTGCTCGGATGTATCCCCAACCCAGAGCAACACGATGAGCGGCAACACCAGGTTGCACGTGCCAGAGCTGTTGCCAGCCTGCATTCAGACCTCCCGTAGGCCAGTCTGCACTTCCTAAACCAACACGTGTGACAAGTTATTCACTCACATCTTTCAAGGTAATGATGTTTGGATGCTGCCCATATCGCAGGAGGATTTCGATTTCCTCAGACGGGTCTCGCTTGCTCTTGTCAATGACCTGCAAGAGTACGGATAAGCATTATCCGCAACTGGATGGGGAAGCGGCTAGGACACAGCAAATAAGTTGAATATTTGGAACACTGCAGAGATACTGTACTGTATCCATTCCCTGTCTCCTGCCCTCTTTAGCAATAAGCTCCAGAAATCTCCTGCCTGCTCTGTCAGTTATGCGTCTCCAACACCAAAGTTTTGTGTCTGGCTTATTAAGATGTGACAACATAGCCACGGCAAGCATGGCAGAGAAAGGTGAAACACTGTCCTCCCTCCTTGAGAAAGGAGAATGCTGCTTCCCCACTATTCCTAGGTAAGAAAGCTAGCACAGCTATACATGCAGCAGCACAGAAATTGTCCGCTCGGATCGCACGCAAGCAGGGAAAGCGATTCCATTCCCGGATATTATTTTGGCCGTTATAGGGATGAACAGAAATCTAACGGGAGAGTTCAGTTCAGATTGTAAATCTCAGACCTTGACTGCATACTCCATGTTGGTTGCTTTATGAATGCAGCGTTTACACACTGAGTAGGAGCCAACACCGATCGCCTCCTTCACCACGTAGCCATCGTTGAACTGGACATTCTTGCCATGCAGCTGCTGCAACAGGAGAGCAGAGGAACAGATGAGATGGGAGAGTTCAGGGAATGGTTTGTGCAATGCGATGAGTCAACTGTAACGCAGAACGAACTGACAGACGGCTGTCTGCTGCATCCCACAGCTTCTCCTCCCTGCTGGGGAGAGGGAGGAGAAGAGAACAAGGCAAATATAGGTCACTAGGCTAACACTATCTGCATCTAAGCATGGTGCATTTCTGTGGCACCTTCCAACCCGCAGGCGTTTGTGCAGACCTCCCACTAGCATGGGTCCAGCTAGGGAGAGGAAAGCAAACAGATTCGAAGTGCCCCAGTGACCTCTGCACATGACAATCAATAGCAGTGAAAGAACAACAGGATGCAAGAATTCAAAACAGAGTGACTCTCATCTAAGGCTTTACTTAAGCTCTCCTCAAAACAGTACTGAGGTCCTGCAGACCCACGCTGGGCTCTGGGGCATTACTGCACCTCAGAACAGTCGCTCTTCGGTCCCCACTTTTACCTGTACCACCGAATTCAGAGGGGACTGGGCAGGTTTCACCTTGCCGTCCTCCATCAATCCAGTCGCCACGAAACTGAAGCCGCGGAAGAGCTGATGGGCCCCTGCGCTTGGGGGGATGCCTGGGGAATCTGCAACAGGAGTTGAGAGGCACCTTGAAGAGGGCTGGGCCAGCTGAAGCAGAAGCCTTTCCCTCACTTCCCAGAAGCCACGGCTCCTCTCTAGGCTATTCTAGACAGGAGCCACGCTGCACAGCACCGCGTTCGTTCACAAACACCCTGCACGTGTACCACTGGGCCTCTGCCTTAGTGCTGCCACTGTCTGAAGCTGGCAGTGCTAAAAGGAGGCAAGACATAGCCCAGCTGGCATAGGCAAAACAAATATTAAGCCATACAGTATAACTTCACACAGGAAGCTTTGGCTGCATTAATTTGCACAAACCTTTTGGTGTACGAGACGTAAACTCTGTGTCAAAATAAAAGGTGTCATCTGGCTGGCCTACTGCAGGCTTGAAAGGTGGTTTGATTTCCCTTCGATACAGCTTCTGCAAAACAAATACAGCTTGAAAGTGCTCTGATAGGTCAACGCTCTCATATGCACTTAGAAGGGTGTAAAGACTTGCTAGGAATGAGAGGCCACAAAGAGATTTTGCAAAAACTAGAAGCAACTTTGCAGCTTAGCATTTAACTACAGCTCAGCAGTTGGAGGGAAGACTTCTGGGCCAGTATGGTGCTTTTGAGTCAGTCCATGGAGAAATGCCATGAGTTTCTACCTTCTACCATATATTGATCAAGGCAAAAAAAGTGCTCTCTAAGCAGCTTGCCTCCCTACTTCAAAGGTAGTATCCGTGAAGTATTTACCTCACCAGGCTCTTCCACCTCCTCCTGACTCCCATTAAAGTGTTGCTGACACACATCTCCAGGGACAGCCAGAGAAATTGCCCTAGGAGAACATTCGCCTCCCAGTGTCCCCACAAGTCTCCCTTTTAAATTGCTTCTTGAAGCAAAAACATGAAATAATTCTTACTAGCATTGCTGGAGGTTCATTCTGGTAACTTGCTGGATGCCTTGAAAGCACGAAAAGACTGATCTTCAAAATCCCTTACAAAACAAGGGAAACCATCCAGGAAAGGAACTAGGTTATACGGTAAAATAGGGAGTTGGCCAAAACTAATTTGGAAATGCAGGCTCAGTTACTGCCCTGAGACTATTTCTATGGATGAAACAAGGTATTTCCTTCCCAGAAAAGTTTTCCTCAGTCTTTCCTATTCTGGGCAAGGCAATCCCTGTTGTGCCAAACCCCAGATTAAAACCTGCACCTTTCTTTTGAGAGAATGAATTCAAGACAAGGTGAAATCATAAGCAACTCGGGTATTAAGCAGTTATTCACATGACAAACAGGAATTTTAGTTTTCGGAAGGTTTACTAGAATAGTTGGAAGCATGGACTGGGAGCCCTCCTACAGCCGACTGGTCAGACTTCAAGCATCACAATTGTGCTATTATTGCAGTCAGCAAAATTGCATTACTTTCACTGAGTGGTGCGGAAGTTTGGTCTTAAATTTCTGATACTCACATTCCAGTCAATAGTAGAGTAGAAAGGATGGCGCTTTATCTCTTCTGCCCCATCTGGACCAGAACCTGGAAGATGCACCCATGGAGTGCATAATGTTAGAGCAGGACCACTGACCAAGTGAAGGCTGCTACCGCATATGCAGCGTGACCAGGTATATTATGGGGAACCTGGCCGTAATGAAACAAGCAAATTAACCAAGCACAAGTCTGAACATGCACTTGACCAACTAGGATCTGAGAGGCCCAGGTAGAGCATCAGGCATATTCAGAAAGAAAATATGTCTTACCTAATCTGTTGGCTGGATTCCTTTTGAAAAGGGCTCGCAGGAGACTCTGTGCTTCAGAGCTCAGGAACTGAGGCATGCCCAGCTTTGCTCTAGAAAGGAAGTTATGTAATCAGTTATAGGTTTAAAGAAGTCAAGCCACAAGCTGACGGCAGCACCTCCACCCCTGAAAGTACAATAATCTGTTTGGCATTTATACTGCAACCTTCAAACTAGCTCTTGATACAGAAACACTTGCTAAATAATGCCATCAAGTTGTGAGAACCCCCAAGTTGCAACAACCTCAGAGAAAGAGCAGCAAGCTCACCTCGTATACACACATGGAAGAGAAACTCGCTTACTTGAGAATGAGGGTCATCGTCTCCTTACGATCTTTTCCCTGGAAGGGCAGTGAGCCGGTGAGCATTTCAAACTGGGAGAAAAAGAGAACAAGGAGAGGTCACATGCCTCAGCAAGTCTAAGGGTTGCAGCAGGGAGATGTTTGAGCCAGTGCCTGCTCCTCCAGGAGCCCCGAGATTCAGTGACTGCCAGATGGTGGCACCAGATCCGCACAACAACCAATATCCCAGCACTGGGGGCTGACACGGGCACCCACCCACACCCACCCACCCCACGCTGCACGTCCCAGGTGCTCACTGGAACAGCCCCAGGAGCTCTGCATCCCCTGAGAAACACATTCCTGCCTGGATCCCTGCACTGCCTGGACACCCTTTTACAGAGTCCTTTCAGGGAGCTTTGAGAATATCCTTAAGTCAGTGCATCTGCTAGACATGCAGAATCATGCAAGGGTATTTCAGAGCTACGGCTAGAGCAGCTGCCAAGAAGTCAAGTTTCCAAACACACTAGTTTGGTACGTACCATTAACACCCCATATGACCACCAGTCAGCGCTGTGGGAGTGGCCCTGACGATTCACAACTTCTGGCGCCATGTATTCCACTGTCCCACAGAAGGAATAGGCTTTCTTCTCATGGTCTATAGCTTCTTTACTCAAGCCAAAATCTACATAAGAGAAAAACTTAGCATGTGCCCACCTCCTCTGGACTATCACACTGAGCAGAGAAGTCTAAGTAAACCTCCGCATTTCAAGAACCAAGCTTGCTGGAGCACAAGGTTTTTGTGGAGTCTCTTACCTGTGAGTTTGATGTGCCCTTCTTCATCTAGGAGGATGCTACAGCATAGGTGAAAAAAGCAAGATGTTATTAGCTGTAAGAAAGGCTGATGTGAACCAGCACATACCTTGGAGGCTGGTCAGAGATGCTCTCAAAACTCCAAAGGAGAAAGTTAACTATCTCTTCCCACCCCAAAGCTTTAAACTCCATCATCAAGGCATGAACAGGAGAAAGGGCAGCTCCCCTTCTTTCTACACCCCCCCCCTTCACATTGAACAAATAGCCCCCAGAGATTGCATCACCTCCGATACCCCAAATCCCCCAGGTAAGAACAGCTGAGTCACACAGCTGGCATGCATCTCTACAGAGGCCCCGCATGGTGCCTTTCTCCTCCGAAGGCTCTCAACTGCTTAAAGCTGGAGGCCAGAGCCTGCCAAGGATTAATGCTCAGACATGTGGTGCACACATGCTGCCTCCACAGTGCTCCTGGCTGCAACTGCTGATGTGAGGAGCAAGAGCCTCAGTGATCTGCTCGGTGATGCTTCCCATCTAGTTGGCCCAGAGGCATTATTCAGCTTGGTCTACATGGAATAAAACTGTGCTGTTTTCTGACTACGAGCTTGGGACTGAGCTGCAGGAAGGACTCTGTTCCCTGCAACAGTTGTGCCACACGTACTTTTCTGGTTTGAGATCTCTGTATATGATTCCCAGGCTGTGCAAATGGTCAAGCCCCAAAGCCAGCTCTGCTAGGTAGAACTTCACGTCTTCCTCTGTGAACATCACCTGCAGGAAGGCAGAGGAAGCAGACATGCCCCGGGGTTACAGCCCTGACAGGGGGACCACGTCAGATGCACCCATGCAAGACCTTTCATATCCACGTTGCTCCATCCTGCCTTTCCAAGACTTAAGTTTCCCAGGCTTCACCCGCCACCCGAAAGTATTAATTAAGCAGCAACACTAAAAAGCACAAACATGGTTGCTAGGCAGCAGACAGGTGTTAAAAAAACTCTTCCTTTACATTAAAGACAACAGGGAATGTAACTTGGTTATCTGGCACAGCTTCTTGTTGCCCCTCCCATGCTCTGCCCTCACCCTTTCCGGGTGAAGCCATGCAGCCAGATGACATGACAGCAGAACACAGCACTTGCTTGTTTCCATTCTTGATGGAAGCTGCTAGATGAGGTGAGACCTGCTGCCTATGCTGGTGCTCTTCTGGCAGGGGACAGGGTCCTGGAGATACCCTCTCCTCTTTCCAGCTCTGAGCTAGCTGCAGGATGGAGGTTCTTTCCATCCCCCTTAAAGATTTCCCAAGAGTCAATCACTTCTCCAGGCAGTTAGGGCTTAGCGCGCAAGAACTGAGAACCTCAGCAATCCAGCAAGATGCCACAGCATACCCACCTCTTTGGAAAGCCGAGTGAAAAGGTCACCTCCTCTGAGGAAATCCAAGATGAGATAGAGCTTCCCCTCTGTTTGGAATGCTGAAACACAAGCCAGAGCAGGAATCAGACCCCTCTGCTGAGGGACGGCTCAACTGTGTTACGTTAATCGCTTAAGTCCCACTGGCTTCAGTTACACCGATGCCCTGCATGGTTACTAGGTTAAACACAGGTAGGGCTAATTATTTGGCACAAATGAGATAAGCCTGGCCAGGATGTTGAAATGGGAGCTCACCAGCAGGACTCTGCACTGCACGAAAGTCTGATCTTCTGCAGGGTTTGTTCCCTTTCAGCCAGTGACGCCCTACTGAAAGGGCCATTTTCCCAAGAGAGGCATCAGTCACTTTACAGGGTAAAAAAACTGCTCTTGCTTTCCTCAGAGTCAGAGCATTAATCCTGATGAACTCTGGTTTGACTAGTTAACTCTTTTTCAATTTCTCCTTAATTAATATCTTAATCCAAAGGATTTGATGTTTAAACCTCTTCTCCTGGGCTATGCTGTTTTTCCCATTCAATAACTAGAGTGGGCACAAGACCAAAGTCCTTTCAAGGAAAGGATTTGTTTTAAGGGGATTGTGAAGGCTCCATGGCAGCACAGCCACTGAGGGATACGGACTGACTAAGGCCTTTTCTCCACTTCAGGTATTTCTAGAAGCCTGCTAGGGACCCTGAGAATCTCTCAGCATCCTCCAAGCAGCCTGCTGCTGGATGCCTAGTGCTCATCCACCTAGTGCTCAAAGACACCTGTAATAGCATCTCTCTTTATTGTGTTCAAAAGCAGTTAGTCTCTGTTCAAGGTGGCAGCCCTTAAAAACTGGAAGCTTACCTGGGCACCCCCTCTCCCTGTGTCCGAACTAGTTCCACACTCACCATAGTGGAGTTTCACCACAAAGGGATGGTTTACATCAGCCAGGATATCCCTTTCTATCTTTGTCCTTACTCGATCACGCACTGTGGGAGAAGAGAGGAGCTGCTCAGGCACTGAAAAAGGCACACAGTTCCCTGATATCAGCCTGTCCCCAGCCTTAAGCCCTTTAGTTCCAGGCAGCCTGAGCCAGCTCCTCTCCATCTCTAGCACTGCAATAACAGTTTCTTAGAGATGGAGAGAAGAAGGGGCTGTCAGCTGAGATAGACTTCTTCACACAGAGCACTCTAGAGCCAGCACTGCCCAGTGACTGCTGTGGGATTTTTCCCAATGCCACTCCCCAGTGCTCTCTAGACATGGAGAATAAGGGAGGACTCTCCTACCTTTCAATGTTGCCTTCTTGAGCACTTTCATGGCATAGAGGTGGTTGCTGTCTGGCGGAGTGATTTTTCTCACCAGAAAAACCTAAAGCAGAAGGACACATTATCCGAGCTCTAAACACCAGCACAAGGAGCTGGATGCCTCCCAAAGCAGCAAACCTCAGAGTGACCAGAGAAGCAGCTGGCCACAGGTCTGGCAAAGTTGTACCTCAAGCTCTCTATGTGAAGCCTCATGAGGTTTTCAGCAAAGATGGGCTCCTCTCACACCCCATCTCCAGCCATTACAGCACTCATGTTTTTACACTGCACTTTCCTCCTCTCCTGTCTTCCACACCTCTTGCTCATTCCTGCAGCTACCATGGGATTGTGGTGATGCCTAGGAGCTGTGACTAAGAGTCCTGTCCAGCTTTGTGTTCTTAACTTGAAGCAACATCACAGAACAGAAGTAACCTTACCTACTTCTAGTCCCTGCAACACTGCCAGTCAGTGTCCGACATGCTGGCAGACTCACCGATGCTTCTGTGAACCACAGAGCCTCCTGGTGATGGCAAGACCGACTCCTTGGAGTTCAGGCCCTGCACCCTCTCTGGATTTTTACCTCCCTCCTTTCCCTGATGTCCTGTACTACCTGAATCTAGACAGCTTTGAAAAGACACTCACATTCTTTCGAATAAAGTCCACTGCTGTGTTTGTACAAGCAACAGCACCCAGTCCTATACAAGCCCTTACTATTAGTGTTGGTAACTGACCAACATTAAGCTGAAGACTTACTGCACAAGCAGACAGTCTGTAAGAGACCTGGATTATTTGCAAGTTGAAATAGATAAGAGTTAGAGGCTACTTCCTTCCCCCTTCACAGAGAGGAAACTGGACTGTACACAAGGGCTGAAAACAGCCTGTTGCATATAACATCATTTCTGAGAACTGCAAGGGACATGGCCTGAGTCCTCCAAGTCCTCAATTCAACCGAGTAGCCTGGCAGCCAGCCAGAGAGCTGCAGGAGGTCCCTCTGCCCAGTGCAACACCTGTGTTCACAAGCAGGATCCTACTCCTTTCCTTCCAATCAAAAAAAAAAAAAAATTACCAGGGAAATTCTGGACATACATCTCTGCAGCTGCCTCTCAAGTTAGAAGCAAACATTTGCTAAGTGGGCTGCTCCAGCCATGATCAAGTGAGAATCAGGATAGTGATTACACTGGAGACAGTCCCATTTCTCACCTACTCTCTCAAAAAAGCTTGTCTGGCATAACACATAGGAAGAAGTGAACTCACCTTCCCAAAAGAGCCCTGTCCCAGAACCTTCAGAAGCTCAAATTGTGAAGGATCAGCTTTCTCAGAGCCCTCCTTCACATGGTGTGTGATGTTGATTTCTTTCACAACGCCTTCACCCTGAAAAAGGGGACACATGGCTGAGTGGGAATATACTCCTGGAGAAGGGGGAAAAGCCTTATCAGATGAAGGAACAAGGTGAGCCACAAACTCACAGGAACCACATCTGAGAGAACCATACAAATGAGCACTTGTCACAGGTATCTCCTGGCTTCAACATCTGGAACAAATAAGTCACTGGTACGCTTCTGCCAAGCAGCCTCGTTACATATCCTGCGCTCTCCGAAACGCTGTGCCCCTTTGTCCTTGCACCAGTGGTGTTGTATTTCTTTGAACTGCATTTCAGAAGAGTGCTTTGAAAGTACCTTCCTTTTTAAGGCACTGGTGGCAAAAACAGGAGTGTTTATGCCACTAAAAATCCCACAACACAAAAATACAGCACTGTTGTCAAAACATGGACAGGGCTGGCAAAAATCAGACATGTTGGAGCCCATCTGCTCAGCAATCTGAGCAACTCTGCAACATAAGTCTTAGTGCATCTTCAGCACATACAGATGATGCTTTTTAACAGACTCAACCCTTCAAGAAGATTGAGGGGAAGCCAAGGTCTCTGGCACATGTTTTGTTTAAAACACATTCTTTTATTTAAAAATATATATATAGGAGAAAGAGACATCTAGTTGGAAGTAACTAGAATAAATTCACTAACAAAGCTAGGCCAGAACCATCTGTCTGACCAGAGCACGAGAACAGCCACAGACCTTGAGGTGATACTGAAACACGTCCTTTCCCCCAACAAAACTTGTCCGTAGCTGGGGTGCATAAAGCCCAGAATTCAGCTCTGTGGGAACACCTTGTGCTGCTTCTATTTGCATCTCCAGAAATAAAGAGAGGTTTTGTACCAATAGTCTTCCAGCTGTGTCTCTCCTCCTACTTCCCTCTGATTATATGCAACCATCCAGGTTTCCTCTAAACTAGCCAGTGTTCCAGCACCTCTCCTGATTGTCTATGGGGAGAGCCCACAGGGCAGGCTAGAGTCAGCTTCCCGCTTCTACAGACGCGGATCTTACTCAGGCCAGAAAATCCTTGTGGTCAGACACCTTGCAAGGGCAAGTCCAGGTTTCTCAGTACTTCAGTCCCACACTACCCCGCGTCAGACTTGGTCTGGTTACTGTTTGGACCTGAAGGCAAGCAATTATGTTCCAAAGGGCATTAAACCCGGCTGATCTCTGACTCTAGGGCATGTGTAGCCATCAGAGGGTGCCAAAAAGCTGGAATTACTTTTTAGCTTTTCTCCTTCTGAAGTAGGGGAGAAAAGTTGTACTGTTTTCTAAATGTATTCAGAGTCTTGCTTTGGAACCCTCCTAAATCAAAGCAGCTTTTAAAAGCAACAGGAACCAAGTTTCAACCTCTGCCTCCCGCACAAGCTGCACCCCGGCCCACTCTCCCCACCCTCCGAGTACGTTCTCGGGGAGGGTAAACTTGCCAAATGCACGGATGTGGTTGCCTACCTGCAGAACGGCACTGCACGCCCTTCCTTTCCCACTGTCGTGCTTGGCTTTTCTCTAGATTAGGAAGTAGCTTTGTTTCCATGTCTGTCAGTAGCTTTATTCTCTTAAGACCCTGCATTGTTTAGACACTAAGTTCTAGCAGAGAAACCTGCACCCTCAGCTGTGCAGCACGGACAGCCCAAGCGCAGGGAAAGGATGGGGGGACAGAACCTGTCTCCACGTTAACCTGCCTTCTGTTCTTACACTGGTCTCGGCGATCACAGACAAGAAAGACCTTGTAATCTCTCTAGCAATAAGTTTTCATGTTCCATAAGATCCCTCAGGTTAAATCAGCCACCTTACACCAGTGGCTGCGGTTGGAGGCTCAGTGCATGGCAGACAGCCATGAGCTAGAAACAGCTTCCCATTTTGAGCCATCAGCCCGAACCAGAGTTAGCCAGGAAGTCTCTGTGGCCTCCCTCCCTCCCCTCCTGTCTTTCATTCCACGTTGTCCAGCTCTCCTAGGAGAGACCCCACAGCAGGGAGAGACCCTGGGAAGGGCCCTGGAGGTGAGTTTTGGGAACTCAGCATGTGAGCACGCTTGCAGCAGCTCTGGCCACCCACCCCCTCTTGTGGCCAGAGTCACTTGGCCAAAACACTCAGGTGCCAAAGGGGGCTGCTCAGGGTCAAATAAACCATTAAGTGTAGTACAAGGAACAGTCTGTATCCTAGATACCTTGAAGGTCAGATCAGCATTAGGAGAGGTCTGTCAAGTTAGGGCTATCTGTAGGCTACAGGGGGGCTCTTTTCCTCCCTACCTCCCAGACTTCATGAAAACATTAGGGAGGGACCAAGCCTGCCCAGCATCAGCACTTGTATCGCTCTGTGGCCTGTTTCACCCTGTAGCTTCACACAGCTATGCAGAGAGGAACACTGAACTCTTGTATCCACCTCCGAGGAATTTGGACGCATCCTTGTACCACAGCCCTTTACCAGCTCTTGAGCAACGTCTTTTCACAACTGTGGGAACTCTTTGCCTCAGCCAACAGCAAGACTCAGTGTGTTTAACTGCAAGTGGTTTCAAAAGCCAAAGCTGTACTCTCAAGGCAGGCAGAGATTTGCATATACAGCCTGCCAGGTGGACCATATCAGCAAACATACATACATGCCACCTAGACCAAAAGTGGCACCTACAGAGACGTTGTCGATAGCTTTCTGAGAACAAGCTTTGGGATGCCCTTTGGCACCGTTCTGATACAAAGGAGGTTTCCTCCCATGGACTCATCCAGTAACTTGCAATTCAACAGCTATGACTCTGGACATGAGACCCTGCAGCTTGTTTAACAGCACTCCAGAACAGGTCTCCAGTACAAAAGCACCCACATGCCACTGATCTGCAGCATGAACAGGCTTTACTCGCACCAAGGTAAGTTTCTTACAATGGCACCACTAAGCCAGCTATCCCAAAAGGCAGGAAAAGAGAAAAGCAAAACCAGAACTCCCATCCACAGACTGCTCTGAACATTCATCGGAAGCATCAGCCCACTTGGAGGAGCGATTCGCGCCACAAACCCAAGCCAAAGCAGCCTCCTGCAAGCTGAGCGAGCTCACGGCAATACTAACCGGGCTGGAGAGCTGGCTGGGGGCAGGCAGCGGCAGGCTGCAGGGCTTTGCTCGATGTTTCCTGTGCAGCCACAGTGTGAGGAACGTGCAGATGCGAGGAAGTTTAGGGTCCCTCTCCATTCTCCCATCCCGATCAACATCGCACAGCCCCAGTAACCGCCAGCACCGCGGGCTCCTCAGGAAGCATGGCAGGCTCCTGGGGATAGGGAGGCTCCCACAAGGCTACATGGCCGCCACAAGTTTGAGGTCGCAGGATGGAGGAGATACAGGTGGTTAAAGCCCAGCTGGCAGATGCGCAGTGAAGACAAGCGACTCAGTCACACAGAGAGGCAGGTTGACGCTCCCACTCCCCAGCAACAGCGCTTGTGGTTGGGGCTTTTTTTTGGTTTTGTTTAAAAAAAAAAAAAAAAAAGACCTCACAGCTCCTTGTTCACGTTTGGTGTTCCTGGTTCAGACAAGACACTTTCTGACAAAAACCATGCACTGTCTAGTTTAAACAGCCTACTTCCATCTAGCGTGGCATGAATCTCACGTCAGGCTGTGAGCTTTGGGGGTACTTCTACAACAGGGAAATATTCTGAGAAGTTTCTTACTCTTTAAAAAGGAAGAGAAAAGCAAACAAAACCTCACACAGAGGTCTGGCACCACTTAGGAAAGCTGCACATATCTTTGCTCTCATACCTGCCTAGGGATGATGGGTCACCCATGGTGGGATTCAGGGTGCACCAATCCCATGGGAAAGTCCTCTGGCATCAGTGACCATGCTAGGATATTCATCCAGTTCTGCACTTTAGGAAGCGTGACCTTTGCTTTGTGCTGCACAAGAATCCTGGGCATGGAAGGTGAAGGTACCGAAGAGCCACTCTGGGGAATCTCATGCAAGGTATTTTTAAAGGCATTTCTGAAGCGGACGTGTTCTGAATCCACTACTGTTCAGATTTATTGGCTGGACAAAAGAGAGGTTTTTAGGTTTCTTGGCTTTTTTATTTTAAAACCAATCCTTTTGCCTCCATCCCTCTCCAGGCCTGTGTTCCCCTCTGACCTTTCTATTGGGTCAGAAAAGACAGGTGTTTTCCAGAGCGACACCCCAAAAAGTGCAGATAAGAAAGAAACCCCTTGAAATGAGTAAAAAGACACCCACACACCCTTGAAGCTCACAATAACCCTGTGTCAGTGTTGATTTCTGAATTTCTGCAGCGAGTGCAGAGTTTGAACAGCAGATCTTGGTTTGGACCGAGAGGGACTACTTATGACTGTCTTGCCTTCTCCACCCCCATTCCATGCTCTCTGATAACCCAAAACAAAAGAAACAAATGACTTAATACCAGCCCGCCAGCTGGTCCCAGCTCCACAAAGGAAACCTCAACAGTAGGTGACGAAGTCCAAGGCAAGGGAACTGGGAGACTGAGTAGGTGCCAGGGAACGGTATGGAACAGCGCTGAATAGCTGCTAAACAGACATCTCCAGGAGACTCAAGTTCTTACTGACACCTCCTTCCTTCTGCCAGAGTCCCACGAAACTAGAAATCACTGAAGCATCACCGGTTACAAGGAAGCTTTAAGTTGCTCAGTTAATCCATGCAGGAGCAGCAGCCAGCCGGCTCTCTGCATGCGGGCCTGGAGCTGTTTCTCTAAGATTTGGCAAATTTTGTCCCAGCTAGGACAATTTAACATGTTCTGTTATGTGAGAGAAGCCTTTAAAAAGCGATCAAAGAAGACACTACACATACATGCCACTAAAACCCTGGATCCCCAGCACCAAAAAGCTGACAAGATCAGAAAGCCACAGAAGGAGACAAAAATGATTGCACAGAAAGTGGTGTAGGCTGGGGAGGAAAGAGGAGGAGGATGAAGACCAGAACTACGATGTCACGTGAGCAAGTGACTAATAGCTGCTTTCTGTATTATCATTTCTGCCTAGTTGTAATGGGCCAGTAGGAATACGTGGCAAAAAAAGTTTTTTTTTTCAGAGAGGTACTTGTGAACGCTGCTTACGCCCTCGCATATGTACCCATGCGTCAGCTAGTACCTGTCGGGACTATCTGTCATGGGACAAAGCGCGAGTTCAACGCAGGAGTCTCAGCAAGGGACGCGTCTATGGCAGGCTCTCTTACCTTGTCTGCTGAGTCCACAAGGTCTTTCTCTATCCAAGTGATGTCTGATTTTGCCTGCAGAACAATAAATGAGCATCAGAAGGTCTGTGATACTCCGTTAATGTTTTCCCAACAAACTAGTTTAGCAGGACTGGGCAAGCTATTTACAGATTCACTGGTGGCGTCCCAACACACATCCCTCCTCAGGATGTGATTTTGAGTTGTTCTGGTGGTGCCAGGAGAGAAGGAGGAGCTAGCTGGTATTAAAGGCTTTGACGGACTGACAACAGGCAGTAGAGAAGGACAAAGTGCTGGAAGTTGGTCACACGTTCCCCATGACTCACAGCCCCACCACTCAATAGAGAGTCCGGACTTCTGGCAGGTTGAGTAACGTCTAGATCAGATTTTCCTCTCAGCTACATCTGGACAAACTCCAAAAGCATCTGTTGTCCCAGTAGCAGTGTCCTGAGTTTTCAGTACCGCAAAGCTGAGAAGTTTGGGACCGCCGTGACTGGGAGAGGGCTTCTCCTCAGGGGAACACTCAGCATTTCTAAAGCAACCAGGAGGAACACATTCAAATACAAGAACTCATCACATCCCTTGAGGGCTGGGAAGGGCCCGAGCAGTATTAGAAATATTAGCTTACACTGCCTCTGGGACCAGGTACAACTCTATGAATCCATACGGGGAGAAATGTAGAAGCATTTAGAAGGAATTGAGAAAAGAACCACTTTTCAACTAGGATGTGGCACTTTCTCCTCCCAAAAACTCAAGACTTAAGGGAAGAAGCAAGTTTTTGGAAAGTCAGACCTTAGATTCCCAAGCCTTCTGTATTTTAGTACATGTATGTAGATTTGCTGTCACAGCTAGGTGCTTTTTCAGCTGGTTTTGAGAGAATGAGCTGAAGTTTAAAATCAAAAAAATCACCTCCAAATCAAATTAGATTTGAAATATTTCCTCTGAGAGGTTCAAGTCTTCAGCTGCAGATGAGATAAAACTCATGTGACTGCACACACAAAGGATCTGAAGAGGGACTTGAGCTGTGACTTCTGCTGTTTCTTTTAAAGCAGTTAGTCAGCACGACAGAGCATGTGGGAGCCTGCAGTGCTGGCAGGGACCTACAGCTCCAAGAACATCAAGTGGGTGGGCGCAGAGCAAGGCAGGATGGCTGCGACTCGCTATCAGCGGTCTGAAAGTAGGACAGGAGCTAGGGAGAGATGAAAGAAGAAAAAGCAAGCCCTGAGGGAGGGGAGGAGCCATGTGAAAACAGTGATATTAGAGTTAAGAATTAACTGTTTTTAAGCTCCGGAGAGACTGAATCAGATCAGAGGGGGCCACTGCGTTCACCTCTTCCTCTTCCTCCCCTTCCGCCGCTCTCCTCTTGGTGCAAAGGTGGCCAAGATCTCTTCAGACCTGGGAGAAGGTGGCTGTCCCACTCTGCCGAGGTGGGAAGCGGATGCCCTTGGCAGCTGGCTGACACAGCTAACAAAGCCACAACCGAACCCCTTCCCGAGCTTCCAAAAGTGATCACAAAAACCTCAACACTGCCTCCTAGGCATCACATCCACCCACAAGGAAACCAGCTCCTTCACCGCTCGGGCTCTGCAGCACCTTGCTCTGACCACCAAGCATGCATCAAACCGCCATGTTTGGTGGGACGGGTTTGATTTTTTTCTGCAAAGGCACAAGCACGAATCCCTTTGCAGGTCCACCCTACCCACGTGAGATACAACTCCTGGGAGCTATCAGCCATCTTCTGACACCTACAGCCTCAGGGGAGGCCATTTTACACAGATTCCTGCATGACTGGGAAACTACATTTGCTGCTCCTGGAAAATTAAAGAACACCCACGCCCACCGGCCAGGTTTGAAACTAGGAAGTCGCTCTAGGTCAGAGGAGGAGACAACTTCTTTTGAAGTTCTTAATGCCGCGTTCTAACTGTACAGATGGCTTAGTCATCCTAGAACAGGGGCTGGGGACATATATAGTTTCTTCCAAAGACAAAGAAGTTCAAAATACAAGTCCTCTTTCCTACTTCTTCCCCTTTTTGAGGAAGAATTTTACAAGCCAGAAGCCAAGAGACAGGTTTGTTTTCGCTCACATTTTGTCACTTTGCTGGTTGATTCAGTCACATCTGAATGCAAGGAAAAAAAAAACGGCAAGAACTAGCAACAGATTATGCTTTTGGCATTTAGCTTCCTATTCATCAACAACTAACCAGAAGCTGTTTTAATTTCTGTTGCTTCACACATGCTCTGGTCCCAAAACATTCCAAAATTCTGGCAGCACCTAGGAAAGGCATTTCTTAGAGAACAGTTCTACCAGGAGAAATGCCTTTTTTCAAAATAGAAGTTGTTAATTAAAACTGGACACAGCCTGACTCTCTAAGGTCAGGCGCTTCACTGACTTCTCACATCCTGCAGAACAGACAGAGCACAGTACTGTATGCAGAGCAGAGATTTTTTTTTAACAACTAGACACTTGCCTCCTGGATCCTTGGCTTGCTGCGAAAGAGGAGCCTCAGCATCTCCAAAGCTCTAGGCTGCTATTCTCCCATAGTTTGCAAGCCGGCTTCTGCACTTAGAGCTCTCTTGCAGCACCCAGCCTAGCACGAGAACCCCAAGTAGTAGTCACGTCAGTGGGATGCATTTTGGGAGTTTTTCACTGAAAGGAAACTGTGGTTTCTATGGGGAAATTGCACTGCATGGTGATCACTGCACAATACCGGCAGCCAAATGAAGGCGCTGGATGACTTTACTGGCTCCTCTACACGACTCTTTCCATCAGCAAATCTCAGCAGGCTTTTCAGGAGGATTGGTATTATAATCTCCCAATATACAGATAGGAAAACAGACACAGAAAGAGTGACTTCAGTCACCACGTAAGCCAGGAAGAGGCGACTGAGGCTCCATCCAGCTTTCTTCCCCAAAGTCACGCTGCCCCTGCTCCAAGCAGCACACTGGTTTGTGCCGATTCCAGCACGAACGTGATCCCGGCGCGATCAGCTGTTCAAAGCCCGCACTGCGCATCTCCAGGGAAGGGGCCAGAAGGAGGTGTTTTCTGCACCCTCCACCGCTTTCTCCCTGTGCTCGGTAGTCTGCACCTTGCTGGATCAGGTCTTTTGGAAACTGCTGAGTGGCCCCGTGCGAGGTTTGCACGCTGACATCTTATGAGAGCGTTACACAATCCTGCCCACTTGCTCAGGGGTCAACTCCCACACAGAGACACTGCTCTATATGGTGCACTTATATGTCCAAGGATGTCCTAATATGACCAGAGGGGGAAGGAGACAGGAACTGGAACCGGCCAAGTCAGATAGTGCAGATAGGGGGACCAGGGGGGAGGGGGGAGAAGGATTATAGTCCTGTGTCTCTGAATATATTCTCCCCAATATCTGTGTTTGCAAGGAAAAGAGTAAGCCCTGTACTTACTCCCAGTTCCCGTTAGGAGGCCATCTGCATTTCATCTATGCAAAATACATGCCCTATATGGTTTCACAAGTTACCCAGCTGGTCTACAGGTGTCACTGCAAGGTCCTGCTGCTACTTAGCAGCGTCCCTTTACTGTGCCTGCTCCGTACCTTAAAAGTCACAGCTGCCACATCCAAGATTGACCGTTCCTAGTTGAACTTCTTTCCAGATGCTTGCAGCTTCTGCAGCTGTTAAGCTGCTCAGTGTCTTCCTGGACTGCAGCATTAAAGCTGCTGCCAGACTGCAGGTACGTCTACACACAAGCATCCCAAGAGCTCTTTGCTCGCTCACATAGTTGTATCCTCATCTCTTCCTGCCCTGCCAGGGGTCCAGCTCAGCCTACCTGCCACTTTGCTCACCCAGAAACAGCCCTCTGAACCCCCCGGGGGTTTTCACAAGGAAGAGGCCCAACCTGAAGTTACTCTACTAAACGTAGACACCGTAAAAGTCTTGTTTGGCAGTAGAAGCCATCAGCTCTTCACAGCCAGCAAGGGGAGGGCTGTTGCAGACAGTACAAACCTCAGTCACTTCTCTGTCTCTGCTACCAAATCAACAGGCAATAACTCCAATATAAGGTGATACATCTATCAGAGAAGCCAAGCGTGCCCGGTGGTGCAGGCAGCTGCCTGTGAACAGGCAGGTTCTTGCATCTAAGCACAAGGAAAACACAGGCTGAACCCAGGCAAGAGTCTCCACCTGTCACACTTCCACGTGACCTTACACCTGCAGGGTGAGTTGGACACTTCAGGGCAGATTTAAGTTGCTTCTAGGCATTATTCCGTATTTTTGCAAAGGTAAAACGTTGGGGACAGAACTGGGTTTACCAATTCTGTTCGTCCTGTTCCTGTGCTCAAGGGTCCTGGGAGAACTGAGATGAGGCTACCTGAGCAACAGCAGGCCAGATGCTGTTCAGTATGGACACTGGCACTGAAGCTCCAAGACCTAGCTATAACCTCTGTGTGAACCTGATGTCACAAGCACCCTTCTCCCAAGAAAGATGACCCCAAATCCAATGGTGCTAGATATAAACTATTCCTAACATATTGTTTAAAGATGCTGTAATTAAATTCTGCATCAGCAGAGGAGACTTTAGGGCCAAGCTCCAGCAAGTCTAGCATCAGCTCTGTAAAACATGACATCTTGCTAACCCTGGTTTTAAACCAGAACAACCAAGGACTGTCTTTGTCTCCTGCCAAGATCCAATTACATCCCACCAAGCACTGGAAACGATATCAGACACCCAAAGAGGGGAGGGAAGGATCAGCATTTCACAAACAGGAAGCTGGTGGTGTGAAGAACTGCTGTCTGAAGAGAGACAGCTGCTGTCATTTCAGTGCGCTTTAGAAGTGGGACTCATGCCCCCACACTAGACCAAAGAGATGCTTCAGAAGAGGTTTCGGCTGCAGGCCAGGAAGCACAAAGGTCTCGATGAAGTTGATGAAGACCCAGGGGCACTTGCAGCCCCAAGAACGCACGGTGGCTGAGGTTGCACCTTGTGAAGACCCCTCCAGCCCTGCCTGCTCTTGGGGGCCCACAGGAGGGTGCTGGTCTCAGGAGCCTGGGAGCTTCACGCTCCTGAAGTTCTGCACCAAGTTACGCTGTGCAATCTGTTTCAGAGCAATAATCCCCGCCATGGAGGAGCAGCAACTGCTGCTAACCAGTGCTCCCGCTCTAGCAGGGGCTTGCAATAAATGGGAAGCACGAGATCCCGCTAGCTTCACACAGGAAGTGAGGGTGCTTTTTGCTGTTGTAAAGGCAAAGCCAGCTCGGTCAGAACTTTTTTTTTTTTTTAAGGTGGTGATTCTCAAAAAGGGGAACAAACAAAGCAAAGAAACCTCACCAGCCACTGCCTCCTCTTGTGCGAGGACCTTATTTGGGCAAGGCTGATGGTCCGTCTCGGCTGCAATCAAAGAATTAGCCCAAACTATGTACTTTTGCCTGCACTTCTTTGGTGGACCACCTTCAGGTGTTCCTGGGACCACCCCAGGCTGCAAAATCCTGCAGGGGAGCCCTTATCACCGCACCGCACAGATCTTTCCTGAGCAGAGACACGCTGCGCGCCCTCGGCGAGCGAGGACTTCAGCTTGCGCTACCCGCCCCTGAACGCGCCCGTCGGCCAGGGCAGACGACGGACTGGACCTGTTCGGAGGGAGACAGGCCAGGAGGCAGCAGCAGAAGGGAGACTTGCGATGAGGGCGCCCCGACCTCGAGGCAGGAGCCATTTTGACTCAAGAGGAAGCACTACCCACAGCAGCAAGATGGTCGTATCTGCAGCTGCAGATTTCAACTCGCTTTGTTGCCATCCACCGACTTCCAGGAAAGCGTGGCAAGCACCGCTAGCTCGCACCGCAGGAAACCTTGCTGCCGACCGACGTCTGCCGAGAAGTCTGCGACCGCTCCTGGACTTTTCAGGAGCCGGCTGCTCTGCGAGGCTGCGAAACGTCCCCGCGTACCCGCGCTGAACACACCAACCCGCCACCGCTCCCAGGGTTGAAAACCTGCTGCTGGCAGGGACAGCCCGTTGCCGCCCTGGGAGTTTCACAGCGACGTTAACCGTGGAAGAGGCCCTCTTTATCCACCTTTCGTGAACCAAGAGACATTGCAGAGCTTAAAACTGTCAGCCAAAATGTGGTAACCAGTGCTATTAAGTCCTAGTTTTGACAAGGCAGTCCACACTGCAGCTTAGAAGAGAAGTTAAAAACAGAAGTCCAGCCAAGCAGAACATTTTGCAAGATGGCATTAATTTAATTCAATTGTTGAAGTTAAAAAACAGCTGGGAGGATTCAAGAGTTTCACTTTTTCTGGGCATTCCATTATTGAGGTTGTGTTCAAAAGCTTAAAGTCTGAAGCCATCTCTCTCTTGCTTACGCATACCACACACACAATTAAAAAAAAAAAAATCATGTGAAGCCTCAAGCAGATTTAAAGATCTTCCTGCCCAAGAGGAGAATTTGTCCTGTTCCCTTGCACATGTCCCAACTGGTTTAATTCTAGCCGACACTCCCTGTGCCATACCAGCTCCCTCCGTGCCGTACCTGGCCTTTCCTGCAGCTTGGCAACCTGCTGGGCTCTGATTTTCCCACTCCAGCATCACCCCACACATCACAGATCCAGCACCGTTGCAGGGCTGCATGCTCCAAGTGAAGGTCTGAGCGCTGTTTTATTGCCTTTTTTTTTTTTTTTTTTGGAGAGGGTTTCTTTAGCTTAGCATGTACTTGCACACATCTGCAAGAGGTCAGGGAGGAGGGCCACGAAACCTTGCACTGGAGCTCCTCAGCCCCTTCCAACCGTGCTCAGAGCAGGAAAAGCTGCAGAAGAACTCAGTCCTGGCGGTTTTATAAAAGGAGGCGGCGGATGCAGGGAAGAGGTGGGCCCAGCCCTTCGACGCATCAGAGAATTCACAACAGCTTTTGTAGGAGGAGGGAGAAGCAAGAGAGCATAAATGCTTCAGGACACGGACAGAGTTTAAAAGACGAGGGAGAGTCTTAGAGCAATCCGACAGACAGAGATGCAGGGAAAGAGACGGCTTCGTTAGTCCTGGCGCGCTTTAAACTAAGCTCACGCTGTACAAGGGCATACGCTGTTTTGACAGACAAAAGCCTCTGCGAGCCCGGCAGAGCGCATGGGGTGGGGGAAGGCAGGGCCCACCCGCAGGGCAGCTTTGAAGATGGAAGTCTTGGACAAAGTCACATCTACAAACACAGCTAAAGAACACCAGAGACTTCGGCAGCTGGAGCTTCCTGAGAAGCGGATAACGCCGGGGGTGGGTTCCTGACGGAGAGCTTTCGCGCCAGAGGTTTGCAAGAAGGGCTTAGTTAGAGGGAACGGCGCAAACTTACAAGCAAATTCCTAAAAAGGGAAAAAACAAACCAGGACGGCTCCATTTTAGCCTGTTTCACGTTTAGAGGGAGCAGCTCCGTGCCATGCTCTACAGGCCCAGCTCACCAGAGAACGTTCACTTTTCTTGTAAGCACAAAAGCGGCCTACGTCATCTTCCGTGGAGGTGGACAGAGTTATCGCAGGAAGGAAATGCTGCAAAATCCTGGAGGTCACAAATTAGATACCAGCACCCTCTCGGGCAACACACAGAAGAGCAGCAGTAACAGAGCTACGGGACTTCCCAGCCGGAAGCGGTGGGACAGCAGTGACAGGTACCGGTGGGTACAGTGCGGGACAGGCCGCCTCACTGCCAGGAACCAGCTGAGCGCCGCAAGGGTGCCGCAGCCACCTCCAGCAGGTAGAGCTGGCCCCAGCCGCTGGGCTCCCCGTTCGGGCTCACTCCAGCAGGTGGCACTCGGAGCATCTCTAAAGTCCAAAACGTGTTTCTGTTCTGCAAAGAGAGAGCAAGAGCAGAACGGACCCATTTCCTAAATACCTTTTGGGGAAGATTCAGCACCCCTGGAAATAGAGGGGGTTTTGGAATCGACACAGGGATAAGGCATTTTCCCAAGCAAAGCCTCAAGCTGAAGGAGGAAAACGACGGAAGTTGGCTTCACACAGTGGCATTCCCACGGCAGGGCAAGTCGTTCCGCCTCACCGCATCCTTTCTGACCTGCTCAGTTGTTACCTGACTCATCTCACCAGGAGCACCAAAATAGCTGCTTCACACCAGAGAGCTAGGGTGCCTTGTGGGACAAACAGCGAGGAGATGCAGAGAGAGCAGAAAAGCTCTGGCTCGGACACAGGGATCCCCCCCTCGCACTCCTCCGTCCTCCTCCCCACTCTTGGCCCAAGCTCTCCAGGGGGAGGGATTCTGGCACCAGATCCTGCAAGTTGAGAAAGAAAAAAAAAAAAAAAGAAAAAAGAAGGGGAGAAGAAAGAAAGAAAAGGGGAGGAAAGAAAAGAAGGGGAGGAAAGAAAAGAAGGGGAGGAAAGAAAAGAAGGGGAGGAAAGAAAAGAAGGGGAGGAAAGAAAAGAAGGGGAGGAAAGAAAAGAAGAAAGATCTCTCCACCCTTTCCAGGCACTACAAGCCACAACTGGCCAGGATCAGCTGACAGCAAACAGCTTGGGCTAAAGATGCAAGCTCAGGCAAAAGACCTTCCCGAAACACAGGCAAAAGACCTTCCCGAAACACGCAGAGATTTCCGATGGCTCACTCGGGCCGCGCTAGCCTGCCACAGGGCTGCAACTACAACAGAAGCATTCACAGCAGGCAGGACTTTGCACCCGGTGAAATGAGATACCAAAGAGGAAAACACCTTCACAGGCCAGGAGATAAGGAAGTGCTTAATTATGCAGCTTCTAAAGAACAAATTAGTCTCCATTTAGAAAGTGCAAAGGATACTGCCTCCCCTTCCTACAACTCTAGAGGTTGTTTCCCAGCAAGGATAAAGTTAGTCCATTCTCAAACTCAGATGAACTTATGTTTTCATAGTGGTGAAACCAAGAGACCATGCCCCAGACTTTTCTAAATGAATATCATTCCTGGGAAGTAGCGCTGAAACACTATTCTCCATCTAGACGTGCCGTCGCTCTGCTAGTTTCAGACTCTCGGTGGAGAAAATGAAGACCCCTCCTAACTGAGTTAGAACATATAACACTGGTTTCACAGCTAGAACTGAGACTTGTTTGCTGCCCCTGGAGTTATCGTGGGATGTGGAAACTATTCTCTATCACAAGAACGCATGAATTCCATACTCCTCCCACAGCACACACGCTGCAGGCGGGTTTTTTGGTTGCAAGATATTCATGAAAGTGGTCTTGGGGCTTGGTAGAGCCTTTGCCCCGTACATATCAGATTTTGGTATGTGCGCATTTAAAGAATCCACCTCTGTCTGACCCTCTAGGAAAGACACGTGCGAGATATATAGAAAGTAAAGTATTTGTCACTGTATGAGAGGGAAGCTCTGAACTATACTAGCAGTAAAAGAAGAAAACCACATGCAAAACACACCCTGAGCTGCGTGTTACCAGCACCCCGGTGAGAGCATAGAGGATGAGAACCTTCCATAACCAAGCACAAGTTTTCCTTTAACACCTGTAAAAAAAGCACCGTGGCAGCCAGCAGCCATCCCCCTCCACCGCTTCGCCACGGCACGAGGCACCGGGCGCCCGGCCCAGGACGGCAAGATTGGCAACTTTCCCCTTCCTAACTATCACGTTATAGGATTACAGTCGTCCTGAATATTGGGAATAACGTGTTTTGTCCTTTTCACCCAAAATAAGACAACTGCCATTTTAAGGAGCTGCTTTTGTTCCCCGCTCTCTGCTGATGCGGAGACCTGAGGCTCCTCTGTCCCAGCGCCACCTCTGCACAAACCAGTCCAAAGGAAGCAGCACCCCCAAGCACGCTCTGCACCTTTAGCCACCAGTCTCTGCTGTAGCGCACAGTGCTTTCTTGCTGGCCTGATGATAGCGCACAGGCATCACCTCCCCCTTTCTGTAATCAGATCCTGCATATTCCTGATTTGTAACTAGGCCAGCCTGAGCCAGAGCAGTTCAGCTAAACACACCTCTTCTTGCGCTCAGGGAATCAATACTACCACATCCCAGAGTGCTTACGGGAGCACAACAAGATCATCAGTCAGTTCAGTATTGCTAGACCCACGCCAGAAGCTTTGCTGAGGCCTAGCTTTCAATGCTTTCTGCACGCGTGGATTAAGTCCTTGCATGAACGCTCCCTCAGATCGGAGAGCTGAGGTGGACAAGAAATACAGAGAGGTCTGACAGCTGCTCGCGACAGGGCACGTTCCTGTTTTTTTCTCTGGGGAAGGGAGGAATCCCCTTATTTTCCTTATCTGAAGGTGAAGGTGACATATCCTGGATCTGCACTCCAGGACTAGCTAGGGAAGGGCCCAGATTTCAAGCTGCAGTTGAGAAAGGCTCTTTTGGCCTTAGAGCGTGACAGCGAGAGCAGTTGGAGTTTCTCCTGAGCCCAGCCAGCTGGGACAGGGGCCCTGCTTTCCTCACTGCAGAGGCAGCACCAGGCAAATAAGCCAGCAGTTTTACTAAGGGCAAAAGGGAAAGGCTCCAGGCCAGGCAGGAGTCCTTAGCAGAGCATTGGGCCTCAAAGCTCTCTGAGTGCAAAGTCTGCAAGTGCTGCTTGCCTCCTACCCACTTACAGCACCAACGGCAGCTGCTTGCGTTTTGGCCGGGGCCATCTCAGCGCTACAAAATCCCTTGGACAGTCCATAGCCTCTCCCCGCGGTAGTGCCTGACAGGCAGCACAGCGCAGCGAGGGGAGAAGAGTTATTACAGATTCACCTGGAGCTATGGAAGGAATTTCCTGCTCGTGTCAAAACCACACTTCAGCTTCCAAATAAAGCTGACGCTTGTAAAGCTGCAGGAGCTTCAGAGAGACTGTTCGTGTCTGCAGGGAGAGCCACAGACCTGCACCTGTGTCAGGGATGACGCCAGTTGCCCTCCAAATCCAGTGAACAGGACACGAAGCTCAGAGTTGAATAACGCACCTGTGGCATGTTCCAGGGACACATCCCCCTCTCTGACCCTTTCAAAAATCAAATGCAAACGAGTTCGTGAGTTCGAGCTCTTTGGGGTTCTCAGCAGCGTTGGCACGCTCTGCTGTTTGTCCCTGGCGCAGAGGGAACCGCCACCACTACAGAGCTTCCCCACCCCATTTTCTGGGGCCGATTTCAACCCACCTTTCTTTCAGAGAGAGAGAGGAGCACAAGGCTCATCTAGCCCTCCGGGGAAGCTCAGCCAGAGCTCTGGCTTTCCTTATGCTTCTCTCTAGAAGAAGCACACAGCTCAAAAAGTCATGAGAAACAAGGCCGAGGAAGGGCTGACAGGAGGATCCCCTTGCTTTGCTGCAGGCTCGGGAGAATTCATCCTGCAAACCTTGACGAAGAGATGGGTGACACAGGTTTCCTCCAGTACATCATGCAGTAAGAGGGTTGTTTTGTTTTGTTTTTCCCTTCCAGTAAAAGAGGGCTTTTGGATACAGATCTATTAATCCATAAGAGGGATGGAAAGGGGAAGAGGAGAAACCAGAGCAGTTTTGATCAGTCGGAACTACGCCAGGCGCGACGTGCAGGAGGTTGTTACGGCGCTGCTCGCGAGCTCTGCAGACTTCGCTGCATTCCTCATGTGCAAGTCCTGTAAACTGACCCCTCTTCAATTATTCATTAGAGCCTGCAGCTCATCAGAGACTGGGCTCCTCAAACAGGCATTTCTTTTTTTATTTTTATTTTTATTTTTTTCCTTTAAGAGCTCAGAAGCTTGCTGTTAACCATAGCCCAGCCTTGCCAAGGACGAAGAGTAAACGTTCTGGCAGGAACAAGCTGGGCAGCTGTCAGGCATTACATTAAAAACAAAACCATTTGATTACTTCAACTGACAATATGGAACAGCCAGTTTAAACTAAGAGCTTTACCACTGACAGGCTGAAAAAGCTGAGTGTTAAGAGCAGCAATAGCTCCAGCCAGTCCTGGTGTTGGAGAGGGGAAGGCAGATTTCCAGGCAACGCTGCACTCCAGGAGATGTTCTGCTCCCATCAGATTAACCCAGGTGCTGCACAGACCATGGATATTGGACCAGCAGGATCACCCTTTGCTAAGCTGCCACAGGGGGGGAAAAAAAAGAGGGACCCTGGGCAGAGGAGGGATTTGCTGAGATACCTGTCCCTTCTCACATTAAACAGCTTTCTGATTCTTAGAGAAGACAGCAGCAGCTGTGCAAACACACCAGGCCTCTGTTTCAAAGGAGAGCGTTTCATTTGTTTGTTTTAAAACCCTTCATTCTAAGAGGCCAAGATTAGAGCTGTGTCCAATATTGATGAGGATCACACCACTGGACACGTCTTCTGTCAACAGGATTTGCACTCAGCCTGGAATTAAAGCTCTCTTGCAATGCTGACAGCATGTGGCCTAGGTAACAAGAGAGCCTCACCACCTGGACACTAGATGGGCATGCTGGATTTGCCCTTTGGTGGCCAGCAGGTCTCAGATGACTCTCTCTTCTTCCTACACTGTGAAAAGCAGGTGCTTTAAGTTCCCCCCTCTGACCACCCACTTGGTGACGTAGCTCCAGAGAAGACAGGACGACTGTCAACATGTGTCTCTGCCACACAGTCAGTGAAGCCAACCAGCAACAGGCACCGCGCAAAGCTTGGGCTAAGGAGAGAGATGTACTTTTGGAAACAAGAGCAATGCACTAGCACTACTGCAGCATGCCATGGTGGAGCAGCACAAGGACTTCCTTCGTTACATCCTGCTCGAGGAGCATGGACAACTGCCAGTTTGTGACTAGAGGTCAGAGAAGGATTCCTCATCAGTGGTAAAACCCAGCCTGCAAGAAAGATGCTCCAGCTGTGCCCGGGGTTGCAGGTCAGATTAGAGAAATGGGCTCAAGTACCTCAAGCAGGGTATGAGGAGTCTAGCAAAAACAAGAAACAGCCTTACTTCTAGCAGAGCAGTGTTCTGTACTGAACCACAGAGAAGACAAGAACATAGCTGCAGCCTCTTTTCTTTCAGCTGTCAGGTAGATGGTTACAAACCTCTTTCCTCCAACTCATCCCAAAGAATTACAGTTCAGAGCTGCGACTGCAACTGGTACAAAGATGTACAACTGCAGAGGTCTTTGTCATCACTAGGGCATTACAACAGGATGTTGAGTCCAGAACACCACAAACTAATGTTAACACTTGTGATTCGTGCGTTTCTCTGGCGAGACATGTCAGTGTCCTGGGTTCCTGCCTTTAGCTTCCCCTGCTGAAGATGCAGGGGGAAAGCTCTCTCTGCAAGCTTTACCTGGTCAGGATATGAGGATGAATTAGTAGGAGTTATGAAGATCTGGGCAAGAGCTGGGTCTTCCCCTCCACTGCGTTCCAGTTATGGTCTGCAGCCAAACAGCCCGAGCAGGCGGGGCACCTTACATCTGGCACACACAGCAGAGCAGGCCCTTGCCCCTGCCTCAGGATCTCAAAGGTCTCTTTTATGGTGCAAAGCAGAGCTGGAAGAGGTTACTTATTCACTTCCCTGGTTTTCACTGCGCACTCTGATTACCACCCAAGAATGAGCTGATCAGCACTCCCAGCCTGTGCCAGTGTTACCTCCAGAGAGAGAGTGGGCACGCTCAGCGCTGCAAATCCACTCCTCTGCTCTTCATTATGAAGTGATTTCACTAATTGGGTGTTGTACTTTCATGCATAATTCCTCACACTTGGCACCTTCAGGGAGCACATGCTCACCCCTCACCCAAGCTGGCTACAGAGCAGCCTGTATGTATAACCTCAATTATGAGTGGTTCCATTTTTCTCCTGAATTCAAGCCCTCTGTTGCTGTTCCCCAGCTGAACAAGGACCAGTCTTCAGCCTACCTGACAATTAAAATCTAAAGAACATAGGAGGGAATGAGATTCAGTACCTAGAGACCAATGCACAGCACTGCCAATTAGCCCCTGGCACAGAGCAGCTTTTGAGAGCGAGGCAAGAGATCTTCCACTCTGCTTCTGGGGCGAGACCAAGACCAGCGCAGACAAGCAGCACCGCTGGGGAAGCCAGAGGGTTAACCCAGAGACTGTCACAGGAGACATTTCTCTCTGCAGGGGAACACAGTAGCAGCCCAGGCTGTGTCAAAGGAAACAGGTAAAACGGGAGGAAAGCAGACTCTGAGCCCTCTGAAACACACAGGATGCTGGGGGCAGCAGTCCTGCTCTGTGAGCAACACGAGGCCTCCACCACCAATATGAACTTGAAAGAACAACTCTTCTGTTCAGCACTGCAGAAGTTGCACGGAAACCCTATGCCGACTGCGCTGCTGCCATCCTAAAGCCAGTGTCAAATGTAAACATGGTCAAACAACAATCCCAAAGGGAGGGGGGGGAAAAAGCCATCCCTGTACACCTCTCTCGTCCAAAGGTCTCCTGCTCGATTTAGCATTGGATTAGCAATCTGGTCTTAGCAACGAGGCCTGGATTGCCTGGCCAATCGCAAGCTCCTTACTGTAGGGAACATCCAGATAAGCAAAGATTCAGGCATCAGCAATTTGGGACCATGCTCATTGGCAGCAGAGGGTTCGGCTTCCGAACCTGCGAATTCCTTATGGCACCCGAGCTGCAATGCTGTTGCGATGGCCCCGACCCTGCAGAGCCAGGTTCCTCTCCCCCTGGCCACACGAGGGGAGGCAGTCACTCTGGATAGCTCTCTGCCCAGGCTGTAGAATCTTGCAGGCGTTTCCAAGATACTCAGATAAAAACACCAAGGTATGATGCTTGCAGGGACTTGTGTACCACAATTATTCTCGAAAGGTGGGAATCCACACAGGAATAAAAGCCACAAGAAGTTGTGAAACGCACCAGATGTCCTCAGCAGGAAGCTGAGTCGCAGCTAGAGAGGCAGCTGGAAAGCATCAGGCTATTCACAGACCACAGCCAGCCTGGCCCAAAACATCCCCTCACTACACTTGTAGTGACCATTGCATTGTGTCGCCTGCCCAAAGACCCTAACGTGCAGCAACAGCAGGTGGGATGGTGGGATAGACAAGACTGAGGCACTGGACTGCATCAGTCTTGTGCTACCAGCTGTAAAGTTCCCAACTCTTTTGAGGAACTCTTGGATTTCCTCCTTTTCAAAGTTTCTTTGGTTATTGCCCAACTAAATAAAGATAGTACTTCTGGCAGCATCCCACTTACGGGGACAGGGGGAGGGCCAGCACTTCTGTGTGGGTGTTGAGTAATCCCTGTTGTCTGCTGCTTCGGGCTATTTTTAGAAGAGATCACAGAATTAGCTGCAAAAGGATAGCAAATACAATCCTGGAATAAAGGTGCCTGTTACTCTTACAGCTCTCCATGCACAGCCATGCTAAATTTGAGGGGCACGTAAGGGATCCTGAGCAACTTTCAGCTTAAGAGTACACAACGCACAACATTTACTGCTGCTTTAGCTCTCCTTCTTTAGTCATTGCTATAGGCAAATACAAGAAGCCAGTGCCAGAAGCTGCTGCTGACAACGTCTACCCCCAAATGAACATACAAATACTCAGAAGCTTGCCTGCTTTCCCCATCTGGAGCATCAGAGGTGGTTTGGAGTGCCAGAGTCAGCCCTGAAGTTTAAGGTATGTGTTTATAATAGGGATTTCATTTGTCTGTGTGCTGGTAGAATACGTACCTTGTACAAACTTGGAAAATGCTAAAGAGGCTATTTCAGGAACATGTAACAGAGCTTCACGCATTTAAGAAGTTACCGAAAATGGGATGGTCAGACACTGTGCACAGGCATTTTGGCCACAGTGCCTTGGAAAAGTGCAAAGCAGGACACCTGCACCAGCACAAGCTCCTTGCTGTTCCTTTCTCAACCTGCTGTGGGATGTTGGACAACTTGCCCTGCTTCTCTGCTCTAGCTCCCCAGCTGTGATGTGGACACAGAGGGACAGAGACAGAGAGGCAAACAGAACCACAACTGCTTTTAGGCCTCTATTACATGAACTTTCTGTAGGGCTGCATCTACACCTGGAATCAGCCAGTGTGACACCTCCTAGTGTGACGACCTTCAAAGAAAAAAACTGCAATTATTTTTAAAGAAACATCCTTAGCTGCTTTTACAGGAGGGCAGTTTAGACAAGTGTTTGAAGATGAAAGAGGCAAAGTCCCAAGTCTTAGAAGTCCAGCTGGAATATAACCAGAAGAGAAAGATATTTTTTTTCTGTGCCAGAGATGCAGACACAGTGAAGAATCATGAAAAAAAAATTCTCAGGGGAGAGAAGCGCACATTATCATTGACCTGAGTTCCTCTGACCCATGCCAGATTTCTTGCAGGCCATTGGGAACGTGCCAGTCCAGCAACTGGGACAGAAATGCAGAACAGGTAATTGAGATGCTAGAGCAATACTAGAAGTCCAACATGGCATTCTAGAAAAGAACTGGCTGAGGAGGAAACAATTGTTTTTAGGATTAAACTTCTTTGTGATGGTAACCAACTGGAAAAAAAAAAAAAAAGCTTCCATGCCCTTTAGCACAGAAAAGGGAGATGATTCAGAGTGACAGACTGCTGCAGGGCACTCGCTGAGTGTAAGGCACAGGACAAACTCTAGACAATTCATTTAGCAAAGTCTCCCAAGCCAAATCAAACATGTAGTGCCATGGTTCATGGTCTCAATGTGTACATATCAGAAAAGGAAATCCTGAAAGGCTTACACTTTCAAGGTACTGCCCTGCACAGTATCTTGCAGGACAGAAAAGTATGGGCACAATTTACACTGGTAGGAAACACCCCTGTTAAGAATACAGGTCCTGGGTCTCCTGGCTGGGAAGGGCTCACATCAGAGAAATCAAGTCCCACAGCATCTTGTTGTTCCTGTGCAGAGCAGGAAGAACTTCAGGTGTCTGAAGAAGGCCCAGCAGGTAAGACCCAAAGCACAGGAGACAACAGCTCAGTTGCCTCTACCATTCCCTGCTAATGTCACTGGGGACACAGAGGGCAACTTGTCAGAAGTGGGGCTCCTCCCAGACACACAGGGCCATGAGAATAAACTGAGTTACCAGGCACTCAGAAGGACAACTGTGCCAAAGCCTTTAAATACCCCTGCATTTCTCATGCCTTCTGGCAAGATCACCACATAGAGAAGGGTGTAAACATGGCACCGGAACACCCCAGGGATCGTCACTTCTGGCCCTCTGCTTTGGCCACCTGTCCATCTCCTGCGTGCTGCACTGAGGTAGCTCTTCCTGCGCAGAGTTGAAGATCATCTGGAATGCTGCTTTTGGGAAACTTTCCAGACGCATTTGGATGGCCAAAGAGACAAGAAAAAAGAGGGTTTGTCTTCCCCTACTCCAGGCCCTCACACTTCCACTCCCACATGCACTCATCCAGATTACAAAGCAGCAGTTTAAAGGATTTAAAAATAGCCTCCCCCCCACCCATTCACAAAGTCAGTTCACACACTGCATGCAGCTCAGAGGGATGAGCGAAAGACTTAAGGCCAGCTGCATTTTTACCTGGGATGGAGGATTCCCACCTTCTTCTGGAGCAGCCTGCCCATTCTGCAAAGCAAGAGAACCCTCCATTAGCAAACGCCAGGCACGGGACCACTCCCCGCACATCCCCTTGGACCTGTTTAGTTCGAGCGCCTTTCATGCGGGACAGATAGGGGAGGATGCCACTTTCAGAGAGGGTACAAGATTGCTGAAAACTCCCCACATGTCTAGAAGACATAGCAAAAGACTCTGCCAAAAAAAGAGACCTCGTGTAAATAAGTCTCCTGTCTGAGGTGTGCCTCCATGCTCTCCGCAGTGATTAATTAGGGCCGCTTATAGTTTCACCCTTTCACTCCTCAGGCATGGATTCCCAGAGGTGGTGCATGCAGGAGTCCCACTCTCGGCAGCACGCCCTGCAGGGATTGCTCTAGAGACGCAGCCATGCGGTTGCACTGTCCCACCTCCCACGCTCATGTTGCAGCTGCACCCTCTGCTATTGCTGTGGGGCCGCGAGAAGCGGCAAGCTGGGGAGATTAAGCAAAGACAGGAAGGCAGTGCTAGAGTGCAGGTTACAGCCTCGCAGCCTACAGGCCACCTTTGGCCTGCAAGTCAAATTTCTGTTGCTGGAGCTCTTTAACAAAGTCACAACAGGTGACTCGAACTGCCTGGAACGGCATCAGGCCCCTCACACTCAGAGCTGAACCAAAGGCGTATCAGGTTCAGCGCAGCACCATGCCTGGAGAAGCCAGCAGGAACAGGAGCAAAGGTGGGTGGGATTTGCTTCGATACAAATACTCAGAGAGTACGATAAGCATGTACAAAAGGTTTTCTGTAGACCACGGAGAGAAACAAGGGCAAGAAGATTTTGCTTTGATGTCTGTTCATACTACGGTCTCAGGCTGCAAAAATTCATGGAAGTCCTCACATTCTTTGAAAAAACCAAAGCAAAGTTATTCACTTCTCTCTTGTTTTTACAGCACAGGAGAAGAGATGCGATGCAGTAATATTCAGCTTCTTCAGATTCTTAGTTCAGTGTCGAGGCTTTACAGCCTTCCAAGAGTTTTAACAGAAAGGCCAGCTCCTTCCTGGAAGAAGCAAGGAGACTTCAATCTGACAAGCCTTAGAAGTATGCTACCCTCTCCTGGGGTAGATTTACTACTTTGGGCTAGATTTACTTCACTTTCTTTTAACACAAAGCAAGGGGAAACTTGCATTTGTTAGTCTTCAGAGAGCTTTTGGAGCCACTAAGAAAACCTCACGCTAATGCCTCAGTAGGTTTCTACCACATCCAAATGGTGCTTCCAGGTTTACATCCTTCTGTTTTCCACAGGAAGGTCATCGCTGCCATTTTTAAACAAACCGCTTGGGTACCAGCTCACAGCTAATTTATAATTAAGGGCATAGCACAGAAGAGCCAAAAGACTCATTTATGTACAAGTTTTAGTTTTCAGATACTCCAAATCTACAGACAACAGCCCAAAATCTCCGTATAGCCCCATATTTAGGCCTCTCCCTCCCATCTCACCCCAAGGCGTGCTGCCTGCAGCACATCACAGAACGGCTTAGTTCCACTACAGCGCACAGTACCGCCGCGCCAGCTGGGGAGAGGAAGACCTGCCTCTTAGACTGATGCTAGCCCTGCAATATTTATATTTATATGGACCCATTCTGAGCTCCATAAACCACCCTTTGTATCAACTGTAGTGGGTTTTAAGTTCCTACATATTTTCAGCCAATGGCTGAAAAAAAAAAGCAATAGCACTACCGTGCAAGCCAAGTTCTTCCAGAGGAACACAGCCCTCATGTTTACACAAAGCTATCGGTGCCATTAGTGCAAAGAATATCTAAGAAGTGAAGTAAGATTTTGTGTTTATGTATGTCCTCCACAAAGAGGGGGGAGACGCTGTGCTTCAGATAGCCAGACTTGGAAACATGCTCTTGTTTACTGGCTCAGCTGTCACTGATCAACAATTCATAAGTTGCTGCTAATCAAAACCATAACTCTGGGAGAGCTGTTTATGTCCAGAACAGCTCAAGTCCCATAAGAAGTGGAATTTCCATGTCAAACAGGGAAGTGGAGCCTGGCTCACGGTCTGGAGAACAGCTCTACAAGGCACGTGTCGGGAGAGGGGATGAGTTGAAGCATGGGACAAGCTCCTCCGTTCCCCTGGGAAGACCAGCGCGTGGCGAATGAACGCAGCATCTGTTCAACCCTTCAGCTCCAGTGCTAAGCTAGGAGACACCAGGTGCTCCCCCTGGACCTGCCAGACTTCCTCCAGATGAAAGACACCAGCAGAGCAAGGTCTCAGAGCAGAACAGGCAGTGAGGCAGCAGGGACTTGCCCTTTTGGTCACTCATTCAGCAGCTTCCCTCCTTTTCATCCCACCAACTCCTGCTGCAACAGTCACTTTCTCAGATTTGTAGAGAGAGAAAGGCAGTATTTAGAGCCAAACGCTTTCCTTCTACTCCAGAGGAAAACGAGAGTATTTATTCCCTCACATGGCAAGGACCATTTGTAAACCTCCAAGATGGAAATGCACTCACAACTACAGAGCCATCGCCTCACAAGACAGAATATGGCTTTTCACCACGTTATAAGTACAGCTGAAAAAGTTTGTGGGTTTCTTGGTTTGACGTTTGTCTCTTTAAAATGCTTTATTTCTGTACTCCTCCTGCATACCACGCACAGCGTGTTAGCGAGTGCATATGTGTTTGCCTCTGATTGTGCCAGCTACATTCTTACAGCACATTGTTCTCGCGGCTGGAAAGGAGTTGCCTGAAAGTCCTACCCTGAAAGCAACTCAAGAAGGGCTCCCTGCGGGCAGCAACCAAGCGAACCTGCTGCAAGGATCTCACTAGGAGGCCCAGCTCCTTCCCTTGGGTGCGCCTGGCAGCAAGGCGCTGACGCTGACTGGAGACAGAGCAGGGCCTGAGCCACCAAGAAGGCAGCTGCACGGGTCTCACCGGGGCCAGCGGCCCGTCTCTGCAGCTTTCCAGCTAGCGCTGCTGTGCAGCTATGGGAAACAGAGCTTACAGAGTAATCTGATGGCCACGAGGAGCGTCAGCCTGGCAGCTCGGGCACCTCTGGGGTGAGCGACGTCGCTAAACCTCTTCGAGAGGTAACGCAAAGGCCTTTCTGCACGCTTGCTAAGTTTTCTTAATAGCACGCAGGAAAGTATACTGGAAAACAAATGTATTTAGTTACGTAACTGCCAGCCCAGGCTGAACTTGGAGATATTTATCTTAGGACATCTTGCTTTTTAAACCCCTTTAATTCCACCTAATCCTCAGCACAGAGAGCAGTTTACAGAACTGGCCACTGCTGCTTTGGTCTGAAACCAGGGCGAGTTGCACCCCCAGCGGGACCACGAGAGACTGTGCCCGCTCCCATCGCCACCGGGGCCTGTGCTCTATAGTTAGCACAGTCGGCACAAGTCACCCCAGATTATCGACAGCTCTGCTCAGACAGGCAGCCCACTGCTATTTCTCGACTCTAGGCTTTGCCTAGTCAGTATATAACACAAGAAGGTACCAAAAGGAGCTCTTTTTCCCAGCTTCAATGAACTGTGAAACATTCAAGCGAGAAACGAGTGGGGGAAGACACCCATCACCCCAGAGCTTCTGCTAGTTTGACACAAGAACAAGACATTTTATTGTTATTATTTCTGAAGTGGAATTTACAGCTCTTGCCTAGTGCAATTTAGAGAAAGGAAATAATTCTGCAAAAATAAAGATTGCCAGCAGAACTGCCATAGCCCAAACGGACTGAGGAGTCAGCTGCGCTGCGCACAAGGCATATCAGAGACTAAACTCACATAGCTTCCTGCTGTATCTTCTGATCATTGTTTTATGCATCGTTCAGCTAAGATGCTTGGAAAAGATAGTTACTCGTGAATGGCTGCTGCTCAATAAAAGAGAATACATATATACCGGCAAAAATAATTAGCTCGAAGTGATTAGGTTTGTGGTAATCCCACGTCAGTTATGTTGCTGTATGTGTTACAAGACAAGAGCTTAAAGAAAAGCACAGCCTAGATGACAGTTTCCATCGCTATGGTGATGAAGTCATTCAACTCCACTCTATCGCTTGTACTCTGCCCCAGCCAGATTTTTCAACTACATAAGCAATATTCTGAATGATATAAGCAGGAGAGAGAATAAGGGGAAAAAAATATGAAACCAGCTCAGTCCCCAGGACAGAGGTGGATCCACTTTTCTCCTGCAACAGATTAGTCCTAGCTCCCGCTGCCACCCACCCCCACGCATTTTCCACGGAGCAGCTCCACGCTGAGCGCCGGCAGGCCGGGACAACAGGCGCCAGCTGGGACCAGACCCCAGGAACAGATTGCTAGCGCTCCTGAAGTGCAGTGGAAAAACCCCAAACCTGCAGACAACAGGCCCGGTGCCTTCACCAGCACAGTGACAGCACCTCTGCTCTGTGACTCAGAAAGCAAAGGTACAAGGAAGCCGGTTGAAAACCATGATGGCAGAGATCCAAGGGCAATTTACGTAACTGACATTCCAGAAGAGTCTCCACCTTGCCCAGAAGAGGTTAAAATCTTCTCCCCAGGCCTCTACCCTCAGCCATTTTTACCTCGCAAGGTGCAGAAATCCCACCGAGCCTACGTCCCTCTCTGCAGCCTGCAGATACGCTGCTACAGCTAAAGGAACATGCTAACGTCTGGCACAGGCGACGGCAGCCAGGTTTAGAGGTGAAGAACATCCATCCTGTTTCTCTCACTGGAAGCAAGAGCATGTGTTTGCTCTCCTCAAACCAGGGGAGGATAAATTGCTAACGTCCCACTCCAGGTGGAGATGCAGCCCTCCTGAGGTTTCAGGAAAGTGATTTTCAGAAATATCACATGCAAACCGCTCCCGACCGTGGAGCTGACCTAGAGCTCTAGGCAAGGTGAGATGGGGGAAGGGGATAGCCGAGAAGTGAGAGTCAGGCCCCGAAGTTTCAGTTTACAATTAACACATCGGTTACTACTCCAGTGGGGAAAATAGTTCTTGCTAACTATGATCTTCACAGCTGACTCCAGCTGACAAATATACGGGAGCTCCCCCCGAGCTGTTTCCGGTCAGAAGAGATCTCGTGATTTTGACACAGCCAGCTGACTGGCACCTGAAAGACGTAGGATTAAGCAGTAAACCGATCTTGCCAATGGCATTTATTGCCCTGGGCACTAGCATTAGTTTTCTCCCGTTATGAGTTTAGTTTTGTTATTTAGCTTTTCAAGATATCTTCCTATTTAGGAAGAGAGAAACCACCAACTTAAAGAGCCCTGTGTTCTAGCTCTAACCTACTCCGGTACCCTAGACAAGCTCCGAAGGCACGACATGGTTTCCAGGAATCACGATCCAGTCGTTGCAGGCTGAGCAACCTCCCTCCTCTCCCACTTTCGAGCACAAACACATCCTCATGACTCCAGCACTGCTTCCGAGCAGACGCGCCGAGCCCGCTGCCGGGTGCGTCCGCACCTTCAGGCCAGATGATGTGAACCCCCAGCACATGCAGCGCCTCTGGCATGGGGAAGTCTCTAGGAGAAGTCTTGCCACATCTGGTTGATGAAAATTAGGCAACCTCACCCATTTTTGTTAGCAGACCTCTATCTGTTATCATTGCAGCAGGAGTGAAACGTTGCCTCCGCTGAAGGCAAAGATGTTTTAAGAGGCAGTTTTAAATAGGAATGAGCAAATCTAACCACTCAACCATCACAACATCTCTAGGCATGAGATGAGGTAAAGGAGCAAAACCGAGAGCACTGAATACAGCCAAGAGGATGGGAGACTGCGAGGGTCCAAATACAGGGGTTGGGACAAAACCCACAACGGCCATATCATTTGTTCAGGAAAGAGGCTAGTTCTAATTTGGATTAGAAGATGCTTAACTAAAGGTTGCCGGAGCACACTGCCTCAGCTGGCTGCTTTGCAATGGGTGAAAACTCCTAAAAGCTGTGCCTTTATTCCGAAACGGTCGTGGCACAACCCTGCAGAGGCAGACAGCTGATGTGTCCTGTGCATCTGGGTTCGAGGCCGTAATTAGAAAGGAAAAAGCAAAGCATCCACCAAAGTAACAGGGGAGCATGACAGGGTGCCTGGGAGTTTGAAACACAGGCAGGCCTCTCAGGACAGCTGGTCTAGGAAGAACAGCAGCGAGGGAGCCCTGAAGAGGAAGACTCGGCACATGAAGCATCTATTCCTCGGGCCCCGGGCAGGGCCCGTGCCCCTCTACGTCTGGGAGCACGTCTGAACGGGCAGCGGCGGGCTGCCGAGCGCCGCGCCGCCCCCCCCCCCCGTTCCGCAGCCCATCACCGTGCCTGCCCGAGCCCGGCCCGCACCGCTTCCCGCCCCCCGGGATATGGGGCGTTGGGGAGGGGGGGGGGGTCGCCCGCGGCTCCCGAGCGGGGCCGGGGGGGGCCCCGGCAGCACCGGCCCGGGCGCTCCTTTGTTCACCGCGGAGCCCGGCGGGGCGGCCCGGGTCGTCCCCCCCCGCTCCGCTCGGCTGCGCCGCCCGCGGCGAGGGCCGGTGCCCCGCTCACCTCCGTGTCCAGATGCACCAGCTCCATGTTGGGCCAGGGCTCGGCCAGCTGGGCGAGCGGCATGCTGGCGGCGGGCTGCCCCGCGGCGCCGGGCCGGGTCGGGCTGGGCTCGGCGCAGCGCAGCGCGGCGCCCCGCGCTGGGCACCGGCTCCCCGGGCTGCCCGGGCCGGGCCGGCAGCGGCGGGGCGGAGCGGGCCGGGGCGGAGCGGAGCGGGGCGGCCGCGGGGGGCGGCGCGGCTCCGCCCGCAGCGCGGCTCGGCTCGGCGCGGCCCCTCCGCTGCCCCCCGGCCGGGCTCGGCCAGGGGAAAGGGCCCCCCTCGGGAGCGAGGAGGCCGAGGTGGCCACGGGCAAAGCGAGCTGCTCCCCTCCGGCAGCGAGCGAGCGAGCGGGTGTGCGTGCCGGCCGGTGGCGAATTCACCCCAGGGCCGAGCCCACCTTTGGGAGCGGCGAGGCCGGTCAGGGGAAAAAACCTTCCCCGTTAGCTCTCGTGAACGGCTGCAGGCTCTGTGCGCTTTGCGCCCTGACAAAATTTGGATGCGCCCGTTAGCCAAACGGATCTTAAAACTGCTGGTAAGCTGCTGCTCGCTCCGCATAAGGTGAGCGGGGCAGTCACTCGGTGCTCCTCTCTGCTGAGGAAATCCTCAGCAGCACCAAGAAGCAGCTGAGCAGCCAGCTCTGGGTCAGTCACTGGGTGCCCAACTCTCTTTTGTGCCTGGGAAAGATTTTTTTCCTCCAGAGCTGGAGGAGTTGTCTGCTGCTCTGCTGTACACACAGTACTACAAAACATCCCCGAAGAAGAGGGTTGTGAGGATAAACTCTGTGACAGACGATTCAGGCTGCTGCCTAAAGCAGGAAACCACCCCGGGAAATCCGGATTCTAAGTTTGTGATGCACAGTGAGTCACGGCTCATCACTGTTTGCAGCGCACCCCCCCTCTCTTTTTCCCGTTCCCAACAAAACATGGATTAAAAAAAACCATATCCACCTTTCTGAGATGTTTAGAAGCCTGCGGAGGAAAGGTGCCTTAAACACACGTGCTCACAATTCATTGCTATTCTTACTTGCTAGGCTTCTCAAATGGAGAAGTGTACTCTTCTACTCATTTTTTTAAGCCAAAAGCCAAAGCACAGCGTTTTCATGTTCATTATAAAATTATTTCTAACAGAAATTATTTTTTCAAGGGTGCATCGCTAAGCATTGACTTCATCAAGGCATAGCTGGAAGTATCACTTAATGAGTCCAAGTGAAACCGCGCTCAGCTTTGGTTTTGCATTCTGTAGGGCACCTACCCCCAAAAGCCAGTACAGCCCTTAAACCTGCAACTTCTTCAGGCTGGGCAGTGAACTCAGAAAAAGCTGAATTAGGGCAGAGAAAAACAAAGTACGTCTAAACGTTCCAGCTGATCTTCACAACACTTGAAGTTAATTTGTAAGTCATCCTCAGAACCTGCTTGTGAGTTATGTTAGTGCTGCCATCTTTTTCACATGTTGGGGGGAATTGAGTAAAAAAAATTCCCATGGGTCACAGTATAACTGTTTGAGCCAAGTCTGGGAACTGCTCTCTCCCAACCGTACACTCAGAGCCCCTCTCTGCCATAAGTTTTGGACTCCCACATGAAGGCATTAAATAACACAACCAGAACGGTACTAGCAAGGTCCTGTTACAGCCAATTAAACTCACGTCACTTACTGTGGGAGCAAGCTGAAGCAGATCTTGTGCAGAGTTATTCATTTAGCTCCAAAGCTGTCCATTTCCCCTCTTGCCTGGTGCACGGCGTGCCGCCGTCTGGTTACATCCATCCTCCAGCTGGTGCAGACTGAAACCTGCTTTAAATGGCACCAGTAACGTGATGATGTCAATACTGGCATCCCGTTTACCTTCTTCATTTGTTTGCAAAATTCATCGCCCTTTTTGGATTTCCTTCTGCTCTGCGTGTGTGTGTCAGACGGGTCTGGAATAGGAATGCACAGACAAATGAGCAAAGGATGACACTCTGCATGCTTTATAGAAGGAGAACAAAATGAAACGCTAACGTGCCCTGCCATGCTTCAGTGCTAAGCCCCTTGAAGGTGACCTGTGAACATCACATCCCAGCACACTTGGACATTCCCACCTGAATGGAAAAAACAAAGCAGAATATTTAAATCATAACAAATGACAGGCACAAAGGCCATTTCCCATCAGCTGACCCATGCAGAGCACCTCTCAGCTTCAAATAAGAGCTGTGCACAGGAGTCAGGTAAGATCAGGTGCCAAACAGTGATCTGGAGCAGCTGAGGGGGTAACCTAAGCCAAGGTGGTCATTAACTCCTGAGAAATCTCCGACCTCAAGGCCATGACTGTTATTGTAAACAGTGGAAAAAAGTTAAAAAAGGAAAGAAATTCCTTTTGAAGTGTTGAAAACTGGCAGTTACCTGGCTAGTTACAGAGTGGTACAGTAACCAGTTTCTACTGGTTAGCAAGGCTTAATTTTCAAGGTCACGGTGAAAGGTTGACAGACAATATCTGGAGGAACGGTCTGAAACACAGAAAAAGGCCTATTGGATTCAGTGAGGGAAAGGAGAAAGGAATCCACTGCTGCTTCCGCCCCCCTGGTAGGTCTATTGAGATGCAGAAAGTCCTTCATATTTCACAGCAGAAAGACAGGCCAGCTCACCGTGCGTTTGACAAAAGACAGAAATTATAGAACTTTATGGAGCAATGATTTCTTTAGGCTGGAACGAACAGAGAGCTCTACACCCACAGGTGCCATGCACCCAAACAAAAGTATCAAATTATCCTGCCTGGTTTTCATAATAAAACAGCAAATTAAAGATACTAGGGAGACTAACAATGACTTGTGCGTGTCTATGCTCTCCATTTATGAAGCTACTTTTATTAAAGGCTAGGAAAAGGTTTTGCTAAGGTAGCTCCACAGTATCCTCAAGACTGAACTAGCACCCTCACCCCCCACCTCCAGCCCCCAAGACTAGCTAACACCGTAGCGATTCAGCAGCAATGCTGGGCAGGACTCAAAGAGAAGCAGTGCTATCTAGTGCTATCTATCACCAGGCTGACCATCCTTCCTTTGATTCCTGCACTAGACAACACTGACTCACAGTTGATTAACAGAATATGAGACTTCCCGCTCCAGACCGGTGGTAAGCCCAGAGCAGTAAGTTTAGGTAAGTGGAACGAGACAGTGGTGTCCCCCCAGCGTTTATTTCCTAGTCAAAGAACAGCTATACAAAGCAGCCCCTTTGCCACAAGCTGGGTAGAAAAAAATGTTTTTTTGAGTTGAACGCCAAAGCCTGTTGTTTGGGTAACTGTTATGGCTAAAAACAGTGATTTATATATATATATATATATATATATATATATATATATATATATATATATATTTACACACACACACACTGCCGTTCTTCTGACAGGGCCGCAGGCTGGATTAAGGTTCGTAGTAGGATTCCTACGTTTCCATTTAGACCGCTGCTGCTACAGGTAAATGGAGATCTCCAGATCGGCTGGATGGCCCTTTCACCATTATTACATTTGCTGAAAATTCAAAATGCTGCAAGTTTTTTTTTTTTTCATTTTAAAAAAAAATCAAATCCCCCTCAAATACAATTGTAGATATTTTTGCCTCTGCAGTTGCCTGGCTTGTGGTGTGTAACATTTTCCTCTTCAGGAAGGTTGACAGCACTCACTAAGCCAGTTATCCCCAAAGAGCCACTTCCAAAGCGGAAGTATTGAGACTCATCCTTATCCACATTACCAAATCCAATCAGGTTTTGAAGAGGCAGAGGTTTCCTCGTTACGTTAAAAGCTGCCTAAGCGATTCTCCACCTAACCATATATAACACAGTGTTCCCATGGCTCACTGTATCCATTCTTTTCTTTTTACTGAAGCCAGGGAGCATCTTCCTTTAACTGCATGCTACACTGCTTTTACACATATAAGGAAATGCAAAAAGATTGCACGCATGAGAATTCACAAGCTGAGTCCCAAATGCCTGCTACAGTTTACAAAGACAGACTGGTGTAGTCTGCTTTGTGCACACACTACAACAGTCATTTAATTAGAGCTTATAGCAACCTTCTTTGTATTTTTAAGATCCACTAATCAGTTCCTTAGTTCATTGTTGTTCCCATTCCACTAACAGAGAAACCGAGTCACGTTTTCACTAGGTCATCAGGCTAGAACTTGAACTCCACGTCCTGTCTTCTAATCCCCAGCTCTCAATGTAAGATCTCATTTCCTTGCATCTTCTGCTTTGTTTTTTCACCGTGAAGGAAGGAATGATAGATCACCTTGTTTTGATCCCAGGGAGACATTTTTCCTTAGCGCAGGGCAAACGTCACATTTAAGATATAAAGCAGAGGCCCTGTAAATGAGAAACTTTGGCTGTGTTTAATGGCTGATTGCTTTTTCCTTTTGTGACTTCTTTCCATTCCTTACCGCTGTGCGCGATTGCAGCTGCTTCAGATGCCAGCGCACTCCGAGGCAGGTCCAGGCAGAATGCAGAAAATACACCACAGCAGCCGGTGGGATGAAGAGCTCCTCAGGGATCACAGGCCAGGCAGCGCTCTCATCCTTCTGAAAGGGGTATTTGCAGAGTGAAGGCCCATTAATAGAACAAGCACCTTTAACTTCTGCCCATGCTTCCTGCAAACGGGAGCATCATGCTACCTCCTAACACGTGCTCTGCTGACCAGTTGTTGCATTCATTAGGGCACCTGGCATATCTCAAACTCCTTTTTTTCCTTTTGCACCATTTAATGCATTTGGCCTGCTGGTTCGGCAGACTGACCACCAGTCTGCTAAGCCCACCCTGCTCCTACGTGGCACCACCGTGGACCAAGCAGTTCCTCCGCGGACCAGTTTTTAAAACCACCCCCAGGGCTCCTGGGGTGGGGGCTGCCGTAAGCACACGCAGCTCGAGTTCTGCTAACAGAGACAAGAACTGGTTAAGCTGTTGTCTCCAGGAAACTCTAATTTGGGAATCTGTCGCCTATATCTCAGGAACACTGAACTGCAGCCAGGAAGTGCCTGAAGGAAAGGGACCCGCTGGAGCTGTGCTTGTGCCTCGGGAAGACAGGGAGGCGATGGGGAAGGCGCTGCAGCGCTGCCGTATCTGTTGGTTGTCATGGATACAATCGCTCTGTCAGTCTCCCTCGATATCGGTTACCTTCCGTTTCCTGGATGCAACTAGATGAGTGGTGGTCTGCTCTTGTTTCTACGCAGAACAGGACGCTTGGCGGCCAAACAGAGAGAGAAAACAATCTGTTTCAAGCCCAGGCATCTCTCTCAGCACTGTCTAAGGGGAGAGTGGAAGGTGACTTGCTTTCTCGGTATTCAAACTATGTGAGCTTGATAATGCTCTGACCAATTGCATTTGGTGGTGCCGTAACCTTAGGATATTTCCTAGGACCTCAGAGGAGCAATTCTCCCAGCCCGTTCAGCCTTTGCTCTTGCTCGGCCTCGTGGATTCGCGACAAGCTGCTGTGGACGCGGGCTCTGCCTGCTGCACGCGCTCGCCCTGCTCAGCGGAGAGCTCAAGGCAGTAGCGCCAGCAAACACACCTGAAAACGGCTTTTACAAAACCCAGTGTTCTGTATAAATACTTTTTTTTTTTTTTGTATTTTGTATTTTTAAAGCTTCTCCAGGTTTGCAGTCCAGGTGGTGAGTTATTTCGAGTGAGTTATCTGGCAATTTTTGTTTTTAGTAGCATACAGATATGTTTGTAGTTTATTTCATTGTAGCGCTGTGTGAGGGAGGGATAACATGAAAGAGAAAACTATTAGAAACTGTAAACACAAGGGAAACTGTCAGGGCTGTTTTCATTGTCCCCTAGCCAGGGAGAAAGCTGAGTAAACAGCCATGGTAAGTACAGTCAGTTTTTATAGTTCTTTTAGGTTTAAGAACTTGTAAACAAGTGATGGGCCTTTTAAGGATATACAAATAGATTTCCTCAGTTTTGTGCTACTTACAGAGTAAACCTGGCACACAGGTCCCAGTTTCCTCAGACGGGCTACGGGAATCTGGCAGCAGCAAACAAAACCACACTTCAACAGAAACCCAGCTTCGGCTAGAAGAAAATGTCATTCCACTGTTCGCAGTCTCAAGCCTACGTGATGCAACTGAACAAGTCTTATCCTGCTTAATAGAGGGCACACGCGAATACCCATTCCTAATTACCCCATTACACAGCTTGGGAAGCCATCTTTCAAAGTAAAAGAATGAAACAATTTCAAAATTGGAAGTGAATTGCAGAAGTCCTGATGCTCAGCTGCTTGCTTTTGCCTAAAGTCCCCACATCAAGAAAACTATTTAGTCCCTGGGGGGGGGGGGGGTGAGGGGAGGGAGAGGAAGGCGACTTCATTCCTTCTGATTTGCTCAAGACCGATAGTCATGACCAGCACTGTTTTACTTCTCAGCCCTGTTACAAAACAGGGACTGCTGCGCACATCCAGCCTTGAAAAGCCACATCACAAAAATAAAGAGAGGGAAAACTTCCAAAGTAAGAGAAGTGATTCTGTCCGGGAATTATTTTGCTATAATGACCAATAGATATTGTATTACATAGGAACACATAATACGAGCAAGATTTTCTAAAGAGGTGCCTTCGTCATTTAGGGAGAGAAAAGGAGGTCTCTGACTTCTATTCTAATAGCACTTGCTTGCTGCAGTTTAGAAACTGATTAAAAGTGCACAGCAGCACAGATATGACTCAGCTGGCTTGCAGGTACAGGTAGCAGATACCTCTACACCATGCTAAACGATTTCCTTCTTGGGTAGTAAACAAAAGGCACAACAGGTTTAGTGATGTCAGAAAATACAATTACCTGGCAAAGGAAAACCTGTTAGTTCCTCATCAGCATCCAAAACAAACAAAAAAAAAGATCCTGGAGTTAGTGGGGTTCTTAGATACTTTGCTGTGTTGCACGTCTCTTAGGACACCATAAAATAGTGCAGCAACACAACGCTGGTACTTTTCTGCTTGAATATTTCATAATACTATCCCCCTGCTCCCCCAAGGGACTGAATCAATCTCCGACAACAGAACAGAGCTTGCTAAAAGTGGTAGAACTTTTTGTTTCTGCTTTTTAAATTGCCCTTTTCCTCCTCTCACCTTTATGATGAGTGAAGGAAGGGAGCTTGGAGACTTTGCTCCTTAGACGTTCTTCTTTCCAAAAGTTGGAACAGAAATACCTCGTGTTTTATGTTAGAAATCTAAGGACTGCCCAGCTGGGCCTTTTCCGGCTCTCTCAGAGGAGAGAGCTTGGTGCATTTCTCAGTGAGTTTGCCTAGCGTTCTTGCACCTCTACTGATGTGGGAGGAACTACTTGATCTTTAACCAGAAAAATCCTCTTTCAAAATTATTCTCTAGTGACCACATAGGCACTCACAGGTTCAGCCCCAAAGGTTCTGTGTTAGCAGGCTAAAAATCTGCCTGCCTGATTCTTGTGTGCTGTTGTCCTTTCATCGTCATTCTCCAGAATCGCTCAGAATAGACAATTTCAGAACTGATCAGATCAAAAGCAAGTTTACTTTTACCTTTCTTCCTTCAAACCTTGTGGACTTCTATGTGATTGAAAGCAATCTCTTTGTTACACAGGGGCTATGTCTTCCCTCTCTCTGTCACTGTCAGGAAGGGAGGGCAGTGTTTCCCAAACGGCAGAGTTTTGTCACTATGGCATTTAGTCAGCAGAGACTAAATATCTTCTTTTGCAGTAAAATGTGTCCCAAGCCTCATGTTAAAGAAGTCATAAAATAAGTACATAAAAGAAAAAACATACAGAAACATGCTTAACATGTTCTGTATGCTTAACATACAGAAAAACCTCAAACATCCAGGAGCAGCTGCAGCAGAAATAGGGAGCTGCCAGTCTAGGGCTGCACCAAGTACTACCAGAGCTGCAGGTGTAGTGGAGAGGGTCCCACCACCGAGTACCCCTGTACGTATGGGTGTTTCAGGCTCTCATAGTGTTATTTGCTAATGCTCTGTGACACCATATACTTGTTGAAAGGTAATGTTGATCAATAGAAATAGAAAACAGTTACTTGGCAGCTGTTTGCTGGTCCTCTGATGTTAATATGAGAGTCAATTGCCAATGGACAATGTCCCTTCTACAAGATCAGCAGCATCACTTTTGGTACAAGCTCACCCTCTGCCAGAAACATTTCAGGAGTGGCAGGTACAGACATGGAAATGGATGGGTGTAGATATCATCACTAGGGCCTCAGAACTTATTCAGTAAAGTGAAAGGGTTATTGATGGAAAGAAAATTGCCCTGGGTCAAGGAACAGGGCAAACCAGCACACCTGGAGCATGCGTTAGTTACCCTTTATGGTCTTGCAGGTCTTAGCACCAGTCACTGGAGAAATTTAGTATTTGCCTCCCAGTGTGAGGTGGGAGACTGTGTCTCAACTGCAGAACCAGAGTGTTCATGAAGCAGCAGTGCTGCGGAGAATCCCTCTTGTGAGGAAAGCAGGGTATTGCAGGAAGCTTTACATAACACGACTGTGCGTGAGAACTGCTGCTGGGTTAACTGCACAGAAGTGCAAAGAAGCCTCCGTCCTGTCTTCACGTGTGTGTAGTTGTGTAATGAGCTACCTGTTCAGTGCGCAGATGCCATAACACATACTGGGCAGGAATCCAGTGCCTTTGATTTCAGAGAATAAATCACTGTACTTTTCACTGCTCTGGTGCACATAGGCAGCGAATGCACAAACCCAGTGCCGAGCGCGCACACACAGCGTGTGAGAAGGACCTTGGGATGACATTGGGGCATTTTATCTTAAGCAATCTGATTACTCATGTGTGCAAGCTAGGCACTGTAGCTAACATAAGCTAGCTGGGGCCAATACATTTGCGTCCAACTAGCATGCTCACTCAGGCTGCTGTGAGGCTTCCAGCCTGACCACCTCAGCAAATGATAGGTAAAAAGGGTCCATCAGCATCCCTCTGCTACAGTGTAGAGAGCTGGCTCTTAACCATTCTGGGCTGAGTTTGCCTTCCCCCCCCCTCCCTTTTTTTTCAAATGCAAACTGTACATGCAACTTAAGACTGGCTCGTCCTTGCTTTGCTCGTATAAATTGTTCATTTACTGAACTAATCAATAAACCAAACTCCCATTTTCATTCTCATGCAAATGGACATGAACTCTGGTCTGCTCATTTGACTAATCACTGACTAATCACGGCAGGTTTGTTATCTAGGATATAGCAGCGAACGGTGACTGAGCCTGTTTGTTGGAGGCATCTGAATAAAATCTGTCACGCATTTTTCAGTATGGCACATAATCAGATGTCCCTGAAACTTTTAGTTTCAATGTCTGCTATATTTTCATATCGTAACATTTGTATTTGTCAGTGATTAGGAATCTCTGCCTTCTCCCCGCAATCTGGGGTGGTATTTTGCCCACTTCTCCCAAAACGTGCATCTTTCCCAGTAATTCCTGCCCCAGTCAAGTATGGAGAACTGGAGAAAGGGAGTAATGAGTTTAGCTTACCAGGAGCTCATCTTTCTGTTTTGCATCCACTTCAAGGAAGTATCATTAGGGTGTCAAGCGCCTCATATGCAGTCTCTCCTGCTCTTGGAAGCAGCCACTTCCTTTCCAACTGTATGCACTGCTACTTGGTAAAGGTAAACATCAAAAGCATGTGCGAGAAGGAGAGAACCCCATGACTAAGGTGTTTCATAACGCACAAGCCGAAGGACAAACAGCTCTCTACAGATGATGGTATTGCTTCAGCCCAATACATATTACAGGATGTCATTCTGTTGGAGCTGATGAGAATGTTAATGTAAGGCTGGTAAGGGTTGCAGGCTAGCAAACTGTAGAGCTGAGTTATACAGCACCAGGAAAATCATTCAAGTCATACTTCTAATGATCATTGTGAATTAGCACAAATACTAAAATTCTATTTCCTAGATTGTATTTTGGTTGTAGAGGAGAAACAAAATTACTCAAAATATTCATATACAAATGTAAAAGGCGACGTGACAAAAAGCGTAGGAAGCTTTTCAATAAAGTGAAGTGTTATTTCCTTGAATAATCAAATTTATACTGGAATCTCAGCTTGAAGTTTCAGCAAGTCTGATATAAATAATTTGTACCAGCAAAACTAAAACTGACCAGGCTATTTAAATCTGTATTTAAGATAAAGTATCCCTTCCCCAGTTGAGGACAGATGAGATGGATAACAGCGAGTCTAGTTTAGGCTTAAATTTTCAGGACATGTGTCACAGCAGCTGTAATAAATGCTTGAGAGAGAAAAAAAAAAAAGTCCAGGGATTCTTAAAATAGAAGTTGGGAGGCCTAAGTTCAAAGACCTACTATCCTGCTGATCTCCTGTGAGATGTCAGGTATGCCTGTAAACTGATAATAAATTGAGCGCTCCATGTGGGTTTTGAGCAAAAACATAACAAAAACTGGAAAGTGCTCACATACTATGGCTGCATAAATACATTAGACGGGATCAAAAGGGAGACTCACATTGCTCAAGTGATTATTGTTCGCCTCACGCTGATCTTCTGAAGCTGGAAGAGCACCACGGCAATAGGGAATACCGGAGGAGCGCTCCTGCTTTCTAAAAGTAAACAGCACACGTTAGATTGTAATAAAGCAGGCTTCAGCCCCCCAAGGTTGCTAACAGGCAGCTTGTGATGCATTTGGATGCTGCCTGCCATTTGCGGGGCTCCAAGCAGTGATTCTGTGTTTCCTGGTACCACCGTGCGGTGGAGGGAAGGAATAGGCTCTTGATCAAGCCGTTGTTAATGAAACAAACAGGACTACTCAGATCCCTGAATCCGCTGAACTGTGGCAAACACACATCGAGAGATTGCCAAATACAGCGTTCCCCTGCCAACATGCCTCGGATCCAGTTTACTTCTGAAGCCATGGGTATTTTTGCAAGTGAGATTAATCTAGTATCAATGGAATTTTCCTTCCTTGATTCCTGTAGCGCTTGCCAACAAGGAAGCTAATTTCGTTATGCTACGACAAGGAAACCTGGGCATCTAGAAGCAGGCTACAATCCAGCAAAATCTATTCACCAAACACCCAAAACATAGTAACACTCTCTGGTATTATCTTCAGCAAGAAGGAAATTACGACAAAAAGTAATTTAATTACCCAAGTTTACAATTAGTCCTCAGGCTAGACTTTGAACCCCTAATACACCTAGATTCAGTTTTTATACTTAGATAACACTTCTTATTTCTATCAACAATAAGCACAGAGATACCACTTTGTTAGAATAAAGGCACACAAAAGTTAATCTCTTCCTGTCTGCGCAATGCTGAAATAGTATTTCTTGTCTGTGGTAACGCCTCTCTTGCTTCATAATTACCATATATACTAACCTCTACGTAGCAACTGCAACTAGAAAACTTGAGAGGAGGGGAGAGTTGTTGCCTAGGGGAAAGCGTGTTAAAAATCCCAGAATAAACCTAGTAGGGTTAATGGAGTAAGATAAAGTGAAATCCACAGTAACAGAAATCTGCTGTTTAGAAGGCAAACCCTAGAAAGTTTAGGATTTAAGTATCCAGGAGCAAAGGCAAAAACTTCCAGCACCTCCAGGTGGGTCGGAAGATGGAGTGAAAAAAAGGTGTTCCTATAGCTAGGTCATTTGCAGCCACTGCAGGACCATCCTTTCTAACACGTTTTCTTAGTAGTTTCGCCAGGCTAGTTTTAAGCACCTAAGACAATGGAATTTTGTTGTTTGGAGGCCTTAACACATTTTAATGGATCTCACATTTAGGAAGTTTTCCCTGACATCGAGGTTTTCTGTTGCTATTTCTTCTATCACGCCACACATTTTCTTGCACCCTAAAAATTCCCTTTGCAAGAAGATGGTTAAACACCAACAAATTTTTAGTTAACAAAATACCAGACAGCCATTCGTATCAGAATTCTTCGCAATATCATTTTATTGAAGCTCTTTAAGAGTCTGTACCTAATCTTCATTAGCCTCAGTCAAACTTTACTCAGAATTAGATCCCCCTTTGTCATCTCCTTCCTATCCCTTGCTACTGAGAGCAGGCATATATTGGGAATTGTCTGCCTAACGACAGCTCCGTTTTATCTTTACCAATTGCTGGATAAGGACCCATTCTTTACAAATTATAGTCAGCAACATTCGTCCCTGGATATGGTATTGCCATATCTGGGATGATTTAGGGACAATGAAATCCGTGTGCTACGGAGCTCGATGATTTTTCCAACACCAATGATCCTGCAACTCAGCATTCACTGTGCACACACTAAAATTTAGTCTGTTTACCTTCCTTGCTCCTTTTCCTACCCACCCAAGTCAAGGCTTGGCTGAGGTGAGTACACCATTGCTTTTAACACATGTAATTGAGCTCTACGAAGGCAAGGTGAAACTGCTGCAAGAGTAAATTACCCTGAAACCCAAAACTGTTAATCCAAAGACAGTACACTGGGAAGAGCGGGTTTTTTTTTTTGTGCAGGGAAGACTCCCTAAGAATGATGTGGTTCAGTCACTCCCATGGTTTTTTTGATCTACTATCCACTTTCACTTGAAAGTGAAAACACAGTTGTGGTAAAGGTGGTTCTCTAAGATTATGGTAAGCGACCTATTGGCCTGCAACTGTAGCTCCCATTAAGTTCTGGTCTTTGAGCTTTAATCGTCACTTAGTACAATGCTTTTGAGTCCAGAAACTTTGCTCTACTGTTTCTCAGTATATCTAAATGCTCTTCAGACCCCAGCAAAAATCCAAGTATTAGGAAAACGAAAAATCATCCAGAGGCTTTACTGGAAGCATGCCAAAGGTTTCAGCACCATTAAACCATTCTTTGCAACCTTACCTGTGAAATTAGACACTAAAGTGATTTTTAGATTCGAAATGTGAAATCAGTTCAGACAAAAACAGTATCAAACAAATGAAAAAGGGAATTTGGGTCTATTTCCCAGAAACTTTGGATTAAAATAACCTGAGAAACAATTTACTGGCACAGCCACTAAATTTTACGTGGATTTAAACCATACTGGTAGGCAACTACTACTTCAAGGCCAGCTAATGAACACTGAACCTACCCACTTGCCTTTCTATTGTTGATGATGACTTCCCAGATCCTGGATGTCGTTCCTTCCTCTGCATACAAGCAGCTGCAGACACGAACAGCATATTGAATCAAACCTCTGTTTTATTGCATATCAGTTGTGCAAATCAAATTTTTCTATGAAAGGACTGTCAAAATGAAGGTGGGAAAGGTATGAAAAGTTTGAAAGGTATGAAATGAAAGGTATGAAATTTCCAGCACTGCCCCGCCTAACAATCTAGCACAGATTTCAGGATATACAATATCTAAAATGAAGCGATATAGCTGTTTAGTATGTTATCAGAGTCACAAATTAGTTTAAAAATCAAAATATTATTGTTGGTCCCCAAGATACCAACACTGAGAAATGCTGAAGCGTAGTGGACAAACGGAGAAAGGCCATCTTCTTCTGTAGAGACAGATTGCTAGAAAGGGTGCCTAAGCAAAGCTCAAGAATGCAACCGAGCTTGTAACTATTCATCACTACACCTAGCACTTATTCTTTTAACCTGAAGTTAGTGCAATCCATGGTCTTTCCCTGTCATCCACTGCATATGGGAACTGTTGTGCATTCTGAGGAAAGTTAATTTAATGCTCAGCTCCTCAGTCCGATTTAAAACAGGATGTTCTCCATCCTTAAGTTTGGAGGGGGCGGAAAAAAAGGCAAAAAATTGCACATTACTGCACAGTGCTGTAGTGTTTTATAGCTAGAACATTGCAAGGTGCTGCCCTTCAGTTACAAATCATTGCATATTTCTTCATGTTAGCTTTGGTTCCTAGAAATGCTGGTGGTCTCCAATTTAGCTATTTGTAATCTCAAAATTCATAGGACAAAACACATTTTTCATTCAAATTTCACTCAATATTCAGAGAACAAAACACAACACAAAGACAACCTGCTAGACCAACTTTTTTAATGCATCTGATAGCATAAATCACGTTCCCAGATGATATACGGAGACAATTCTCCATGTAGAATGATTATGATTTAACAAAAAAAATTATTCTTAGCTTAAGGCATTCTGGCAGCCAGAGATGCAGATTTGCGGCTATTCTAACCACTAAACAGGCATGGATTGCAGCACAGGGTTGGCCAATCTTTATGGTTTAATTTACAGAACTAATTAGTTGGATTTACTGTCTTTAGCACATTTTACCCGCTATTTGCTTAAGGAGAAATAGATGAGCCCTGCATGTCATGTCACGTCCAGTGGGGGAAAAAAATAACTCTAGTATCAGGGCACGTCCACTGGGAAACACCTTAGAACTAGCAAGGTGTTTAAATCTTGCAGTGCTGAATATATGCATCACTGTATGTAAAGAGAGTGGCAGACACCTCCTGTAGCCAAGACGCAGATCATCAAGGAGATATAAAACTTCTCTAGCAAGTTTTTTATATATGGAGGAGGGGGAACATTCTGGTCAGCAAGTAGATTTAAGCCCAGAATAAAGGAAAATATAGGGTAAGAGCTTTGCTGCAAAAACTAAAACCTCAAGTACTTTCCAAAACATGTCATGCTATAAGCACTAAGTTACATGTGTGACACAGACATTAGATGTTTCAGTGCATATGTGACATAACACCTTAAAGTTCAGTTGTTAGCAGTTAGATAGCACGGCTGAATTACCACTAATAAACTTACATGGTAGTTATCACAGGGAATAAAGAATCACTTCCCTGCTTGGCTGGAGAAAGCGTTCTGCATTGTAACGCACAATGTAGCGGCGTACAACTCACACAATTAAAGACTTTTAGACATTGAAAAGATTAAGTAATAGTTAAGCAGTAAGTTAACAAAAAGAAAACCTGTAATTATACTTTATTAGCCATAGCTTATTAAGCCAATAGGGAATGAAGAAATCTTCCAACCACCACCATATTAGTTCTGAGTTAGCACTCTAGTTGCTGTCCAGGGGCAACCCATTCAAAACCCAATTCATTTGGAACTCCTCCTCTTAGTAGAGACCCAAACCACATCTATCAAGGCATGCAGGATATTTCAAGATTTCAGTCTTGCATTAAAATCCCAATTTCAGAGTCCTGGGAACATTTATAGCACCTTTGCTGTGGAGATCAAGTCTGAGACCACTCCACAACCTCAAAGCTCATCTCACTCTGGCACTCAAAAACTCAGACGCCCTGGGAAACCCAGATGGCTTCAAACCTGCCATCAGTCCTCTCCCTTGGGTGACTAACTGCCCATCCTCTCTAGAGCAATCAGAGCCTCTTCTGGAGGACAAGGCAGAGCAGAGCAGATCTGTCAAGGTAGCACACCCTTCTTGCTAATGCTCTACCTGCTTTCTGCTCCCCTCCCCACCAGCACCTCATCACCCACGCACTGATGTTCCAGGGCTTCTCTCAAGCAGCACCTCTTGCAGAACAAACACCCTGCAAGGCTAACTCTCTTCTCCTGGTTCCCATTTCTAGGGAGTTGCAGCCTTTCAGTAGCTGCATCCTACTGCTTGGTCACTGAAGTACAGCTTGGGGAATTGGTCTGTATTTGCATCAACCTTTTCCAAGCTGCTGCTTCTGCACAGGGGCATATGCAGGCTTAGCACTTTTTTTTTTTTTTTTAAAGATTTGTTTGGGCAAATGTAAGACTTACCAACTATGATAATGCAAGATTGAAAAACAGTTTATGTTTGTATATTTTCATCTGGTGTATACGGTACTTTTACTAGACACAGAATACTTCTTGACGCGAAACTATTCCCTGCCAGTACCCGCTGAATTCTCCCCCAAAGCAGCACAGGTTAGAACAAGTCACTGAACTTAATCAAGAACAGATATTAAAGTCCCAGAAAATGCCAGTTAGAGATGGAAAAAATACTCCATCTGAAAAAGTTAGCGGGAGACATTTATACATTAAAGTTTCTGGTTTGGCACCCTTCTATAGTCAGAAGCAGCAACTACAAGAAATGGTGCATTTTTACTGCACAAATCTTGTTTCCTACTTAGTCATTACCACAGTAAAGTCTGTATTTGATTAGTAGAAGCAACAATGTTCAAGCTTAAGTGCAGAAGTCTAACATACAATCAGTTTTATGGAGCTATTATTGGTTTCACTACAAAGAAAAGCTTAACAAAATTCATTTTTCTCTCCAGCAACTGAAAGATTGCTGTAGTCTCCTCCTTTTTGTACAGTACTAGTTCTTAGACAATAACGATAAGTTATCTCTGTAGGTTCACTTACATGCTGCATTTTGGGCCTCCTAGGAAGTCAAGAGTTTTGAAACATCCTACCAAAAGTTACCTTCTCTAACTCTGAAGTAAGGAGATCTTGATTTCCACTTGGGAATGAAGATTAGCCTACGCATCTGAATTAAGGTGCTTAAAACAAGTTATTGATCATTAGTGAAACGCTGCCTAAATATAAATGCATGCATGTACACAGCAGCTATATTCTTCCAGCATATACCATGTTAGAGATGAAATAAAGGCAAGAGAAATTAGAAAGGCATTAAGAACAGTCCAAGCCAAACCTTATCCAGCTTTATTAAAGGTACTTTTCATAAACAATCATGGTAATTTAGGCAGGACATGGGCTACAATCTGCAACATTTTACAACAACTGTCAAACTCCCCTCCCTTCATGGACTACCAAAACGTAAAAGTTGCTATAAAACCGAAGAATCTTCATTTCATACTTGTAGAGGGAAAAGTTTAGAGTGAGGGTGGACACTTTCACATTTAGTATGTTGTTTAACAACTTTTCACAAACCTACCCTGACTTTTAGAGAAAAAATTAGAACTGCAGGTTTCTTAATCTGAAGATCCACAATATAAAAGAGGAAATGCAGCTCCTCGTAGAGCCATTATATCCCAAATTGAACACGAGAAGTTCGGATCACCTGATGATGCATTTAGAGTGGTTAAGTCCCAAAATGCCATTTTTGCCGTATTTCAGAGTGAAAAGCTTTAGGCAAACAACGAGGACATGAAAGAAAACACAGAGGGCATTACAAACTGTGGTTTTGAAGTAGGCAACGGGCATCTTGGGAGCTTCAACGTTCACTCTGATGCACTTCACAAACTTGACAGACGTGCAGCATGAAGGAATCCTTCCTCCTCTATTCAGGAAGAGCCCTTCTTCCAAAAAATGGGGGGGAGGGGGAAAACTTGTTTTTTTAGATTCAGGTTCTGAGAAATAGACTAAGTGACATTTGTCCCCACTGCCGCCCCCCCCCCCCAAACACAACAACGAAGCGGTCTGTGTGCTAACAACATAGCTTAAAAAAAAGTAAAACAAAATTCTGCATTGTTATAAAACTTGATAAAAAATAGTATTTCAAACTGTACAGTCACCAGAAGTACACAGTTATCAAAAATTCACACATTTTACTTGGCATCACCAGCACCTTCAGCTTTCTGTGCCTAAAAGAAAAAGGGGAACCAGTCAATACATGCCACATACTTGTACCAAACTGAAAATTCCTTTTCCTGAACAATAATCCTCCCAACAGGAGGGGGGAAAAAAAAAAGAAAGAAAAAAACTTATCTGAGCTGCATCACCATTATTTTCAACAAAATGATATCTAGGATTAAAAAGTACCTTAAAAGTAAACCTGAAGTTGCTTTATTACGTGTTCATTTTACTCATTTTTAGAATAGGACGTAACAGTAATTTTCATATAGTAACTTCATTTCAACTGGCAAACAGACAATTTTCATTTTAACTCTTCACCAAGCAATACAAACAGTACTTTCTATGTCATAACCAACAGGTCTAAATAATTGAGCAATAATTTCACTCCATCAGTACAGGCCTAGACCTGCCAATATCTGATATGGAAAAAAATAATTCACTGATGTAACACAGGCTGCTAGAAACGCTGTTATACCTGGTCTGTTTTGGCATCTCCGTTTTCTGCAGGGTTGTTTCCCTCCTTGCCAGCATCAGTTTTCCCCTTTTTTCCCTTAGGCAACTTCTCACTCTTCTGCCAAATGTAAGATGACATAAACCATTAGAATTACCAATAACCAGCCATTAAGCCACAAGAATCCAAAAACTAGGATGGTAAAACCAATACTGGATGTTGGCCTAAAAAGAACGCAGCAAAACGTAAGTATTTATGTTTTAAGAGATAGATTCACTCACAACTGCTGTAGTTTCCTCAAATATTTGGTTAGTCTAAGATACTTTTATGCAAGCTTTGTAAAACATAAAAGTTTTCAGTCCAACTTTGTAGAAGCAATGATGCAACTCAATTCTCAAATGACTGCTCTCCCTGATAAATACAACTTTGAATAGCAGTGTATTAACTATTACTAGACAAACCAAAATTTCATAGCCTGTGTACCTTTCAGTAATAGGATTAACACAGCAACTTACCTTTGGAGCTGCCTTTTTAGGTTTAGGCTCTGGCTTCGGAGGGGCAGGTTTCTATAAGAAGAAAAACCCCTTATTATACAAGCAGTTAAAACACACACATTGAGGGTTTTTTTTTTTTTTTTAACATTCAATCCAAATAGTTTAGTTTTGGAAAAGCAACTCAAAACAATATTTGAAATCAAAGCACTTACTCGATTTGATAATTATTATACCACTCCCATAACACTACACAATGGGGCAGTTTGTTAAGCTAACAACATTCTTTCAACTGAACAATGCATCCCTCCAGAATACCTACAGTTCTCACACAGATGCAGGATTTGATACTCAAATCTAATACTATTAAATGTTGTGACATCTCTCCTCAGCAACAGGATACTCACAGCAGATAACCTCGCCGATCTCCGTTGTGGCTATTTAAAAAGAAAAATGATTAAAATTAACGTGACAGACTGATGCAAACTATCTAAAATTCCGCAGTAAGTCTATTTCAAGGGAGTACAGGCCCAGAACAAGAGCTTAAGTTTTTAGTTCCCTTTTTCCTATCATCCAGAAACAAGAGGATATCCTGCTTAAGTCGCTACGAGTAACAGGTAACAGCAGTTAAGTAGATTTTTCACAGTTAAAAGGCACAGTTAAAACTTTAAAAGTCCAGCATCAGTTAGGAACAATTTTCCACTGCCTAGCTGTTTATTTTGATGAATTTAAACCTAGCCTTCCAATGCAAACACCTTACGCGTCAACTTTCTCAAAATATTTAACTTCTTACCTCATCCTTAACTTTGGCCTTATCGCCCTTGGTATCTCCTTCAGCCTAGAAACATGAAACGTAAGTTGCACCAACAAGTTAGGAGGAACGCTCAGCCCCCAGACCCGCAGCAGCACAGTTATTTTTAACCCCAATACCTGTAAAGCAAAGGTTTTCCGCCGGTTCCCGGACGGCGCTAGGCCCTAACCGCGCCTCAGGTCTCCGGGGCTCCACCCCCACCTGCCTCTTTGGACCGCGAGGCCGGGCGCTCGGGCGCGGACAGAGATTCGGGGAGGGGCTGGAGGCATCAGCGGCGCCAGGGCTTTTGGCACGGGTCACGGCCCCTCCGCGGCGGGATCCCGAGGCAAATCTTCGGCCCGGCCGAGGCGGAAACCCCGCATCGACCCGCCCCACAGCGAAGCGGGCGCGGAGACGAGAGGCCCCCCCCTCCCCCGAGGGAGGGGAGGGAAGGGGGTGAAGCGGCCCCTTCAGGGAGGCCCCGCTCCCGCCCACGGCTGCCCCCATGGGGCGGCGGTTTTGGCGGCAAAGCAGCCCGGGCTCCAGGAGCGCGGCCGCTTCCCGCCCTTTCCCGCGCGTTGGAGGAAAAGGGGCGAGCCCCACCGGCGCTCCCCTCCCCCCCCTCGCCCCGACCTCCCGCCAAAACCAGCCGGATCGGACCGGCTCGGCGCGCCCCTCCCCTCCCCGTTAACCCCCTCGGCCCCGCGCCGCAGGGCGCCCGGGCCCGCGGCCGTTAGCCCCAGCGCGCGCGCGCCTGGCCGGTAACGGTCCGCGCGGCGGCTCGCGCCGCCCCGCCCCCACCCCCGCGCCCGTTGGGGCCTCCGCTCGCGCGCCACCTCGCAACCGTTACCGCCCCGAAGGGGGGGGGGGGGAGAGAAAGGAGGGCGATGAGGCGCCTGGTCCCGCCCCCCCTTCCACAGGCGCGAGCGGCGGGGGGGGGGGGGCGGGGGGCGGCGGGAATGTAGGCCCTTGGGGCGGAGAGGGGCGCCGGGGCGAGGTGGGGCGCCCCGCTCCCCCCCCCCACCTCACCCGGCGGTGCCACGTACCTTTCTCTTCGGCATGTCTCCGGGGCGGCGTGTGCGTGTGTTGTGCGTGTGTGAGAGGAGAGCTCGGCTGGGCGGCGTGAGAGGGGGCGGAGGGAGAAGGCGGAGGAAAGGGGGGGGGTGGGGGAGTCGAGCTCGCTAGGTCCGGGGCGGCGGCGAGAAGAGGGGGAGGGGGGTGGGGGGGGGGGAAAAACCAGAAAGAAGGGAAAAAAAAATAAATGTGTCTGTGGCGCTCGCTGGCCGGCCGGCGCGGGGGCAGCGCGGCGGGGCTGGCTCCCGGCTCGCTCGGCTGGCTCCCGACCCCACTAATTTGAATCGGGTGTTTATAAAGTTTTATATAGAGCCGGACGCGGCCCAACCGGTTCCAGCCGGATCCCCACCGCCCCGCTTGCCCATTGGCCCGCGCGGGTCACGTGGGGTGGGGCCAAGCCAAGCAGCGGGAGTGGAGCCGGGCGGGGGGGGGGGGGGGGGGGGAGAAAGGGGACGCGAGCCGAGGAGGCGGCGCGCGCGCGCGCGCAACTGGGCCTCGCGCGCCGCCGCCCCCCCCCGCCCTTTTCCCGCGCGCGCCGCCCCGCGCCTGCCCGCAGAGGAGCCGCGCGCGCGGAACGGCTGCGCGGGGGCGGCGGGCGGGAAAGAGCCGTGAGGGGAAGGGGGCGGGGGGGGGGGGGAAAGGGGAGGATGCGAAAGGCCATGGCGGCCCGCGGCGGGGAAAGCGCGGCCGCGCTGCTGCCTCCGCGCTGGGCCTGGGGCCGCGGGCCAGGCCCAGCCTTCCTCCCCTTCCCCGTCCTCCTCTTCTCCCCTCCCCTCTCCCGCCCGCTCGCCCCCAACCGCCGGGGCTCCACAAAATGCCGGCGCGGCGGCCCGGCTGCGCGGGGGCGGCGGCGGCGCGGAGCGGCGCGCAGGTGAGCGGAGCTGTTCTTTCAGCACCAGGCGCACCTCGGCCGCCGCGCACCCCCCGGGCGGCCGGCCTCGAGGCTCGGCCCTGGCCCGGGGCCTTTTTCCCCTGTCGAGGGGAGAATTACATCCAAAAAAAGGTAGAGGGAGGTGGATCAGGTAGTGCTTAAAATAAGAATAAAAAAATACAAACAAGCAAGCCCAAACCTTACCAAAATACAAGAAAGTTTACACTAAAGCAATGCCCCCAGGTGAAATCTCACTGCATCGGCTACTTAGGCTGAAGCAGCTTTTGCGAAGTTAGGCTCTCGCCAAAAGGAGACACTGCTCACGCTTGGCTACAGGCGCTGCCTCTTTCTGAGGTAGCTTTGCTACAAAAGGAGCATCCAGTTAGGAGACGCGCACCTCATTCCCGCCCCGAACTTTTTGCCTTTGATGGAACCTTACCTGGAAGAACAGCACAGCAAGCACACCTCCCCGCTCCCCTCACCCGGTGAGCTCTCAGGCTTTTTCAGCTCTCAAATGCAAGAAGAGCACATTTTTCCAGTCATGTGCTGATTATTCACACCTTCGCAACGTACACATGCCGTCTGAATTAGGGAAGCTGGATTCTCACTCAAAGAAGGTGGGAGCTCTATTTCCACCACTGTCACTTAAAGATTCCCTGGAAAGACGGACTCCTGAGAAGTAGGAGTTCGCCTTCGTGACTTACGTCCACCCTTTAAGGAGGCAAAGCTTACAGGCAAAGTTACCATTTCATTAGAAAACTGATGCAGGTGGAATAAGACAAACTGTCAGGTACCATAAGCTCCCCACCACCACTTGAAGGTCTTGTGGACCTGAAGGTTTGATATTTTTCAGCTACAGCTCAACTACTCACTCCTTATAAGGAGTATCAAAACTCTCCCTACAAACCTTGTGTAGCTTTCATCCGTCAATTACCATAGCTGCAACAGTACTACTTCTTTGCAGAAGGTCACCACTGTAGTTCTGGTTGTCTATGCTATCGTAACACAACTGATTTTTCTTCCCCCTCCCTCTTTCCAAGGCAAATGCACATTGTTGGAGAGAAGGCAATCTCCCTATCTGCCTGGCAAAACAGACTGGAGAGTGCTCAGTCTCACAGAGAATAAGAACTATTTCCCAGACAACTTCCTGAAATGTAAAGGGAGACAAAATAAAAACAGAAATGAAAATAAAAATGTAAAGACAAACAAAATACCACAAAATAAGTTCAAATTGACAGCTTCCATCATCTGGGCATACTTTCACCCAAGCTACTGTTAGCTACTTACGCAAGAGGATGCATTTGCACAGTGCTTCATTCAGCCAAGTCTTGGGACATCAGCAAATTGCTCAGATAGTACTGTAAAAGAATACAGCTTTGAAATCCTTTCTGTTTTAACATGAATCAGATAAGGAGTCTGTCAGGTTAAGCAACATTACATTAGACCTGGATGCCAACTTCATTAAAACTTAGAAAAGAAGCTCTGTATAGTTTTAAATGCTCAGCTTATTTTAAAAATGTTTGGTACAAAAATGCTTTATTCATGGTTTGACAACTTAATTATCCTCTTCACAATTATATTCAGTGTACTGAGTTTGCAGCACTTAATCTTTTAAATCTGCATTTTCTAGTTCTCATCTGGAGGTAAAAAGGAACTCTTTAAAAAGAGCAATGGCTGTGACTGCTGCACCTGTATGTGCAGCAGAAACAAAAGCAAGACAGTATTTTCTGTTGATTTTTTACTGTGGGGACGGAAACAGGATAAATTAAGAGACAGAAATGATCTTGGAGATTAGCTAGTCCATCTCCCTGCTGATAGAGAATTGAAAACAAACACCACTCCACAGCTACTCCAACCACTCCCATTCAAATCGGCTGTATAGCACTTTTAAACCATTTTGAGACTGGCGAGAGGTTGGTTTTGGCCACTGCGTTGCTGAACAAACCCTGTCCTAGTACCCTGGCAACAGGATGGCAAGTCATACCTTTAGACAGGTCTCTGAGGAATTCGGCATACCGTAACCATCACCTGATTTTAGCTAGCTAACTTTTCTCTCTAAGCCATGAATTTAGCTCCCTACTGATCCTTTTTCCTTGCCTCCTTGGAGCCTTCCCCCTCCTCCCTCAAAAGATTTAGTCTGTTCCAGTATCAGCATCTATGTTTTTGGTGCATTTGGGTCCCCTCTGCCCCCACTGCTAGGATTTCACAGGACCTGACAGCAAGGTGAAGGTTTGTACCTTCTTTACAGCGAGGCTAACACCTTGGTTTAGTTCTTTGGAAGTCAAGAGCAAATATATCAAGCCCAGCACAGTGAGGAGGGGAAAAAAAGACAAGATGCTATGAGGCAGCAGGGAACATCTCTGCCACTGCTTGGCACAGGCCCCCTTTACACCAGGAATAATCCTCTCCATATAGAATGGAAGTTGGACTCCTCATGGAAGCAGTGGAGAAAAATCTTACCAAAAGATTCCCCACTGCAAAGCCACACAAAAATTCAAGTCCAGCCTGATTTAACAGCACTGAATTGCTTTGCCTCAGCCAATTCACGAGGAGCCTAACAGAATTAGAAGCTCATTCTAGTAAGCCACTTGCCCCCAAAACATCCAGTCCTGTAAAATACACTAGACAGTGGAGAAAGGGCAGGGTGCAGGTATCCTCTCTCTATCATCAGGGGCACAGAGGCAAGACAGAAAGATGACATTACCTTCCTCAGTGGCATTCACAAACTAGAAAAGTTCACAGTACTCTGTCTCTGCCCTTGGATCGGGCCACTGGGGATGTAAAGTCCTGTAGCAGCCCTGCATTCCCACTGCAGAACCACAGCAAGTGAATTCCTCTGGGCAGCAGCTGTTATTTCTCACATGGTTAAAAACTGTCTTCCCAAGAACCACCCAGCACCTATGTCATGCAGACACTGTACACAATCTTTCAAAGAAGTCCGCTCTCTTATGCTCTAGTGCCTGTAGAAAGCCCTGGATTCTTTCTTCCCGCATGGCGGTGCATTTCTGCAACAGTGTCCGTCGACGCCGAGAGTCTCCGTGAGATGCAAACCCCTCCTGCTGCAGCTTCTTTGTCACATAAGCCTGATCCCTTTCCATCTGTTGTCGCCTCCTTTCCTCCATGTAGGAGTCTCTGGCCTTCTAGAGTGAAGAGCAGTAGAGCGTTAGCACTTTACCAGGCCTTTCAGCTCATCTGGGGTACACATACAAGGCAGCGAAAAATACAGCAGAAATAGCCTCTGCTTGGCCATCAATCTGCAGGTTAAATAGAGAGAGGCTCTGTGCGCACCTCCTCCGCTTTGAGGTAGCTGCTTGATTGGGTTAGAAAAAAATACAGGGATATCCTTCAGGACCTTCTTGAGATACAAGTCTGCTCACAGCATTAACTCCTAGTTAAAATGGATAAAGGTCATGACAGACGGTGAAAAAAGCCTTAGATATCTGAATCGGAGAGAAACAGCATAGAAGAGCACTTTCAAATCACAGACTCGCACACAAGCTATCCTTGCCAGTGCCATCACAGAATCTTTGAACCTATTCACATGGCAGTAGAAAGGTTTTAGGGGATTCAGAACAACGATTTATGGGGCAATTCTTTGAGCTGATGATCAGGTACTGAGCTAATTGGCTGCAGCAAAAAAGCAAGAGCAGACTCCGTGTTCTCAAATGCCTGTGATCTAATAACGTACCAGCTCAAGACACAGCATGACGGGCAGGAGAAAGGAAAGGGTGGTTGCTATCTTTCTGTCTACCCCCAAGTATTTGAAATGTATTGCAGAGCAACGCTTTGGGGCTTCTTCTCATTGCACATATCCTACCCTGCAGACACAGATTCTAACAGAGGAATTTAATCTGCATGCAGGTAGACTAAGCCTTCATTAAAATGAAATAAGACTGTGGTCACTGTGATATAACCTGACATGCGCACACACTAAGGGAATACTGGCCTTTCAAACAAGCAAAATGTCAGAAACACATATTCTAATGAGGGCTTGTTCCACTCTTCAGCACACTTCCTCCCTGCTCAACTCAGTGGTCTATGCTCTGACACTGTAAATTAACTTTTGTTGGGCTGGGAGTGAGGGCAGAAACATCCTTAGCTACAGAAAGCCCACTGAATTGACAGCGTTCCATTGCTGTAGCTCCGCTTATTTGAAATACACAGCTAATCAACCTGTTCGGCATAACGCTTCCACCTCGGATGGAGCGAAATTCTGCCCATGCACCACAAAAGACCCAGAGGGACCACCTCCATGGAGGTGGCTTGCCAGCCAACATTTGCATTCCCTCCCCTAGGACTACCATGTAACAAAAGCAGACCTTACTAATTTCACTTGCAACCACCACAGTTTATAATCTTTGAGGTGAAGAAGGTTCCTGAAGGTTGAAGAGGTAAAAGTCACTACACCAAGCTCCTTCTCCAGCCAGGTGCTGGCGTCCCTGTGCCACAGGCCACCGTTGCCCAGGTTTCCCTATCGACCTGCTCATTAGGGAGCTCCAGCTCCCAAACTTGTCCCTCTTAAAATAGCCAGATTAGCAAGTTATTACCAAATTGGCGGAACCAGGTCAGGAAGACCTCACACCAGCAGCTCTGGGAGGGAAGGAACACTGACAACCACCAGTGGGAATAACCTCAACAAGCACACCAAGATCCAGAGGAGGACAGCAGTCCACAGCCTTGCGGCCCAGGCAGCTTCACCTCAGTTCCCAGAAAGGAAATCCTAAACCCACTTGCTGCAACCCTACACACAGCAGAACTAGAGGGAAAGTGTGCGACTCTCCCTGCCCACTCCACAGTAAATTCAGCACTTGCTTAAACCACCAGTGAATTAGATCGAGTTAAACTGGCTGATTTTGCCCTGTAGCAAATCAGGAGTGCTTACTTGCTCTGTCCTGCCGGCTGAGGAGTGGGGACAGATACTTACAACTGGTGGAATGGCAATGAGCACGGAGATATTGGCAACTTCAGATACCTTTAGTTTCTCCAGAAAGAAGAGGAGTCTGTCCACATCCTAAGACGCTGTAACAAGCCACAGGGGCACAGGAGAAGCCACACATCTGGCATAGGCTGCTACTGAAACAAGATCTTGACTAAATGCACTACATGAATAATTCCTCTGTTCCCACTTCACACACTCCCACCTGAACTCCAGCATATTACAGAGCCGCTGTACAGAAAACATGCAGTGTTGGGCTCTCCACCTCCCTAAGGCTGCCTTACCTGTAAAGCACCGTAGTTCACCTGGAACCGAAGGATAGCCTCACACAGGTTCCAAAAGGAATATTCTGGCCACAACACTGACTGAAACACCAGGCATGAATGGGACGTCTGCAGAAAACAAGATCACCAAGAACTTAATCATCTAGTGAAGGAAAAGTCAAATTATGCCAGTTTCTCCACAAAGACTTAACTTAGGCTGCGTTATCAGATTCTACTTGAAATGAAATAAAAACCAGCTAGGATACTTTGAAGTCGTACGATGTAGAGTCTTTCTACCCAATTTGTTTTTAATGCTGGGACAAGAGTCATCCATTCATGTACAAGTACCCAGCAGAATTCTTTCAAATGCTACGCTGGTCTCCATAGAAGTATTTCTACTAGCTCAAGCACAACAGACCTACAGCAAAACGAAAATAGTAATCCTGGACTATCAAAGGCTGAGTTAGGGGAGCAACAGATGAACTGAGGGTCAGGACACGACATTTGAGACATTTACCAAACGACATCTTGTGATATTCCTCACTGCCCACTCGCGGCATTTAAACCACACAATGAATCTAAGAGTTGTGCTGCGCTGATGATATCCTAGAGCTGCAACATGGACGCTTTCAAGTTAAAAGTCTACTTTTGCCATCCATTCCCTCAAAGTTTCAGATAAACAGATAACCCTTCAGCAAACATTAGTACAAAACATAACACTTAGAAGAACCCTGCATATTCCTTTTAAAAATTGTAATGCTACAGAACAATCTGTCAATTCTACACAAGAAAACACTGTAAGGACATTTTGATGTCACAGAATCACCCTGACTAGCACAATTTTCTACTTTGCGGTTGTCAGGACTCAGATCACTGCCACTGAAGGGATATTTGCACTAATGCTTTGGACTGTGACCTGGCAGGGTGGGAGCACAGGCACACATTCTCCTCTACCACTTCTGTTGAACAAGCTGTAATCAGTGGCTTGGGAGAGGGGCCTCTTGCCAACCAGAAACACAAAGCATTCAGTTGCCCAGTAATGCTTCATCAGCTACATACAAGCTCAGTCTCCAAGGCATCCCCGCCAGGACTACCAACATGAGGAACAAGAGAAATGTTAGTTTGCAGCATGACATCCGTCTGGGGTGCACATGCGCCCAGAAATATTGGGAGGAGAGAAGGATGCCTTGCTGGGCAATCGCAATTCAGACCAGACAGCTTCCGTGAACTTGCAAATTAAATAGCTTGGAATACGAACATTTGATGTGGCTGCTTAAAGGCAATTGATTGCTGGCTCCAAACCGCACATATCGCAAAAGAAATTATGTTAACTTTAAGTAAAGCAGTTTGACTCAAGTGTTCTCTGCAGAGTCTGGGTTACAAGCAATTCAATATTGCCTAGCCCATGAAAAGAGAAAGTTCTTCATGCGTTAAGAACTTACTATGTCTCAGCCTAGCGGCCTAACACGTTTTAATTTGACTTTGCCATCCTCAAAACCTGTTCTGAGAGGGTCTCGTTTCATTACCAAAGTCAAATAAAGTTCTGAAATGGTGACAAGTCAGTCATGTACATTATACATATGTTATCAGGGTAAGTCTTCAACACCTACAACTGACAGAAACAACATTTGACACATTCTTCTTCCAGGAATCTAGAAAGTCTTCCTGGAGTTTCCTTATTGCTGGAAACTTGCTGTCAGATTAAGCTACCTGAGGCCAAGAATTTTCCAAACAAATGAGGAATTACCTAAATATGAAAAGAGGAACAACAGACGACTGCTTCAAGATTTCCTTGGGTGTTGTGAACCAGACTAAGTTATGATTTCTTATTAAGTGTTTCCAGGACAATACGCTTTCAAGCTTGTCGTGCTGGAAGGTATTTTAGGTGATCACAAAACTGCAAGAAACAGAGCTTCCTCAGAGGAGTTTGCCTCAACGCTCAGTCCATTCAATAAGTTACCTACAACCTGGCAGACAGCATTTAAAAGCCCTCACATCAGCTCACGCCTGGACCCAGTAGAACACTCTCCTATGCAAAGACAGGAAATTTTAAGGGGGGAGGGGGGGAAGTCAAAGACTTTACCTGCCAGAGTAAGAAGTCACTCAACCGGACCTCTCCAGAGGTTCGTATCAGGAGGTCTGGGTCAGGAGAGTTGCTCGTGTACAGACACTTATCAAGCAATGATTCTGACACATCGCTAAGGAAGACAGATGCATTCTGTTAAGATTACTCTCACGACCTGATGGAGGTGGCACTACTAGATCAGAATTACTGAAGGTTTTTACAAATACGAGACTACAGATTAAAATTGGGTGACTGCAGTTGTACCACAGCCAGTCATCAGCTTCCTCTGGATGGACACTGCTGTCTGCATTTCAAATGCTGTTTTAGCCCCCAGAGCATCTCCCTGATGCTCTTTAAAACATACTGCACTAGCAGAACCAAACTGAACACTTCCATCTGCAGCAGAGAGAGCCGAGTGCTAACTGCTTCATCTCCTCCAGGGTGGAGGAACAGTTCAATATTCATGATTCATCTGTTGTTTGACCTCATAGCTAAGACTGCCAGCCAAGAAACCAATTACTGTGGCATAAAATCTGCCTTCCCATTTAAACTATCTTAAGACACAGACCTAATTTCTCTTCTGTCTTGGTTGTGAACCCATCACCATGGTAATTGAAATAATAAAAACCAAACAACTGCAGAGTAACTTAAGTCATTTGTTCCAGTCAGACTGGTTTAATAAGATCTATTTAAAAGCCATTTGGTTTCTGGGAGGTTATTAGTAAGCGTAGGAGGTAAGGCAGGCAGTCTTGCTCTGCGAAGCCTCATATAGAACGATAAAGAGTTACCTGGGTTCAAGCAGTCCTTGTTCCACCCCCCAGGCCATCTCCCTCACAGCGTTGCTGATTTCATGTCTCGATGTATATGCAAAGCAGACATTTAGAAAGCATCTGAAAAGAGAAAGACGTTAAAGAAACTAACCTAGAGAAAGACTCAGCAGATGGCAGAGGGAAGACTATCTATACGCTTGTAGGACCAAAAAGAGTCCGTATTGCGCCTGCCAAGTCCCAGCCTTCAGGTACATGAGGAAGGCATCAGGTATCAGCCGCTTTGAAGCGTGATTACTTACTTGTTGTAGTTCCTGGTTGCTAGCACAGCTTGGGCAATCAGCTCCTGAATATCCAGTGGCAGGAGCGGCAGGTCCCCAAGGACACGGATACACACACCATGCTTCTTCAAGTTCTCCCTACAGCCAACAACAAGAGTGAAGACTGCAGAAGACAGATCTGTCCCTACTGCATGAGGGCCAGGTTTGCCTTGCATAACATCCGCCAAACGAAAATAGTAGGCATGCAGTAGGTATAACTATAACAAGATTAACAATTAGAAAAAGGCATAGTGACCAAATATTTTTCAGATGCTCACAGCTGGCTCAGATTTCATTATCCCAAGCCGTTCACTGAAAGGAAACGGATCATTCTGCATACAGATTTCTGATTTACAGACTTAATCAAAGGACTAGATAACGATCACAGATTAGGCATTCCTACTTGATGTTATGAAACCCATACTTGGAAAGCAAAGTAAAACCATAGACACCTAACTAACCAAAAATTAAGAGCACAGAAAACAGTGAGTAATGGTCATCACACAACAGCACAAATACGCTAATCTTTCCTTAGACCAGGAAGTATCAACAAGGGGAGAGTGAAATGGAAGTGAGCTGAGATGGGAAGTCATCCATGTCTGCTATTCCAAGAGGACAGGACAATCCATGGGATTTCACAGGTTCCCGCTGCTGTCTGACTTGCGCTACAACCTCCCTAGCGATCAAGGGCCACATCGGGTAGAAAACAGGGCAACTAGCACAGACTGCAAATTCTTGGCCTCCGAGTCATAACGGACTGCAGCGCTCAGATACTCCCGACCTTCTCAAGTTCTGCCAACAAACACACATTATCCTTTCCCTCCCATTATTCCAGTTGTGTTCCCTCACTGCCTTACTGATTTACTTCAGGTGGATAAGCACCCCCCAGAGCATATGCTCAGGAGCTATACATCACATCTAGGTCAACACAGACCCTGAACACCAGTCTCCAGGTGCAGGTAGAGAAATGCTTCCTTCATTTAAACCATTATCACAAGTTGCAATATTCCTTTAACATCTCTTATGTTCTGCCTTTGCTCCACCCTGTGGGAAACCAACATGAGAGGATTCTTACTGTTCTTTCAGTAGGCGGCTAAATTTCTGTCTTGCCAGATCCATTAGTCCATCCACCTCCTCCTTGGAGCGTTTAAAGTTCTCAATACTAAATGCATAAACAGTGACTTCCTGGATACCCAGATTTAAACACCACCGCAGTGTCTGTAAGGAGACAAAAAATAATTCAAAACTAAGATCAGAGAAGCTGACTGGGATAATCAGACAGGTCAGCAAGACCCACCTTTTCAGTTGCCAGAACTTTCCTGTGATTCCCCACTACAGTAAGTCTGGGCCACAAGAAACTAAGACACCAAGAGCCGATCAGCTTATCAATTCTGCTTGATGATGAAAATTTCAGCTACATCTCAAAGGACGGGAGAAAAATATCTCTATTTACAGTTCTAATCCATTATTAACTTCTACCAGCACAGACTCTAGAGAGAGCACGACCATAGGACTAGCCTGGTTCACAAACTGAAGCAGAATTAGCTCTGCACAAGGCCCGATTCCAGCGAAGAGAACAAACATAGCGCATCAGTAAAGCGGCAGACAGTCAGCTAGTGAACACAGCTCAAATTTTCAACTTCCAACTCAGAGGCAGCAAACACCCTTCCCACCTGTGCCAGTTTATCAAAGCCTTGCGAATGCCCCTGCTGTCTCTCCACATGACACTTCTGGGCATAACGGCGATTGCCATCCATGATGAAGGCAACATGCTTGGGCATGGGACCTGCCTAGAAAATAAGGAAAGACAACACAGACCAGAAGGCTAACGATCAAGCTTGCCTCACAGACAGTTTAGCCCCGCTGTTCTTGGTGGCAGCACCTATTTGTAGGAGCGCAATAGGTAAGTCCCACTTAAATCTTGGAGCTGGAAAGAGAGTAAGACGTTAATTACCTCTTTGGTAACCCTAGCTTAGTCTCGCTCTAAAACATTTCAGTACTGACAATTGCCTCAGATGAAAACCAACTCTGCTCTTCCCTATTCTATCAGGTGACAGAGACTCAGGAGAGAGCAGCACTAACACAGCTACCTCTCTGCAGCCACAGAGGATGCAGGGGAGTTTCATGCTACTGTCATCCTAAGCATTTTCACTTTCAAATTTCAAGAGTATCGCTGCAGACACGATTAACTTAAGCGAAGATAAAGTCACGAGACTTTTCCCCCTTTAAGGGCAACATTTCCTTCTGCTGACCTCACTAAACCCGCATGGATCCTTTTGAGGAAAGGACAGCAGCACCAGTTTCAAGACTGTTAAGCACAGAGAATTTTCCTGGAATCAGGGGACTGTGATTTCACTCAGCAGAAACTCAGCTTCATTTCTTAGAATCATATTCTGACCATCTTGCTTCTTTCCCTCCTCCCCTGCCCTGCCTTGATCAGCAAGGGCATAAAACACCGGAAGCCTGGGAATCTCAGCTCGTTACTGGCAAGCACTGCCATTTGCAGATCAAGCCTAAGTAATTTTCCAGCCCTGAATGCTGTTTAGATAGGTACATTCAGTGCCAGCATTAATATGCAACCTTGCTAGCAACTCCATCTTTCCAAAGCAGAACTGTCACAGAGGCTACCACAGAACGTTCATTAAGGTTCATTCCTTACCTTAATAACGTTGGCACAAAATCTCTCTATGATGGTCAGCTCACCTTCTCTGATCCACGACATGTCTTATCCTGAGAGCTTCTTTTCTTTTTTGCATTAGAAAGATGAAAATAAAGGGGTTAAAGGTACAGGAGATTCTGTTTGAGCCCAGAGTAACACTGCAAGCGATCACCTTGGAAAAATAAGCTTTGATTAGCCGCTTTGGAGCTCTTTTTATCGTTTGTACAAATACGTTTCAGTAGACAATGAAAGAGCCAAACACTTCGGAAATAAGCTAAGGAATTCTCCAGATATATGTTACCAGACTTGTTTTGTACTCGCTGGTAGCAAGAAAAAGAGTTGCTGCTTCTTCCAACAAAACTAGCTGGTGATTTAGTACAGACCCATGACAACAAGCACTCACGTTGCACAGGGCTGCCAGCAGGCCAGTCACAAAGTGGGGAGAACACAAATTAACCTTCAATATTTTTGTACGTTTAAGTCATTGGAAACTCTTAAAACGAAGCAGTTGTCTACCTTGCCAACCGCACTACTCTGACCACTGATATTTCTTGTTCTTCCCAAGCAGAGAACATTAGCCTCAGGAGCTGTAAAGACATTGTTTTCCACCCAATCTTCCACACACCAAATGCTACTAACTGGTTCGAGCCTAAGAGGATAGAGGACTTCACCGAAACTCCAGGTGAACCTTCAAGAGTGCCAGCGAGGAGCCCTGAGGCAAGCCAAGGAGCCACGGAGAGAGAGCTGCGGGGGCGAAGTCCAGACCCAGCCACCAGCACCGCAGCTGCACCGACGGCGCGGACTGCCCGCAGCGGCCTCCTGCCCCTTCCCTCGGGGGCCGCAGCCGCGGCACAGCCGGCAAGGAGAAGCTGAAGCTCGGGCTCTGCTACAGAGCTCTGAACCCTCCCCGCGAGCAGCTTCGGAGGAAGACGCTTCCTCCTCCGACACCGCCGGCCTTTCACGCAGCGAGCTCAAAACAAACCCCTCGCAAAGAAGCCACTTTTTTTCCACAAGAAAAGGGAAATAATAATAATTGGGGGAAAAAAAAAAAAAGGAGGCACCAAAAAAGAACCGAAGTGACTGGCGGGTGCGCAGCCAGCGGCCCCCACCCGCCGCGGGGCCGCCGCGCTCCCGACCCGGCCGGTTCCCCCCGCCCCCGCCCGGGCCGCCGCTGCCGTTACCTCGCCCGGCGGCACCGCCTCAGCCTCCCCAGCAGGATGACGTGCCCTTCCGCTTACGTCACCCGCCGGCGCCGGGGGCGGGGAAGGGGGGGTTGCGCGCAGGCGCGGCGGGGCGCGGGGCGAGGGAGGCCGCAGGGCGCGTGCGCGATGGGAGGAGGCCGCAGGGCGCGTGCGCGATGGGAGGAGGCCGCAGGGCGCGTGCGCGATGGGAGGAGGCCGCAGGGCGCGTGCGTCTGGGGCGGGGCGGGGGGTATGATGGCGGCTGTGGGGTGACAGTGGGGCTGGGGTTGTGCGGGGCCTGGAGGGTAACATCGGCGCCGGGGCGGTTTTGGGGGGCTGGAGGGTGACGGGGGGCTGGAGCAGTTTTAGGGGGGGCTGGAGGGTGACAGGGGGGCTGGAGGGTGACAGCAGGACCAAGGCAGTTATGGGGGGGGGGCTGGAGGGTGACAGCAGGGCTGGAGCAGTTTTGGGGGGGCTAGAGGGTGACAGCAGGACCAAGGCAGTTATGGGGGGGGCTGGAGCAGTTTTGGGGGGGCTGGAGGGTGACAGCAGGACCAAGGCAGTTATGGGGGGGGGCTGGAGGGTGACAGCAGGGCTGGAGCAGTTTTGGGGGGGCTAGAGGGTGACAGCAGGACCAAGGCAGTTATGGGGGGCTGGAGGGTGACAGCAGGGCTGGAGCAGTTTTGGGGTGGGGGGACTGGAGGGTGACAGCGGGGCTGGGGCAGTTTGGGGGGGGGGCTGGAGGGTGACAGCAGGGCTGGGGCAGTTTTGGGGGGTGGGGGGGCTGGACAGTGACAGCAGGACCAAGGCAGTTATGGGGGGCTGGAGGGTGACAGTGGGGCTGGGGCAGTTTTGGGGGGTGGGGGGCTGGAGGGTGACAGCAGGGCTGGAGCAGTTGTGGGGGGCTAGAGGGTGACAGCAGGACCAAGGCAGTTATGGGGGGGCTGGAGGGTGACAGCAGGGCTGGAGCAGTTTGGAGGGGCTAGAGGGTGACAGCGGGGCCGAGGCAGTTACGGGGCCCAGCAGGCTGCTCATGTTTCCCCTTACTCGTGCTCGCAGCAGGATGCGCCTGGCGGGAGCTGGCGGAGGAGCGGAGCGCTTGCACCGATTTCCCAGCTCAGGTCAGGGCTGCGCTGCCGATGGTTTAGCTTGCCCTAAGCCAGCCCGCTCAGCCACCCTGCATGCCCTATTCCTGGCGCTCCCTCCTGCTCGCCCCTCCGCCCAGCACACAGGCAGCCCCTACTTCTTTGGGTCTGGGTGTCTCATCCTCACGGCCCCAGGGGAGGAAAATAAACCATACCCAAAACATCACCAGCAGCCATTGCCCATGGTCTTTATTTTTATTTTTCCAGAAAAGAAAAAAACCACATTTTACGTAGTTGGTACAAAAACAAATTTTAAAAAAAAATGAAAGGAGGGGAAAAAACCCTGCAGCAACCGGAATATTGGATCTTGCTGCAGAGACTCCAGCAGGAAATCTGCTCTTTGGAAAGTCCGGCTTGGGTGTAACCCCTGAGCGGTGCACAGCCACCCCTTTTATCCCCCCTCCCCCCCACACCCACTTCATAAAAATTCAAGAGTTTGACACAAACAAGCTTTGGTTGCTAGCAGTAAACATGGAGTTACATTCTTCCGTCTCCTAGTAGACAATCTTGTGACTCAAGGCTTTTGCACCAGGGGAGAAAACATCTCTTGAGGGACATCTTTTCCTTATACATTCAGATGCTCCCATACTACACCTTGACCCTGAGTGTGCAGCCTTGTCCACCTGCAGTTCACGCTGTCCCGTAATGCATAGTGCCCGGCACCTGCAACCCTTGCATGGGCAGGGTAGGTGATGATGCAGCAATTTAGTAATTATTGTCAAGATACAGGAAGAACCACAAGAGCAAATGCAATGAGAAGATGCAAATCAAGAAATTCCATCTTTTCCAGTGTGGCTTCCCTTTACAGATAAAAATCCCTGTTTTTTTTTCCCTTGAATCCCGGTACCTTACTGGTCCTGAGGAAAACCTGAGCGATTCACTAGCCATTTACTATTTGCTTTAGTCTAGGACAGGGATGGTTACAGAAGTCAGCTCCCCACACAGGCAGAGTTGCAAGGCAGAGTACACAGAGAAGATCCTGTCTCCCTGGTCCAAAACCTATTAGATGCTTTGGCTATTTTTTTTTTCCTTTTTTTTTTCCCTCTTACTTTTGTAAACAATAATCGAGGAGAATACTGAGAGAAAATGGAGAGATTTACAGAGATATTTACACATACTAGACATCTAGCAGAAAGTCACCAAACCATTAAATTGGAGGGGGAGGGGAAAGGTTCTACATGATTCTTCAAGACAGAAACAAGAGTTAGGGGGGCAGCAGTTTCCCCGGCACAACCAAGGGGACACGGGAAGGCCAGCGGTCCCCCCGCAATGCGACAGCGGGACCCGAAGCCCAGGCTTAGACACGCAACCCAGTGCGCTCTATTGCATTTACCCCGTTCAGACAAAAGCGGTTATCCTGAAGCAGGTGCGTACAGATCCCACAGCTATTCAAGAACTAAAAGGCCTTTCCCCACCCTCCCAAAAAAGAGACCACCACCTCACCATAAAAACTACTGTAGCAGAGCAGGAAAGCAGCTAGGGGAGCGACTCTGTGCCCCGGGCACAGGTAGGGTTTGGGACGGTACGAAACGGCCTCAGCCACCCCCGCGGTGGGTCCTGTTGGCAAGGACGGAGCAGGTGCTCCCTACCTGTCCCTGCCCTGATCTACATCTAAACCTATCGCTACCTAAAAAACAGCAGAAACCGTGCCCGCGTTCTGGCACACCAGCCCGGCGAGGCGTCCTCCCCGGGGAAGGGCCCAGCCGGCCCCCGGGGCTGCGAGGTTTAACGCAGCATCGCCCTCCGCGGCCCAAAACCAGGAGCGCAGAGTTTCCCCCAGCCGCTGTGAGCGGACCCGTGTGCCCGAGCGCGAGCGCGAGAGAGAAGCAGAGGAGAGTCCTCAAAGACACCGGGCTGGGAGGAAATCTGGGGTTGGGGAGCCAACGCAGGCTCTAGCAGCTGTGCCCTTGCCCGTGGCACCGCCTGGCTTCTCCTTCCCCTCGCGCAGAGCTACAGCCCCAAATTCCTCCTCGGTCCAGTGGGGAAGGGAAAGAGACTCTATTAAAATACAGTTCAAAAGAAAACAAAACCCAAACATACCAAAAAACACAACCAAAAAGCTCAACAACACGTCAGTCCACCTAGCGAACATCCAGTGAGGTAGATCTACGCTTCCAATACAAACTTTGTCACGTCTTTGTGCTGTTAGAAAAAACCCTCCTCTCTGTCCAGCACTGGGCTACAGAGGCATTTTATCCCTGAGATTGCTCGAATACCTGAGAATAAGTTGCAGGAGTTAGGTCCTTTCTCTCTCTCTCTCTCTCTTTTTTCTTTTTTTCCTTAAAGATTAAAATATACAAAAATACAAAAACAGAATATTTATATTAAAAAAAAAAACAAAACAAAACCAAAGACGACAAACAAACCCAAAGATACGTCATTCACGCACATCCTAGTGCAGGTTTCACTCGGCGTTGGCTTCGGCACGGACGGGGAGGCTGGAGGAGAGCGGTCCACCGGCGCCAATAAATAAAGGCAAGGCTAGCGGGGCTGCTGGGCAGGGACAGCCGCGGCCGCGGACGGACTGGGTCACCCTTTTGCTCTGCCCGCCGCAGGGACTCGGGCCGGGAGCGTCCAGAGCCCGGTTCGAACACCCAGGCAGGAGGAGCAGAGGTGCGTTTGTATCCCGCATGGATTTGATCCAGACCCGGCCAATGCGGCGTCTAGATCAAGCCACATTTGGGTACGTGGAGACCCTGGAGGTGTTTTATACACAGCATCCGAGGGGAAACTCTGCCAGCAACATCCCAGGGCGCAGGCGCTGCCCCGTGGCCGGGGCCCAAGCAGGGCTCGAGGTTTCCCGGGCCGTTTCCTTCCGGACGCAGCCGAAATCGGGGCTCCGCCGGTTACAGCGGCGGCACAGAAACCCGCGCTGCCCCGGCCGCTCCCTCCGTCCCGGGCACGCGGGGAGGGACGGAGCGGCGGGAGGCGGCAGCGGTCCCCGCTCAGCTCGCCTTCGCCGGGGACGTCGTCCAGGCTGGGCCGGCGCCTCCCTGGGATGTTGCTTCTCTGCTCCTCCTCCCAGCGATGCTACTCACGGGCTTCGTTTGGAGAAGGAACAAACGTGAATCGCGTGCGGCTTTTTTTAAGCTGGAAGAGGTGCGCTGGGCACCGCCTCCCCCTATTTTTGGAGCCATCCCAATTAAAGCAGGGCTTTTCCCAGGCCGCGGACGGCGGGCTGGGCAGGGCCGCCGTGGGACCCTGCCGTCCTCCCTGCCCAGTCCGTCCGTCCTGCCCTCCCTCCCCGCAGCCCCCAGCGCTGCCCGGTGCCTCGTCAAAGCCGTCTCGCCCCGGCGGGAGCCCCCCCCCGGCACCCGCCATCATTCCCGGCTCTCGGGGAGGAGGGCCGGGCTGTGCATTTCCTCCTCCTCGCGGAAGTAGGCAGGTTTTCCCTGCGAGCTGGGTGACTGCTGCGCTTTCGCCGGGCAGTTGGCGACCATGTGGGCGATGCTCTGGCAGAAGTGGCATTTCTTGGGCTGCGGTGGGAGCTTGCACTCTTTGGCGTGGTGATCCAGCCCGCCGCAGTTGTAGCATCTGGGGGGGGGGGGGGCCGGGGGAGAGATTTGAGGAGGAAAAACCAAACGAGGCCGTTGGCCGGCGCGCGTCCTGGCGCAGGGCTGCAGCGCGCCGGCGGGTCCGGCCGGCAGCTCCTGGCCACCGGCCTGGGGCACCCGTCAAATTCTGCCTGCGTCAAGCAGCCGTGCCACGGACACGTCCCCTGCCCCGCACTGCCGCCCCCGAGTCACCCCCTCTCTGTCCGGCGCCCCGTCCCCATCGCAGGGGGTCGCGCACCCAGGGAGGGTGCTGGTGGTCCATCCATCCTTCGGTGGCAGCCCGCTTTCCCGGCGCTCGGAGCACCGCGCGCCCCGGGGCGCCGCTGCGGGAGCCGGGCGGCTGGGCCAGCGCCAGGCTCTGCCGCGGGAGCCGGGTCGGGGAGCTCCGGCTTTTCCGCACGGCCCCGTTCCCAGCGGGGCTGCCAGCACGGGCAGCCGACCCGCGGCCCCCGGAGCAGCTCGCTCTTTGGGAGAGGAGGGCGGCTCGCCCAGCGCAGCCCCCGCGGATCCCAGTCCTGCCCCAGCATGGCCCAGTGGTGCTGCTTGTACCCAGGAGATGGCAGCAAACCCACGCGCCGAAACCAGGGACGTCGGGGACAAAATCAGGGGCACAGACCCCTCTAGCTCAGCTATGGTTGTGGACCCTGCACGCCCGGACCCTGCGCGGAGGGTACCACCGCCGGAGCGGCAACAGGCAGGGGGACAGGCGGCATCTCCGGCCGGAGAACAAACACCCCGAGCCCGGCCTCCGGCGAGGGGCAGCCCCAGCCTGGGCTCGTCCCCGGCTCTGCCCTCACCGCTCTCCCCGCACGGGTGCCACGTTCCCATCAGAGCAACCCGGGGAGAGGGAGCTGGCTGGGCACGGCATCCTTAAATCCCGCACGGGTCTAGGATGGCCACAACCGTTTGCTTCCCTTTTCCTTCCCAATTCCCTTCTGGCCCCTTGGCAAACCCGCTCGTGGCGACGGCCGGGTGCAAGCGCAGCTCCCCAGCAGCCGGCACGGGGAGGAGAGGGGCGACGGGAGCAGCAGCGAACGCTCGGCCAGAAACTCGCCGCGGGGCTGAGCGCCGCCGCGGGAGATGCTGCTAGGACGTCCGGCCGCTTCCTGACCCCCAGCAACGGGCTCCTCTCGGAGAAAATCCCCCCCCAGCCAGCTCAGCGCGGCCGCGGCTCACGCACGCAACGGGAACGTCGGTCCGGCGCCTCCCCGACCTCTGCCCTCTCGCTGCCGCTTTTCTGCCCTTTCCCCAAAAAGCTGCATCTGCCGCTCATTAAAGGCTGAAGGAAGCGTCTTTCCCCGAGGAAGGGCCAGCGCCCGCCGTGCACCCCGGGGCCAGCGCCCTGCCGCCCCGCGACGCTCATCTTCCAGCCTTTCCCAGCGCCAAAGCGGGCAGGATGGGGGTCCCTGCCCGCAGCTCCCTGCCCTCCGGCGCCCAGTGCCGCCGAGCACCGTGGGGACGAGCTCCGTCCCAGGGGACACAAAGGAGACACGGGTGGACGGGGACACTCGGATCTTCGCCCGCGCCGGCCCGGAGCCCGGCGTCCCCTCCCGGCACCATGCCCCGAGGCCGCCCCGACCCCACTCGCCCCTTACCGGTCTCCTTTCGACCTGCGTTTCTGCAGGTTCTTGCCCTTCGGTCTCCTCTCGCTGCCGATGCAGAAGACGCCGCCCGGGCCGGTCACCCGGATGGACTCCAAGCCTTTGGATGACTTCTTGAAGGTGAATTCGACAGCTTCGCCCTCCTTGAGGCTGCGGAAACCCTCCATGTGGAGCTTGCTCTGGGGGAGGCGAGGAAAGGAGGGGGTGAGCGCCGCGCCGGGGCCGCGGCAGGACGGCCCCTCCAGCCGACGCGCCCCCCTGCCAGGCCCTGGTTTTGCCGACGGACATTACCTGGGGCGCAGCCACGGTGCAGAGTGGCGCTGAGCCCCTTGCTCCTGGGCCCGCGACGAGCCCCAGCCCTGCAAGCATCGTCCCAGGGTGCGAGGAGCATCGAGGTCTCCCCCGTGCCTGCCCCCCCCCCCCGCTTCTGCCCCAGCCAAACGATGGCAGCCGGCTCTTTGCTGCCCTCCGCGCGCACTTCGCGCCTCCCCGCGCAGGGGCAGGACCCGCGCGACACAGAGCGAGCCCCCTTGCACGCGTGCAATGGCAAATCCGCTGTAAACCGCAGAGGATATAATACGCTGGTGCAGAAAGCGGGGCCCTACGGGAGGCGTTTGCTCGGCCCTCCCTGCTCAGCTTCCCAGAACAATGAGGAGCTTTTCTCTGGGGCCCGAAGGCTGCGCTTTCCCGGTGTGACCTGGCGAGGCTGTTATCAAAAACATGGCTCTTCTGGCCTTCGCTCACCCCAGGTCTGCAGTCCTTTCGCCCGAGCATCCTTAAACAGCTGCTATGCTGAAGCCCGACGCCACTCGCCCTGGGGTCCCAGCTAACCCCAACCGGAGCATCGCTTTTGCTGCAGCTCTGCTCAGTTAAAACCCTTTAAATGCCCCCCCCCCCCCAAATTAAGCAGCTGTTTAGCCCGGGATCATCTGTGCTGGCTGCATCCCCTTTCCTTCCTGGGACCACCACACCAGTCAACACCCCAAAATCAAACTCGGGAGTTCAGAAAGACCCAGATCGGGCTTGAGTGGGGGGGGGGGCTCCGCTTCGTTTGAGGGGGGCAAAGCAGGGCGAGTAAAGAGCGCAGGGGGCTTTGCCGGCAGAGGAGGAGCAGCTCCACCTCGCCGGGCCCGGCGCAGGCAGCTCCGCTTCGCGGCCGAGCCCGGCGGGCTGCACCGCGCCGCGCCTGCCAGCAGGACCCTGCTTTTTATGAATGGAGCCTCTCGCCCATTCATGGGCTCCTGAGTCACCGTCACGTGGCGCCGCCGCCCGCTCTTCCCGCGGAGCCGGGCGCCGCTGCCCGGCAAGGGCGCGCTGCAGCCCTCGCCCCTTCCAGCCCCGCGGGGAAGCACCCCGAAAAAAGCAGGGAGGGGGGAAACAGAGTCGTCGGTGGGGCTTTTTTTTTTTCCTTCAAGTGGGCTCCTCCAGGATGTGCCTGTGTCCGTGGGCAGGGGAAGGGAACGGGAAGGCTGGAGAAATGACCCCAGAGGCCCTTTTTATAGCGCTTTTCTCCTCCTTTCTTCCCCAAGCCTCTCCCAGGGCTTTGCCCGCTCTGGTCCCTGGGGCCCGGCTCCGGGTCGGCCAGACCCGGCTGGCTGGGGAAGGAGAACCACTCGCGGGGCCAAGCCACCCGTCTGCCCGCTGCGGAGGTTCGGGGCGAGCCAGGCTCCCTCGGACGGGATCACACGGAAACCTCGGCTCTCCGACCCGCTCCCGCTCCAAAACCAGCGCCGAGCCACGAGCCCCCTGACGGAGACGCGTCGGGGTCTCGGGCCGCAGCACCGCACTCTGCCCGCCCGGGGCCGGTTCGGACAGCCCCGTCACCCCCGCCGAGTGCTGCTCGGCTTCGCCCCGGCGCTCAGCGCCCCAGCAGGCGCCCAGCCCCAGCAGCGCCTTCACCCTCCGCCAGGCCGGCTCCGAGCAGGAGCTTCGCGTCCGTCCGGCAAAGAGCGGCAGGCGCCGGGCTCAGCGCCGGCACGAGCCCGGCTTCGCCCCCGCCGAGCCCCGGCACGGGCAGCGAGCGTCGCCTGGGCCGGCACATCCGCCCAGCCCGGGGGGGGGGCGAGGAGGGGGCCGCGCTTCGCTCCCCAGCCCGGGGCGGGGGGGGGCACCCCTGCAGGACGGGGTGGGGGGGCGAGAGGCAGCCGCCTCCCGCAGATCCTTATCGGAGGTGTTTAGCGCCGCAGCCGGCCCAGCTGTGTTTACACTAGCGGAGATGAAAACTGCCAGGCGCTGGCCCCCCTGCTCCGGACCCCGGCACCCAACCACCCCTTGGGGCAGCTCGCGCCCACGGGACGTCCCGACCCAAACGGCCGTGGGGCGCGCCGGTCTCGCCCCCACCCCGCTTCGGCAGGGCCGGCGAGGAAGAGGAGGGCTGAGGCAGAAGCGGCCGCAACGTGACGGGGAAGCTCTTTATTTTCCCGGAGCAGGCGAGGATGGCAACCGCCTCCTCGGCCCCCCGGCCCCCTCCGCCAAAAGGCCAAAGGAAACGCCCTCTCCCCGGGGAAGGAGGGGGGCAGCGGCCGGGGCGCCCCAGCGCTCCCCCCGCCGCGGCCTTTTGAAGTGAGCTGCGAGTGGCTGGTGGTCCCCGCGCATCCCCCCTGCCCCCTTCCCAAAACACACACATTGCTGGCATTCCTCTGTTATCAGATAGGTAATCAAACTGCAGCCCATTGAATTAGCTGCATACCTCCTGCATCTGAAAGGAAGGGGCCCCGAGCCCCCGGCCCGCACCACACACAAAGCGGGAGCCTTCCCAGGCCTCCCCCCCCCCCCCCAAAAAATAAAGAGAGGAAGGGGGGGGGGATTGGAGCGAGAGCCCGGCGCGGCCGGCGAGGGGGCGCGCAGGGAGGGCCCCGCTCGGAGCCGCCACCGGGGCCGGCCAGCGAGAACAAAGGGCTGTCGCTGTCCGCTGCTCGCGCCGGGCAAATTCCAGGAGTTCCAGGCCCCCGGCGGGGGGAGGGCGGCCGGGGCGCACGCGGCCTCGCCGACCCCCGCGCCGGGCAGAGCCGGCCGCCCCTCCGCCAGCCCTGCTGCCCGGCCTTAACACCCAGGAGCGGGTCCCGGGTGGCTTGGACGGGAGCGATCCGGCCACTGGGAGCCCGCCGGGTCCCGCTGCCGCAGTGCCAGGGTTTCAGGCCCGGCCCCACGGCGGCTGCATCCCTTGCAGGGCATCCGTGCGGGCCGGGTCGGTCCCTTGGGGATGGTTTTGGTGAGGGGTGGCGTAGCAGGACCCCAGGCTCTCTTCAGGGCTGGTGTTACAAAGCAGCAGCATCCTCACTATAAAAACCACGTTTAAAGGGTATTTCAGCTCAGCCACTTTGCTTGCCATCATTAGGATCCAGAGTTAACCAACGGGGCGAGGAGCGGCAACACAGGCTGCTCCCCGCCAAGGGGCAGCCCCTGCCGCCCCTTGGCCGGGCCGCCCTCGCACCCCCGCTTTCGTCCGCCCCGGCCCCCCGCGACTCCGCGGTTATTTGCCGCGGACAAAGGCCGAGGCCAGCCCCGGCCCCGAGGTGCTCTGCAGGCGAAGGACGGGCAGCGTTTGGCCACCGAGGAGCCCAGGCGGCCCCGCGGGTGCTGCAGGGGCTTGGCCAGCCCCGGGTCACCATTGTCCCCGCGGCCGCCCCGGACCCCCAGGCGCTGGGGCAGCGCCGCACAAGGCCACATTATTCCCGGGCAGCCCCGGCCGGCCGGTTCATCAAACCACCTTTGTGTGCCGAGGGGCCCGGGGCAGAGCAGCCGCTCCATCGCCCCTCTTATCTATGCATGAAAACGGCATCGCTTTCAACCTAAATCCCTCGGAAAACAGGCCGGCTTCGGATGCCGAGTTCAGAGCGGCTCCAGGAGCGACGGCGAGGCTGGGGGAGCGGCCCAAGGCAGCGCCGGGCACGGCGGCCCTGGGAGCCGCTGCCCCCCAAACCTCGGCTCCCCGCAGCGGCGCAGCGTCCCCGCAGAGCCGAGGGACGCCGGCCCCGGCGCACGCAGCCCTGCTGCCCGCGGTGGCCCCACGCGCCGTTTCCAGCCCGGCTGCGGGAGCTGCGTGATTTTTGGAAGGGGGCAGCTCTGCTGGGGACGCCACCGGCCACAGCCCCGGGGGGGAAATAACCCCCTGCAGCATCTTTTAGCAAGCGCAGGGTTTTCCAGCACTGGGGGGGGCACCGAGCGATGACCTAGCGCACCCTGGCACGAGGCCGGCGGGGAAACGGCGTTTGCAGCCGGCGTGCGTGCCGCGGCGTTGGCGCCCGCCGAATTCCCTGCGCCTTGCCCCCGGCATCGCTTTGCCGGTTTTCCCCGGCGCGGGGGCAGCGCGCTCGCTGCCTGCCGTTCGGCGCCTCGTCCGCGTCCAGGGCGCAGCGGGAACCAGCTCAGATGCTCGGCCTGGGAAGAGGGTCCTGTTGGGCCCGGAGGGCTTGGCGCAGAGCCCCGCAAGTCCCCCTCAAACTTTCCTGCTCCCTCCAGTCCTGCCCTCTCGCGCTCTGCAGCGACGTCCTCGGGAGCTTTTCCTCTTATTCCAATGCAATCAAAATGAAGTTACTCTCCTGCCACGATACAGGTTTAGCTCTGCTTACCCTTTATTTTCTTACAGGGAAGCAAATCAAATCAAACTCTAGATACTGCTTCCGAAGACAAGCCTCCGCCGGGGTCCAACGCGTCCCTTCGGCCGCCCTCCACCCGCCGCTTCCGTTTGCTCCATTTTATTTTTAACCGCCCCTGACGTAGCCAAACCCTCGCTCGCTTTCCGGGCAGGACCCGGCTCGGGGGCAGGCTGGGAACACCCGGGGCCACGGGGCAGCTAATTAGGATCAGCTGCTGCATATTAATTTCATACTCCCAAATTAACTACCCAAGCAAAGCGGGTTCGCGCATGCCGGAGCGGCCGCGCGCCTTCCCGGCGGCGCCGAGCTCGCGAGCCGCGGCCGAATCGGTTATCGGGGCTTCGGATGCGGTTTAGCCTTAAGAGGAGGTAAACGGGCGGGAGGAGAGGCAGGGAAGGGGCTCGGCGCCGCGGGTCCAGCCGGGCCCTTCCCAAACTCGCGCCCCTCGCCCCAGAGACGGGGAGAAATCCCTCTCGTTTGGGCCGTTTTATCTGGGCGACCGCGGAAGGGTGTTTTCTCTCCCTGCCGTCCCCCTGGGGCTGGGGGAAGGGATGTGCCTGCAGCCATCAGTTAATCTTTAGACAGAGACAGGGGGCTTTTTTTGTGCGCGCGGCGAGGGCGGAACGAAGCCGCTCTCCCCGGCGGCCGGGCGCGGGACCCGGCCCCACGCGGTTTTACGCCAGCGGTGATTTTTAAAAGCAACCAAAAAACAAAAAAAAATTTTTTGCTCCTGCCTCCCCTCCCCCATTAAAACAAAAGTGCATTTCGACCCCAAAGGACCCTTTCCAGGCGGGACACGTTTAATGCAGGCAGGGATGGGGCTGGCGGCACCCCCAGGGCGCTCGGCGGCACCCGGGACGCCCACCCCACCGGCGGCCCGGAGCAAAACCGGACTGCGGGATAACCTGGCCTCGAGCCCTCCCGGGGGGCAAACGGAGGAAGGTCACACAGGCAGGGAGGGGGGCAAGAAAAAGGTATCAAGTCTCCCGTGCCCACGTAGGAGCCGTCGGTCCGCTGCACCCAGCCACTTGCCCAAACGGCAGCAAGTCTCCCAATAGGTTCCCGCGGCCCCGCTCGCGGGGGAAACCCGGCCCGGGGCGGGGGGGGGGGCTGCGCCAGCCGGCTCCCGCGGGAAGCCCGGGCTATTCCCGGCCGCCCCCGGAGCCGCCAGCTAGGACCCAGCTCCCCGCCGCTCCCGCAAGGGCAAACGCTGCTTCGCGCTCAGGAACGGGTCCGGCCGAAAGCACGCGCTCTTAAAAACCTCCCGTTCGGGTCGCTTCTCAGCGGGACCCCTCCGGGGCGGCGCTGGGCGGCCGCACGAGCTGGGGTGAACCGCCAGGACGCGGGTCCCCGCCGCCAGCCTTAACCCCGGTGGCCTTGTTCCCCGCGCAGCAAAGCGGGGATAAAGCCGCCCGCCGCCTCCCGCGGCTCCGTCCAGGGCTCGGCGCCTGCCCCGAGCGCCGCCAGGCTCCCGGCCGCCTCCCCAGTGCGCCCGCGCCGGCTCCCCGGCTGTTATTCTTTCTAGGATTAAGCAGAAAGGCAGGACGGACGTCCGAGGCCGGCTTCCTGCCGCGCTCCCCCGCGGCGGCCGAGGCCAACAGGACGAGATGCTCCCGCGGAGGCCACGTCCCGACCGCGGCAGGTCCGACCGCATCCGCCTCGCGGGACCGGGTCACCCCAATGCCGGGGACCAGACCCCCGCAGCCCAGAAGCTCCCCTGGCCAAGGGCACAGGGAGGGCTGAATAAACCAGCTAAAAAATCACCTTTTTCAAGGATTTAGACCTGCCAGGTTGAGGAAAAGCCCCAAGACACGGTGCCGGATGGTGCGTGGCTCCATCCCAGCTCGCGCGGGCTCCCCCGGGCCTGGGAGCAGCGCAGCCCCCCGGGGACGGGCAGCCCCTTCCCCTCCGGCGGTCGAGGCATGTGGGAAAAGGGACCCAGATTCCTGCCCTCTTCCTCTTTCCCGGTTTGTCCTTGCCGGCGGCCGGGGCAGCCCGATCCCCTGCAGCAGGCAGGGCCCAGCGCTGCCGGGACGCTCCGGTAACCGGACGCCCAGGGCAGAGGTGTGAACCCTGGGGCTGCATCCCCTGGGGTAAAACACTGCAGTTTTGGGGTTTTCACCAGCACCAGCTGGATTTATACCGGCTCGAGACCCCCCAGCCCCTTCGTGGGTGCTGCTCGGGTCTCGGCATCCCCAGGACGACCTGCTCCTCCAAGCTTCACCACCTCTGTCTCCTCGCAGCCCCCAAATGAATCTATCTCCAGTGACCAGGGGAGGCATTTTAACCCAAATGCCTCATTTTTGGCTCACAATGAGAGGGAAAGGCAGCCCTGGAGGAGCCCTGTTAGTCTCCTGTCCTGCCGAGATTTTAATCTCTTTGTGATCAGATAAAGGGCGAGAGAGATGGAGACGCGCTCCCCGCAGAGAAGGGCCATTCAGACCTGGTTCCTGTAATAAAGTGATTTAATAGATCTAAAGAGGCCAATTCCCTTCTTTCTCCCACGATTACTTCCTGTGGGTCATCATTCACATATGTAAATGAAGAGGGGAAGGAATGGGTTATCGGGGCTCTGTTAAACCCGAATGTCTGGTTTGGGGCACCGCGTGCGGCACCCTCAGCCCGGCACCCCCAGGCCCCACCGCCCCCCCGCAGCAGAGTTTGGCTTTCGCCCTTCGAGGTCTGGCTCGCTCCCCGGGCAGCGGAGTCGGGTGCCGGCCCTTCGGCAGAGCCTCGATGCCCGACTCGGGGAGCAGGGGCAGACCTGCCCGCTCCCCCCGCCAGGCTCCCGTGCCGGTTTGCTCCCTCTCCCCAGGACGCCGAGGATGGCACAGCCTGGGCTGGTTTCACCCGCGGCTCAGCCGCCGGAGAGAAACGACTTTCCACCGGTAGCAGCCTGGGGCTGGATTCGAGCCTGGTCTCGAGACGAACGGCTCTGCTGATGGTTCCCCGTATGGGCAAACCTACGCGAAAGCATGCCGCCCTTCGCTGCAGGCGCACGGGGCGGCCACACACGCATCACCGCTCGGACAGCGCATGCTGCCTTCCCGGCTCCTCTCCGACACCAGAAACCACCCGCACGGTCCTGCGCGCTCGCTGTGCTCCCCGAACGCACCGAGCCCCCCGCGTGCCACCGGCCGCCAGGGTCGGGGCTCTCCAGGTCCCGGCCGGGGAAGCTGCTGGTTTGCGACCTTCCCCTGGGTGCCGGGACGCACCAGGCAGAGGCAGCCCGGCTTGTTCCCTTTTCCTGCAGAAACGCGAGTAAGAGCAATCGGAAACCTCGACTCTCTGGGGGCAACAGACCCAGGGGAGACTCCTCCGGTTGGCGCTGGGTCACGCCAAATTGCACTGACATGCAAAGCCCCATTTGCTCCCTGCAGGGAGGACCCGATGCTGCGGCGACTGCCTGCAGGGACAGCGGGGCTGTGTGCGCTCCCTCGGCCGATTTGGGGCCCTTGCTCACAACTGGAGCCACGTTTAGGGTCCGGGATAGTAGCTGCTACAAAAGGTGTTTTCTTGCCACGGCTCACCATGCTGCAAATGAAGGAAAAGGGATGCAGCTCTCCCACGTTTGTTCACTTGCTAAATTAGTCCAGGCGGGACAAATCCCATGTGGCTGCCCCCAACCGCACCAAGGAAAACACCTGTGTTTGCTCTGGAGACACCCGTGCCCCTTGGCCAGCGCTCGCCGTGCTGCCCAGCCCCGACGGCCGCCGCTTTCCCACGGGGCTCGCGCAGACCCGGGGCTCTCGGAGAAGGGAGCCAGCGCGTTCGGCGCAGCCACGTTTCCAAGCAAGCCCGACGTCTCCCTCCCGCGCTGCCCAGTGCTTGCCCGATGGCCCCGATTTGGGCACCGTCTTCCAGCCCGTTTCCCCAGCTCCCCCCGACTCGGGTCTCAGCTGCTGCAGGCAGCACCTTCACCCCCGAAGCGGCAATTCCCCTTAGCGCAGGGGCAGGATCACAGAGCAGATGCGCGCGGGGCTTCTCTGCTCAGAAAGGTGCTTGCAGCTCAACCCCGACACAAGACCGTCACTACTATATGCTACTATATGTTATATGCATTAGATAGAAACTATAGGGGCACGTGTGCGACCCCACGTGCCTTTGTGCCAGCCGCAGCTGGGGCGACCACAGCTAGGAAGTGCCCCTCCATCCCCATACAGGGGAGCAGGGCAAGTTTCCAGCAGGACTTTTGTCCCCCAAGAGCGCAGCACGGGGACCGAGCACACGTCACCGCGTTAAAGACCATTTTGTTCCTCTAATTCCCAGGGCCAGCGTCCCAGGGCCCCGAGCAGAGTCAAATCCCCCCTCGAGGATGAGCCACCAGCTGGGGAAAGTCCCATCTCTCCTGCCTGCCCGGCTCAGGGCTCCCAGGATCTCGCACCCAATGCTGGGGGGGGGGGGGGGGGAGAACAGACAGCTCTTTCCCCTTGCCAGCATCCCCCCTCCAGCATGTGCCGCTCACCCTCTTCTCAAGCCGCTGGGCACCTGCTCCCCCCGGATCAGGGCCCCTCGCCCCGCTCTAAAGGGCTCCCCAGGGAACCATGATGAGAAAATGAAATCGCTCCGGGATCAGTTTACAGGGCCGGTCCCTGGAGATGAGACCCGGGCTGCGGAGGGGCGACCGCTGTCCCTGCCCTCCCTCTCTCATCAGGCTGAGAGAGAGGCAGGGGCTGGGGGGGGGAAGCCCCAAGCCTGAGGGGTCCCCAGCTCCCCCGGGGGATGCTGGCATGGGGGGGGCAGTTGCCTCCTACGGAGGCAGCATAGGGGTCCCCATCCTGACCGGCATCCCCTGGGGGTGCCAGGGGCTGCACCCCCTTTCCTCCCCCCGGGCAGGAGCCGTCCCCGCTGCCGCGTACCTGGTGCACGAAGACATCGACAGGGGAGTCCAGCGTCGCGCCGCCCTTGGCGGTCATGGAGAGGAACCCGAAGCCCATGCGGACGTTGAACCACTTACAGATGCCGGAGCCGTGCAGCAGCTGGGGCTCGTTCTCAGCCTTGGGCGAGTCTCCCGCCGGCTCCTCGCCCGTCTTCGCACCTGGGGACAGACCCATGAACCGGCTGAGCTGAGGGGCCGGGGGAGCTGAGGGTCCCCGCCAGCTGCCCCATCCAGGCCCCGGGACCCCCGAGCCTCCCCTCGCAGCACGGCTGCTGCCTGCCTGCCCCGGAGCCCCAGGGAGCCGGCAGCGGGGGGAGCGAGCACCCCTGGAGGGGCCAAATCCTGCTCGGGTCCTGCAGGCTGGCATGCAGGGAAAAGGCACCCCGCCCCATCCCCAAAACAGAGAGATCAGCTCTGCCTCCGTGTGCGCGCAGGGATCGCTCCAGGAGCCCGAGGAGAGGAGAGCAGCTCCTTTCGGCACGACCCGGGCAGTGCCGGGCTGGCAGCCCCTAAGTCCATCCCTCCCTCCCCAAAAAACCCCCACAAACAAACAAACAAAGCACAAAAAAGGAAAATCTCCCCCAAAATACCAACCCGAAATCACCCCGTCCCCAGCAGACCACGCTGGAGAAAGTAGCTCTATTCCCCCCTCCCAAATCAGCAGCCATCCGGGCACAGCAGGAGCCCCCGGTTCAAAACCGACCCCGGCATCCAGGGTCAGCCCCAAACTTCTGGGCTCATCCTGGGACGGGGAGGGGGGGGAAGGAAAAAACAAAACAAAACCCCCAAAAGCCCAAAGCGCAGCCCTAGAGCTGAGGCAGCAGGGCGCAGGGCGCCGGCCTCGCTGGCAGGGCGCAGCGGGCCCAAGCGGGCCGGGCTGCGCGGGGGCCCTGCGGCCGGGCCGCGATGGGGTTATTAATAATCGCGGAGCCGAGGCGGGCTGCGACAATAATATAACTTAACCTGCAAACTGCTGGTTGGAAACAGACCCCATCCCGACACTCGCTTGCAAATTCCGAGCTGTGGCTGTTACCGCCTCCTCCCTCCTCCTCCTCGGCCAGCTTTGAGGGTATCAGCCCAGCCAAAAAAAAAAAAAAAAAAAAAAAAAGAAACCAACAAAAAAAAAACCACAGCTTAGACCCCGACAGGAGGGAGCCGGGAGAGGTTTGACTCCATCTTCACTCCAACAATAGGGGTGGGAGGGAGCGGGAGGGTTTTTTCAAAGGCTCCCAAATTCTCGGAGACAATAGCGGCCCCCGCCGCCCCCGCCCGCCTCGCAACACCCCGGCACCCACCCGCGGGGCCGGGGGGCGCGGGGCCCCCCTCCGCCATCCCGCCGCGCCGGCCCTGCGCCGCCCGCCCCGCCGCTCCGCGGGTTCGAGCCCGCCCGGGGGGCGCCCGCCCTCCCCCCCCACGTGACCCTAATTAACCCCCCCCCCCTCCGCGTTAATAGCGATACATTCCGGGAGGGATTTGGGGAGGGGGAGGTTCTCCCCCCCCCCCCGCTGCTCCAATCAGGGCGAGGCCACCTGTCAAGCCGAAGAAATGACCCCCCCCCCCCGATGCGCTAAGGCCGTGGGACCCCCCGGGGGGGGGGGGGGACGGAGTTTCCCCCTCATTTCTCCACGCTTCCCCCCACCCCCGCGCAAGCGAAGCCACCTGCGACCCGGGGGTCCCCGGGGACACCCGCCGGGGTTGGCCCGGGACAACCGGGCCGATCCTGCCCTGGCAGCCGGGCACCCGCGGGCCCTTCGCCCCCGGGGGGGAGAGGGAAAAAAAAAAAAAACCCAAACGGGTGGGAAAAACTCGCAGGTCCGCGGGGGGCTGCGGCCGCTTGCCGGCGGCGGGGCCGTGCGCTCCGTCGGGCCGGGCCCCCCGCGGACCTGAGCTCACCCCGGTGCTGCGCCCCCAGCCCTCCTCGGGCCGGGCAGCCCTCGGGGCCCGCGACTGCGGCCGGGGGTGGCGGGGCCCCCGCGGGGCCGCGGGCCGCTGCCCCCCCGCGCCGGGCGGGGACAAAGGGCGAGTGACCAGCGCCTCCATTTCCGGTGGCCAGTGCGGAGCGGACAATGCCCCGCTCGCCATCCGGCCGGGCCCGGCGGCGGAGGGACAGCGCCGCCCGCCGCCGCCGCCCCGGCCCGGCCCGGCCCGCAGCGCGCTGCGCCCACGCCGCCGGGCGGGTGGTGGCGACGCGTGGGCTGCCCCCACGGCGACACCACCCAGCACCGCCCCTCCAAGCCAAGCAGGGGCAAACGGGGAGAGTCCCCTCCACCCCCGCAAACGCCCCGTGGGGAGCCGTATCTGCGCTGCCCCGGCGTTGCCCCACGCGGGACTCCCAGCCGCGTGGGCCCCGTTTCTCCGGCGAGCAGCGGGGCACACCCTGCTTGCTAGGTTGGGCACTCTAGGGGGGCGGCGGGACCACCCTGCCCACCCCCTCCTCCGGGCCCCCGATCCCGCGTGGGGACCCCCGCGCGGCGTGGGGGCGCCGCCCGCCCCGGCGTCCGCGCCGCCGGCCCTGGCCATGGTGCTGAAGCGCCGCCGCTCCCTGTCCAGGGTTCTGGGGGCTCCCGCCCTTCCTCCTCCTCCTCCTCCTCCTCCTCCTCCTGGCCCGCACAGCCATCGGGGGCAGGACGGACCCGCCGAGCCCCCCCGCGGCTCGGCCTCCCCCCTTCCCTTCCCGGCAGAGCTGAGAGGCTTCGCCGCGCTCCGACAAGTGAGGTTTGGGGCCAAAAAGGAGCAGCCGGATTTTTATTTTTGTTTTTCATTTTTTCTTTCCCTGTGTCTGCAGCCCTGGGAAAAAAACGGGGGGGGGGGGGGGGGGGCTGCGACCTGCCACAGCGGAGATGAACCAGAGAGAGATACTTGTGGAGACAGGAATTGCCTGTTATCAGCACTCAGCAGGGCTAATAATGGTTCAGGGAAGTTCTCGGGTTGTCCCTGCGCTTTGGGCCGATGCCACGGGGACGGGCGGGGCAGCGGGAGCTGCCAAACCTCCCGATTCAGCACACCAGCCGCAAGGCAACCCCCCCACGAGGGTTCGCGGGGGCGACGAGGACGCGTCCGTCGGGCGCGCCAACGAGCCCCCCCGCCCCCCCATTCTCATTCTGCGCGGTCCGGACACTAATGACTTCTGGTTATTACCGAGCAGTGACGCGGGCCGAGGCTCCCGGTGGCACCGGCCCCTGCGGCGCCGCCTCGGCCCGAGCGGAGCCCGCTGCGCCCCCGGGCTCCCCCCGGCCCCGGCTGGAGGCTCCCGCCGGCCCGGCCCGGCCCGGGGAGCGGCGGGCGCCGCGCTGCCTCTGGCACCCTCTCCCGGCCACGCAGCGGCAGGCCAGCCTCGGGTTCGTCCTCCTTTTGCTGGCTTGCTTGGGATAATTTGGAGGAAAGAAGAAAGAAAGAGAGGAGAGGAGAAAAAAAAAAAATTGAGGGAGACGCTTCTGTGTCTTTTCCTCCCATCTCTCCTTTCCTGTTTCCTCCTCTTCGCTCTTTCCTGCCGGGCAATTTCAGTTGTGCCACACACACCGTCTGCACAATTTGCTCCTGCGCTTTGCTCCTGTTTCACCCCTGGAAGCAGTAAAGCGAAAAAGCCCGCAAGCAAGCCCAGACCCCAGGGGGGGATAACAGGCAACTCCCCCCCCCCACCGTGTTTGTGGGGCTGGGATCAAGGTTTTCCGAGCAGCCCTGAGAAGCATCCCCCACAGCTCTGCACCTTCTGCCACCAGTGGAGGTGACACCGAAACGCCAGCGGCTGCAGGAAGCCCGCCTGGGGACGGACCCCGCCGTGGACGGAGGGCATCCTGGGGCAGGCAGGACATCCTGTAACGCAGAGGGCAGACGGAGGTGGGCAGAGCTGCAGAGCAGCCGGGCGGCTCGCTTGGGAAGGATGTGGCAAGGAATCAGTCCTCGCTTTCTGTGAAACTAATCCTTTGGAAAATAATCCAGCATTGTGCATCGACTTCCTCCCTCCAGCCACTTCCCGTCTTCTCGCAGCTGATCAGGCGCAGGGCCCGGCAGCCCCAGATGCCTCTTTCCTGCAATTCTGTTCAAACTTGGCGGCAAGTTTCTCAACGGCCGCCGATTTGTGCCCGGTCGCCGTGACCGGCTCTTTCTATAACAGCGCCGCAGCCCTGAGCACGGCAGCTTCCCCGTTACAATAAAACCTGGCACTGCCGAGCCCCTGCGACACAGCCCGCAGCAGAGCCAGCCCAGCCCCGCGTAATATTTGTGTGTGTGGCGTATTTGTTTTCGGGGCCTGTTGAATGGCGAACGTGAAAGGGAAGGGGAGTCCTTCCTGTTCTTTCAGAGCCCGTCGCTGCGCTCTGCTCTGCTTCAAGGGAACAGCCAGCAAAGCGGCCGCTTTCACAAATAATGGCTTCATTAGATTGAAAGAAGTGGACAGTGACCTCTCCGAAATGGACTTTCTGACCCCTGCTGACCTTTCGCCCTCGCTCTGACAGCCTGTAAATCTTCCCCCTCGCGGCAAGGCCGGGGCGAGCAAAGCGAGCGCCCCGCCGGAGCGCGGTGCGCCCGTCCCGCTCCCTGCCCGCGCCGGCGCGAGCCCAGCTGCCCGGCGGGGCGGGTGCCCGACGCGCTGCTGCCCGGGGGTCCCGGCCCGCTCTGCCCGGCTGCGGGCAGGGGTCTCCCCGCTCCCAGCGGGATCAGGGCCTGGCAGCGCGTACAACCCGGGTGCACGGCTGGGCGAGCCACAGCTTTGGCCAAAACGGGGACTGGTGTCCTCTTTTCCCCCGCAAGCCAGAGCTGGGACGGGCTCAGGGGAGCAGGAGGGACCTGGGCACTGGGGAACGGGGTTATCAGCGCGCCACGGGCCCAGGAGCCCCTTGGTGGGGGTCTCGCCCTGGCGATCACCGGCTCCGCGCACCGGGAAGGTGCAGCACAGCTCACCGCGCGCGCTGCCCGCCCGCCCGCAGGCTCGCGTGGGGCACGTCAGCCCCTGGGGCTCCTGCAGCTCCTGTCACAGGGCAGACGTGGCCTGATCTGCAGATGGGGAAACTGAGGCATGCTGGGGCTGCACGCTGGGAGCCCCGAGCGTAAGGCAAACCGGTCGACGCGCGGGGCTGGGAGAGGGGGAAGACGGGCCGATGCCTGTGCTGGGCTCCCTGCTCTGGCTCAGCTCTCCGGGCTCCCCCATCTCCCAGCCTGGCACCCATCCCCTGGGCTCTGGTCCCCGGCCGCCAGCCCCGCGCTCCCCAGCGCCTCCCTCCTCCCCAGCCCGTGCAGGGACGCCGCTGACCTTTGGCTACGGAGCAATCAATAACGGAGGCCGCGGAGCCGCTCCTCCCCCCTGCCCTTCCCCCTGCTCCCCCAGTGCCCGCTGCACCGCTCAGCGCCTCTAATGAGCCCCGGCCGTGATTGAGGAACTGTCAGGTACCCCCGGCCGCGGGGTAAACGGGGCCGGGGGCTGCATCGACCCGCCGGAGACACAGGTGTGTTCCCGGGACCGCCGCCACCACCGGGAACCCCCTTCCCCACGCCGCCCTGCACACGCTCCCCGGCACCCGCCGGCGGCTCGGTCCCCCCGGCCCCCGCGTTCGGGGACACGCAGCTCGTCCCCGCCGCGGGCACCGGAGCGCGTCCCCTCCTGCCGCGATCGGGAGCGACGCTCCCCGGGGGCATCGGCTCTTTGTGAGCGAAAGTCGAGGAGGGCGAGGAGCAGGGATTACCGCTGCTGTCTGCCTTCCAACGTGCTTCGCTGCTTTTCTGCGATTTCACTGCATTTTTTTGGACAAGCTGGGAAGATGAGAAATGCGGCGAGGGAGATGATCGCAGCCGGGAAGGATGGGTCGTGCCCAAACTCAGCCTCTCCCCTTTGCATTCCCAGCTCCCTCCGATGACAGCCCTCGGCCAGCAGCGGCTGATTGATTGGCTGGAGAGCGGGGATTGATCAGGATTTCGGCCCCATGCATATTCCTGCTATCTGATAAAGGGAAATCGATAGCTGAAAGAGATATTCCTCGGAGGCCGGCCTCTCCGGAGGCAGCAACCTCGAGCAGATCAAGGCTTGCAAGCCTTTCCTCGCCCCCTAGATCCCCCCAGCCCGGTTCAAGCCCTGCTCCCCCCAATGACAAACCCATGCAGCAGGGCAGGAAAGAGCCGAGGGGCAGGAGAGGGGGCCGGGCTGGCACCGGGGGGACGCAGAGGGGCCGGGGAGAGGGGACAAAGCCTCTGCTCCTGGGTCTCACCTCCCAAAGCATCGGCCGTCCCCAGGTCTTCCTCCTCCTGCTAACACCCTGGCAAAGGGGCTTTTCCTCCTTCTTCTAAGATACAGCGATGCCCCAAAAGCTCTCCTCTCCCCCCCAAGGAAGCAGGGGGGCTCGCCAGAGCTTTCCCGCGCTTGCAAACCCCCTCTGCCCGCCTGGGCCTCCTGGGGAAGCGCCAGGCTCTCCTCTCCTCCCCTGCCCGTAACGGAGGGCCAAGAGCGGGTGGAAAGCCGGGCAGCGGCGAGGACCCCTGGCCGAGGGGATCCTTGGATCCCAAGGCAGAGGAGCCAGCCTCACTCGGCCCGTGCTGGACGCCTCCTGGCCCTGCCAGCTGGGCCTCCTTGCCCGTCTTTCCCCCAGGCTGCAGCAGCTGCCGTCTCGGGTCCTAAGCGGGCCGGGGTCTCGCCTCGCTGCCCAGGCCACCCGGCAAAGCCCCGGGCCCCGCTGCCCCTGCTTTGTGCCTCCCGCTGGCCCCGGGGACCCGGCCTCCCGCTGGGGGTTTGGTGCCGTGGGGGTTTCAGCCCCGCTCCCCCCTCGCCAGCCCGTGCCAGCCAAGGGGGGCGCTGGGCCTTGGCTTTCAGCAGTGCCGCAGCCCCGGGGGTCCCCCCCAGCCGCGGGGCGAGCGGGGCCGGCTGGCGCTCGCGTGCCCCCGGCCAGCTGCCGCTGAGCCGAGTCCTGGCAAAGCAAAGCACTTTCCTTCGGGCAGACGCATCTGCAGCCCGTCACCTCCAGACACCAGCACCCTGCGGAGACATCGCCCCCGGCCCTTCACCGGCGCTGAGGCCTGGAAACTCATTGCAAGCCTGGCAGGAGCTGCCTCCCGCAGGGGCACGGCCGGGGCAGCGCCCTCCAGCCCCCTCCCACCCTGGCGTGCTCCAGCTGCCCCCCATCGTCAGCAACCACACCTGGGGGGGCGAACGGGCACCGGGGCTGAAAAATCCCCTTGAAACACCGCCCGGGGGTGAGCGGGAGGGTCTGGGCAGGCGGCGGCGGGGGCATCCTGGTGGCTGTGCGCCCCCGCAGAGACCCGACGCTCTCGGTGCACGGCAGGGCTGCGGTGAAGCCTGGCAGCGGCGGCTGCTCTCGCCGCTTTCCCACCCGGGTGGCTGCGCGGCAGCCGGCACCCGAAGCCTTTTCTTATAAACGCCCCAGGTTATTTTAAACCGTGGGGCCCTTCCAGGAAACCCCGAGGCGAGAACGGGCAGGCAAGGGGGGGGTGCTTCCGAAAGGCGCCCGCTGGCGGGGCTGCCAGCTGGCTCGGCACTGCCCTGCCAGCATCCCCCCCTCCCCGTGCCATGCCCGGGCCGGCTCTGCGTCATGAGCGGTGCCAGGCCTTAGCTCCGGCGCTCGGCGCCTGCCCCGCGCTGCAGCCCAGCTTATCTCGAGGCATCTGGCGCGGGCAGGGGAGGCGCCAAGGGCTGGCGGGGGCGATGGGGTCCCCGCGGTGCAAACCGAGGGGGGTCCGCACGCACGGCACAGGGGGTCGGGGGGGGCGCGGGGTGGGCGGCCACGCGGGAATCGCGGCGGGGCGTGGGAACGGCGGGAGCGCGCTTTCCTTTGGAAGCCAGCGCTTGCCTCCCGGCCGGCAGCCCCTGGCCCCCCCTTCACCCTGCCCACCCTCCCCTTCCCCGCTGCCCTCCCTCCCTCCCGCGCACCCGCCGCCCTGCCAAGCTGTCCCTGGGCGCCCCACGTCCCCCGGGGCCGGGCACGGGTGCAGAGCCGGGCAGCGGCGAGGACCCGTTTCCCCCCCCCCTTTCCGCCCTCATCGCTATTTCGGTCTCGCGGTCTCGTTATCTCTCAGCCTCCTTTTACTTTTCCTTTCCCTTGGCCTCCTCGGAGCCGCCTTCCCCTTCGCGCCCTGCGCGGAGGCAGCCGGGGTCTCGGCCCCTTCGGCCCCTCTGCAGCCCGGGCCGCGGGCGCCTGCTCCCACCGGCGGGCTACCTGCCCCGTGGGTCCTTCCCAAGGGCGACGAAGTTCCTCCTCTGGCCGGGGCGGCCGGCGACTTTCCCTTTCTGCCACCAAAGGCCTCGGGCCGCGAATAGCCGCAAAGAAAACTTGATTTTTTTGGCAGGCGTTTCGGTACGCGAGGCAGGAGGAAGACAAGCGGGAAAAAAGACGTTTCAGGCTGAAAATCCCGTGCTCCTTCGACCGCCTGCCTGCGCGTCGCGGGTGGCGAAGCCGCCGGCTTCTCCCTTGCGCGTCCCACAAAAGACGGCGGACGAGGGTCCGGCGGCTCCGCGGAAACCTGCAGAGAGCAAGGACGGGGCTTTTCCCGGCCGTCGTTTTACCTGGGGATAGCCGGACGCTGCGGGGCGACCCCGGCTCTCGTTCGGGTTCATCCTCCAGCGCCGACGAAGCTGCGATTTTAAGCAGGGGCACGGCTAGCGCTGGCCCCGGGGTGCCGGCAGCACGGCCGCCGTGGGCGCTGCTGGCAGCGGGGAGGCCGGCCTGGTTCCCGGCTCCCAGCTCCCAGCTCCCGGCTCCCGGCTCCCGGCTCCCAGCTCCCGGCTCCCGGTTCCCGGCTCCCAGCTCCCAGCTCCCGGCTCCCGGCTCCCGGCTCCCGGCTCCCAGCTCCCAGCTCCCGGTTCCCGGCTCCCAGCTCCCAGCTCCCGGCTCCCGGCTCCCGGCTCCCAGCTCCCAGCTCCCGGTTCCCGGCTCCCAGCTCCCAGCTCCCGGCTCCCAGCTCCCAGCTCCCGGTTCCCGGCTCCCAGCTCCCAGCTCCCGGCTCCCGGCTCCCAGCTCCCAGCTCCCGGCTCCCGGTTCCCGGCTCCCAGCTCCCAGCTCCCGGTTCCCGGCTCCCAGCTCCCGGCTCCCGGTTCCCGGCTCCCGGTTCCCGGTTCCCGGCTCCCAGCTCCCGGCTCCCAGCTCCCAGCTCCCAGCTCCCAGCTCCTGGCTCCCGGTTCCCAGTTCCCGGTTCCCAGCTCCCGGCTCCCGGCTCCTGGCTCCCGGTTCCTGGCTCCTGGCTCCCAGTTCCCAGCTCCCGGTTCCCAGCTCCCGGCTCCCGGCTCCTGGCTCCCGGTTCCTGGCTCCTGGCTCCCAGCTCCTGGCACCTGACTCCCAGCTCCCAGCTCCCAGCTCCCAGCTCCCAGCTCCCAGCTCCTGGCTCCCGGCTCCCACCTCCCGGCTCCCACCTCCCGGCTCCTGGCACCTGGCTCCCACCTCCCGGCTCCCACCTCCCGGCTCCTGGCACCTGGCTCCCACCTCCCGGCTCTCCTTCCCTCTCTGGGCTGGGTTTTGCAGCCGGCAGAGAGGTGGCCGCGGAGAGGTGGCTGCGCTCCGGCCCCCGGTTCCCCGCGCCGCCCCGCGAGACGCGTGGGGACGCCGGCACGGCTCCACGGCGGCTCGAGCAGGCCAGGAATCGCTCCGCGCCACGCTTCGTGCCTTGTCCTCGTGCCTCAGGGCTGCAGACCGGTGCCCTTTGCATGGTTCGGGGCAGGATTCGGCCTGAGCTCTGCCTAAAGCCCCGTTTTGTGACGTGCCGGTCCGTTGGGAAGGGGACCGCGGACCCGGGCTGTCCCGCACGGGGGAGAGCAACGCGCCCTCCCACTGCCACTTTGGCTCCGGAGCAGGAGGAAATCCCTGGAGGGAGACGGGGGCGGCGAGCTGCATCGCCCGCCGGACGGGTCCCGCTGTCCTGGCTCGGCCGCGGGAGCCGGGGACGTCTCCGGGGACGTGCCGGACCCCGGGGACGGTGGGCAGCGCCGGCGCACCGAGATCACGGCAGCAGCCCCGCGCGGCCCCCGGAAAGGCGTCAGGGTGCCACGAGCCGGAGGGCGGACGCGTCGCCCCGCCACCCCCGCAGAGCCCAGCACCCCCGGTGCCTCCGCCTGGGGCTCGGCCCCTCACCCGCGTCAAGCCGGAGTCCGGGGGAACGAAAACATACGGAGCAGCTGGGTGGCAGCCGGCGGCCGGGACGCCTCTCCGGGGCCGGGGGAATTGCAGCAGGCGGCGGCCGGCTAGGAAATGCCGCGGGCCGGCAGCCGGAGCACGCCAGCTGCGGCGGGCCGGGCGCGGGCAGCAGCACGCCGTCCTCCGCGGGCGCTCCGGCGGTGGCGGCGGCGGTTAGCGGAGGAAGGTGGACGTTTGGCAGCCGGCTTCAGGGCGCTCCTGGATGCGCCTCTGAGGCGGGAGGCGACGTAACGCGTTTGTCGAGCAGGTCTGGCCAAACCCAAGAAAGTGTTAGCCACCAGTAGGTTTCAGAGTTAACACCCCAGTTGAGGGCAGCCATTCATGTGGTCTCAGGCTGTCAGCCGACTCCAGCAGAGGCTGCTGCCTCTCTTCACAGTTTCTTTAAGGCTCCCCGCACCGCCCGCGGACGGTGACGTTGGCTCTAGCCCCTGGGCCACGCTCCCGCTCGCCGGGGAGCTCCGCGAACCGCTGGCACCCTTTTCCCTGCTCCGTCCGTGCCCTGCTGCCGTCCCGCTGCGCCCGGCCTCCTCCTCGGCCGATTGACCCGAGCGGGGCGTTAGCGGAGAAGCCGGATGCCTGGGGAGGGGGTGCCGGGGTGTTTGGGAGCCAGCTGGGAGCGAGGGCAGGATTAAGGTCCGCGCGGCGTAAACCAGCGCAGGGATTGCGGGAAAGCACCGGGCTCGGGCTCGGATGCATTACGGACACCAGAGCGAGGGGGAATGGCAGGTCCTGGGAGAAGCGAGGGGAGGCTGGGGACTTCCCGGCCGCGGTGGGAGCATCCCCTCCGCCGCTGCGGGACGAGGCCGGCGAGCCCGGGAAGGGCCTGAGCCTGGCGCGGCCTCCCCACGGCGCAGAGGCTCAGCGGCCAGGCCAGCCGCGGCCCCGGCTCTCGGCCCCGGCCTTTCCGCGCTCGGGGGACGGAGGCAACGGCAATTTCGGCAGCGAGCTCCCAGCCACCCGCCGGGCTGCGTGGCGGGGTGCCAAACTGCAGGGAGCCGGGGCCGGACCGGCAAGCGGGTCCCGAGTCGGGCACGGCCGACGGGCGGCCCGGGTGGGAGAGGACGGCGCCTTGCCCCGCTGGGACCCGCTGGACCGCGGTGGCCGGGGGACAGGCGGGACGCGGCCCCAGGGGGCAGAGGACGGCGGCCCCGGCGCGGGCGAGAGGAGCAGAGGTGCCGGCCCCGGGGCTGGGTTTATTAAAGCTAACGCGGTTTTCACCTCCTCCTCTTCCTCCCCGTGGTGCTGCCGGTGCCGAGGCTTCACCTTGCCTCTCCAAATTTAGCGAGGGCCCCCAAACCAGCCGGGTTTCCTGTTCACCGCCTCTCGCCCAGCAGCCACCGGGTCAAGGCGAGCGAGCGGCTCGTCTCGCGTCCTCGGCGCCCGGGGCCCAGGCGCCGCGGCCAGAGCAGGTAGGAGTCCCCGCGCTGCCGCTCCTGGCTCGGGGACGTCCCCCGTGCGCAGGAGTCTCGGCCTTTTCAGCCTCCTTTCCCCGCTTCCCCTGCCGCCCCCGGTTCAATTACCCCAAAAGCCAGCACCCGTCTGTTTTCTTTTGGGTGCACGGTGGGAGCAGGGCAGGGCTCGGAGCCGGGGCCGACGGCACGGCCTTACCAGCGGAGGCCGGTTTCTATTTGGTCCCAGCGGCCACGGTGCAAACTAATCTCATCCTTGCAAACGGCTTTGTCCGGCCAGGGCACCGCTCCTGGCGCCGGGCTCGGGCCCCGCGGTTTGGTGCCGCGGCATCGGCGTGCCCCGGCGCCCGCGAGCCCAGCTCCCGGCAGCTCCCGGCTGCCTCCGCCGCCTTCTGATGCCCCAGCTGATCCCGGCAGCTCCACGTCCCTCGGCCACTTCGCCGGGGCGGCTCGTGCCCGGGCGGGTTTGCAGCAGCGGGGGCCGGGGTGACATCCCCCTCGCCACCGCTGCCACCCTGCTCCACATGCCGGTGCTGGCAACGCTGCCTGCGTCAGGTTCGGGTTTCCTCCGCTTCTGCTGGCGGAGCGCATCCTTCCCGCCGCCTCCGCTGCGTGGGCACGGCGGCTGCAGGTCACAAAAAAAAAAAAAGCCACATCTAGTTGCCCGCAGGCTTTGGCTGTCAGTGTTTGCAAGGCAGAAGCTAAAGGCAGGTTGCAAGGGGCTCAGCGGAGCTCTCTGGGGTACGGCCATGCCCCGGGGCACCGGTACCCCTCTGCCTGCTGCGCCCCGGGGACACGCCAGCCCCGGCTGGGCGCCAGCAGGGCCGAGCGGTGCCCGTGAGCCCTGGGCGCCTGCCGGGACGGCGTCTGGCCGGGCTCTGCAGAGACGGGAGAGCTTGGCCGGGCGCTCGGCACGGGGCACCCGCGGGCGCAGGCCGGCGCTTGGGTGCTCGTCCTCCCTGACCCCAGCCGCCGCGCGGGGCTGCCGGGAGCAGCAGCAGGAGCAAAAGCGATCTCGGTGTCACGAGTCGTCCGGTCTCTCTCCTGCTGTTGCGGGCAACAAATTCCTGCAAAAGGAGCCCGGGGGAAGTTGGTGGGGGGGGGATCAGGGCAGGATCAGGCCCTTTGGGGGTCACTGCTCTCAGCAGGGCGGCTGCGAATCTCTCCTGCTGATAGAGGAGGAGGAGGAAGGAACCGGCCAGGTCCCCGTGACAGGGGCTGGGGCAGCCTGGCCGCGGTGCCCGGGCAGGAGAGGGGCGCCGGGCCGCTCTCGGGCAGCAACGGACCCGGGAATTTGGGGCTGCCCAAATCCAGCCCGGCCAAAGGAAGGGTTTTTCCGCTGCTGCCGGTGCCGGGGCAGAGCCCGCTCGCTCTGCTTTCTCCTTTCTTAGGAGGAAACGAGGTGGCGGCGGCGCCGAGCCTGGGCAGCCCTCCGCGCTCTTCCAAGGGAGCCGGCGCGGTTCGTGCGCCCGCTCTCGGGGCGAAAGCGGCACGGAGAAACCCCGGCACTGCCGGCGGCGGCGGGGGGCCGGGAGGCGAAACCGAGCCCGGCGCCGCGGCGGCTGCGCGCTCCAAACCCAAAACCCCCCGCCGGGTGCCCAGGCTCCGGCAGCGAGTCGGGGACCCCACGGGAGCCCCCCGTCCTCACCGGGGCGGCCTCTCGCTCGGGGGAGCCCCCTGGCCCTGGCCCTCGCTGTTTTGGGGTCAATTTGTTTCGACGGGGACGAATTAGGGCGCGGAGCTGGGAGCGGGGCAGACCGGATGCCGGGGTCCTTCTCGGTGTGTCCGCGGGACGGGTGGTCCCACCGCTGCGTGCTGCAAGCCCGGACACCGGGGTCCTCCTAGGCTCTCGCATATAGCAAGTGCCGGGGCAGAGCTGCCATCACCCGGGAGGCCGGCAGATCCCCCGGGACCGGCTCGCGGGGACGGGAGAGGCCCCGGGCGCCCCGCCGCAGCCCGCGGGGCTCAGCGGCTGCCGTCGCTCGCCCCGCAGATCCGCTCGCCCGGAGGGGAGCCCCGGCGCCTCCTCGACGCCCGTCGCGGCGGCCGGATGCGCTACGACGTGAACCCGGCGCCCGCCTGCCCGACGCAGGAGCCGGCGGCCTGACCCGGCGGCCCGGACGTCTGCTCCGACATGCTGCGGCCGGTGCTGGCCGGCACCCAGCCCGCCGCGGGGTGCAGCCGGGAGCTGGGCCAGCACCTGCGGCACCCGCTGCCGGCGGAGCCGCCCCCCTGGCGCAGTGAGGACACGGCCGCCGGCGGGAAGGGGCTCCTGCACCCCTGGGTGCTGCTCTGCTGTGCGCCTTCCCCCTTCCTCTTTCCATCCTCTTCCTCGCCCGCTTTCATTCCCTTCTTGCTGCCCCGCTAACGTCCCCGTGTGCTCCTCTGCCCGCAGCCTGGGGTGACACGGAGGGAGGTGGTGCAGGGGCCGCCGCGGCCCCCGCCGGCCGCGCGGAGGAGGAGGAGGAGGAGGAGGAGGAAGAGGAGAGAGCTGGTGCCGAAGAGCCGCCCGGAGGCATGGAGCCTGAGCCGGCCGCATCGCCGGCCGCCAGGAACGGGCCCTCCTGCCGGGGCGAGCCGGCGCCGGCGGGGTCGCAGCCGCCCCACGGCACCCCCGGGCAGGGGGCCGCTGCCGAGAGGTGCGGCTCTGCCCCTTCGAGAGCTGCCGGCCCCTGGCACCCGGCGGCCGGCCTCTTCGCCCCCTTCCCGCTCTGGGTGCCCTGGGGTCCCCCGGCCCTGGCGTCCCTCTACGCCTGCGGCCCCCTCCCGGCCGCCCGCAGCCAGCTCCTGCTGGCCCCCTGCCCCGCGCACATGCCGCTGGCCCGGCCGGGCGCCGCGGGGCGGCCGGCGGCGAGGGGGCACCCGCTGCTCGCGGCGGTGCCGCCCTCCGCGGGGCCCTACGGCACCGTGCTGCCTCCCAGCCCGCTGCCCCGGCCGGAGCTCCCGAAGGTGCCGGCTGCTTTTCTCCTGCTGGCCGGCTGCGGAGAGGAGGGGTGCCCGCGGGAAGCGGCCCCCCACGCCGCCCCCCAGCCCGCCGCCCCCAACCCGCTCCCCCAGCGCCACGACAAGGTCAAGTACGACTGCACCACCTGCGGCAAGAGCTTCGGGCAGCTCTCCAACCTCAAGGTACCGCCGGGCGCCCCGGCACCCGCCTGGGTGCGGACGCGCCGCCCGCTAGCGAGGGGGACGCGGCCCCGCTTGCCCCCCCTGCCCCGGGCCGAGCGGACCGACGCGTCGCCCCCCGCCCCGGCGGCAGGTCCACCTGCGGGTGCACAGCGGCGAGCGCCCCTTCCAGTGCCCCGTCTGCGAGAAGCGCTTCACCCAGCTGGCGCACCTGCAGAAACACGGCCTGGTGCACACGGGCGAGAAGCCGCACGAGTGTCCGGTAGGTGCCACGAGCTCGCGGGAGCGATGCCGAAAGGCCCGCGGCGCGCGCCCTGCGCCGAACCCGGCGGCCCGTTCGCCCCGCAGGTGTGCCGCAAGTGCTTCAGCAGCACCAGCAACCTGAAGACGCACCTGCGGCTGCACTCGGGCGAGAGGCCGTACCAGTGCCGCCTCTGCCCCAGCCGCTTCGCCCAGCACATCCACCTCCAGCTGCACCGGCGCCTGCACGAGCGCCGGCGCCCGCCCCGCTGCTCCGGCTGCCCCTTCCTGCACCCCTGCAGCCTGGCCCTGCCCCGCCGCGGCTGCGGCCCCCCGGACCCGCTGGGCCCCCTCGGCGCCGCCACGGAGCCCTTCGCCCTCAGCCTGCAGCAGCAGCAGGAGGAGGAGGAGGAAGGGGGGACCCGGCCCGGCCCGGCCCTCCTGCAGGGCTCGGTGCTGGGGGAGCGGGCGACGGGCCGGCCCGGGCAGCCCCCCGGCCACGCGACGCCCCGCGCGCCCGCTCTGCCCCGCCGCGGCGTCCCGCCACGTGGCCGGCTTGAGCCCGGGGCCGCCAGATCTCAGGGGTGCACCCCGGGGTGCGCACCCCCCCGGGACCCCCTGCCACCACCACCGCCAGCGGCTCGCGGCAGCCGAGCGTCCCCCCCCCGCCGGGCCGCGGGGATGGGCGCCGGGGGCGGCGGAGCGCCCACCGAGAAGCTGTGAGCTGGCAGCCGCCGGGCGGCCGGCCCGACCCCGAGCCGCGAGCCGGGGCCGGCGACCGGCAGCGCTCCGGCGTCTTTATTCAATACCATTTTCTGCCTTCGGAGCTCAGCTGCCTTTTCTGACCTGGGCTGGGGGCTGCGCGAGAGCCCGGGTGCCCCACGTCCCTGCCGGGCCGGGCGCCGGGAGCAGCGCGGGGCCGGAGCGGGGGGACAGGGCGCGCGACGCCCCGGGGCAGCCCGGGGAGGAGGGGGCTTCGGAGGCTCCCCTTCAGAGGGAAGGGGAGCTGGGGGGGGGGGGGGGGCGCGGGGCGGGCGAGCCTCGGCTCCGTGCACGCCGGGGTTTGCCACCGCGGGGCAGAGTCCGCCGTGACCCCCCTGCGTCTCTCCGGGATGGGCGCAGAGGAAGGGGCGCGAGCTCCCCGACCCCAGCCTTCGGCCTGCGCCTCGGTTTCCCCTGCGGTGTGCACGGGGCATCTCGGGGCGGCGGGGGTCTAGGTTGGATATTCCTGGGGGGGGGGGTCACATCTGGCAGCTTTTCCTGGCTCGGGGTGGTGCGGGGGAACGGGAACAAACCCACCAAACATCCAGCGCTCGAGGCCAAATCTCAGCTGCGCCAGCGGCACCCAGGGCCGGGCGATCGCGCGCACCCAGGGGTGTCCCCAGCTGGAGACGGCCTCCGGGAGGCCGAATCGCGCCGCTCGTCGCTGGCCGCGGAGGTGTCCCTGCCTCAGGGGGCTGTGGGGGGCAGCAGGGCACCCGCGGGTGCTGGGGACGAGCTCAGGGCAGGGTGCTGATACCGGCCGGGTGCCGGCTCCGACGCTGCTCAGAGCCCCTCCGGGACGAGAGCCAGCGCCCAGGCCCCTGGGGCAAGGCTGAAGCAAGTGGCTGAGCCTCCCTGGGTGGCCCAGGGCCACCGTGACCCCCTCTCTGTCCCCCAGCCACCGTGTCGCCCCATGGACGAGGCGGCGGGGCAGCTACGGGGACCCGCCGGCCGCAGCCACCGCCGCCTGGCCCTGGCCCTTCGCGCGCCTGCAGAGACCCGCCGCGGGCAGCGACGCGGCCGTGCGCGGCCGGCTCCAGCTCTCCTCCACCGAGGTGCTGGCGGAGGCGCTGGGCAGCCCGGGGCTGCCGGCCGCCGCGGGCGCCGAGCCCAACGGGGCGGCCGGCGCCGGTGTCGAGACGCCCTCGGAGCTGCCCACCGACCCCAAGACGCTTGGAGCCACCTTGGATCGAGCTGCGGCTCCGGAGGGTCCAAGCGGGAGGCCCGAGGGGCCGATGGCGTTGGCTGCGGTCGTGGACCCGGGGCTGCCCCAGCCCCTCGCGGCCACGGGCCGGCAGAGCCCCGCTGCGGGAACCGACAAGACGGGTGCAAGATCTGCTACTGGGCCACCATCACCTTGACGGAGGCGGGCGAGGATGAGGAGGGTGGAGAAGCAGAGGCAGCGGGCAGGGGTCCACGGAGGCCCCCCCGCCGGCCGCCTGGGCGGGCAGGCCACCCTCCCAGCCCTGCTGAGTCGCAGGAAACGGAGGAGCCGAGCCGGCTCGCCGGGGGAACCAGCCCGACCGGCTCGCCGGCTGTCAGCACCTGAGGAATGCCAAACCTCCGCTCGGCCGGCCAGGGCTGGCTGCTCGGCGGCGAGGGCCGGGTGCTCAGCCGGTCCGCCCAGCCGCCGCGCGCCTGGCGCAGCCAGCAGCACCCGGCGCCCAGCGCAGCCCGCCCGGCCAGGACAGCGCGGCCACCCGCGGGACACCCCTCCGCCCGGCGGCACCCTCGGCCGGCAGGTAGGCGGGGGGGGCTCCCGCGGCCGCCCGTTGCTGTCTGGGAACCGGCGGAGGGGGGAGGCAGCGTGTGAATCCGGGCTGCCAGCGCCCAAAACCCCAGCCAGGCTGCGAGCGCGGCCGGCAGGCAGCGGAGGGGGGGGCTCAGCCCAGGCCCCCGGCCCGCGCGCACGGCGAGACGGGCTCCCCGCTCAGCCCCGGCGGCGCAGGAGGGAAGCGGATGGGGATTCGGGGCTGAGCCCGGCTCTGGCTCTCGTAGGCTCGGTCCCGGGGGGCTGCTCCGGTTTAAACCCTGCTCCGAGCATCACAATATAGCCCAGACCCACCAGGAGCAGCGGGGCTCCCCCGTCCCCCCCCCTTTCCCCACCGCCTGGGCGTCCGAAACCGCGACAGCTCCGCTCGGTGGGAGGGAAGCACCAGGCACCAAGGGGAAATGGAAATTGCCCTGCCCTAATTATTAACCCCAAAGTGAGCAGCAGACGCCCAAACCAAACACCTGCGTTTCCTGCAGGCGGCGGGTCCGTTTCCAGCCCGCCGCTATCGGACACGTCCTCGTGCGTCCAGAGGCCCAATCTTCTCCCCGGCCGCCGGTTCGAAGCCCGCTACGGCTGGGACGCGGCGGTCTCTGCCCTCGGCAGCCGGAAGGGTCGGCCCCTCCGGCACTTTTGAACAGTAAATGGCATTTTTGGCCTTTTAATTGGATGCTTATAAGCCCTGAATAGGGTGCTTAAAGACCCCCCCCGCCCCGCACGGCAAATCGTTCCCTCGTGGCAGAAGCCAACAAATTAGCCGACCGGGTTCGCTTCGCCTGGACAGGGGGTGATTAATGAGCCGCGCCGTTGCGACAGGCGCGCTCGGCGTTAGCGCGCGGCGGCGGCGTGGGAGCCGCCGAGCCGGAGGCAGCGGGGCCGGGCAGCGCCGCCCTCGCCCCAGCCAGCGTCCCCGTTTCGCGGGGAAAGGGCCTGTCCTCGCCGGCCTCTTCGCCCCCGTCGCGGCTAGCGATAGCCTACATAAAGCCGCCGGGCTCCGCGGGTGACGGCTGGCGGAGCAGGGCTCCGCGCCAGCCCCGTCCCCAGGCCGGCCCAGGGCAGCGCAGGGCGCAAGAGGCGGCTACGGCATGTAGAGGGGGGGGCCAAGGGCCGGGGAAAATAGGGCCTCGAGATGGTTTGGAAATCGGGCTCTGGGCAAAAGTCAGCCCGGCTGGCTGAGTCACCGGGCCGGCACCGGGAGACCCGCGGGCTCGGCGGGGAAAGCCCTTCGGAGGCGGCAGGTAGCAGCAGGCAGGACGGCGTCGCGGGGGGGGGCAGAGCGCCGCTGTCGCAATGCAGGATGCGACCTGATTGCAGCAGAAAACGCAGCCGCTCCGGCGGCGCGGGGCCGGGCTCCCCGCTCGCCTCCAGCCTCCCATCCGCCCGAGCGGAGCCCGGCGGCTGCCTGAGCCACCCGCGCTGCAAAAGGGGCCCCGGACGGCGCCGCCGCTCACGTGCCGTCCGAAAGGGCGGACAGCCTGGCGGAGAGCGCCGCTGGCTTTGCTGATTTGGCTTCGAGCAAGTCACCCCCTGCGCAAGCCTGGCCAGCTCGGGGGCAACTCGTGCGAGCGGGGCCGGGGCGCCGAGCGCCGCAGGCGGCAGCAGCCCTGCGCGGCCGTCCCGGCACGAGGCAGCGGCCGTGGAGCCCCGCTTCGTCTGCCGTCCAGCCTAAACCTCGTCTTGGCCGTTTGTTCTTACACCCACCTTGTGCCCGGCTCCTCGCCCTTAAAATAGCCAGGGCTGGTCTTGGCCTCGAGCTGTGCTCCCTGGCGAGGTCTCAGCGCCGCTGGTAAAATGACTCTAACCCTTGCTATCTCTGCCGGAAAGACCTGCCGGGCCAGGGGACGTGAGACGCAGCGGGTGCTGGCGGGGACGGTGCCAGGGACAGCGCTGCCTGGCCCCGGCCTCCCCAAACGCCCCAGGGAAGCCCAACCTGGGAAACAGCCGCGGGGAAGCGAGCTCTGAGCAGGAAGGTTTTGCCCGGGCTCCCAGCCGGGAAAGGCCCAGGCGCAGCCCCTCCGCGGGACGTGCCCCAGACCCCCTTCCCTTCCGCTCTCGCTGGGTCGGTGACACCAACTAAATTGGGAGATGCCGAGGCCGAGAGGCCGTCACCGGCGGGTGCTTCGTCAGCTGCTTTCCAGAACCCAAACACAGCAATAAAACCGTTCTGGGGCAGTTACGCCGCCTAATCACAGCGTCGCCTCCCCGCGAGCCCGAGCTAGGACGGCTCAGGGCAGGGCTCCGGTCCCCGCAGCCTCCTGCCCCGCGTCCCCTGCCGAGCAGGACGGGGCCGCATTGGCATGGTGCAAGAGCCCGGTAATTAGTGCGGCTCGTTTGCTCATGCCAATGGGGCCCCTGGAGCTAGAGGGAGCAATGCCCTCTTTGCCGAGCCGCAATAGCCACCGCCACGGGGCCGATGCTGCAAGGACAAGCCGAGCCTGGGGCTCGACTGCCACCTCCTCCTGCCCCAGCCAGGCCGTTTCGCTCGCGCTCCCTCCCGGCACAGCAGCTTTTTGGGCTGTTGCTTTTCGGGCTGGCTCGTTCGCAGCGTTGGCTGAGTCGGCGCAGCCTGACCCTTCGTGCTGCCGGGACCCTGCCACCCCTCTGGGCTGCTACCGTGTGCGGCAGGGCCCCGGCGGGCAGCGCGGCCGTGCCCCGTTGGGGACCGGGGACGGAGGCAGCCTTGCGGTGGTGGCAAAGCGCCTCTCCCTCTCCCTGGGCCACGCTCAGAAAGCAGCCAGCGCTGGTGCCTGTGGATGGAGGGGGCTCCGCGTCCCAGGCGCGCTGTGCCAGCACCGCAGGAGAGGAGGTGACTGTCCCTAGAAATACAGCCCCGTGGTGCAGCTTTCCGGAGAGCCCAGCTAGCGCCCCAAATTCACCTCTTGTCCTCAGCTCAGCCCGGCGCTGCAAGGGGGGCGCACCACGTCGCGAGACTCGGGGGTGTTCGTTAGCGCGGACAGTGTGATTTCTCTTGCCCGTTCTCTGCAGCTCCGGCAGGCCCTGCGCGGCGTCACCGGGGGGACGGAGGCTGTCGGAAACGCGCCGCAGCGTCGGGCCGGAGCAGGATCCCCGCCATGGATTCGCCTTTCCGCCCCGCCAAGGCCAGAGGTTTCATCTCCAGCACGGAGCTGAGCATGAAGCAAGCGGCGCCCGGCACGCCGGGGCCCGAGGCCCGGCCCCGCTTCCAGAAGGTCTCGCTGGCATCGCGGAGGCTCGAGAGCGCCGCGGCCTCGCAGGGCCGGGACGGCAGTCCGTCCCGCGTGTCCATGCTGCTGCAGGCCTGGGAGCGGGAGATCGTGGAGAAGACGGCGGCCAGGCCGTCGGCCCTGCTGCACCGGCAACGCTCCTCCTCCATCAACCTCCTCAAGGACTTCACCACGCACGGCCCCATCTTCTCGCAGGTTTATTCCCCCGTTCAGAAGCCGAGGAGGCAGGATGAGAGGGGAAAGGCAGCAGCGGCTGGGAGCGCCCGCGCCGCCGGCTCACCCAGGGCAGACGGCCCCGGCAGCGCCGCGACGCCCGCGGGGTCCCCCCGCGAAATCCCCGTGCACCGGGAGAGCTACCTGCACGGTGCCCTCAACGCTGCCAGACCCACCGACTCGCCCGTGGCGGCGCCTCTCGGCAGCTCCTCCTCACCCGCGGGGTCCCCCCGGGACGGCCCCGGGCCCGCGGCAGCCAGCGCCGCGCCGGTCCCCGGCTCCCCATGCAGGTCCGACCCCGGCTTTCGCCCCGCCGTGCCCAGAGCCAGGCACGTCACCGTGCTGCGGGCGGGCAAGGAAGCCGCCGGGTCCGATCCAGGGCTCGCGGAGGGAAGGGGAACACCAAACGGGTCACACGAGGCTCCCAGCGTTGCGGCCGCGAGGGCGCCAGGGGAAAGCTGCGGGCAGCCGGGCAGCGACGTCCCCGATGCCGCCGTCCCCGCTGAAAGCTCCCCAACCACCTCGGAGGCTGCGAGGCTCTCGGCCGAGGGATCCCAGGAGGAGAAATGCTCCACGCAAGCCGAAAACATGAAGGCGAACGGCTGCCAGAGAGATGGCGGCAGGCCCGGGGACCTGCAAGCCAGTATAACCAGATCCCAGCGTTGCCCATCGGAGGAAGCCGGCAGCCAGGCAGACGGGGCTGCCGCGGAGAAAGAAAGCACAACAGATGGGGACAGCCCCGCTTCAACCACGCCACCGAGCACAGAGAGCTCCACGGCAGCTGGTGGCACCCCCGAAAACCCCTCCGCAGAGGAGAGCAATGGCCCAGAGCCATTACCTGAAGCCCAGGAGCCTCTGAAGGAGGTGGAGGTTGAGCAGGAGGGTGGAGAGGCAATGAGAGACCCCCAGGGAACAGCACAAGAGCCGGAGAGCAGGACAGAGCCACCCCCGGAGCCCGTGGCCTCCAGGCAGCTCGTGGAGAGCCCCCCAGACACGGCCGAGGAGGACCTCGAGCTGGTGGTGGACATGGAGCTCTTCGTGGACACGCTGCGCAACATGGAGCCCTCGGAGATGCGGAAGGCGCCCAAGGGGCCGCGCCAGCCGCGGCCCTCGTCGCTGGGCCGCCGCGCCGTCCTGCCTCCCATCCACGAGGACCGCGTGGCGCCGCGGGCGCAGCGCTCGCTGCCCGCCGCCCTGCGAGAGCTGCTGGAGCAGGGCGACTCCGCGGCCCGGCAGGAGAGCCCCGAGGAGGAGGTCGAGAACCCCTATCTGAGCTGGGACGAGAAGCCGCCGGCTCCGGCAGCGCCCCGGCGGGGCGTCCTCCGGGACGGCGGGCTGGCCAAGGCCGAGCTGGAGATGGACTCGCTCCTGGGGGTGTTGAGGCAGGCCGGGGCGGAGGAGAAAGCCAAAGTCGCCATCCCCAGGGCCTCCCTCGACCACAGCATGCTCTTCCGAGGCAACGTCCTCACGGGCACGGCGCCGCTCCCCGACTTCCTGGAGCACCGGGCGGCCGCCGCGGACCAGGGCAAGCCCTACTCGCGCCTGGACAACAGCGTGCTCTACGGCCGCCTCGTGTCCCCCGGCACGGCCCCGCTCGAGGCGCTGGAGAGGGAGGGCCCCAGCTCGCCTGAGCCCGCGCTGCCGCCGGGGCAGCCCGACCAGCCGTGCCCCAACCACCGCCGCGGCCCCGAGCCCTGCCGGGATGCGGCCCAGGAGACGGCCTCGCCGGAAGACCCAAGTCCTGGCCGTGTCCCTCCTGTCGCCCAAGAGCCGGCGCCAAAAAGCGCCCTGTGCCCTGCTGACCGGCTGGTGAGTGAATCCCGGCAGGCGTTTGCCGGCGCGGGCAGCCACAGAGCAGCGCGGTGCCCGCAGAGACATCCGTCCCCCCTCCCCGGGCGCGGGCGGAGGAGGCCTGACGCCAACCCCCAGAGCAGCCGTCCCCTCCCACCGGGGACATCTGACCTGGGCCAGGACCCAGCGGTGACACGGCCCTGAGCGGGGACGTGTTACAGGGCCGGGCGGGCAGGTAACGGGTGGCGCAGGACGGGGCGAGGTGGGGCGAGGCGTGCGCGCCGCGGCCATGGGAGGGATCGGCGGAGGCGAGGCACGAGGCTGCGGCCGCGGCAGGGCTGGCGCAGCCGACGCGCCTGCGCTGCTCCTCACGCCGCTCCGCTCTCGGGTGTTTGCAGCAGGACGACACGGAGACCCTCAAGAAGATCAACAAGAGACCTGGCAAGGTACGGGGCGCGCGGCCGGGGCCCGGGCCGGGGTTGCCATCCCCGCAGCGGCGCTGTGGTACCACCTCTCTGCCGTGTTGCCCCCTTCCCAGATCATCCTCTTCTCCGAGTCGGGCTTTGCGGGCCACAAACGGGAGATCTGGGGCGACGTGCCCGACGCCACGTCCTGGGAGCTCTCGCACGCCGTCTCCATCCGCGTCATCCGAGGAGGGTAAGCGAGAGGAGGGGCCGCAGGAAGCGCCAAGGGAGCCAGCCGCCGCGCCAGGCTGCGCGCCCCGGGGCCGGAGCTGAGGTCCCGGCCTGGGGCTCGGGTGTCACCATCGCACCAGTGCTAATTATCGTGGCTCTTACGCAGCATCCCGGTGGGTGGCCGGCAGTGGCGGGGAGTCCCCACCCATGCTGTGCCGCCGGCGTCTCCTTACGGCCGGCTGTGGGCCTTGGGGGCCGCATCCTGCCGACCGCGTCCCGCACGGATTTTCCTCCCTTTGCTCTCGCCCCCCCGCTCCCAGGTGGGTGATGTACGAGAAGCCGCGGTTTCACGGGCGCAAGTGCGTGCTGGCCGAGGGCGACGTGGAGATCGACAACCCCTGGACGGCCTACGGGCAGAGCGGGCCGCCCAGCAGGACCGGACCCTTCCGCATCGGCTCCTTCAAGAGGGTGGTGCGGGTGAGCGACCCGTGTCGGCCCTCGCGCGCTCATCCCGGCGCCAGCGACCGGCGGGCAGAGCGCAGGGCGCCGGAGCTGGCACCGCCACCCCGCAGCCGGCGGCTCTGCCGGCCCGGCCGCCCCTCATGCTGCCTGTTCCCCCCCGCCAGGACTACTGCGTCCCTGAGATCAGCCTGTTTGCGGAGGAGAACGGCGAAGGCGCCAGGCTGACGTTCACCGACTCGGCGGAGGACACCCGGACGCGGGGCCAGGCTCTGATGGCCTCCTCCGTCATCGTCCACTCGGGCCTGTGAGCCGGGGGCCGAGGGAGCGGGGTCGGGCCGCCACGAGCGGCGCCCGGGAGCGGGGCTCGGGCGTTTCAAAGAGGTTTTCCTCCTTTCTCTAGGTGGCTGGTTTACTCCAAGCCGTTCTTTGACGATGACCCCTACGTTTTGGAGCCGGGTGGGTACCCCAACTTAAAGGCGTGGGGAGCGAAGGACCCATCCATCTGCTCCATGCACCCCATCCGGCTGGTGAGTGCCGCTTCCCGGCGGCAAACGAAACGAAGCCAAAAAGATCTTTCCTTGAACGAAAATGGGGTTTGGCTCGGTTAGCGCTGGCCGGCAGCGTCCGGCCGCCGTCCCCTCCTGCCGCGGCCTCCTCGGCCTCACTGGGGCTGTTCTCGTTGCAGGGCTGCCCTGTCGTGGAGCGACCCGGGGAGCCGCAGGTGAGCGCGGCGGCACAGCAGCGCCCGTCCCGGGCGGCTGCAGGGCCGGGCCGCGCCACGGCCGCTCCTCACCCCTCCGTGTCCCCAGGCGGTCATCTACGAGGACGCGGGCTTCCAGGGCCGCAGCTTGGCCGTGAGCCGAGACATCTACGACCTGAGGAGCCTGCCAGGGCTGCCGCTGCCCACCGTGGGCTCCCTGCACGTCCTGGGGGGCTGGTGAGCAGCTCGCGGCGGGCACGCGGCGGGGAGAGGACGGGTTTGGAGCGGCACAGCCGACTTCCCTGCGTCCTGGTGTGCGCCGGGAATTGCCCCGCTCTGCTCCGGAGACCCTGGCGGCCTCACCGCCCGTGTCTATCTGTGTGTCCAGCTGGGTTGGCTACGAGAAGGAAGGCTTTCGGGGCCACCAGTACCTGCTGGAGGAAGGGGAGTACCACGACTGGACGCAGTGGGGTGGCTACAACAAGGAGCTGGTGTCCCTACGCCTCATTCGGACGGTGAGGGCAAGGCCGGTGGCAATGGGGGGGTGGTCAGCAGCAGTCAGGGCTGGGCCTGGTGTGGGCAGGGTGAGCTGTCCCCTCATAGTCCCATCCTTGTCCTCCCGGTCTACACCTGGCATCTGGATATGGCCCGAGATCCCCCAAACTCGTCACACACAACGAACTAGGTGCCTAGAGCTGGTCCCACAGTCCCTGGGGTCCCGGCAGGAGAGAGTCCGGACCGCAGCCCCATCCCCCAGGCAGGCTCAGGGGCTCAGAGCGGTCCCCTCTCCCGCAGGACTTCTCCAACCCAGCGCTGGTGCTCTTCGAAGCCGTGGACTTCGAGGAGGGCCCCAGCGTGGAGCTGCGCGAGGCGCTCCCCGACACGCAGCTGGCCGGCTACGGCCCCGTCACCCAGTCCATCCACGTGCTGAGCGGCGTGTGAGTGCGGGGCTGCGCAGGACGAGGGGGCCGGGGCACGGTCGTGAGCCGGTCCCCGCGGGGGGCGAGGGAGGAACTGAGCCAGTCCCCATCTTTCCCTGGCAGGTGGGTGGCCTACGAGGGCACCAACTTCTCGGGCGAGCAGTACGTCCTGGAGAAAGGAGTGTACCGCAACTGTGAAGACTGGGGCGCCGCCGACTGCCGCATCGCCTCGGCGCAGCCCATCCTGCAGGTGAGAGCACCCGTCCCCCGGGGCGGCAGGACTCCGGCGCAGGTGCCAGGGGCCCATCGTGGCGAGGGCTGCTTGGCAGCGCCTGAGCCCGAGCCATGCCAACCAGCCGCGCTCTGTTTGCTTCCAGGTCGGGGAACACAACCTGCACTTTGTCTCCAAGGTGAGACGGCGCTGCGCCCGTGCACGCGGTCAGGAGGGGGAACCTGCCACTCGCTGCAGCGCCCGTTGTGGGATGGCAGCGGTGGCTTTGCCCCCATCTCACCCAGCCCCTTCGCTCCCCTTCCTCAGATCCAGCTGTTCTCAGAGCCTGACTTCTTCGGGGACCACATCTCCTTCGAGGACGACCAGGACGCCCTGCCCGCAGCCTTCGTGCCGCACTCCTGCAGAGTCCACGGGGGCAGGTAGGACCATGCTGGCCCCGACCGCACCGGGATGCAGAGACTCGCCAGCGAGCGGGATGGGCACCCTCCCCGCCGCCCTCCAGCACCCCCGGGGATTGGGGAGAACTGGGCATCACATCTGCAGGGTGGACCAGGCTAGCAACCCCACAGGTGCCCCATGAGGGCACCCACAGGTGGCTCCGGCAGCACAGGGAGGCAGCAAGAGGGCAGGGATGGGCAGGGGTGGCCCTGACATTCGAGGGGACTGCAAGGGTCAGACACCCACCGTGACAGCAGTGTCACCCCTGGGAACGCTCCTCTCCGCCAGCTGGACCCTGTTCGACGGGCAGGCGTTTGCGGGGGAGCAGCACGTGCTGTCCGAGGGCGAGTACCCCACGCTCAGCGCCATGGGCTGCCTCTCCTCCACGGTCATCCGCTCCTTGAAGAAGGTCCCAGTGGTGAGTACTGGCCCTCCCTTCCCTCCACCAGCGCTGTCGGCTGCCCCGGGGCCACGACTGGGGAGAAACCCCACAGCCGCCTCTGCTGCGGGTTCCCCAGGCTCCCTCTGCCCTGCACGGGCTCTCCGCCCTGGGAGCCCTTCTGCACCTGTGGGTGGCAGCTCCTCCTGGCTTGCCCCATCATGCCTCTGTCTCTTCATCCCGTTCCCACAGTTTTTCTCGGAGCCCTCCATCTTCCTGCACGGGCTGGAGTGTTTCGAGGGGAAGGAGATCGAGCTGAACCATGAAGTGCGGAGCCTCCAGGCTGAGGGGTTCAACAACCACGTGCTGTCGGTGCGCGTCAAAGGAGGGATGTAAGTGAGGCCAGGGCCCTGCCCGGCTCTCTGACCTCTTGCTACCTGCTGGCCCTGGCTGCCCTGCAGCCAACTGGCAGCATCTCGCGGTGCGCTGGGGTGACCATGCCCTGACCGTGTCCCCTCAGCTGGGTGCTGTGCGAACACGGTGACTTCCGAGGCCGCCAGTGGCTGCTGGACTGCACTGAAATCACCAACTGGCTGACGTACAGCGGGCTCCAGCACGTGGGCTCCCTCTACCCCATCCGCCAGGTGAGCCCTGCCAGCTCCCTGCCCCGCCTGCCGGGATGCGGCGCTGCCCGCGCTGGTACCTGCGGGAGCAGGCGGTGATGGTGAACCCCAAAGCAAGCCCGGGGCAGGCAAGCTGATGCAAAGAGGATGGAGATGAGGTTTGTCCCCATCAGAGCTCTGCAGGAGGCGAGGGAAAGAGGAACCAAGCTGAGGGTCAGATGAGGCTGATAGGCAAGGAGGGGGCCGTCCAGGGCCTGTGAGACAGGGAGTCCCCGAGGATATATTTGGATGCTTTAGGGATGCTCATGGAGAGCTCACAAGGAGCTAAAGAGCACGAAATCCTCAGCCTGATGGAGAGAGGCCTGAAGGTGGATGCAATAGCGGCTCTGGGTGACCTGGAGGAGGCAGGGAGGGCAGGGCCTTGGAAAGCGGCACACCGTTGACAGCTCTCGCCCATGAAGGTGCCACCAGCACATCATTAGCACCACTTTAATCCCCGCACCCCTGCGCCACGCTCCCACCCTGGGAGCGGCTGCGTTTGTGGTGAAACACTCCCTGTAGGCAGGCAGCTTGCAAAATGCACTGGCATCCCGGCAGGGAAAGTCATGACCGTGCCAGCTACAAAGGAGATGAGCCAGAGTTATGGCCATCCCCTTGGCACTGCTGGGGGACACAGGTGGCTGGAGCATCCCCTGGCCAGGGCTGCTCAGACCGTCCTGGCAGGAGCCACGGAGTCCAGGTCCTCCCTTCCCAAAGCCACCGAGCTGGGAGAGGCCCTTTGTCTGCCGGTAGCAGTGAATGGTGCAGGACATGCACACAGCAGCGCTTTTCAAGTGCTGTAGAGACCAGCAAACTGCTCTACAGGGCTGAAACGCAAGGGAGACCCCGGTTCGCAGAGCCAGGAAGCACAGCCCAAGCGAAAGAGGCAAGCAAAAATCTCTCTTTCCTTCCAGAGACGGATATATTTCCGGATCAGGAGCAAGGAGCTGGAGCGCTTCCTGTCCGTCCCTGATGACGCTGAGGACATGAAAGCAGGGCGCGTGGTGGTCTCGAGCCTGAGCGACCAGAGCAGCTCCACCTGGTACTACGAGGAGGGGCTGATCAAAAACCAGGTCAGGACTCGTGTGTGACCGCCAGTGACTCGGAGGGGTGCAACGGGAGCAGGAGGAGACCAGGAGACACCTGGCAGGACCTGTTTTGTCTGTGTCAAACCTGCTCCGAGTCCTGCTTGGGTATTTCCCACCCTGGAGCAATCTTTCAGGGATTATACAGTACAGAGCTTTTCCTAGTATCTAGCCTCAGCCTCCCTCTCTGCTGCATAAGCCCAGGGTTTCTTATCTGCTATCTGAGGCATAGAAAGATCAGTTGATTCTCTCTTCCCCACGTCTCCCCTGGAGTTCTGAAGGTTTTCCTGCCTCCTCAGAGGACTTTCATTGCCCTGATCGTGCCCATCTCTCTCACCGAGAGGTTTTCCTGCTTTCCCCACATAGTGGCCCACTCCAAAACCAGCTCCATTTGACCAGCGGCAAAATCCTCCAGGTTCATAGCCGTCGAGACATGCTAGCACCTGCGGCAGGGAAAGCATCAGACAAAGATGAGGGAGGGGAACAGGCTGACCTGGTGGCTGCGGTTCGTTTCAGGTTGCCCCCAACATGAGCCTGCAGGTCATCGGGCCTGCTGGGAAGGGTGCGAAGGCGGTACTGTGGTCTGAGAACCGGATGCCACGGCAAACCTGGAGCATCGATTCTTCAGGACGGATCCACAGCCAGATGTTTGAGGACATGATCCTGGATATAAAGGGTGAGGTCTCGACTGTGGCACTGGGGCAGCCTCTCCAGGGACCCCTTGAAATGGGGTGTTTGGCTGCAAGATGGAGCACCGACCCCTTCCCCACCCTCGGGAGCAGGGGGAACGGAGACCACTCTGCCTGCAAGGTACTTTGAGTCTTCCTCAAACTCTCCCCTCTCTCCACAGGTGGCCGAACGTACGACCGGGATCATGCCATCATTTGGGACATGGCTGAGGAAAGACCCACACAGATCTGGGACATACAAGTGCTATGAGGGGGCCGCATGTGGCCCCGGCTCCAAGAAGTGCTGTGGGGCAGGAGGGGGACACCTCACCAGCTCCTCTGTACTGGGGGACTGCCTGCTTCCCTGCGCACACCGCACCCAAAACCCTCCTCTGCCCTGGCTGCTGGCATGAAGGACGCCCAAAAAATCATCAATCTACTGTGCTGCCTCCACCACCGAGGGGAAACCAACCCCATCACCCTCCTGGGGCGTGGGAGAACCAGGAGCCCCAGCAAGCTGCTTGCAAAGGCCCCATGAACACCCAGGGGATATGTGGCGTGGGACCGTGCGCAGCACTGCATGTCAGGGCTCCTTTCCCACCCCGGCTTCCCCCTCCAAGCTGTATTTATGTATGTGTGTAAGATACGGCCCCTCTCATGCCGGGTCAGCTCTGCATGCATAGTTGGTTGTCTTGCATGCTGGCCACTGTGCACCGCTTTGCCAGGGGCTGAGATACCTCAGGCCAGGGCCTGGCACCCCTGTGAGACACCCCTGCAGCACCCCTAATCCTGCTCCCTGGACGGGAACCCAGTGCCCTCTAGTGTCCAAAGATCACACGCAGGATCTGGGACCTGGATTTTAAAAGGCAAGGCAGACTCCAATGGGCTATCCCAGACAGGAGCGTGTCCATCCCTGGACGCGCTGAGCAGAGCATTGTGCCCTGGACGCCCAGAGCAGCAGAGCATCGTGCACAGCATCAGCCTGGCCACAGGCTGCTGGAGCCCTGAGCAGCCCCATCCCAGGGCAGCATCTCTGCTAAATAAAAGGGGCTCTGAATACATCTCACCCCCTACTTCTAAAGGGACGTAGAGAGAGGAGAGGTCTTTACACACAGGCATGAGACTATGTGGCCTGCCCCAAGGGGTGCCTTGCCCTAGCACTGCCGGTGGGCCACCCAGTCCCACAAGAAACACCTCTGCTGGGGGGGAGAGGTGGCTCTGAGCAGTCCACACAAGCACGGGACTCTGCAGCAGGGCATCTGCCAGGCTCTCCTCAGGCCCAAGGACCCCCAGCCCAGGGCAGGGACACCCTTCAAGTAGGAGTCCAGCCTGTTGGTGCCCCCCTCCCCAGACCCTGCTTGCATGCCCACATTAGTGTTTTGCATCCTGGCTCTGGGCCTGGCCCAGCCCTGGGCAGAGAAGATAGGTGGAGGAGAGCAGGGCACCTGGGCCCTACAGGTGGGGGACATTTATCTAGGTAATTCTCTATCATGAAATGAGAGGGGTAAAAAGCATAGGGGATCAGAAAGAGGACTTTGATTCAGAGTCATTTAGTGGTGTAGGACACAGTGGTTTCAGCCCAATGGTGGCAGAGGCAGTCCTGAGACAGCAGCTCAGCCCCAGGCTTCGTGCTCTCTGGCAGAAAGCACTGGGGTCTCAGGAGCAGGCAGCCCAAGCTGGGTGGCAAGCACCTCGGGTCAGAGCCCTGCTCTGCTGCAGGCCCAGGACCGCTTTAACTCCATCAGCTGGAGGGCTGCAGAGGTGCCAGGGTAGCTGTGTCACCACCAGGATGAGCTCTGCCTTGGCAGCGTTTAACTACAGCCCACACCGGGGGGACCCTGGGATGGGGCCATGCAGGGGCAGGACCAGCAGCGAGCCGGGACCACCAGGCTGTGAGCAGTTGCCCCACGCCAGGGCACAGCCTGGGACCGGGCTGCCCAGTGTACAGGTCAGTGTGCTCGGCCTCAGGCTCACTGGGCAGAGGTTTCCTCCACCGGAGCAGAGGGCTGGCGCACGGCAGGAGCTCCTCAGGGACATGACTCACTCAGAAGGTATCTGTGGAGGAGAAGTCCACGCACTGAGACACTGACTGCTTTGACTGCTAGAGAGGAGGCTGCTCTTGACAAGCACCTGGTCTGCTGAACTGGTTGGGACAGCCCCAGGTACAGACAGCCCAGCTGCGGAGACTCGGTTCATTTGGGCAGTATCAGTTACCAGCCCCGCAGCGCAACCCAGCCATTTCGGCAGCAACAGCGCACTCCCTGGAGGTTTCTCTGACAGACTCAGGCACACTGAAGTCCATAGACCAGGTGTCTTCAGATGGCCAGTGATTACTCTGGCTTTCAGGGACAGCTGTGATCAAATGTCCATCGTTATGCTGAACCATGTTCTGAGCTGCCCACAGACTGGTTCAGGCACTGAGGACACATAACCAAGCACACATCCCAGGAGAGTGGAGCACGCTGCACTGGGGAGCTGAGCTCAGACATGCTCACATCACTTCTGCAGTGTCCGGCCAGGGGGCAGGTGGACTTTCACTGGCCAGAGTCCAAACCACCGCACGGAGGCAGCAGCAACAGGCAGGGCTGCGTCTTGACCCGCTGCTCCAGGAGGCACCAGAGCAGCTCAGGGTAACGCTGGGCCCGAAGGACAAGGCTTCAGGGTAGCAACACAGCACAGAGGGTGACGCCGGCAGCCCTGGGAGGTGTTCCCCGGCCATGGGGCTCACAGGAAGGGCTCCAGGCCAGCTCACCGCTGTGGCAGAGCTTGCTTTGGCAAGCAACGTGGCGAGATAGTGAACTCGTTCATACCGATGGAAAGAGACTTCGGCCTGGCAGGCAGGCATGCACACTCAGTGCAGGCAGGGGTGGCATCACCACAGGCAGCCGCAATACCTATGTCCCTTCTGAGTCCTTGGTAGGACAAACATGTGAAGCTTGATACTCTCATATTCTGGAGAGCCAGGCAGACACATGGAGGTGGAACATTTGGGCTTTCAAGGTCCCGAAGTGTCACAGCAGAGGACCACAGACTCATCTCCAGGCTCTGGAGAAATGCTGAAGATGGCTGGAGCATGGAAGAGACCAAGAGAGGGTTTTGCCTTGAGGCTACATGTCTGCCAGGCAGTCAGAAGACCCACAGGGGAGGTGTCACCATCTCCACAGGCTCTAGGCCAGGGCTGCAGCACAACAGAGGCACCTGGAAGCTGCTGAGGATTGTTGAAGCACGAGCTCAGTTCACCAGGCAGCGAGTATGATGCTACCTGGCAGCTCTGGGGGCAGCAGGTTCCCATCAGAGAGGCAGGCTGGGCTGCTTGGGAGATCAGGCAGATGCTGCCACTCAGCGCTCGCTCCGCGGTGAAGGACAGCAAGCAAGCACTGGAACAGGCACAGGCCCTCACGTATCGCTTGACACCACGGCACTGCTGATGATCAAACCCCAGAAGAGCCATTTCAGGAGCAAGTGCAGGGCCTGGGCAGCCAGGGAGCATGCCAGCAGCTGGAGCAAGCAGGTGTAGCAGCAGGACAGCAGGCAAGAGGCTTCACTGCTCACTTCAGTTTCCCTGAGGCCAGCAGGGAGCCAGGATCAGCCACCTGGGGCTCACCTGCTGCCCCACACCAATCCCCATGCTGGCATCAGCCCCAAAACACCCTTTGCACCATGCTGCCAGGCAAAGCTCCAGCAGCATCCTCTCAGGGTGGAGGAAGGAGCTCACGGGGGCTCAGGCCCGCCTCCAGTCACGTCAGACACAGCCGCAGGAAGAGCCAGCAAGACCACACAACCACACTGAGCCCCACCACACTGCCTGGAGGACTGCGCCCTGACCAGCCTTATATAGCCCGCCCGCGGGCGCGGCTGGCCAGGAGCGGCCAAGTGTCAACACCGGATTGGTGAGGAGCACGAGTGCTGCCATGCTATTGGTCTGCTGCTGTGTGGGGGTGGGGTGGAGAGCAGGTCCGCCCGGCAGGGGGCGCTGCACAGGGTGTGGCGGTGCCCCCAGCAGTGGGGCCCATGGGGCGAGCGACCCTGAGGCTGGGCCCCGTGCCCCCTGCCCACATCCGGGTGGGCCCCTGCAGCCCCCGGGCTCCCTCTGCCCCTGGGGGTGTCTGTCGGGAAAGCCGCAGCGACCCCCCGGCCGTTTTGCTCCGGGGCTGGCGCGGCGACAAGGACGACACCAGACGTTTCCTGCCAGAAAACCTCAGCCCGATTACGTGGCCCGGGCTGCTCGCGCGCCACGGGCCCCTTTGAGCACCGACAGGTTTCGGTTTCGCTCACGTGGGTCGGGACCCCCCCCGCGCTGAAGAGCCCGACGCTGCCACGACACGACGGGACGTGCCAGCCCCAGCTGCCCTCCCCTCGCCACGCGCAGCCTGCCCCCTCGCTGGCCTTGCAAACGGGGCACGAGGCGCCCTGGCCTTGTCACAAACGCGCACGGCCACACGAGTGTTCCTCATCACCCATGTTAAGTTTAGCATCCCCAGAAGAGACGAGGCAGAACCACAGCCACTATAGCAATGTTTTATTTCTCAAAGCCTCAGCAGCACGCCTGCTCCCGAACCAGGGTGGGTTGCCTGCTCCCAGCTGGGGCGCACGGAGCCAGGGCAGCTTCGCCATCATGTTGCAAAGCGTCGCTGTGGCGTCGGTCCATCCCACCGGGGCGGCTGCCCTCATCTGGTGCCGATACTCTGGGGCGAGGGGAGCTGGAGTGCAGCGCGACAGCCTGAGGGGCCCATGTGGGGCCAGGGGAGTGAGCACGGAGCAGCCGGCTGGCTGGGGAGAGGGACTTGCAGGTGGGAGCGATGGCATCATGCTGGCCGGTCTTCGTTGCGAGTGTCCAAGGAGGGCCCAGGGCCACCGTCCTGGAGGTCTCTCTGCGGGGCGGACCGGGAGGCCAGGGCGCTTGGGTGCCGTCAGCCCCGAGGCTCAGCACATCCGGAGGAGGAAAGCTGCAGCCAGCCCCAGCATGAGGGAGATAAAGGCTGGGCCACAGCACGAGGTGGCCAGGCTGGCTGGTTGGCCGTGGGGGCTGGTCATGCCCTTTGTGGTCATGACCTCCGCCCAGCCGAGGGGCTAGAAGAGCAAATAGGAGAGTCAGGCTCTGCTCGAAACCAGGCTGGAGGGCAGTGCAGGGTAAAAAACCTCCAGGACCCCTTTCCTGGCCTGTACTCAGCCCAGGGGCTTTATGCCACCACAAGAGCCCCTCTTTGGCGACAGGAACCCAGCCCAGCATTGCGCGGGCCCCAAGGAGGGTCCATCCCCGCTGCAACACATTCCCAGCTGCTGCTGAGACGCTAGGGCAGGGAGCACAAACCACGCCAGCCCCAAAATGGCTTCCTGCCCCTGCCCAGCCCCACTTTGCAGACATCCTGAGGAGCAAATCAAACAGAAACAACTGCCCAAAGGAGCCTGGGCACAATTCCTGTGCCAATTGCCCCCCCTCTTCCCTGCAGAGACATGAGGCATCCTCTTCTCCCCTGGCTGTTTCTCCTTTGTGTCATACAGAAATCACCAGCTGCTTCTGGATTTTCCCAAAGGAGGAAGCAAAAAAAGCGCTCTCCTCATGTTGTTCCCCTGTTTCTAGCCAGGTGCCTGTAGACATTGCGGGGGGGGGGGGGGGGATGGGGCAGAAAGAAAGCAGCCATCTCTGCCCCTTTGAGGAAGCAGATGGGGATGTGGGGGCTTGCGAGGCCCACGATGGAGGATGTGGGGTGAAGACACAGAGCCGGTAACCCCCTCATGCTGGAAAAGAAGGGAAGGAGAAGGTACCCCCCCTTCCTCAAGGCACCACAGGGCAGTGGTGGTTGGAGTAGGTCTTGGGCACCAGCGGGAAGTGGTTGGAGCCAGCCCAGAGGGACCCAATGGTTGCCGCAAGCAGAAACATTGCAGTCATTGAGACATGAAACAGCAAGACAGCCTGGATGGTAATTTCAGGGCAGCTTCCTTCCCCTCTCAAACACCTTAATCTGGAAGGAGAGGTCTTCAACTTGAATTCCTCCTGCCCTAGCTGTGCATAAACTCTTCTCTAGGTTGTTTGGTCCTTCCCTGGGGATTAGTAAGATTTTGATGAAGGCAGCAGTGAGTTACACCTGTGAATGGGGCACCACGGTGACAAGCACTGCCTCATCTGCTGGAACAGGGTTGCCAAATCTGCCTGCACACCTGTGCTTGTTCACACTGCTCTTCAGCCCCCTGGGGCTGAGCTGGGGACGGGGACGAGGACGGGGTCCCTGCATGCTGCTCTGGCTGCTCACAGGCACTCTTTCACTACAAGCATTTTTGGCTGCAACTGGCGGGTTTGCCCAGACACAGAATGGGACTCCTGACATGTAAATGCATCCAGTAGAGCCTGCAACAAGTCATGTTGCCTGTCACATTTGTGACTGACAGAAGCCCAAAACGATCTGGGAACAAGCTGTTGAAAAATAGTTGCAGGAGCTGCTCTGAATAGCATCACCTTCCCTGTAAACACAGGCACAAACGTAATTGACTCCCACAAAATGGTCCTCACCCAGGAGAGAGCTGCCTTCGACCAGCACAGTGCTGGGGGCAAGTTCAAATCAAGTCCTCATCAAGCCTCCTGGCAGGGAAGGAAAAAAAACCTTCAGCACGGAGAGGCAGAAGGAAGCATGCAGCCCCCGCAGGCATCCCTGCATGGGCCAGAGAAACTGCAAGATGAGGTAGCGAGCTGGGAAGCATAGAGGTTACGGATATGCATACTGCTGGTAAATAAAAAAAAGCTTTTTAAAAAAAACATATAGAACTATTTAAACCTTACAGAGCACACTGCAAAGCTTCTTATAAGGATTAAAGTCAGATAGAAAGTAAAATGCTCTGTTTTCTGGCTGTGGGCAGAAATTCTTCCACTTGCTGAACCCTACAGTGCCTCGACTGCAGGTGCACCCGAGGGACGCATCCAGCTGGGCCTCCCCCAGCTTTTGGGGCTCCCCAGGCTTCCCTGAGCCATGGGTTTCTTACCAAGCAGAGGGCAAGCAGAGCAAGCAGGAGGAGCAGGCAGGCACGCTGGAGAGGCTGCATCGTCAAGGCTCGGTGTGTCCTGGATGCACAGCACTATGACACTTCCTCATCTGCTTGCAGTGAAAGTAATACAAGGCTTTAAGCACAGGAGCCACAGCCCCGTCTCACCAATCACAGCCGTGCACAGCCCTTCCTGTACCCCTGAACACCCCACGTCACATCTGAACGCGCCTGCTGGCCTCCAGATCTGAACCTGGGGACAATATCCCGCAGCAGCGCTCGCCAGCTCTCACCCTGCCAGGGCGATTTCCTCCAGCTAAGCCAAGGGGCTGGTGCAAGGGGTGCACAGGGATGCTGGTGGCTGCAGAGCTGTGCCGGCAGCCCTTTGGGTCTCTCTTCTCCAGAGCTGTCAGTCCCCATCACCCAGCACAAGACCAGCTCCTGTTTCCCAGCCCGTTCCCAGCACAGCCTCGCTCCCTCTCCACATCCTGGAGGCTGCTGTCGTTTTGTCTGCAGGCCAGTCGCGTTTGGCACCCAGGAGCCCAGAGCGGGAGGTCCCAGGGCAGCGGCGCCAGACAAACGCTGAGAGCCCAGCGCCCTGCCTTTGCCACATCACATAATGCCCCCCCTGCACCTGCAGCACGAAACCCCATGGATTGATTATCACTGGGGGGCTCGTGGTCCTGTCCCTCATGCCTGTGTAGGACTAATAGTGGAAAAAAAGGTCATGGTTCATGGGGAAGGTTTGCAAATCATAGCCAACATTTGAACGAGGGCCCTGCCTTGTCCTCGTAACGAACCTCTTTCCCTGCAACTCGGGACAAAAGACGGACCCAAGCTGCCAGCTCGAATTGAGGTTACAAGCCTGCCTGGTCTCATCCAGGCCTTGTTCAACGTCATCTCTAATTAAAATATCTACAAAATACTTCTGCGGCGGCTGCTCTAGATTGAAAAGATTTTACCACCTCCCAAATCGCTAGCGCTCAGCCAAGGAACTGCTACCACCAAGGGCAGCACACCTAACACGCGATGGAGAAACGCTGCTAGGAGATAGGGCCGCTACTTCCTCCCCAAGGCCCAGTCATTTCCTCACAACGGCCCTCTGAGCTCATTCACCCGCTCAACTGTGGTGGCAAAAAGCAGGAAACAAAAGGCATCCGCCTATATTCTTTTGAAGATAGGTTGAAATAGTTAAATCCACGGAAACACACCATCCACAGGCAGAAAATACAGCTGTTGCCTTGTTTTGGTTTTGCGAAGGGCTTTCGGGCACAGAGAGCCGGCTGCCAGCCTCCACAGAGCCGAGGACCTGCCGGCTCTTCCGAAAGCCGCAGACAAGCTTCACCTCGTTTCGTTCATTTTTGCCGCTCATGGAAGTGTCAAAGCAAAAGTCTCTTGCAGACGGCTAACGTGCCGTAAAAGGTGCTAAAAACGGACGAGCTCCTGCTGCTCTCAAACTAAGGCGGCCAAGCGCCCCGGAGAGCAGCGCGGCTGAGCTGCGCTCACGGCCCCGGGTCCTGCCCTGGAAAACGCTTAAAGTGCCGTTAAACGACAAGAGGTTGGAAAACACGGCTCCGGGGGGGGGGGGGTGCGTGTGTGATTTTGGGGGCAGAGAGGTGAAAGAAAGGCGGCCTTTGGGCCCGGCCGGCGCGGGGGACGGCCCGGCCCCTCGCGGAGGCCCGACGGCCATTTCCTAACGGCCCCGCTTCCCGCCCGCCGCCGGGCCGGGGGGGGGGGGGGTTCAGGATGGGGGGGAGCGGCGCATGCTGGGACATGTAGTCCTCAGGCGGCCTCCCCCGCCCCCCACGTGGCCGAGGCGGAGCCAATCCCCGCGGCTCGCGTCGCCGCGGCAACCGCGTGTAAACAAGGTGGCGTCGCCGTGCCTGAGATGGGGGGGTGAGTGCTGCGCGGGGGGGGGGCACGGTGCGACTCCCCCCACAAGGACCTCTCCCCCCCACACACCTTGTGGGCCCCCCCTTACACAATATAGGGGTCCCCCCCCAAACACAGTGTGCCCCCCCCCGTACCGCCCAGCGGGGTGCCCCCCCCACGTCATGCCCCCCCCCCAGACAGGACTCCCCAGCCCCAAACCCACACTGTGACCCCCTGTAACACACACACGGTTTGATCTCCCCTTCATACACACAGGGACCCCCCCCCAATTACACACCCACAGTGATCCCCCCCATGCCCACAGCCCACCCCCCCAATAACGCATACACACACCCAGCGGTGCCCCCCCCCGCCATGCACACAACTCCCCCTTAACGCGCGTACACGCTCCCATCCCTGGGCCTGGGACCGGCTCGCGGCTTTGGGAGGACGAAAGGACGCGCTCTGAGCTGCCCCGAAGGGACCCTCGCGGCCGGGCGGCAGCCGGCTACGTCGAGCGGTACCTGCTCCCCTCGGTGTTGCCTCCCCTGCTGCAGCACCCTCCGTCCCTTGCGCATCTCGGGAAGGTAACGCTGTCTTCGTTCCCCAGAGTCTGAGGCCGTCTAACGTTTAAATCATGACTTCTCCTCCTCCCTCCCTGGGAGAGCAGCTAAAGCCTAAACTCCTGCTGCGGCTTTGCACTCCAGGGTAAATCAAATTAACACGTCTTCGTTCTTGAGTCGTGTTGTTTTAGTTTATTTGATACCAGGCTATAATCAAAGGACCAATGATAATTATGTGGAGACCAGCAGAGTGTCACCCCACCGGCTGTCTCTTGTTGTCTATGATCCTTCAAAAAGTTGATCGCTATCAGCTTTCTATGAACTCAGTCAATACAGAGGTATTTATTCTTATTTGGATTTCATTTTGGTTTTGCAGTATGGGGCACTGCAGTTTAGTACTGGGCCTAACAATAACAGTCTCATCAACGGTACTAACTAGAATAAATTCCCCAAACTGCCAATTCTGTTGCCTTCTGGCTCACACTGATCCCCAGGTGGTACTAGGAATATTGGACAGTCACGTCTAGCACAGGTCCATATCATGTTTATGTTTTCTCAGTCTCAAGCAGATTAGTGTTGCTTAATGCAACTGCAATGGTATTACAAGCGATATCATTTTCCTAGACTGAAGCAGTTAACACTGGCTGCATAGCACGGGCATATCGTTTTCACCTTTCTCTCATCTCAGACAGTTAACACATATTGCAACTCAAGGATTTCAGCTGCTGCTACAAGGCACAGATTTAGCTGTTTGTGTGTGAACCCACTCAGCCCAGAAAGCAGGCAATGTGGACTGGGAAGATGGGCTGATGAGAAAATGTACAGTATGGGCTTTTTGGGACAGTCTGCAATTACATTTTGAAAATTTGCCCATCAAGCAAGTCCTCCAACAGTTACTGAATTAATCTGCCTGTTGTTTTTCTAAAAATAAGAGGAGAGAATATATAAAAACAACAGAGCTATCTAAGGACATTGCTTCCACTGGTAAGGCTTTTCTTAACATCCTGTGTGTTTTGCGTGGCTTGTAGCTCTCTTCCTGTCCTCCATTTTTCTCTCTCTCACATATGTTCAAAACCAGATAAGTTACAAATGGCTTCCACATTCTCAGCAAGCCCTAGAACACTTACCTAGTTTCATTTAGCTTCATCTCGTTTTACAGTTCCATTTTAAGAAATATCCTTCCTATTTCTTGATCTTAGAGCAAAAAATATCTTTTCTCTCTTGGTGAAATTTGTGAGATCCACAAGAGTTAGTCCCAGACTGTTGTACTCTTGTTAAAACAGCTCAAATCTACCACTGGTCTTCCTTACTGTGCAACGCAGAATGCTCTAAATTAGCATCATCGTCTCTTTTTGGCAGCCCTATTTTGTATTCACTCTTCTCAACTGCTTAGATTGTACCTTCCCTTGGGTCTTGTGTTATAAAATAAGTGCCCTCATACACTCATTATTTTGCAAGTGTTTATGAGAGGGAGTGGACTGGGCCTCTCTACTTTCCTCTGCCCTCTCTTTTCCTCAGCGTAACCCCTATGTGTTCTTTACCTGGTACCGGTGAAGTTGTGTCCGAAATGCTGACCTGTTTTCTTTCTTTCATGCTTTTTATGCTTCTTCTCAGAAGATGACAGCCTCTCTCCTAGGACAAAGAATCCAGTGCAAGGCAGTCTACCTTCTTGCTCAACAGGGACAGCACTGAAAAAGAATATGCAGGGTAATATCTCAAGGATTAGAGGAAGCCAAGCCATCAGTTTCTCAGTGACATGGGTGGACTCAACACCCCAGACCAGGGCTGGTTCAGGTGGTCCTCCCCTAATGTACATCAGCACCTTACACAGCATGCCGTTGGCGGCACAGCCCTCTCCTCATCAGTCAGGAGCCAAGGGATTTATACACAGTACCCACAAAGGACCCCTTGCCCTACTTGCTGTGGCAGAACACAAGTTCTTGTGTGGGGGTCTTCTACTCAGAAAATACGGCAACGCATTGAGCATAAGATGCCCTACAGTGAAAATAAGCCTGCGATACTGATTGCTGTTTTAAAGGGGTAATACATTGCATTTGTGCTTTCAGGTGCAGCTCCCACTGACATGGAGCTCATCTCCTCCATGATGCAAAAAATTGCTCTGTTGGAACAAAACGTAAAGAAACAAGCACAGGAAATCCAATTGAAGGTAAAAATCCTGGCCCTTATAGGGCCTGTTCTGTGTCCTACTTTAACAATTCAAGCCACAGTAGCGATATACCTGCTCAGACCTAGTTTGAGCTAAAATAAGTTAATCTGTAGTCTGCTCCGTTAACTACAGAAACAACCCAACAGAGCAGTCATCTGTCCTTGGGCCGGGCGACGTGACAGTCCATTATGCGGAGCCTGCTATGGCTTTAAGAAATGAATCTCAGCACACTTTCCCTAATATCTTTAGCTGTTTGGCTTCAGACTTTTCTTCCCTTTGCTTTCTGAAACAGCAGCTGCTCAGGTGGCAAGGTTATCCCTGAACAGGCCTCTTCGCCTAACTGCAGTTTAGAATAAATAGCATTTTTAAAGTTATGACTACAGAGATGCTGGTTCAGTTTCTAGATTTGTCACTTACTGCGGGTCAGACTATGAACTGTGCCTAAGGGAGCACAAGGGCATGGGCCCATATATCCTACAGCTCTTGCACAGATGGACAAGGAGGGGGTAGGTAGGTCAGCATGTCCCTTATCTATTCTTGGAGCAGTGTAATTATATCCCACTTTTCATTTGAGTCTAATTAAGGTATTTATGATGAGATAACAGCCCTTCTAACCCTTATTTTGCCTATCTCTGGGTGTGGTGGGAGTGTGTGCACTACTGACTTACTCAGCCAGGACTGATTATGCAGACTGTACCTTAAGGTACTGAAAGTAGAGGAGCTAAACATGGTCATTATTTCTTCTGGTTCTGAAGGACAGGAAGATTGCTGAACTTGAGGGGAAGATGAAGACCCTTCAGAAAGGAGAAGGTAAAAATTGCTCTGCTCTTGGCATCCTGCTCCTACTTGTGGGAGAGCCACAGAGCTCCAAACCTGTTCTCTTGCAGTACCAGGAGACCTAGCACTTCTGACCTGCCCTTGCCTTAAATCAGTTATACACACACGCTGCCATTTACCAAGGCAGATCCTTACTTCATATGTGCATCTGTTACTCTGCTTTTCTGGTGCAGCACAATACATTATTTCCTGACCCAATTTCTTTGTGTCACTAAGTTTCCATAAGCATAGAATAACCACACAGGTACCTGACACTGGTCAGAGAAAAGAACAATAAGCAACGTGGAATTTAAACAGACTAGAAAAACGGGGCTACTCACAGCTAAGCAAAACCAAAGTTCTACTTGGAGTCTCAAACAGTTCTTTCAGGTCCAGGTTCACTTGTCCTGCAAGACAGCCTAGCTCCAAATTGAATCCAGCCTTGAGTGAGTCACTCCGCAGTTCTTGCTCCTCTACTCAGTTCCTTGGAAGCCAATAACCCCCTCCAGTTGAGCCCAGATGCATTTCCTATGATGGCCGAGCTACCTTATTAGCACAAAGATGTGACGGATTCTCCGTTTCCTGAGCAGAGAACAAGAATATACCTGTCAAAGGACACATGGGTTTTGTACCTCATCATACATTGCTCCAACCATTCAGCCTGGTTTTATGGATCCAGCTTTAGTGGACACCTGCTGATTTTTGAGTAGGTCCCTTGAGACCAAGTAAGCCAAGCAATCCCCATTGTGTAATTGCTAACAGCACCATTCACATCAGCTTACTGCAGCATAAGACCTCACCATTATCACTCACAAGTATCTTTTAGTCTCTCCACATCTTTTTCAGAGCGCTACAAGTTGAATTGTCAGGGACAGCACATAGAGCTCATGTTCAGCTCCTGTGGCTTATGGGCTCAAGTTCATTTACGGTGCAGGCAGGTTGCTGGGGCATCTGCACTGCATGACATGGGTTATCTGCAGCTCTTCTTTAAGGCTGTGGATAGGAAAACAAGTCTTCCCTGTCAGATGCTCCTGACTCATCCAGAGCAGAGAAACTGGAAACGAGGTGCCTTCAGCTGCAGACCCAGGTCTGGGAGATGGAGGTGAGACTCTTGCTTTGCTTACTCTAAGCTATCTGTACCTTTGGCTTGAGTTCTTCCAGTCCTGCATTCCTTGACTCTCCTCAAGCGGCTGGATTAATGGTCACAAATCTTTACCTCACCCCTCTGAAAATTAAAAATAGGTTGGATGGGAGCTAGTAGTTTTTCATACACAAATGTCTGTGCCTCCTCTGAGCTGCCTCATTTTGATTTCTAGGGCTGTCGTCTTTGCCGCTACCAGAGCTTTGGGAGACTACTATATCACTAAGGATAGTTTCATTCTGCCTTTAGTCTGCTGCTACTACGTCAGTGAGTTTGTCTATCTGACAGGGCTAAATAACTGTACGAGGAGCCTTCCTTCACTTTCACCTCCCCTTCTGTGTCCCACAGTCACAGCTGCATACACTCAGGCTTCCAGTTCTAGTTTCTGAGGTTCTGGGCCTACAATACTGACTTGTGTTCTCCTCTTCTTAACACAGCGGTTTCTAAATGACTATGGTCTGATTTGGGTTGGAGAGAGTCATGAACAGCTGGAAGATTCAGAATCACTCAAGGATAAAGAAAAGCTGCCAGCAAGGAGCCTCTGGAAGCCAGGTAAAGCGCCAGCGCTTTGTTGAAGCAGCAGCTGTCCTAGCTCTTGCTGTATGCTTAGAGAAGGTGCAATGCTTCCTAGAGTAGATGAGCAGGTCATTAGAACTTGTGATCCTGTGCTGGGGTCTTCGCATCAGCCCACCTCAGGGCGAGAGACATGGAACAATATAACAGAAGCTAGGCCAGGCCAAATGTTGATATGTTATATGCATATATTTTATAAACACCATTTGAGGGAAGAAGAGAAAACCCGGTAGCTCAACCATTTGGAAGGATACCCTCATAGCAGCTGTTTTCTGAAGAGTTGATGTACCCCTAAATGTTTGAAGCTTGATTCTGCTCTAATAAGACTGATGTAAAACGGGTGGAAAACGGAATCGGATGCTTTGTGTATATAGTAGCTGTAGTAACTTATCCACATTGTCTTGCTCCATCAGGGAGCATTGTTTGCCTTTCCTCCCCTCAGCCATGTGAGTGGTTTAATTGGGACCTGATTGTGCTGTATGGAGTCCAAGGCTATTTGGCAATAGCTTCCTAGGAAATGCTAATGGGAAAAAAAACAATAACACTTGGGCTCTACAGCCAACGCTGCCTCCTGAACACTGTGCAAATACTGGCTAATTAATCTTCCCCTCCCTTAGAGGCAGGAGGAGATAGGATCGGGAACGTAGCAGAAATAATTTTCCTGATTTTCAGTTCACTTACCCCTTTTTAACTGATTTCCTCCACCCCTTTTCTTCTCTCCTCTTTACCAGATCTTTGAAAAGCAGAACAGAAAAATAACAAAGGCCCTGGGCCCCACCTCTGCCTGCATCTCTACTCTCATTTCCTCTTCTCATTTCATTCTTCTGTCCCATAGCACTTTTACTGCTTCACCCTACCGAAACAAACATACTCAGCAATATCTCCCTCTGTGAGAGAGGGAACTGCTTTTGAGAGAAAAATCTGCTGGTGGCTGAGAGCAGACAGACAGCTGTGTTTACACTGGCATTTCCTCAGCAAGTCCAGCCTGGTCCATTTACCCAATCTAGACAACAGGTTACTCCCTCTGTGCATTTTTGCAGCACCATGTTAAGGGACAACACTCATTAAATTACAAGCAAACACAAGGATCTGAATATGGTCACAGAACAGCTAGCTGTGACTTTAGCTGACTGTGGAGTTACTGTCAGCTTTTAACCAGTGGACTGTTTCCCTGCTGCCCTGCCTTTGTGGTTTTGTACACACCCATGTAAACCTGGCAGCACAGCACCGCACCGCAGCAGTGTTGCTGCACCACATTTTGCAAACATGAGAAAGGTGAAACGTTTGCAAGGCAGCAGACAGCCCCAAAAAATATTAGAATTCAAATGCACCTTGAATATGTCCCCACAGAGGTGAAAACTGCTTAGTTGGCATCTCCTTCCCCTCATAACTCAGCTCCTTCTGCCACAGGTGAAGCAGTTGCTTCAAAACACCAGATTGATTTTGACTTAATTTTGGAAAACGTGAAGGATTTGAATGCCCTGGCTGGGGAAGGCATTTCTCAAATCGAGCACATGCCTGGGGGTGCTCGACTGAGACAGCCAGAAGCCCTCCCTCTTATGCTGTATCAAAATGGGATCATCCTGTGCAATGGACCCTTTCGGCCCTACGAGGAACCATCTACACAGGTACGGAGAAGTTTGTGGGGGAACTCAACTTACAGCCATCGTGGTATTCCTCCACCAAGTCTCAGAAGAGAATGCAATAAGAATAGGGCTTGTGAGCTCATCCCAGTCCTAAAAAGGAGCAGCTATTGAGACTTCCGAGCCTCGCCCTTATGCTCCCATGATGCCTTGAAAGACTGTTTCCTGCTTGGTACAGTAACTTTTAGAGATGGGGAAATCTAGGTCTTCGATGCAGACTTTTCTTCACTGCAGTAACACCAATAGGAGCAGCCCAGGAGGAATCTATTAGTCATGAGACAAACACAAAGTATGAGGAATGGTGATGAGGCTCTTATGCTTTGTTTCAGCAATGCCTACAGGATATCATGGATGGCTATTTCCCTTCAGAGTTGCAGACACGCTACCCCAATGGTGTTCCTTTACAGGTAGGCAGTGCAAAGCTCTCTCCATCAGCTTTTTGAAAGAAATTGCTCTCTTTGCTCCCCAAGAAAAGTGCTCAGGTTTCTTCCACTGTCAATCTGCTAGAACGTCCCCACAGCAAATGAAGTCTGAGGTTTCTGAACACAGCTTACAAGCAGCTAAGTTCCCTGCACGTGTGTCTTGGGAAAAGGGTGGCTAGAAACAACACCTGCTAGAGCCATTACAGGAAATAAGTGACCATTTGTGCATTGGGACTGAACGCTTTCTTTACCTCCGTGAATCGTGGCTTGGAACAAGACTTCTGAGAGCATAACAGGCTTTGTAGAAGAGAAGCAGTGTGTGCAGCATCCGAGTAGCTGTGTAACAAAAAGGAGAAAAACTTCTCGAGCAGTTCCACTGGGAAAGGTTTTAAAACAGATCAGACAAATGTCTCACAAGGAAGTAGGAAAAGTTGATTTTGCCATAATCTAAATGCCTTTGGCCACCTGAGGTCCTTTTTAGGCTCCATTTGTTGATTTCTCAGAAATGGCAAAAAAAAAAAAAAAAAAAAGGCCATGTTTTCAGGCAGAAAGCAGGCAAAGAGAAAGAGCCTCACAGGACTATAATCTAGGTCTTCAAACGTATCTGGAAGAGCAGGCCCAGCCAGAGGGGTACACCTACCTACTGCCATGAAGAACGCAGGCCACAACTGCATAGGCAAATATTACTTCAGCCAAGCTGAGATAGTAGGTATGGTGGTTGGAAAGTCAGGTGAGAGAGGAAGAACTGTTGCAAGGCTGTTGGGTCTGTGGTTCCCTATAAGCCCTGCACAGCTGACCAGGACTAGAAGCCACAGAACGGTACTGTAGGCTGGGGTAAGTACATACACAGAGTTCATCCAACTCTGATTTGGCCAGAGGGTGTAAAAGGGACATAAACAGAACCCAAACAGAAAGACTGTCCCTATTTTAGAGATGGGATATACCTAGAGATAGAGATACACCTCTCCCCTGCTGCTGGGGGGCCTCAGACTGGCACTCTCCCTTGTTTTGAGAGCGCGCTCTGGCAGTCCCCCCAGCTCTCATCTCTTCTCCTGCAGCACTGGCTGAGCCTAACTGCAGTGCGAGTCTGGCAGTAAATCCCTCTTCGCCCCCAACCTGCTTACACATTACTTTCCACCTGGAGAGCACGTTCAAGTGTGGAAACTAAGACACAGAGGGAAAGGTCAGGCCAAGCACATTTCTTGCAGCTTTCCCGTGCCTGTTGAGATGGATGAATGACCACTCTGGAGTCTGCACGGGCCTTCAACGAGTTCTGGACTTCAGGAAGCAGCCAGAATTTACTTTGAGAGCCTGTAGGAGCTGAAAACATATCTCACTGAGTTTTGATAGGCGGACCAGCTTGACAGGGACTGGCTTTCTCAGTTTCATTTAGGGTTTACAACTCTTGGTTGTTCTTCCTGTGTTTTATTGTGCTCTGATGCAATGAGAACTGGTTGAGGGCAGCAGTCAGATTTGCTTATAGCAAAAAGCCTTCATTCAACAGGTCACTGACAAGAGGGACGTGGTATTTCGGGAGAGATGCCTTCCAGGGAGTTTTCCTGGCCATGGCCAAGTGGTTGGCCATTCAAAATCAAGCGAGGTGCAGGAAACCACCGAGATCCCAGGTAAATTCTTAAACCTGCCTGGAAAATCACAGCCAAGTCCCAAGGAGGAAAATCTAAACCTTACCAGGGTGGTCCAGCTAGCAAGAAATGAACGTGTAGGGTCTCAGGAAGACAACATTTCTGAGTGAAAGCCCTCCCCCTTGTAGCCCCAGTGTTGCTTCAAAAGCTGGGAGCCAGCCAGTACACAAGGTGTCCTCTTTATCACTAAATCTTCCTAAGGAATGAGGCATGTCAAGCCTTAAAAGACCAGATCAGCAGGTTTCCCAAAACATGCTTGACACTCCTCCCCCCCAGTTCTGAAAGACCCAGCTCCTTCTAGCTTCACCTATATCATCAGCATCCAAAGATGTTGAGGGAACCACGCAGACATGGGGGAGAGTAGCCTGCAAACACCCCTTCAGTTCCCATACAAGCTCCATTTGTAAAGGTAGACATCTTTAAACAGACCCATCTTAACTGTTCCAAAAACAGCATGGTTCTTCTTCAAACTTTCATGAGAGGATATGGTATATATAGTCAGGGCACAGATTCCTCATTCTGCTTCTATACTCCCGCAGTCTGCTTAAGCAGTACCTTGCCAGATACTGTCATTGTTTGGAAAGCAAAATGCATTCAGTCATATAGACAGAAAATAGTATTAGTTTTGTGCATGTATAACCACATAATCTGTACATTTGCATTAGTCATCAGCAACAATGTCATCATCCTATATATATGTAAACACTGTACTACTTGCTTATTGATCTCAAGGACATTCACAAATAGAAGCTGTGCTAAATGTTTCTTTTATCCAAGTGGTAATAAATAAGTGCTCAGTGACACCACACCGAAGGGAACTGATACCTACAAATACACCCTCACAAGATGAAATTTTCCAAGTTTGTAAGAATTCCCATAGCTTCATCAGCTTTCCCCATTCAGAGCAGGGCTAACCAGTTCCTGCCAGTTGCCCATCCCAGCTGTGTACTGTATTAAATAGGCTGCACAGTCACTCACTGCTTTTGTTGACAGTCAGACATTCAGTGGACCAGAAAGTGGGACAGCTTCAACAATGGAGACCAAGAAGAACCAGTCTCAGCATAGCTAGAGGAGCTTAGAGCTCTCCCTATTGGCTATTCTGGTCTCTTTTTTCACCAAATCAGCATATTCTGATGGAAAATTGTTTGTCAAAAAGGTGTCACATGGATACATTTCCCTTCTGCTCTGACAGGTCCCAAACTCTCACTGGAGCAGTTTCTGAACAAACTCCCTAAGTCCTTGATCCGTGGAGGACAAGCGATCGCTGTCCGAGACTCAATCAGAGCAACGCTGCAGGTACGAGCGGGCCCTGTGCCCTGTCCACAACATGAGTCTGGCTGTGGTTCCTGGGGCTCAGCACCCTGTGCAGCACCTCCTCCTTGAGCCTCAGTCAGCTCTGCATAACCTCCTCCTCCCCAAAGAGGCTATACCACAGGGCACGTGGCATCTTGTCACCTAGTCCCAGGCTTTTCTAGCACTGCTTTGTCTCTGTGCAGAGCCTGCAGTGGCTGACACTCACCTATTTGCTTTCAGGGCTCTGATGGGGCGCAGAGCAGTGAAGTGATCCGAGTGGAGACACCTAAGCTGTCTGCCCTGAAGAGGTACAGGCATGGACCCTCCGTCTCTGCCACATCAGGCTCTTATCTTCCTCCTGTTTTGTCACTGCAGGTTTTTTCAGGGAGTTGAGCAGAGAGAGTAAATGGACTTGCCTCTTTTCACTCCTTTTATCTTCCACCTTAGAAATAAAAAACAGACCAAGCTAGGTCTTTTGGGAAAGACTGCCGAATTTTTTTTATGGTGAGCCTGCTATCATTTACATCTTTAACAAAGGCTTCTGTTGTTCAAAACATTACTTACTTACAGGTAAATACTTTTCACAACAGCAAGCCACGGCTAAGAGTTTGAAACCATCTAAGAAGCCGTTTGGCTGTTTGCCGTCATGCTAAATAGGAGAATCCCTCCAGGAAACTGATGAGCAAGCGGAGGGTCACACGAACAGCACTTTTCCACTCAGTCTTCTGGGCAAGATAGGACCCAAATAGCTAATGAAAAAACCCCAAGCAGATTAATTTTAATCAAAAAAGTAGAGCAAAGTACTTACCCAACAGCCCTAATCTAAAATAAAAAAAGCAAAAAAAGGTCAGCAACCTTCTTTGCAAAACACTTAAGCAGTGAAAGCAAAGTAACAGCTTGGTCTGTGGGTCGGTCTGTTTGCCTGCAGTGAGACAGGGCTGTGCTGATCCTGTTTCAGCCTCCCCCATTTTATTTGGATCGCCCTGGCATGTCAGAATCTGTTCAACCCTACCCACTGAATAAAGCTTTCAATCTGATGGTGGCAGAGTCCTTGCTCCTCAGCTAACAAGGTTTTCTGACCTCCAGGGTGAAGACAGCTGAAGAGGCTGAGCCTCCTGCCCCAGATATCTGCACTCTCCGGATCAAATCTGAGACCGGGGAGCAGACATACGTTGTAAAGATGCTCTTCACAGAAACCATAGGGGACCTGCGCCAACACCTCACCCACACCAGGTAGGCCTAGGACTTCCGCCCCTCTGTGCTTTCTACCCCACTCTGTCAAGCCCCCAGGAAGGTTACGCAGCTGCTGTTCCCGGCCCTGGAGCTGTGTTTCAAGCAGATCAACATGAGCTGAGCAGGGCTCAGCCTTACAGTCCCAGATGCCAGGAAGAGCCAGGCATCCTCTGCTCCTTTGGCTCTTCCTAATAGCAGAGGTGCTCCCTAGGAAATACTGTCAGGTAGTCTAGAGCATTTAACATCCCACCTCTGCCAAAAAACTGACCTATCAGCAGAGATATGTCTCTTTTGTCCTCTCAAAATTCCCATCTCACCTGGCTCCATCACTGCCTTCCAGCACTTCCTTCCAGCTGCTCAGCAGCACTCACCTGACTAGTGCCAGTGTTCCCCAAGGTGTTTGTGCAGCCTGGAGACTAAGCTGCAGCCTTCAGCCTGGGTGACAGATCAGCTGTGGGACAAACCATCCTTGGCTCAGCCAGCTCTATCTCCTAACGCACTTAATGCTGCCCAAGGACTCACAAATCCTTGTGGGGGCAGTTCTAGGCTGCTGAGGGGACCCTTTTGCTCTCCCCCTTGCCCAGCTCGTGATGTGGCCTGTAGCCCTGGCCTCAGTTTGAGGCCCATGAAGAGCTCATCACTGTTGGGATGTAAGCGTGTCCTTCCCTGCTGCAGCTGTGCAGGCTGAAGCAGCTGCTCTGTGCCTCGTTGTTTGCAGTTAAGACAGGAAGCCCTTTTTCTGCTTGGTCTGTGACTGTAAAACAGTTTCCCCCGCTCTGCTCTTACATAACTGCAGCTGGATTAGCTAGAGCATTGGAGCAAAACCTTGGGGGATCCTGTGCAGAGGAAAATTGCTGGGCTTTACAGGCTTCTACAGGCCTGAACGGGACTCTATGGGCTCATACGAGCCCGCGCTGAGCACATACAGGCCCGCACGGGCCTGCAACAGGGCCTACGAGCTTGTGCAGGCCCGTGCCAGGCTCTATGAGCCCATGCCAAGCTCATTCAGGCCCGCACTGGGCCCTACTGACTTGTACAGGCCCCCACAGACTTGCACGGGTCTGCCCCAAGCTTGTATGGGCCCGTGCCAAGCTCCACAGGCTTTTATGGGCCTGCACGGGGCTCCACAGGCTCCTACAGGCCTGTGCTGAGCTCATATAAGCCTGCGCCAAAGGGGAAAATTTGGGCTTTTCTTTCCTAGGGGTGGAGACTCCGAGTCATATGAGATCATCAGCACCTTTCCCCAGAGGGTGTACGCGGACAACTCCCAGAGCCTGCAGGACTGTGGCCTGACCCCTCATGCCTCCTTGCTGCTGCGAGAAAAGACCCCTTCCAGCAAGGGGGGACAGGGCTGCAAACACCTCAACAGCTTCTAGCAAGACAGTTGCCATTCCAGCTGCTCCTCCTGTCAGGACTGGGCTGGTCTCTGAAAGAGGAAGGAGTTGTCTTGGGCAGTTAGCCAAATTATAACCTCTCCCCAAGCTGGGAATAGAGAGGAGAGGGTTGTCTTTCTAGATTTAGTTTCATAGCACGATTACCTGGGGCAGAGAGGAGAGCTCCGAGGCATCGGTTTGGCCTCTCCCTTCAGCAGAGGTGCCACATGCCAGGCCCAGTCCTGCTGCCTTGCAGGCAGGTATTTTCCCCCAAGACAGGTGGGCTCCTTACACACTGGGGCATTTCTGTCAGGTAGAGCTCAAACCAGAGGCCTAGTTGCTCACCTCGGTTGAAGGTTATATCGGCTGATCTCTGCTCAGGAAAGGCTGCCAGCTTTATACCAGTACCAGGCAGTTACTTAGCTGGGCTCAGGGATTCTCTAGCAGCAATCGCATCTGGGCAGGACAGACAAACAGCCAGGGTCAATCTGCTTTCCACACACAGCTGCTCCCCAGAGATTTCAACTGCACTTACACCAGGAGAGAAACAGGCTCAGTTATACGTTCACTGGTAAAGCTAAACCACAAGGCCTCAAGCCATTGTAATGCTGGGACTGAGCCAGGCTCATTTCAGCTAGGAGATCCTGCTACTGGGTTTCCTGTACGTGAACAACTCCTTCCCTTGGACAGCCCCCAGATCCAGTGGGGCTGAGGCTCACAGCCCACAGCTGTGCCGAGCCAGCACACAGCAGCGCTGAACTGGGCTGCCCTTCCTCCCCCGGCAGCCTGCTGCATCCGGGAGCTACGCTGCTGCAACAGGACACCATGTCATTGGAGAGCATAATCCCTTCGACTCTTCTTTGCTCAATCCCCAGCAAAACATCTCCCTCCCTCTCCCATGGGCCGGGGCCGTGCTCTGTGGGCCCCTTTCCCAGCACATTCTTCCCGTTTCAGCTATGACGAGTTCCCACTTGACTCCCAGCTGATGACACTCCCACTTGCGTGAGGCAGCACCTTCTGGCAGGTTCCTTCTTAGCAGTGGCCCAGCACACGCCGCCACCCAGCCCTCATTAAAGACTCCCAAGAAGCACTTAGTAGCAGTTTCCACTTACATTAAGTTTCAAAGCAGTAGTTAGCCCTGGAAGAGGAGAAGATGCCCACAGCACTTCCTGGCTTAGCTTCACCATAACCCCTCTGACTGCAGTTGGGCTGCGCACAGCTCAAATACAGGAAATGGCCGCTAGTGTGTGCCAGCCACTTCTGCAGGCTCCCATGACCAGTGACTTGATCCCTGCAGCTGTGAGTTAGTTTTCTCCTTTTGCCAGCTGTAACAGGCATAGGAGCACACAGGGAACCCTGCTATAGGGCAGCCTTTCCCATCGCCCCTCAGCTGTGAGCCAGTCTATACCCAACCAGGTAATTTTTGGGCTTGTCTTTTGCTCGTGTGTCTGGCTGAAGCTGTCCCTCCCCAAAACTGCTGTTCTTACTAGGCACAGGAGAGGACCACCTGAGAGAGGTTAACTGTCACTACTGAACTGTAGGATATTCTGGCAAGTCCTGCAAGCCTCTGATTAGCAACAGCGATCTAAGGAGTTAAGGTCTTTATGTCAGGCTGCAGCAATGAGTGCAACTGACTCAGCTCCTCCAAGCTGGAACTGACTCAGAATTGTTATGTAGGATGATGTTAAGCCTGTAGTCAAAATAAAACCAATGTAAAAGAAGCCCACAAGTACCAATGTGAAAGGTACAGTAACATTTAATAGCATATTGGAAGACAACACTGGTTATAAACTTGCTTTTTTGGCAGGAAAACAAAAATGCACTTGGTCCAGGTTGCAAAAAGCCAACTCAAAAAAGAAAGATAAGACAGCTGGAGCATCAGCTGTTTTGGAGCAGCCTTGAGCCATTAATGCTCAGGAGGGAGCCCTCACACCACATCAGAGCAGAGGGCACTAATGGAGCAGCACGAGTCCCAGTGCTAGGCCCGTCTGTCCCCACCAAAGCTGCCTGTTGAGTGACATGAGCCTTACGCTCCCAGCCCTTGCCTGCTCCATGGTGGCCAGTCAGACCCCACCTTTGTGCAGTATTTCTGCATTGAATTTAAACAAACCAAAAAAATCAACTTAGTTGCCATAATCTCTGCAGTTGAGATGAAAAGGAAGTGAGGCAGCAGGATTTATACTTTTAACAGCAACCATGAGGAGTGGGAAGTAACATGCAGCCCTAAGCCCTTCCCTTCTAAAGCAGAAGCTCTCCCTGTAGAGGAGAGGGCTGATGGACAACTGCACTTCGCACAGCCCGAGAGGCTTTGCTGTTTACAGAGGCACCGGAAGCTGCGTTGTGAGCCAGGCCCAGCTTTGTTCAAAGGCGATGCACAGCGAGCATCAGACTTTCTTTGGATCCCTCTGAGATGATAGCAGGGTTAGGTGGGAGGGAATCGTAGACAGCTGCAATGATAGTTTTGGTCATGGGTTTCCCTGTGCTGGGATACAGGTCATGGTGCCAGGACAGCACTGACAACCTGGAAGTGAAGGTGGTTGAGATGAGGGCACTCAGGAATGCAGATAGAGTCCAGGACGGGAGGGGAACCCAGGGCTCAGGCCAGCTTCAAGAACTCTTGCAGGGTGTTTTGTTCCACCGCTTCCACAAAGAGCTCATAATCCTGCAGAGAGAAGCCAGACGGTTGCTCACAAAGCAAGAAGCGCACAGCTCAAAAGCCTGGCATGCCACAGACTCCCCTCCAGGCAGGCAGCGCAGGATCCCCTGAGCACCCAGCACAAACTGGTTCACAGCTCGGGCGTCAATCATTCAGGCAGACAATGACGGGGCTAAGCATGGACAGCCCTGTCCAGCACAGCCCTACCTCCCATGGGTCACCCAGCTCTCACGGTGATGGTCCTGGCAGCATTTTTTTTACAAGCCACTGTGCTCCAAGAGCATGATAACCCAGAGAGTGCCTTGACTGTGCACCTCATCAGAAATGTGTTTTGAAAGGCATCTTGACACTCCGTTTGTAGCAGAAGCAAGGAGACAGGATTGTTCCCTGTCATCCAGGTTTCATGGTGCCTATTCCCAAGCACAGAGCTCGCGCCTTACCCCGCAGTAGTGGTCTCCGTTGACAATCTGGGGCGGGATGGCTTTGGGGTTGCCTGCCTTGGCCCTCATTTCCTCCCGGAGAGCGTTGTCCTGGGAGATATCCACCAACTCGTATTTGATATTTTTCCCATCAAGGATTCTGATCACTTCGCTCTGTTGGGATTTGATCTGAAACCCAGACAGGAGAGGCAGGTTATCGGGAGCTGGGACCAGGGCTGGAGAGGAGCCCAAAGGTCTGCGTGTGCACAACCAGTGTGCCAGAGACACTCAGAGCAGTGTTTGCAGAGTGACTGCTCCTTATGGGCCAAGGTCCAGACTCCAGCTGGCCACAAGGCTCGGCCCTGTGTGGCGGGAACCCAGCATGAGATGAAACGGAAGGAAGGTGGGGATGGGGCAGTCCCTGGGCAGGGGAAGGGGCACCAGGATGATGCAGAGGGCACACCCGGGAGTGTGGGGGGGGTGGGGGGTGAGGGGGGGTCTCGCAGCTCCACGGGGGGGGGGGGGGGAAGACACCCACCCTGAGACGGGAAGAGGGGCCCCAGGGTGCCCAGTCCTGCACCCGTCAACGCTTACCTCCCGGGAGCCGGTCACCGAGGTGCTGTAGACCTTGAGGGTGCTCATGCTGGATCGCGGCCGCTCCCTGCGCGCAGCCCAGCGGACGGAGGCACGGAGGGAAGGGAGGAAAGGAGCGGGCGGCCCCGCCGCCGCCCGGCATGTGACTGCGGGGACCAATGGGGCCGGCGGGCCCGGGCATGCGGCATCGGTGGGGCCGGGCCGGCGGCGGCCCTGCCCCGGGGAGCGGCCGCCACTCCCGGCCCCCATCCCCGCACCGCCGCCGGGGCGCAGCCGCCCAGCGCATCGCAGCCAGGCGCCGTGCGGCCGGCCCGGTTCCCTCCTCGCTCCGCCGCCCCGCAGCTGCCCACAGAACTGCTTTGCGCGAGTGGAGCGGAGCAGCTTTATTTTATACTCAAAATACTTAGTACAAACAAGCGGGTAAGACAAACGCTCACATAAATAGGCCCGCGCTTAACTTCACAAGGGAAAACTCAACACAAGGCAGACAGAGAACTGTTCAAACGTGAACTGCACAAGCAACAGGACAAGGCAAGGGACATGTGTCGTCTTGCCTCCCGTGTCCTGAACTGTTACCAAAAGCCCAAGATTTCCCCAGCATGGAGACAGGCAGACTCATGTATGGCAGGTGGGATTGCCATCTTAACCAGGTATTTATAGATACAGTTTTGCAAGAGGATGACATGGGAAGTTTCTCTTCTGAGCACTACGAAAGCTAGGACTTGTTGAGGGCCCCAAAGCTGACACAGCCAGCCCAGTCGCAGGACCCCGCCACAGGGCCAGAGACAGAAATAGGCTCAAAACATCAGCTGAGATAGCGTTTAACGCCACAGTTTTGTTTCCACAGCCAGTTCTCCGTGAGGACAGAGGGCAAATGTGTTCCCGTACAGCACCTGGGAATCAGATCTCCCACTTACACCCCAAAGAGAACATGGGGAAGAGAGATGGTGCTAAACAGCACACTGTCAGCCTGCAGGAGAGAGCAACTTTCACAGCTGGTGCTGCTCTTCCCCCCACGCCCAGAGAGCTCCCAAAAGCCAGGACAAATGAATTCAAGAAATAGCCTTGGCCCACATTTAACTCAGTACAAGGCAACACCAGTCTGGGAACAGAAATGCTCAGAAATGTAAATACTCCAGAGGCTGAGAGGGCAAGGAATAGGCTAACAGCTAGCTGCCTGGCAGACACTGCTACGCTCTCTCTGCATGCCATGCTGGGGGTAGCTTGGGATGGCATACTAACCAATTTGTTGCCACAAACACCTGTCATCAGACTTCGAAAACAAAACAGATTTGGTCTTAAATTTTAATACAAAGGAATTATGAAAGCATCCTCACAAAACTAGGGCTCACAACCCCAGTGTGAACCAGGAGCAACCGAATGGAGAGAAGTGTTTCAGCAGTTTTTTACCCTTATTATATAACTGACTTCTTAGCTTGTGAGACAAGAGTGAGATGACAAGCAGAAAGTTTCACCCTTAGTCCCAAAGCGTTGTCTCAAGCAAGCACTCAGTACTGTAGAGTCATCATCACTAACACTAAAAAAAATGGTGACAAAGAATGAGCCACGTCCCAGGTTGATTTACTAATTCAATTATTTAACAGGGGAGTGGGGAGCTCCCAGAGAATGGGCTAGGACAAAGCCTGAGCAGCCACTGCCTCGCGGCAGCAGGGAAAGCTCTCAGATCCAGACAGCTGTACAATCCTACTGCAGTTTTAAGACCAGAACAGCCTTCCCCCTAACAAGCAGCAGGCAGAGAGCCGCGCAGAGGTGTGTCTGCTGGCCAGCAGCAGGGTCCCCTGCACAGAGGCTCTCTGCAGCTCAGGCAGGGATTACATACATTCAAGGCTCTGCAGGATTGTTTGAAATGGCTTTAAGGGCTGCTACAAGGAACAGAACAATTCCTCACCCTGCCAGCAGATGCATTAGGCACAAAGCAGTTTGTGGAGAGGAAGTTTCTCTAGCACATTAAGGCACTTCAGCATCTACCTACCTCCTCTGCAGTCGGAATCACACCCACATTCAGAGTGTTATCTCAGGGGGGTGAAAGGTTTAAGGCTTCTAGGGCAACAGTGCTCAGGAGGAGCATTTTCAGCGTCTTTTAGTGTCACTTTATTCCCCAAATTCTGTCGGCTACTGAAAGACTCCCATTGCATTTACCTGAGCAAAGCAGGTCCTGTTCCACAAAAGGCTACACAAGCGTCCAAGCCAGACCTGTGCACATACACACTTGACAAGCCTGGAGCACCTTGATATAATTAGCAGTAGTGTGAAATCCACAAATAACCCCTGAACACTTCTGATAATACTCTTGCCTTACTAGTCGCACAGGATCTGCGCAGAGAATTTATCAGAAAGACCAGGGCATACATTTGCTCTTAGTGTTGGTTTAAACTGTCACATTTGCATGTTCAGGGTATGACATGCCTGGAAGGCAATTCAGAATTCATCTCCCAGAGTCAGAGACCACACCAGCTCCAGCAAATACAGCACAAACACATTCCACAAGATCAAAGCTATTGCAAAGCCCAGCACCAAAGCCTTGAATGATTCCAGTTAGCCAGTCAGCAGCTAAACACTTCTGGTAACAAAACCCCTGATTTCTCATGGGTAAGCCACACATCTTGTACCCAAGCAATGGGATGGTAAAGTGCCGAATAAGTTTTCATTTGCAGGAGCTCTAGTCTCCTGAGAGTTTCAGGTCTTCATTTCCTGTCTTACTTGGGGAGAGCATGTTCTTTACTGGGTGATGCAATTGTCTCCCATGTCCTGGGCATATCTGTCAGATATTGCCGTCCTTAAGTCCTCCACCTCTCTGTGAAGCTGTTTTACCTCCGTCAGTTTTTTCGCAAGTACATCAGGGCTCAGCAAGTCGTCCGTCTCCTTAGCAGAGTACTGCACAGCTGTGGAGTCAGAGACGGGAGTTACCTCAGACGTGCAATTTTGAGCAAGGGTCCCACACATTTGCAAATGACCCAGAAAAAAATCAAAGCACATTTGCAGCAGAGATACTACTTAACATTCAGTTACTACAGCAAGGAAGCATGAATTTTTAGAGCTTGCTAACCACAAAGGAAGGTTCAGAATCCTAGAAAGACAAGAACCTTATATCTATATAATATAGAAGTTATTTAATTCTACCACACAGCACGAACCAAAGAGTTTGCTAAGCCTTCACTCTGCATACTTACAGCGAATGCCCAGGAGCAGGGAGAGATTGGGATCCTTGCCCTGAGCCCTCTGAGTCACAATGCTGTAGACAGACTGCAAATCCTGCAGACAACTGGCCAACTCGCTGTGTAACTCCTGGGCAAGGTGGGCTGCCTCACCAGGGAGTGGCTGGGTTAGCTCTGCCTGTCGGAGTCGCTCCTGAAGGGTCAGGTTCTTCTCAATGAGATCCTGGTTCTGCACTGAAAGCTAAACAAATGGCCACAGCGGATTAGCGGTCACTCGATACAGAACTATCAGGCTTAAAGCAACTTAAAGCGAATACTCGATGATGATGGGAGCAAAGACAGGAGGAACAGGCTCCTCCTGTCTTAATGTGCTAGAGAACAGGTTTACGTCAGGCTCTCCAGACAGATGAACAGCACACAAGTGTCAGTCTTACAGAACGCGAGCAGTCAGCTTTCCTGGCTCACACAGGAAACACCCATTACACTACACTGGCCCTGTCAAGGCCTGATGCAACAGAGAAGCTTCCAGACTGTGCACCAACCTCTCACCCGGACACAGGCCATCCTTTCCCTCAAGGATTGCCATAGAGCTTAGCTTCCTTTAGGCCGGCCTCAAACTGGAGCTCAGCCCCATCCTGCAGCCCAGTTTGGACGTCTGCTCACTGTGTTGCTGCCCCCCACTGTCCAGCTCAGCGTCCAGCACCGCGACCCGACCCGCAGCCCCAGCTGAAGTTTGAGGCAGAAACAGTGTCTTTCCCCTCCTGTTTCTGAACAGAGGAGAAAAGCTCCTTTCAGAGCACTGACAGGGCAACTGACTGGCAGGAGAGGTTGAGCTCCTGACTGCAAACTAAGAGCCTCGCTAAAAGACAATTCACTGTTTGTTCCATTGCTGTGCTCCAGCACTCAAAATGTTCCCATGCTCTTACCTCTTTCACAGCAGTCCGGAGCTGCTGCAGTGCGTTTTCTCTTCTCATTGCCTCCTCTTTCAGAGCTTGGCTTGTCCCCTCTTCCTGAGCCACCTGTTCTTCCAGGCTCTGGAACAGACCACAGGAAAGACGCAAGTCTAACTCACTCTATAGCAAACGATCCGAGTTCTAGATCCCTCCGGATCCCTCCACAGTAGCCTCTCACCTTTACTTGCAAGGACAGCTGCTCCATCTTCTTCTGTTGTTTGTCTGCAATCTGGAATCAAAGGTAGAAGCCAGTAAGAATAGGCCACACAGACTCTTCCAGCAATACCAACAGGATTTTTCCTTCAGCAGGACAGTTCCCCCTCTCCTCCTCTCTCCTGTCCACTTACTGCTTTAATTACCGCCTATTTGTTAGCGGAGAACTTAGATGCCCTGATGAAAGGAACCATTAGAAATATCAGCTATAAAAAGGACTGGAGAAGTTACATTCTTGTGGTTTTCCTCCCGCCTTTTCTGCATTCTGCAACTTTGCTCTAGTGAAGTGTTCAGTGATTACTCTAGGACTCCATGGTTACCATATCAAGAACAGCTCTTAAAACACCTCACTCTGCAATGCCAGGAACAACTCTTTCAGTGCAATTGTGACTGCCTGCTAAGGCAAAAGACCGTGATTTCATTTTAGCGCCTGGCCGGTATAACACAGTGGAAGGAAAAAAGTGTGGTCACTCCACACTGTTCCCAGCTGGGAACTGGCCTGTTACCTTCCTGAGGCAGTCACATTCTTTCTTCAGAGAATCATTTTCTTTCTGTTTCTCCCCATCTTGGGCAGAGGGTCCTCTCTCTACATTCTTTACACACTGCTGCATCTTGTCCTGCAAGCTGAAATTAGCAGAACATCATGAGAAAAAAAAAAAAAAACACAACCAATCAGCTTTATTTGGGGCATTTCCCCCTCATTAGACAACATGGGAAGGTGAGAGACTTCCATAGCAGAAGATGCCATTGTTGCCCTGTTTGCATCCCACCTTGCAAAGCGCAAGGGCTGCAAAGGAGGGAGTTCCACCCCCTGGTAAAACCCTGCCCGTCATACTGGCTCGCTTGCAGCAGCGCCACGATTGCAGATTACATAGTTCTGTTGTGCAAGGAGTTACAGTTGAAAGCAATAACCACAGACAAACCCAGATGATAAATATGGGCCCCCTTTCTTTCAGCCACCTGGATCTGCTCCCAGCCTTCACTCTTTGCAAGCAGAATTTGAACAGAGTGTTGGTGAGTGCTCGCACAATCATAGCAAATCCAGGGTAACCCAGTTCTGACAGGTGGGACAGCAGCTGTGCTGAATAATCACTGTTCTAGTGCTGTGACTCCTTCAGTGCTAAGATGAAGCTCACTCTAATCCTTCAGGTTTTTACCTGCGTACAGAGGAAAGAAGCTCCAGTTCTTTGCGTTTTTGCGTTTCTAGCTGCATCTCTTGCTCCCTGCAGGCAGCCCGAACGTCTCCAAGCTGTGTTTCCAGTGCCAGCACTGTTTCCTGCAGAGTAGTACTCCTCAGTTCGGATTCCTTCAGCTGCAACAAAGATCATCACACTAAAGATCTCCCAGGTGTTTCACCACACGTTTCAACTACCTTCACAATGCAGTTTTCACTACTGATATGACAATTCTCAGCTATATAGCTCAGAACATTCCTCCTTCCAAAAGGGCACACTGCAACTTTACTTGTGCCGCTGCCCAGGGGATTATTTACAGCTGTAGAAAACCCACCTGAGCAAACATCTAAAGAGATATCATTGCTCATGGGAAAAAGTTTTACCTGCTGACTCTGTTTCTGGTGGTCCTCAAGAGTTGGTAGATCAGCCAGGTATCGCTCAAGGGTCTCAATTCTTTGTTGTCTCTCCCTGTTTTGCTCAGATTCCTTCTGGCATTTCTTTTTCAGATTATTAATGTGTTTATCTCTTCCCTTTACCTGCAAAGGCAGTAATACAAAAGTTCAGTTTTTATTATAACTCCTTGTCCATTCTTCAGTCCTCTGTATGCCCATTCATTTACCTGTCTGTATAGCACTCATCACCAAAATACAACATCATTTTACCGCAGCAGCATTTCTACTCACTTAGCCTAACACAGGCTTCTTCTTTGGTTAAGAGAAGAGGCATTAAAATACTTTTAACTGCAGGAGGGAGGTTTTTTGCTTATAAACCAAAGTACTCTACAAGGAGATTAGAAAATATCTGCAATAACATCTTGCCACAGACACTTTAATTCGCCTATTACTATGTCAACTTCTGTATTCTTGTGTATGTTGGGGCAGAGGAGGAAGGAGGAGGAAAACATCTCCACATCTCTAAAGCAATGGGATCATACCCTTTCTTCCTGTTTCTTTAACTCCTCTGCATGTTTCTGCATAGTTTCCTTCAGTGTCTCCCGGATCAGCTTTGCATCCACCTCTGCAGCAGCCAGTTTTCTCTCCAGGTCAATCTTTTCTTTACTGAGGGATTCCGTCTTCTCTGTGAACTGCGCTCGGAGAAACGTGTTCTCCCGTTGCAGCTCCTGGAGACAGAGACAGCCTGTGAATTCTGTCCATCAAAGCTAACAGTTACAAACTGACCCTAAGCAGCCGACTTGTCTCAGAGCCGTATTCTCAGCCATCGTAACTCCCAAATATCATTCTGCTTATCTTACACGCTCTGGTATCTGGAACAGCACTTGTCAGGGCTGTCAGACATTTGCACCGCTAGCACGGCTTCTAAACAAACCTGAGTAGTTCAGGACTTGAAATCTTGAGAGTTACCAAAAACCTCAGAGATGACAGATAATTCAGACCACGAACAAAGGATAATCTTATTCTGTATGGCCCTCCTAGTCAGGAAATACCTCATGATACACGTTAGGGCCAGTGGGTTCAATACATATTTCCCACTGATATCCCATTGCAGCCGATTACCTGCATTCTCAACACATAAACATCTCCATAGGGTGCTGGACAGCCAAGCAGGGCGCTGTGAACCTGCAGTTCACTTTCCCGAACTTTCTGCTCCAACTGGGAAATGTGCTGTCTTTGCCTATAAAAAACAGATAATAGACCATTCTCAAATGTACATCTTGCTTTTAATGCTAGTAGGGAGCAGTAAAATATAAACAGCGCCACCACACCTTTTCAATTAGTACTACACATGAGGAATGGCACCAAGCACAACAGAAAGACAACCACTAACTCAGAACTGGCCTGCAGAGAAATAATCCAGATGTCCTTTTATAGCTCCGTATAAACATTTCTTCCGTGCTGTCCTTCAAAAAAAAAAAAAAAAGGCTTCTCCCCCACCAGTGATTATGCTCAAAACATAGGCCTTGCGTGCTTTGAGTATTCTAGCTTGACTGCAGAGCAGATGGGTAAACTGCACAGACATCAGAAGACTCGAAATGAGCAAGCAGAGCAGGAACGTACAGTTCAAATGCTGAAGGTAGTTTTCCATTATCACCTTTTCAAAAAGCTTATGGACCACTAGCATTAGGCACGAGAAGTGTTGTTTGCCAGCCCAAACTCAGGAAGAAGTTTAAAATAAAGATCGCTAAGAGATCCCCAGAAGTTCTCAAGCAAACCGGCAGCAGTTTCAATATTCCAGATATTTGTGACGTGAACAGAAGTCTTTATCCATCATAAAACAGGGAAAACCATAACCAAAATTAATTGGAATCTTTTAGGATCACCATCCCAATTCTGAGGGGATGGGAAGAAAGCTTGTAGAAAAAAAAAAGGACCGTACTCAAAGGTATCTAGCTGCTTCTTTATGGCGCAAAAAAAAAAAAAAAAAAAAAGCCTTCAAATGGGTAAAAGGGACTCTGAAACAAGAGCTTTCCTCAGTATTTTCATAACCCTTCCTCTTCCAAAAAAAAAAAATACCCTGGAGTCCTTAACCCACTCTCCATTATCAACCTCTCACCTGTCAATTATGAGCTCCTTCTCCTTGAGCAGGTTTTCATTGGAGTTCAGGATATTGATCCACTGGGTTGGATCAGCTGAAGGCAATGAAGGAGAATACATCGAGGGATGGTGGCAAGCGGCTCCATTTTGTAACTGAAAGAAGAGACAAAATAAGGAGGGAGAGGTTTATGCTTCTCAGAGGTAATTGCAACATTGCTAAAGCTATTTTGCACACTGTGTGCTCATCTGCATGCCAGGACATAGTTATTTCAGTCTGTGTTGATGTCCAAGAACAAGTAACTTCGCCTAAGCACAACTGGAGACTAACAAATAATTTTAGATCACCGTGCTGTCTCACTGGAAACAATTTGTCACCATTAGCACACAGCTGGTGGGAGATGATAAACAAATTGCAGATAATTTTATGCATTTTTTCAGGAAGTCTTTTTCCTATCTCTACATACAGAATAAAATTATCCTATGAAGTAAACTGTTAACTTCTTCCATATGGTTCCTTCGCAGTTTCTGGTGGACAAGGTATTTCAGCTCTTGATCATTAAGAGACTTGCAACGTAACACAGGGAGAAGCACGAGACGTTTTCCCCCTTGCTTCATAAGGTCCACAACAATGACTCATGACTGAAAAGAGAGGAAAGGTTTCAAACTGACATATTTACACAAGTAGCTCCCCACCTGCATTTGCTCTATTTGCAATCGCACATTCTCCAACTGTTGTTTCCAAGCACTGAGTTCACAGGCCCTCTCATGTGGGTGCAGTGTGCAAGTTTCTTGCATCCATGCTCGAGATGGAGAAGTTACAGGTTTTGAAAAGGCAGTGTTGGCCTGGAGTCCCGCCGGCATCAGCCTGCTCCCATTTGGCCACGTTCCGTTCCGGGGCTCACAGATTCCATTAGCCCCTGCTGTTTGCTTACTCTCTGGCAGCACTTTATAATGGTCCTTTCCTGCCTCAGGTGCCCCAGAGTTCGGATTGAACTTCTGGAACCTGTGCAGAGGGTCAGTGCACAAACTATCCAGAAAGAGAGACTGATTAAAGGTACGCTCAATGGCAGGCATGTCAAACTTCCAAGCCTCTTCTGTTCTCATGTGATCAGAAGCAGTGTGCCAGGACTGCTCAAAACCATTTTCCCCACAGAGACGCAAGAGATCTCCGGGTGGCACCTGAGATGACTTCCCAGCATTAAAGTCTCCGTTTCTCATGAGTCCCGAGTGTTCAGAAGCAGATCCTGGCACAGCAGTTTTTGAAGTATTCTGTTCTCCTGCTGCGCAGAGCTTGGAGGGTGAGGCACCCAACGTAGAAGGCATAACATGGGCTGTTGGGATGGTCACTTGGGTTTTGATGGGCTGGAATGAGGAACCGTTACTAGAGTTGCAAAAATCTAGGGAGAGAAGAAGTGCAATGCTTTAATTATGATCCTGAAAATATTCTGACCTAAATCACCGCTTCTCTGCTGAACAGCTCTCCTAAGGAGTGTTAAAAAGCAATTCTTTTCCCAAACATCTCCTAAGCAGCTATAGCTGACATACAGCAGCAGGACTGAGGCATATCTGTGTTCTCCTTCGCTACAAAGTTCGGGAGCCTGTTGACATTTTCCTACCAGAGTAAACCACATGGAGAATCCAAGTTCCAGCTCAGTACACATTTTTAACCCTTCGCTTTTAAACTACTCTTCTATAATATAATCTTCAATTAATAAGGTTATCTTTCTGCTTGTTTAAAAATCACAGCCTTTAAATTGAATAAAAAGACTGAGACTTACTTAACTGAACACTGAGTCCTTGATTCTGTTCTGCCTGTCCCACAGCTCAGCGACTCCGAACTGTAACCAAAGCTAACTGGAGTCTTTACTAAGCCCATGATGAGCTTCAAACATAGCTGAACACATCACCAAGCAGTTGACCTTCGAACTCCTCCAGGACACTGCAGCAAAAGAGCTTTTTCTAGAGGCTGGAGTAATGGCTCTTGCCTCACTGCCACAGGAAACAAGATAGAGCACAGCACATACACAACGTGAGTCTGTCCTGTCAGGCACACACCAAACCTGGCTACATGGAAATACAGAGTTATTCTTAGTAAGTCTCAGATTTCAATACAGCAACAGCAAGAGCTGAGAAAGGCAAACACCCAAATGCCTGTTCCCGCTCCTCCTCCTGATACATTGTACAACACATTAAATTCAGGTTTCTCCCAGATACCCAAACTTGTTTTCCTCATGCCTTTGGCTAAAGGCCCATCCCCACATGATGTTTCTCTAATCCAACAACAGGACAGCAAGATTACGTTTCCATGTATTTGTAACCTCAAAGCATTGCTACAAGGAGGAATAAAAGGTTACAATTTGAAAATAGCAACAAGATTCTGCAAAGACCATCATCAAACTGCTGGAAAACTATTAGAATAAAGGCACAGACCCCATCTTCAAAAATTAACAGGAGAGGGAGAAAGTCTTCTCGGATATTGCTTGGATCTGCCTAAGAACTCCTTCACACAGTGAACACCCTGCCACTAAGCAGTCACAAGAACATTCACCTTGGCAAACACAGGAGAAAAAGTACAGTTTTGTTTTCAGCCCCTAAACATATAGTCCAGTATCACTATGAGGAACTTGAGTTCTCTGACCAGCAAGCCACGTGTGGATGCTGGTATCAGTTCCTTGAATGGAGTTACTTATAAATGTCATTGCAGTGACCCTAATGTACTGACTTAAAAAGTCAGTACGGTTCAGCCAACTGTCAGGGCTGCAATTCAGCCTAAGCTCTTAGGAACAAAGCTACAACACACAAACATTCAGACGGGCAATTTCTCAAAGAACAGTCACCACCTCGCTGCTCTCAACACGCAAGTAGATGTTTTATTTTCCTAAGAGAGGCTAGATGTGACACTTAAACATGCACTCTTATAACGTTTCCACAAGCCAGACGTTTTTGAAAGCCTTCATTTCAACTCTCACGTTATTAAGAACATAGCTCATTGAAAATGCACAGGACAGAATGGGAAACGCATTAAGATGTGAAGCGTATTGCATGAAAGGAAACACAACCTCAAACTTCCTTGCTGCTGAAAGGAGGATCGGTTTGTTCTATGCCACCTTCACAAACAAAGATGAAAATACAGGTAGAAAGGAACGCTGGGACAAGCAATTGCACATAACGTGCCTTAACTGAGTGCAATGCTCAAGCCTTACACTGAAAAGTACACAGCTTTAACACAGGTAAGGCATGTGCAAAGGCACACTGATTTCAATTCTCTGGAGGCACCTATAAATTATTAAAATTCAAAAAAAGCACCCAACAGACGTGCTGATAAATCACTCGTACATCAATATCTAACAGCAAATCACTAAGATGGCTCTCTTAGTCAGTTAAAAAGACCTAGTACAGCTAAAAGATATTTTAAACGAACCGTAGCTTAGAGAAACGGCAAGTCCCTTAGCTGCTTGTTTATATTTTAGGCAGCACATCTATAGAGGCAATGATTTTGAAACAGTCTCAAAACATTATTACAGATTCTACTGTCCAAATTTTACATTCTGGGGTTCAATATCATGGGGCTAGTTAACAGTTTGTTGGTGTTTCAAAGAAAACTTAAATGAAATCCTTCAATGTTACTGCGTGATCACATGTTCATAATCACCTTCTGCGCTGTCTGAGCAGGAGGTCCCAATGCCCGCGTCCCCGCTGTCAGCCACACTGGAACAGCGACTGACGCGACTCTGGAACTTCGCAGATAACATAGGTGTTTTCCAGTCAGTCTCCAAGAAATGACTCTTCTGACTGGTACTGGAGTCTAGAGAGAAAAAAACAGTGATATTTGTGTGTTAGCCACCAGACTGAAAAGCCTTTTAATGTACCTAATGAAGCCATAAATAATTATCCTTGCTACCTAGAAACAAACTGATCCTTGCTAGACTCTCCATACTGTCGCTCAGAAGTCTTTCCTTTTGCAAAAGGAAATGGTAGCAAGCATAAGAAAGCCAAATAATATCTGCAGGAGATTGAAAAAAATCAGTCTTCTTATGGAAGTCAGGATACAAGAGCAGTAAACTGTACTCCTACTGACAAGTCGGATGATATTGCACTAAACTGATGCTCTGGTACTTAAACAAAAAAAGAGCACCAGTGCTGGCACACAGCAATACCGATAATGGCAGAGATATGTTTTCACATTCACCATTAAAAACTCCTCCCAATTCATCAGCTATCATTCAAGAGAGGTCCACCAACAACTGATGCTCTGCCCCTAGATGCTCATGCAATTATTTTATTTTGCAGGAACAAGACTTTTTTTTTCCTCCTTTCTCTTTCCACAGAATAAAAAGCTTTTGGTAAAGAATACTCTGGGGGTCGCATGTCTCCTCAGGAAAACTCTTAACAGGATCTCACAGCAGCATGGCTTTAAAGAAAAGACTGTCCTTACCCGATGGATTGATCTGCTGGAGCCTCAGGTCTGGATGTTTCTCAAGAGCAGCCATCTTACCTATTCCTGTCAACTACAGGACAGTAAATAAAAATCATATTTTAAGTCAGCATAAACCGAACCCCGTTGCCATTAACCAAGAAAAGAGTAGACATGCATCAGCTAGGCTGCATTCAAGGGACTCATCTCAATACAGTATTTTGTATTTAATTAGCGTCTTCTTCTGAAGCTACCTCTGTTTCATCCCTGCAAGATGAGTACATAATACTTAGGTATTTAAGTCAACACTTAAAAAAGGTGCAGTTGTTGTAGGTTTTCTTCATGCCTGAGAAATGAGAAGAGATCCTGTTTGTAACATTCTTCAGGTATGCAGCTGTTCAGCAGAGCCTTTCAACTGGGGCATGCGTTATACCCATTGTAGTTATTTATAGAGCATCAGTCACCATGGTATCTACAAACTGCCTCTATGTCTATGGAGGCTAAAAATTTAAAAGTCTTAACATTAAGAGAGTTCATTTCTGCCCTCTGTAGAGGTCACCGGGCAACTACATCCAGAAATGCAGTAATTCAAAACAGCGTTGCTGTACCATAAATGGCAATCATTATCTATCCAGGGCTTTGGTTTACTTTATCTGCTTATCAGAGTACCTCAGACAGTGAATTTCCTGCCTCTGATGTGAACATAGTTTACAGCTGTCAGTCTTTGCTGTGAAAATTCAAGGCCTCTCTCCTTTCCACCAGTCAAACACTAAATCCTCATTTGCCGGCTCTTTGGAAACCGTTCATACTTAGAAAACACACATATGCACATTTTGCAACAGCCACAGGATTAGAAAATGGAACTACAATAGGATAGACAGAAAACGAACCAGAAGTGGCATTTTACTCATATAGCAAGGCAATGAGACATAGCTTTTAACTAAACATAGTACTTATTATGTTTTCATTTAGGTATGTTTCTGCAATTACTGAGATTTGAATGTCAGTCTCCAGCACTACAGTCAAACGGTTTTAACAGGGAAATTCAAACGCACACTGCCAAAACAGAAGAGCTAACCACCAAAGCATTCACTTCTCACACAGCACCACCCTCTCACAAAAACCCACTGTCCCCTTTCGACAGCATTCACAGCAGTGGGCATAGGGCAAATCCTGCAGACAGAGTGGGAAGGGATACGTTCATGTACAAAATGAGAGAAACGAAGGAGGAAAAGGAAGGGGAAGAGACAGACCACGAGAAGAAGGGGAGCAGTGGCACACGGATGGAGAGCAAGTGTGGAGCGATGTGACCGCACGAGGCTGGGGTGGAGGTAGGGGCAGTGACTCATCCCCGGCAGAGGTTATTTGCGCCTAGGAAAGGGACGGTTTAGCCCCAGGGGCTGAGAAGAACAATGGTTTGGACTGGGGGCGGGGGGAAGGAAGAGGGGACGGTAGTTTAACCTGAAGGAGGAGTAGTCTGACCCCGGGGAGGGGGACAGTAACTAGTTCCTGAGGAGGAGAAAAGGGATCCCACTGGGTGGGGAGGCAGCGATCGGCCCCTGAAGGGCAGAGGAGACCCCAAGGGCTGAGAGGAGGGAGAGAGAGACTTGCCCGAGGGGGGGGGGGGGGCCGCGGGCTGACCCCAACGGCCGCGGACAGGCGGACCCCAAGGGGCAGCGCCTGGTCCCTGAGGGGAGAGGGAGGCCGATTTGCCCAGGGCGGGGGGGAAAGAGGGTCTCAAGGGGCCTGGGGGGGGGGGGAACAGCGGGAGGAGCTCTGCCCCAAGACGGAGTCCATCCCCTGAGGCGAGGCGAGGCGAGGCCCGGGGCGGGCCAGGACCCCGGCGGGCGGGCGGGCGGGCGGGCGCGCACGGCCCCCTCACCTGGCTCCGCCGCGGCGCTCACGCTACCCCCGCGCGCCGCGACCGTTACAGCCGCGCAGGGCGGGCGGAAAGGAGAAGGGGGAGGTGCCACGCTCCCTTCCCTGGCCCGCAGCCTATCGGAAGCGCCGGCCCCTCCCACTCCCCCTCTCTCATTGGCTGGCTGGCAATGCCCATCCCCGCCCCAGAGCTTCGCCGGGGCAGCGACGGCTGCTGGGAGAGGAAAACTGTCCGCAGCCGCCACCCGTAGGGCGCGCAGGAAGGAAGAGTGCTTGAAAGAGCGGCGCGGGCAGCGCTCCCCCTCCCCAAATCCCCGATAAGCCACGCCTCACAGATCTAGGCCACGCCTACCGCTTCTTAGCCACGCCCCCTCCCTGGCTGCAGCCCGCGCTTGCGCAGTGCCGCCCGCGGCGCTGCCGGGGGAAGGCGGAGGTGGTTGGGCTCTGTCCCAGCCCCACACTCGCCCCACACCTTTCCTCACGTTTTCCTACACAGTGCCCCACACCTTTCCTCGCACGTTTTCCCACCTTTCCTCACACATTTCCCCACCTGTTTCCCCACACTTTTCCTCACACATTTTCCCACCTTTCCCCACATCTTTCCTCACGTATTTCCCCACCTGTTTCCCCACACTTTTCCTCACACATTTTCTCACCTTTCCCCACATCTTTCCTCACGTATTTCCCCACCTGTTTCCCCACACTTTTCCTCACACATTTTCCCACCTTTCCCCACATCTTTCCTCACACATTTCCCCACCTGTTTCCCCACACTTTTCCTCACACATTTTCCCACCTCTCCCCACACCTTTCCTCACACGTTTTCTCATGTTTCCCCACACCTTTCCCCACACGGTGCCCCACACGCTTCCCCTGCCCCAGCCTGCCGGCCCCGGACAGCCGCCCTCCCTCACGCCGGCTGAGGCCGGCCGCCAGCGCTGCCCTCGGTGGCCCCTCGTCACGCCCGGCTGCGCGCCGCTGGGTCACCTTCCCTCTCCCCCGCTTGGAGAGGCAGCGGCGGCGGCAGCGTCCGGGCTCGGCCGGTGATGGGGACCCTGTCGCTGGCGTCGGGGCTGGCGGTGGCCCCCATGGGCTGGGTGCTGCTGCTGGCGGCCACGGCCGCCCCGCGGTGGCGGGAGCTGCGCGAGCGGCCCGGCTACCCCCGCGACGTCTCCTTCAGCGACGGCCTCTGGGAGAGCTGCGTGGAGGTGCTGGCCCGGCCGGGGGCCGCGTGTCGCCCCCTGCCCGAGGACTCGGCTCGCCTCTGGCCCCTGCGGGCGGCTGCCGTGGCCTCGCTGCTCCTGGCGGCCCTGGCCTACGTCCTGGCCGTGCTGGGGACGCGCTGGTGGGCTCCCCGGCCCCGGCCCGGCTTGGCGGTCGCCGCCGGACTGCTGCTGGCGCTGGCGGGCGCCCTGTACCTGGCCGCTGCCTCCTACGCGGCTCACCGGGTGCTGGAGGACCTGGCCAACCCGCAGACCCCGCCGGCGGACCGCTTCCACCCGGGCGCCTGCCTCTACCTGGGCTGGAGCGGCGGCGGGGCGGAGGTGCTGGCCGGCGTCTGCCTGGCCGCCAGCTTCCGAAGGAAGAGGGAAGCCGGCGCGGGGCCGGCGGCTGCCCCGTACGAGGTGGATTATTGAGGCGCCGGCGCCAGTCCCGCAGGGGTGGCGGGGCTCTCCGAGGGGCGATCGCGACGCCTCGGCCCCCCCGCAGCCCTCCGTCCTGCGCCGGAGCGCTCGGGCTGGAAGAGGTGGGTCCGTGCCCCGTCTTTACTGATAATTTTTCCCTTGGAAGCCAGCTGGTGTCAACGCTTTCTTGGCGGTTACTTGAGTGTGCTTTAATCCTTACACGGGTTTCACCTCCTGCTGCAGCAGCTGAACGGGTGTGCAGGCTTAATAAAAGGCATCCACGCATCCAGCTGTGGCACATCTGTAAGGGGCAAGGGGGTGCAGAGGAGGGGCAGGACCCATCCATCCTTTCCAGGCTGATCACAACCCTCCCCTTCCCTGTCCTGCCTGTCCCACCCCGGCTCTCCCTGCCCAGCACCCAGACCCAGCGCTCGAGCTCCCGCTGCCCCTTACGAGCTCCATGAAGCCCGGGACACCGCATCCCCCTCCTTGGACACCACCTTCCCCATTTCGTCACCCGTCCTCCTGCGGCACTGTCAGAGCCTGTCCATGTCCCCCTAGGGCTGGCTCACCCCATGGGAGAGCAGAGTGGGACGTGGAGGATGGAGGGATGCCGCAGGCCCAGGAGGAAAGTGGCATGTGGCACCGGTAGGGGCTGGCTGTCACTACAGGGACATTTTGCAGAGAACCAGACATAATCAGCTCTCGTCAATGCAGTTTTATTTACAGCAGAAGGGACCCAGGCCTGGCCAGCTGCAGGCACCATGCTGGCCCGCGAGTCGGGGGCACCAGGGCCACGTTCCTCCAGGAAAAGGCCCTCGTTGCCAATGTGGAGCCAAGGCAAAGCGTCCTTGAAGAAAGCGAGACTCCGCGCTGTCACAGCGATGTCCCGCTCCAACGTGTGGAGATGTAGCAGAAGCCACTTCTCACACAGAAAGTCCATGCTCACATCTCTGCCTTCAAAAATGATGTAAATCCCCCCCCCACCACCACCCATCCCATGCCGTGGGACCAGCCAGGACAGGCAGAGCATCCTCTTTGCTCCGGCAGCACCGTGTTTTCTAATGGGAGAGATCTGTGCTGGAGAGGTCCAGCGAAGGACCAGCAGCTCTTGTGGGGTGTCATGGTTCAGCCGCCTCCTGCGGTGGCCTGGGCTCAGCACCGAGCCCCGCATCAAAGTCCTGGCCCTGCTGACGCACCCACCACTCCCGCAGCTCCTGGTACAGGTCCTGGTGCTCTTCCTTCCAGCACGTGAACTTCTCTGAGGTGAGCGTGACATCGTTGAGCAGCTGCTCCAGGACCTGCAGCTCCGTGAGCTTTGCCTGCAGAGAGGAAAGGAGATTTGGGGGATGCTGAGCACAGCCCAGGGCAAGGGCCGGAGAGGACCAGGGGCTCCCACCTTGAGTGTGCTCTGCAGGGCCCGCACCAGGTGCACCTTCTCGTTGATGAGGGGGTTCTTGTTGCGCTTGATGAAGGATTTGCGGTACTGCTCCTCCGTCAGAAACCGCTGCCGCCCGATGAGGGACACTCCCCCCTGCTTCAGGCACTGCATCAGGCTCTCGAGGTCCTCCTCCTCAGAGTCTAGGTGGCGAGAGGGGGCACCACAGCATACGAACAGCCCTGAACACCCGCAGGGTTGCCCTGCATGCAACCCTGTCCCAAGAGCATCCCAAATCCAAAGGGGAGACTGGGCCATAGATCAAAATGAGGGTGAAGACACCCTAAGATATGTCCCAACAGGCCTGCAAGGACTTGGATTAACCTCTCCCACCACCACATGCAGACAAAAGGTGGCCATGAGCTTGGTTAATGGAGATGGGGCTCCATCCAGCACAGGGCACAGACCACCCCGAGCACTTCGAGCACCTACCCATGGGCAAGTGGGACTGGTGGCTGCCCTGGGGGCTGCTGACTGCACTGCTGGGTTCGCCGGTGGCCAGGAAGAGCTGGGCTTTCTCCGGGGCATTTTGCAGCCTCCTCTTTGGCTGGAGGAGAGATGGGGCAGGAGGTGAGACAAGGATCTCCCCTCCTCAGGATGTCCCCTTTCCCACAGGGCCACTTACAGAGTGACAGCTGGGCCTGGGAGAGTCGTCATCTGGGTCCTCGGCTTCGGTCTCGCTGTAGCAGTCTGGAGGCAATGAGGGAGGATGGTGAGTCCGGAGGGCAGCAGGAAACCACGGCCTGGTGCCCCCAGAGGGGCAGAGGCCAGGCTGCCCCTCCAGCCCTCCCAGCTTAAGCATCATCCCATACCCCATCCCTCCCCTCAACCTCTCCTTGCCGGGAGAGGCAGTTCCCATGGTTTTCCCTCAGGACATGGGCAAAGCTCTTAGTGCTCCCACGCAGGAACCCATCCATGAGGCATCGCTGCCATGTGGACACCCTGGGTCCTTGCAGCCCCACAGCTCCCTGCAGGCTCCCCATCTCCCCTGGGGGGAACCGACCCCTTCTCCCACCTCCTGGACTGTCCTGGAAAAGGCTGCACTTACCTTCCTCCCTGTGCGGGACCGACTGGTGGGCCAACGTGTACTTCGTTTTGGCTGTTATCAGGTGACTGACCCACCTTGAGAAAAGACAGATGTATGGATGGTCACAGCCAGCCCGCTCCCCGCTGTGGCCTGAGCCACTGCAAACCACGGGATTGTGTTTCTGGGCTGCGTCTGTGGCAGGACCGGCCTGGGCATTACTCACATGCTCAGATCAGCCAGCGTTTCTGCGGCGAAGATGAAGGGCTTGTACTTCTCGTGGGAGAGCTGGAAAACACTGCAAGAAGGGTGAGGGGGCAGCTGCGTTCACTGCTGCTTCTCCAGGGTCACCCACGACCATAGGCAACCCTAAGCCCCCATCTAGCCTCCCCCATGCTGGCAGCCTTCCTGCTCCCAATCCAGCCTGCAGGCTTGGGTCAGGCTTTTCCCTGACATCGGAGATGCTCTGGATACTACTGTCGGCCACATCCCAGATACCACCAGAAACACAACGCACATCCCACGCCACAGCATAGCCGGTCCTGCCAGCACAGCCGCGACCCCCTCCAGCGCTGTGCTGGGACGGGCAGGTGGCACCCAGCAGGATTTGCCGGCACGTGCCCTTCGGAGAGCGTCCCACCCGCACCGCCATGGGGAGGTCTGTGGCGAGACAGCCAAGATGATGGCATCAACACCCACTCACTATTTCTTCTTCTGCTCCCGTGTGCTCTCCAGATCGTAGGTGGCCACGTTGATGAGACCCACGGCCTTCTCATCCTGCAGGGGAAACACAGCAAGGTCCACCACCGTCCACTGCTCACCGGCTTGGAGAGCCTGGCTGGCCCCACGCTCCTCTCCCAGCCGCCCGGGGTCTGGCCCCGGGAGCGAGGTCACCCGGTGGGCTCCACTCACATTGGGATGGTTGTACCAGTAGAGCGTGTGGCCTTTCAGCACAAACCAGCACCGCTTCCACTTCTGGGCCATGAAGCCCACGTGGTCCTTCTTCTTCAGGAGCCAGCCATCGCAGTCCACCCGGCCCAGGTCCCGGCACGAGACCCGCCGGCGGCTCAGCCTGGTCGCCACTCCTGCGGGAGGCAGAGGAGGTGGTGCCCAGCGCCCGCGGGCAGCCCCGGCCCGTGCTCCGCCGTCTTCCCGGGGACGGGGGGCGGCCACCCCTGCCGCGGCGGGGCCACGCAGCACGTCGGGGGATCTGAGGAGCTCACCTTTGGGCCTGCGGCGCGTCTCGGGGCTGCCCTGGGTGGAGAGGTGGAGACGAGCGGTTAGAGATGAGCGGGCAGGCGGGGAGGTGGGGGGGAGTGCAGCCGAGACCCCCACCCCGAGCTGCGCCTGCCGCCCACGGAGGGTCCTCCTCGTCTGGCTGCTTTGCAAACCCTGCGGCAGCGAGTTCAGCCCCCCGGCACGAGGCTTCTGCCTCGCCGCTCGGGCTGCACGCGACACCCGTCCTGTTCCCACCCCCAGCCCTGCCCGAGACCCCCCGGGTCTCACCTCACTCCCGGGGGCCGCCGGGGGGCCGAGGTCCACGGGGCCGGCGGCGGTGAGGGCGCCCGGCGGCGTGCTGCTCCCTGGCGCCGCGTCCTCCGAGGCACCTGCGGCGAGCGAGCCCGGAGCGCCCCAGCCTCCTGCGGCCCGGCAGCCGAGCGGCTGTATCTCCGCTCCGCGGGACCCATCCGTATCCCCGACGGAGCAACTGCTTTTTCTCCAGACGCCGTCCCCCACCCCACCCCGCTCCCTACCGTCCGCGAGCAGTCCCTGCAGGAGGTCCCCGGGCAGGCTGGCGGCTCGCTCGTCCTCCTCGTCGGTGGCGGGGTCCGGCGCCGAGTCGGGTCCCGATTCCCAGTCGGCAGCCACGCTGCGGGGAGAAGGGACAAATATCCCTCCTGTCGGGGCCGGTCCCGCGGCCGCGCCGGAGGTGCCAGCACCAGGTCCCGCGCCGCTCGCCCGGGCGCAGGCGTTTCTCTCTCCCCGGAAAAGCAGGGGAGGAGGGAAAGCGGCGACGTGGAGGAGAGACGAGGCACCGGCTAAACCAGCCCCTCTGCTTTTTTGCCCCAACAGGGAGATCAAGGCACAGCCTGGCGCCTCCAGCCTGGCCTCGGCCCCTTTGCCTCGGCCGGACGCGCCAGCAGCAGGCAACGGCTCTGCAAACGCCTTTCCATTCCGGGAGAGGAGAAGGGTCAGTTCTAAATATAGTTGCAACTCCTATTTAAATGTTACCAAGTGACTTAATTGCAAACAGAGCCTCTTTTTTTTTTTTTTTTGTTTTGGCCTTAAGACTCTCGGCAGCTTCCGGGGACGCTCGCGTGAACGTTACTCTCCGTCGCGGTGCTCCCAGCCCGCGTTTTCCACCCCGGGCGGAGCGGATGCTCCCGAACACCCGCTGGCTGCGCAGGGCCGGGGCGCGCGGGGCACCAGGCCCGGGGCTCACCTGGAGCTCAGCGACGCGGGGCTGCCGGGGCGCTCGCTGCTCCTGGCGCCGGCGGGATCCGCCGCATCCGAGCGGGCTGCCTGCGGGGCAGTGCGTCACTCCCAGCCCACGTCCCGCTTGGGGACGGTGCCCCGGGGCTTTGAGATGCTCCCAGCACCCCTGCCTACCTCCCGCTGCTGCCCAGTCTGGCGCTGGGGCTCTACTAGGGGCACTGGGATCGCTCACCTGCTGCCTGGCAGCCTGGGGGGAGCCGGGCAGGCTGGGGGGCACCTTCTTCAGCACCAGCGTGGCCCCGCTCGGCTTCTCCAGCAGCTTCTTTGCCAGGTTCACGGGCGTCCAGCCCACCTGCAAAGGGCACCGGCCACCGGTGGGACCAGCGGCCGCCTGCCCTGCGCTCGCCCCCCGTCCCCCCGCCGTGCAGAGGACACGTTGCCAGCAGCTCCTCCGGGGATGCATCCCTGCATCCCGCAAAGCAGCCGCTCCGGGAGACGGACTCCGCCGCACTCACCACGACCTGCTCGTTGACCTGCACGATCTCGTCCCCGGGCAGGATGGGGGGGCCGCGCACGGCCAGCGCCTGGGGGCAGAGGGGAGGCAGCGGGATGGGGCGCCGCGGTGGCTGCCCCCCGCGAAGCGCCCGAGGCGCTCGCACCGCCAGCTGAGCTGCGGCTGGGGGAAAGCAGCGGGGCTTTGCAAAGCCCGGCTTAAACATTAACCAGCCGGCCTGACCTTTTGGGCCATGCCGGGCGGCCGGCAGGAGGGAGCCCAGGGGCTGGTGGAAACACGGCGCGGAGCGGGGTTCCCGCTGCAGCCTGGCCTGTGCTCACTCGTGAGACGAGTTGCACGGGCTCAGCAGCGCCCAACTCACCTCCGAGGGGGTCCCAGATACGAAGTGCAGGCCGGAGCTGGTGGATGTGATCTCCAGGTCCTGCGGAGGGGGACGGGGAAGGGAGCCGTGAGCGGGGCGGCGGGCAGATCCGGGGCCGGGGCCACCAGGGCACTCACCAGCGTGGCGGTGGGCAGAGCCGGCGCCAGCCCCACGCGCTGCAGCACGGCCGTGCGGTCCAGCAGCTGCCCGGGGCTGCAGCCCACGATGCTCTCGCAGATGCCCACGATGTGCTGGCACTGGGGGCGACAGAACCAGGCTGAGCGGGGGGCGACGGTGCTGCCAGCCCCCCCCCCCCCCGGCTGCCCCCGGCCAGCACTTACGATCGTCAGGATCCGGCCATCCCTCTCGGCCGCTGGGCAGTCCTAGGAGGAGGCAAGGGGCTGAGCACAAGGGCCACCGCAGGCAGCGCTGGCTCCAGACAGCACCCAAGGGGTCCGGCCTGGGGGTCCCTACAGGTAGCCGAAGCCCCCCCAACACCAGCAGGGTGAGAGATCGCCAGGTCTCCTCTTCCTCCTCCCCGGACCCCACCGGAGCCGCTCTCCCGGCGCAGTCTGGGCCCTGCCGGCACCGTCCCAGCCAGGGTCCCCGCGGGAAAACCAGGCTCCTGGGGCAGGGGGGGACGGGCCCTGCGACCCCCTGTGCCGCATCCCCCATAACGCTGGGAGCCCTGGCGCTTGCACGGCTGCCTCCAGCACACACAGGCTTCGGATTCGGGAAAGCCCGGCTCATGCCCATCACCGGGGCCTCAGGGCAGGGCAGCCGCCCGCGGCACTCACCTCCTGCAGCGCCTCCGCCAGCTCGGTGCAGAGGAAGACGATGTCGCGGCTGGCCGAGTAGTCGTTCAGGGTGGAGAAGAGGTACCTGGAGGGCACGAGAGGGAGACAGACAGACGGATCAGGGCCGAGCGGAGGGTGCCCAGCACCCCTGGGTGCCCCAGGGGGGCCAGCGACGGTGCAAAGGGCTGCCCGCCCTCCCGGCCCCGACCTGTTGAGCCACGAGAAGAGCTCCTTGGCGGCCCCGACGAGCTCGACGACGCAGGCCAGCAGGTCGAGGGAGGGCGGCCGCGGCTCGGCCCCGGCGCCCGCCCCGGCGGGCTGCTCGCCCAGCACCAGGGCCTGCGCCCGGCCCGCCAGCGCCCGCAGCTTCTCCGCCAGCGTCCGCAGGCTGGTGCTCGCCAGCTCCTCGTCCTGGCGCAGGAGAGAGGCGCCGGGGCGGCAGGGAAGCGGGCGATGCTCGAGGATGCTGCCCGCATCCGGCCCCGGCGCGGGAGAGCGGGGACGCCCCGGGGAGAGCGGGGGCCGGCGGCACTCACCAGCGCCCGCAGCTGCTCCACGGCCTCCAGCAGCAGCTCCTGGTGGCCCACGCGCCGCACGCCCAGCGCCTCCAGCGCGCCCGCCGACAGCCGCAGCACCTCGGCCCCGGCCAGCCCCCAGGCCTCGAAGGGGTACCCCTGCACCGCCGCGTCCAGGCCTGCCCCGGGGACGCGTTGCCCTGGAGCTGACGGGGCGGCAGGGGGGACACACCGCGGGTCCCCCCGCCCCGACGGCCCCTTCGCCGGGTGACGCTGGCGGGAGCGGCGGTAAATCCCCGCGGGCGCAGCCGGGGCGAGCCGGATGCTGGGCACCGCCTCACCGTGGAATGAGTCTGCCGGGTCTCAGCCCATCCGGCACCGCAGCCCGGCTGCAGCGTTGGGGGGGGGGGCACGAGGCCCCCCCCCAAGGTTGGGAAGCGGCACCCCGCGCGCCCCACTCGCTCCGGGGGGTGAGAAGGGCCAGCGCCGTGACCCCCCCCCCAGCAGGCACGTCCCCCCACCACCGTCCCCTTCGCTGCCTCCCCGCAGCCGCCCCCAGGTCCCCGCCGGGGTGGGGGACGGCGGTGGCCCGGCCGGGGGCCGCTCACCTCGGAGCCAGGCGGCCGCCTGCGCGGGGCTCCAGGTGCCGACGGGCTCCATGGCCGCCGCCGCGGCCCCGGCGGCAGCCGGCACACCTGCGCCAGGTAAGGGCGGCCCGATTGGTGCGCCCGGCCGCCACTCCGCCGCGCAGCCCGCCCCCGCCGCCCAGCATCCCCCACCCCGGCCTGCTCCGCTCGCCCCTCCGGCCCCGACGGAGCGGGGAGAGCCCCGGCCCACCGAGACCCCCCCCCGCCCCGGCACCCGGGCCTCGGTTTCCCCGCTGCGGGGCGAGCGCCGACGCGCGCTGCCTCAGTTTCCCCGGCCCGCTCTCCTCCCTGCGGCCCCGCTGACTTATTTCCCCCCCGCGCTGGGCCTGAACCGCCGGGGACGGTGTCTGCGGCCACGTCCTGCGCTGCCGGGTGGGAGACGGAGGGCCGCGGGCACGCGCCTCCCCCCAGCTCCCGGCCCGCCGTGCCTTGGTTTCCCCCAGGCAGGCAGCACGGAGGGGAAGGCCGTCAGCTCCCAGGGTGGGACCCCCGCCGGGGGCGATTTCCCCCCCCCCTTCCTTCGCAGGTGGGGAAACCGAGGCACAGGGCGGCACACGCCGGGGCCCCGCGGCCAGCTCCGCCGAGCCCCAGACCCCGCTCTGGCTGGCCGGGAGCTGGCCTCTCCCGGAAGGTGCCTTGGCGGGGCCGTCCCCCCCTCGCCCGGCCGTGCGCTTGGGGGAGCAGCGCGCGCTGATCGCTGCTGACAGCTGCTGATGGGCGGCCGCGCCGCGCTGGGCGGCCGCACGGCGATTTCGGAGCCAGGGCGCAGGGCTGGCGGCCCCCGGCCGCGGCTCGGGTCAGGGCTGGACCCATGGTAGGGACTCGGCGGCAGGGGGGGTCCCACTGCCGGGGCCACGCGCGGCCCGACCCCGTTCCCGGACGACGGAGCCGGGGGGCCCCCGATCCAGCTGATCTCCGTGCGGGGCCATGCCAGCCGCGGGCCTTTCCTCCTGCCTCGCCGCTCTCCTCTTCCTCCCGCAGCTGCCCATCGCCCTTCCCCGCCGCACCATGATCATCCGCCCGAGACGCTTAACCCCGGGGTATTTTCGCCTGCTCCAGGTAAGGGTCGAGCTGGGCTGGGGCTGGGCACGTGGGGACCCCCCGGCACCGTGCTGCCCGCGAGCCCTGTCTGCCGCCGCGAGCGATGCCCGGCCGTACCCCAGCTCCCGGCCCCAAAGAGGGCTGGAGCTGCCTGCGAGGGTGCAGCGTTGGGTGCTGCCACCGAAGGCAGAGCCCAGCGAGCGGGCAGAAAGCCCAGCCCGAGAGCACCCTCGCGCCCCTGGCTAAACTGCATCTTTCTCCCTTAAATCCCTCCGCGTTTCTTCTGGGCGCAGCCAGGACATTCAGGGCACGGCCGTGGTCAGCGTACCCGGAGACGCGTGTCTTCGCGCAGCCCCCGGGCTAGCCCAGCGCGTGCCGGAGCGGAGCAGGGCCTGTCCCCGCTCCCAGGGCCACCGAGTCCCGTCCCCGGGGTGGTTTCGGGTCTCGCAGCGCTCTCCTCTCCTCCCGCAGATGCAGCTGGCAGGGTGGCGGGAGGCTGAGCCGAGGGACCGGCTGGTGAATCACCTGGCCCTGCTGCTGGCCGCCGTGGGGCTGAGCCTCTCCTACTACAGCGCCCGGCGGATGGCCGGCCCCGCCAAAGCCTCCCCGGAGCCGTGAGGCCGGGGAGCTGGCGGGCGCTGCCTGGCCCAGGGAACAGTCCCGGGCTCCAGCGACATCGCACCCCTCCCCGCTCTCTCCAGCCGAGCCCCAAGCTGGTGGCACGGGAGCTGCCGGACCCGCTCCGCTCACCAAGCCCTGGCTACGGGGAGCTGCCGGATGCGTCTCCTGACTCACTCTCGCCTCATAGCCCCTTCGTAGCCCGCTTACGCTGCATCCTGCCCTTCCCCTCCCTGCCTTGGCCTTTTGTTGCCCTGGAGCTGAGGGGACACGTTTGTCCCCCTTTTGGGAGCTAGGACAAAGGATGGAAAAGCCAACCCGATTCTGACTCCGATTCCCCAACAACACAAACCGACGCTGCGAGCTGGCAGCCAGGGTCACCTTCCAGCTCAAGAGCTGCCAGGCGCAGCCCAGGGACCCAATTTCAGGCAGTGGCAAGCTGAGCCCTAAACTGAGCCGCTGCCGAGAAGCCAGGATCCTGCCACCATGAGACAACCGAGCCTCAGTGAACAGAGACGCATGGAAAGGAGGGCCTGGGTGAGGCATTGGCCCCCCTCTCCCCACCCTGCTCCCGGGAGAGGGGCCCACGCAGCCCTTGCGCCTCGCTGGCAGCCGCACAGGGCTCCCTCCCCGAACCGGCGCAGGGGAACGTGCTGCCTCTGCAGTCAGGCCAGCTCCAATTAACAGCCGCTCCTCCCTCCCCGGGCGGCTCAGCCAGCAGCCCCACGTCACCAGCCGGCAGAAAAGAGGTCAGCGCAAAGCGCTGTTAGATAACAACAGAGCTGGGAGGGCTGGGACCAAGATCAGCCTCCGAGCAAGAGGCTGGGAGTGGAAACGAGGACACAGGGTTGGCTCCCATCGGAGAATTGCTGCCTGCGAGCAGGGGGCAGATGCCCCATCTCCCCACCAGGACCTTCCCACCTCTCCCTCTTGCACACCAAACCCCACACTGCTCCGAGCTGCTGCATGGAGCAAAGCTGCCCCTAGCAGAGAGTGTTTAGATACCAACTAGAGAACTAGGTTTAATTGCCTCGATAACCCTGGGGGGAAGAAATCTGGTCAGTCTGCATGCAAATAAATCTTTTCCTTCTGAGCAAAGCTGCACTGTCTCGCTGCCTTTCTGCTGCTACAGCTGAGCGCTCCCTCCTCCTGTGGCTCAGCAGGGGGGACAAACCTTTCATCTGTTGTTTTAGTGCCACAGTTGTATCAGTCAAACCTGTTCTGCAGGAATTTACGGCAGTCAGTGCCATTGCAACACGGAAGCGTTGCAAACATTGGAGTCGCATAGCAGAGAGAGGCCGAGCAGGGAGGCGCTGCCCTAGCAGGGGCGGGAGCACCCGACAGCCTGGGCGGCTGAAGCAGGATCCCTGCGCAGGAACAGAACAGCACTGGGCTGGGGGATACGCGGTAGGCACTGGATCACACTGGGTGCGCGGCCCCATGCCGCTGCTCTCTGGGGGTATGAAACCACTCACCAGGCACTGCGTTTTAGTGGGCAGAAGCCCGGAGGTGTCCCTGCTGGGAACACATTAGCGCCTGCCCCTCAAAGCGCACAGGGGATCAGGGCCCACTCTGGGAGCTCAAATCAGGCAGGGCCAGAAACACAAAAAGCTGCTTGCGATAGACCCAAGGGCTTGAAGAGCAGTTCGTTCCAGCACACAGTCCCCCAAAAGAAGCTCCTGTGCTGCACCTTCCACCAACGCGTTAGGATCCCCCTCACCGGAAGACAAACCAGAGGGAGCTTTACCTTCCTGTCAGGGCAGGAGAACTGTGACGAGGCCATTCCTACAAACTGATAGGCACTCTGGGAATATTTCACTTCCAAGGTTCAGGAAAAGTTTAAAATCGAGAGACTACCCTCAATCCAGAAGGGCAGCTGTCCCCACTACCTCAGCACTGCTCCAAGCCAGAGCCTGGACCACACTAGCAAAGAATTCTGCATTCAACACTGCCAGCCTGTTGATTAACATACTTTAATGGGTGACTTAGAGGTGTCAACCTCTAACCCAAGGAGAAGTATCTAAAATTGCTCTAAAACCAGAGAGATGAGTGCACAGCCATATAACATTTACACCAAGCTGCTGCTTGTCCCTTCCCCAGGAAGGGGAACACAGTCTGCTGTCAGGCACATAGTACACAAGCGCCCTCCCCAACGAGGGCATCCAAGGTCTCTCTGGCTGCCTTCTCCTCATTAGCTCTTCAGCAAGGAAAGCTGCCAGGAAAACTGTTGCTTCGTTGCTGGGAGGCTGGAAGAGAGCTCGTTTTCCTCACAGGGCTCAGTAACAAAACACCTTTTTTGCAGCACTGTAATAAGGGCAGCCCTGGCCCTCTAGTCCGCTGCACTCAGCTGGACGCCTCCATCTCGATTTCTTCATCGATCGGTTGGGTATGTACTTCTACCTTCTTTGGGGGGATGTAGGATCCCATTCCAGCCGCTCTCTCTGCCTCCTCCTGCGTGTACGGCTCCTCGCTCAGCTGTTTCAACCTGAAAAGAAGGCAGAAATTACTGTTAAACCACCCATGTGAGTTCTGATGTTCACCTGAATCTCCTTAAAACAAGCCAAACTCCTGTACAAACTGGCCCAGAACTGACACCACCAGCCTCACCCTGCCAAAGCTGGAGACAGGGCAGAGCCCTGTGGCTACAGGCGCAGCTCCGGGGATGGCACGAGGACCCACACGGGCGGCTCACAGTGCCACAGAAGCCCCCCCCCACACTTACCTTTTCTTGTGCACCTTGGACCTGAAGTGCTCCTTCATGCTGGTCAGATCTACGAAGTAGCGCCTGCAGGGAGAGACTGAGGGTGAGAGGAGCCCGAGGCAGGAGCGGGGCGGGGGACAGGGAGCGACAGCCAAGCCCAGCCGCCTCTGAGGGGCCCTCGCGTGAGGCAGCCGCTGCCCGGGCCCCAGCGGCAGCCCCCCCACTACCAGCCCACCCCGTCTTGGGGCGGCCTCCATCCCTTCCCGGGACAAACTACCGGGGTTAGAGCGACCCCTGCCCCAGACCGGCCCCCCCCACCCCCCGCGGCCGTTATCCGTTTCGGCCGTTACCCCCCCCCGGCCCGTGACGCACGCGCAGTGCAGGCAGTAGAACTGGGCGCAGCCCGGCAGGTCGGGGTCGGGCTCCTGCCGCAGCAGCCTGGCGGCCACCTCGGGCCTGAGATCCGCGTGGATCTCGTCCAGGTCCCGGCGGCGCCGCTTCGCCTTGCCCTGGCGGCCCAGGGAGCGGGCGCGGTGGGCGCCCGTGCGCCGGCTGCTCCGCGGCGACATGATGGCGGCGGCGGCGGCGGCGCCCGCTGATGACGTCAGCGCGCCGCACCGCAAGGAGAGAGGGGAAGGCGGCAGGCCCCGCCCCCTGCGGCGGCAGGCCCCGCCCACCCCTCCAGGCCCCGCCCCCGGCGCGGCCCCACGCGGGACTCGGTGCCCCGCGACCCGCCGCGCTGGGGGGGGGGGTGGGGGAGCCGGGCCCCAAACCCCGGCCCTGCCCGGCCCCGCTTGGTCCCCCCCCCCCGGCCCTGGCGCTTGCACCCTGCGGCGTGGCCGACCCCCGGGAGGGCCGCGTCCCCCCGAAACCCCCCGGCTCCCCCTGGGCTTTGGCCCCGCACCGGGGCGGCGTGGCCTGCTCGAAGCGCGGCATCACCTCGGGGACGGTTTGGGGCGCTCGGGGTGGGACCGGCCGCTGGTGGCGGCTGTCACCCTGCCGCTGTCACCCTGCTGCAGCCCTCGAGGCCAGGGGTGATGCCGGGGCCGGCCCTGCTCCAACCACTGCTGCGACGAGCTGGCCAGGGCTCAGCAGGCCGGGCCCTGCAGGAGCCGGGGCCAAGGGGTCCCGGAGCGGCCGCGGCGCTTATCGGGTGCCCCCGCGGAGCCCCGGGCAGAGGAGCCGCGCCGACCCGCCGGCCCCCAGCGATCGCCTTACCGCCCGCCCCGGGGAATCAATAATAGATGGGGAGCCGGGGTGCAGCGGGGAGGGGGCAGCGCCGTGCCCCCAGCGCCCGCGCTGCGGCCGGGCACCGGCCCCGGGGGGACGGGGCACCCCGCTGGGCGAGGGGCCCTGGGGTGCCGGGAGGGGGGGGTGGTCGGGGGCCAGGGTGGGAGGTTTGGGGGGGGCCGGAGCAGCTGCCCTCGCTCTGCCCACCCACCCCCCCCCGGCACCCGGCCCGGCTTGGGTTACTCTTTGTGCAGCCGAGGCAGCCCCTAAAATTTTAATGACGACACCGGATCCCTGGGGAGGGGGGGAGGCCCGTGACCCCGCTGCCCCCCACGCCAGCCCCACGGAGTGGGGGGGGGGGGGGGCAGCCCGGCCCGGGAACAGGCACACGGGGGCTGCCCGGCACCTGGGCGAGCGGCCGGCGCCTGAGCCCATCACCATGACTCAGGCCTTCTGGAGGCTCTACAAGTCCAAAGCGCTGCAGACGCTGAGCGGCGAGCGGACGGACGAAGAGGTAGGGCGGCGGGGCCGCGCGGGGACCCCAAAGCGGGGTCAGACCCCCCCCCCAAAAAAAACCCCTCTGACTTTGCCTCTGCGTTTCAGGCAGAGCCCCCGCAGCGGATGGAGGCGGCCGAGCCGCCGGAGGAGGCAGCCGGCCCCGTGGCCCAGCTGGCGCGCAAGGTGAGGGCGGCCGGGGGGCGGTGGGCCGGGGCGGGCGCCCCGGGGGGGGCCGCGGGCCGGGTGAGTGGCGCCATGCCTCGTCCGCAGGTGCAGGGCGCGGGAGCCAGGGGCTGGCAGACGCTCTCGGCCCTGTTCGGCCGCGAGGACGGACGCCGGCTGCTCAGCCCGGAGCCCGGCGCCGACCGGTAAGTGGGATCCAACACGCCGCCCCCCCCCCAATGAACCCCCCCCCTCCCCAAACCCCCTGCCGCCACCGGCTCCGCGTTGCTCCTTAATCCATGCGTCCATCCCGCGGGCTCCGAAACCCGACGGGTTGGGGAAGCTTTGCTGGGAGGGCTCGAGGGCTGGAGCAGGGGGACGGCGGGGGGGGGGAGAGAGGGGTCTCCGCCATCACCCCCCAGCAGCCGGAGGCAGTCGGGTCCCGGCGCCCTTCTCCGGCCCCGGCTCCCCAAGCGCCGACCGTCCCCCCGCTGTCTCCCCAGCCCGCTGTCCGCCTCGCCGGCCGAGCTGCCCCCCGCCAAGGCACCCGGCTTTTGGGACCTCTTCGCTTCCAAGTGGCAGCAGCCTGCGGCGTCGGATGAGCCGGAGCCGGGCGAGAGCCCCGGGGAGCCCGGCGACTTCGCGGGCGACGGCGGCTCCCGCCCCGGCCCGGCCGCCGACCTGCGCCAGCCCGAGGAAGGGGCCTTCGGCTGGGGTTTCCTGGCCGACAAACTTGCCGAGATCCGGAATAAAAATGCTCCCAAGGGCGACTAGAGCAGGAGCCGCCCGGAAGGACTTTCTGCAGCAGCGCGGGCGGCCGCTGCAGCGCTGCCCCGGCACCCCCGGCTCCCGCGTTGCCGCCTGCTCCGGACCCGGCCTGCCCCCCTTCCCCGACGCTGTTTCTACCCCCTCGGATAAGGGAGCCGGGTAACTCCGCGGCGGGCGTTTGCAGTGAGTTTTGGCCGGTCTCTGCCTGCCTGGAGGTGTCTGCACTAAAGACCTCGAGCTGCCCCTTTTTCCCACCGCCGCGTCGAGCTTTCTTCAGCCCTGCCCGCGGCCGCCCCTCCGGGGGGCCGGGGAGCTGCCCCCGCGCCCGGCACAAACCGCATACGCAGCCGGGCTAAAAACACAGCCGGGTTTATTGAGCATTGCCCCGGTCCCGCGCAGCCCTTTCCCCTTCGGATCCGGTGAGCCCGGCGGGAAGCGGGGGCCGGGCGGGCGCTGCCCGCAGCGGGGGCTCGGGCTCTGCCCGCCCCCCCGGACCGGGCCTGGCTCCACGACGCCGGGGCTGCTGCCCTCTCCCGCCACCCTCCGCAGGAGCTGGGGAGCGCCGAGGAGAGGCCGAAGGAGGACCTGGCGGGGGGGAAACCCTTCCTCCCCCGGACACCCCCATCACACTCCTCCGAGCATCCACACCCCCCAAAACGCAGCCCTTTCCGGGCTCAGACCGGTCTCCAAGGGCATGAAACCATGTGGCCAACGGGGGCCAGCCCGCAGTGCCTCAGTTTCCCCATGGGTAGACCTGCTGGCTCTCCCGGCCAGCCGCGGCCTGGCACGGCCGCCGCCGGCGCCACGTCCATCCGGCACCGCGGGCCGTATGCAGCCGGCACGGGGCCGGCCGGGGTCTCCCCGTCGCCGGTCGGGTCGCCTCTCCCTCCGCCAAGGCCCCTCAGACGGTGGACTCCTTGGCGGCCGCCCAGGCTCGCTGGCAGCCGTAGAGCCACTTGATGACGCGGGCGTTGCGCTCCACGACGGAGACGGCCGAGCAGAGCCTGGCGCCCGGCTCCTCCTCGCCCGCCTCCCCGTCCTCCCCGCTGCCCCGCGACGCCCGGCCCAGCTCCGACTCGCACGAGCCCGGCGGCCGGGCCGAGGCCGCGTCCCAACCCGCCGGCCCAAACCGCTCCTGCCCCAGCACCTCCACCAGCGCCCGGTCCAGGCCGCAGTAGTTGAAGAATCGCTCCTTCTCCGAGAGCGGCAGGGAGACGCGGAGCCCCAGCGGCTGCTTGCCAGGGCCGGGGGAGGCCGGCGGCGGCGGGCGGCCGCCGGGCAGCGGGACGATGCCGCCGCTCGCCCCCTGCGTCCTCGCCTCCTCTTTCTCGGCGGGCGCCCACAGCATGGGGGTGTCGGGGCTCTGGGGGGCCGCCGCGGGGGAGCCGGGGGGCTTGTCTCGGAGGGGTCCCTGGAACAGGCGCCTCACCAAGCCGTAGCCCTTAGCGTTCTCCTTGTTCACCACCGGGCAGTCCCGTTTCTGCCGGTAAATGATGAGCGAGTCGGGTCTCAGCAGGCGCTTGCCGCTCCCCCCTCTCCGCGACACGGGCGACTGCGGGCACGGCGGCTTCCTGGGGCCGTCCCGGCTCAGGTCTGAGGCCTGGCAGAGCTCGTGACACTGCTGGAGAGCGAGGAGGCGCCGGCCGCGGGGGGAGAGCCGGGGCGAGCAGCCCAGCAGCGCCGGCTCCTGCCGGCTGTTGATGACTTGCTGGGATTTGACGTACTTGGCCTTGTCGGCCTCGAGGCGCTCCACGGCGCTGGGCGCCCGGACCCCGCTGCCCCCCTGCATCTGCTCCCGCAGGTAGTCGGGGCCCCGGTTCAGCAAGCCCAGGGGCGAGAGGCGGCGGCCGGGGGCCGCCAGCCCCACCTCGCTGGAGGCGCAGACGGCCGGCGGCGGGCTGCCGAGGGGCACCATGGCCCGCACCCGGCTCCGGCAGGGACGGCGCCGGCTCCTGCCTCCCGGGGGGTCGTCCCACCCCTGCTTTGCTCCCGCGTTCGGCTCCGGCCCTGCGAGGAGAGAGGAGAGACGGGGTTAGCCCGGAGGGAGGCAGCGGCCCCGGGGGGCCGCCGGGGCTCTGGGGTGGGCGGCGGGCAGGAAAGGGGCCGGGAGCAGGGCTCTTCTCGCCCCTCGGCCCGGCGGACGTGCCCTGGGCCGGCGCGGGAGAGGAGCCCCTGCAGCCCTGGCCGCCGGCAGGAACAATGGCGGGCAGGAAGAGCGAAGCGCCGCGCATCCGCCGGCCTCGCCGGCGTCCCGAGAGCCGCTGCAAACAGGAAAAAATACGGCAGCCGGCCGCCTTATCTTTACGAGCCCAGGGGACGGCGGAACAAAGCGCGGCCCCCGGCACGCAGGAAAGCCGGCGAGCGGCCCCGGGCGCCTCCGAGCGCGCCGGCAGCGGGACAGGGGCCGCCGGGGCGTTTTGGCTCGCCTGGGTTTCCGTGCCCCCCGCCGCGCTGGCCTGGCCTGCGCTCCGCTCCCTGCTCCGCTTCCCTTTTCGGAAAGGGAAACAAAGGAGTTGGGGGCAGGTTTATTTTAAGCGGTGCCCGTCCGCGGCAGAGGCGCGACGCCGCGGCTCCTCCGTGGCCGTCTAGCGTCGCCTCCCCGCGGAGGAGGAGCGGCCGCGGCGCCGGGGCGCTGCCTCCCCATCCCACGGGACGGGGAAGCCCGCGGTCCCCCGCGCCGGCCGGCTCCCGAGCCAGCATCTCCTCTCTGCTACCCGGGATGGAAGACACCTCTGCCGGCTCGGTGCTGTAACCGGATTCACGGCGAGGGTCATGGAGCCAAGGGCTTTTATGAGCCCCCGGGGGCTCGAAGGCTCTTCCTGAGCTTGAGTCGAGCATCCGTCCCGGGAGAGAGAGGACAAAGCCGGGAGCGAGCCGACAGGAGGGCAGTATGGGACCAGGGCCATAAATCGGGGTGGAGGTGACGTGCCCAGGGCAGGGGGCCTGGAGTCTGAGCCAGGGGCTGTAAATGCCCAAAGCAGATGGTTTTCTGGGAACAGAGAGGCCCAAATGGCGGCAAAGAGCCGCCCCCGGCGCCTGCGGCTAACCGTGAACCAGCCCCGACTCCGGGAGTGGCAGTCTTTCGCCCCACAGACACCGGGGGCGGTGATGGGGACACGGAGGCTAACGAAACAGCCAACAGCCCGGGAGCTTCCTGCATCCGCATCTCAACGCGCACAGCACACCAGCTTCAGTGCTTCCTCCATGTCCATTTTACAGGTGGGGAAACTGAGGCGGTGCGTGATTTTTCTGGTCCCGTGCTCCTAGCGGACACGCTCCTGAGCCTCTCCCCAGTTTCAGACAGAGCTGGTTTTCTGGGGCGGTTTGAGGCAAGCTGCCACCAGCACACGGTCCCGTCACCCGCTGGCTTCGCCCCAAGCCACGACGCCTGCACGCTCCTTGACCCCTGCCCCAGCTCTGTGCCCCACGCCGTGATCCCTGCCCAGCCGCTGGGCTGGGGATGCTCTCGCTCACCTGGGCCGCGCAGGGATGCTCCTGGCCGGGCAGAGGATGCTCTCGCTCACCGGGACCTCCGCAGGGATGCTCCTGGCCGGGCAGAGGATGCTCTCGCTCACCGGGACCTCCACAGGGATGCTCCTGGCCGGGCAGAGGATGCTCTCGCTCACCGGGACCTGCGCAGGGACGCTCCTGGCCGGGCAGAGGATGCTCTCGCTCACCGGGACCTCCACAGGGATGCTCCTGGCCGGGCAGAGGATGCTCTCGCTCACCGGGACCTGCGCAGGGACGCTCCTGGCCGGGCAGAGGATGCTCTCGCTCACCGGGACCTGCGCAGGGACGCTCCTGGCCGGGCAGAGGATGCTCTCGCTCACCAGGACCTCCGTAGGGATGCTCCCGGCTGCTCTCTGTCCGTTCCCGTTCCAGTCCCTCTGGCTGCCAGCAGCAAACTGAGACCGGCGCCGGCAGGAGCCTCATATACACCATAAGGAAGAGCCACCCTGTTAACCCCTTCTGTCCCGGCCCCGTCATTAACCCGCTCGGTGCCACGCACCCCGCCAGCATTGACCCTTCCAGCCCCTCTGCTCTTACACAGCCACAATTAACCCCTGCTTTCCCTGTGGCCTCTGCCACATGCTCCATCTCGCCTCTCCCAACCCTCCTCCTCTCTCTTGCTCTTTTCTTTTTTACCTATCCAGCATCCTGATTTAGGGGCAGGCTCCTCTCTGCTCCTTCGGGGGCCCGTAGCAGAGGTGTTCACCTCCTCACAGCTGGGGCATGGGCTCTCCGTCCACCCCAGCACACGGAGCATCAAGAACAGGACAGCGAAACCACGTTCTCTCTGGCGACTCCTCATTTTGCATCTCAGTCCTGAGAAGGTGGGTCCAGCTTGAGAGTGGGAGCCCACCGTGATCCCCAGGGATCCCGTCTGGAGAGCATCCTCCTGGATGAGCCCTTGCCTGCCCAAGGGCTTTATGGGCACCCTCACTTTCAAGCCCAGACCCCAAACCGGTGGCTGGCAAGGGAAAAGGAGCAAAGAAAGGTCCTTCCAGCACCTTCCCCATCGGTGGTGAAAGGGTCAAAGCGAGCTCTGGGCCAGGCAGGTTCCTGCCTCCTCTTCCTCCGGGAAGGGCTGTAAATTGCAGGAAGCCACAAGCGACTGGAGCCAACCCAGGGGTTATTTTTACCTCTGCCCTCTCCCCTTCCCAGAGAGCTGCATGTTCCTGCAGGGAAACAGCCCTCCAGCTCAGCACACTGCTCCCCCCACCTCCCCATGCCTGCCGAGGGGCCGCAAAGGTCTGGGGCACGGGCTGGGGGGGGCGAAGGCTTCAGCCCGCTCCCAGCTCCTCGAAGCCCTGGCCCTCATGGCGCAGAGCCCAAGGAACCCCTGAGCACTCCCTGCGGACCCATCGGCTTCACTTGTCCCCCTTGCAGCTGGGTATAACCCAGCCTGGGCTGCAAACCTGTGACGGGTGCTTGTCACCATCCCTGGCTTTTGTCCCTGGCTTTTGTATGGCTGTGTGCACATACAAACACCCTATTCCTGGGCCCAGCGTCTGTGGTCGCACGCTGGCCTGCGCTCGGAGCAGTCCGGGCTGCCGCTGGCCACGCCGTAGAGATGCCCCTAGCAGAGGGTCAGGGGACAAGGAGGCTCTGGAAGGGACGAAGCAGTGAGATTTGGCATAGGAACGGCAGCCCAGGATGCTCTGTCCCCTGGCAGAAAGGGGAGCCAGCCCCACGCGCTGCCTTTCCCCCCGGCCGGTTCCTTCCTGCGGAGTCAGCGCCAGCGCCGGGAATTGGGGCTGGCTCCATCCCTGCACCTCCCCGCGCGCAGGCACCCGTGCCAGGAAGGTGGCCTGGGCCAGTGTCCCAGGGTGGACAGAAACGGAGGCTCAAATCAGGGCCGTAGCAAGGTCTCAGAGGCCGGGGCTCATCCAAGCTCTGCCGGCACCGGGCAAACCCCGGGAAAGCAAGGAAGGGACAAACCCAGGCAGGAGAGCAACAAACACAGCCGCGCTCCCAGCTGGAGCGGCACCCGGGCTCTGCGTGCAGGACACGGCTCTGATAGAGCAAACAACCCTTCAGAGGAAAACAGGGAAAAGGATGGGGACAAGAGCCTCAGAAATCAGTGCCAGGCCTCGGAGGCGTCCCCTCCGGGAAGAGAGGCCAGCGCCCAGATTCCTGCACGGCAGAAAGGCAGCCGACTTGAGACAAAAGTACCTTATTTTTAACGACCTGGCCCCTCATCCAGGCAACATGAATCACTGTTTATGAAGACAGGTTTATTTTCCAAGCTGGAATTCAGCCCACTATTCTGGTAAAGACACGAGTGAGTAAAGGCAGCCTTTGATTCACCTCTGCCTAGCGGATGCGGGCTGTTCCTGCGAGACACGTCGACCCAGCGCCTCCGGCGTCCCCTGCCCTGCGAGTGAGACACGGGCAGATCGGCCGCTCCGGGGGGGGTGCGGGCCGCCCCAGCCAGCCCGCCACCCACCAGCGAGCACTTACTGCTGAACCGTTCAGCTCTGGAGCAGCCAAATCCCTCTGAGGATGCGCAAAAGGGCAGTTTAAGAGGCATCGATAACCTGGGCAGTTCCCACTCCCCTTGGCGAGGCGGTAGGGAAAACCAGCATCACTGAGTGGGACTCAGGAGAGCGTCCGTATCCACTGCCGGCTCCAATTAAGGGGCCGGTAATCAATGGAAAGCCCCTCACAGACCGAAAGGGGAGGTTAAACAGGCAGATTTCGTCACTTGGAGCAGCATTGACTTCCAGGGAGTTACTTACCCAATTGATCAGCCCTTTATAAACACATCAGGTGGCATTTCTCAGAGTCATTTGGATGCTCAAAGTCCCCTTGTTTTTCAGTTAGGGTCACTAGGAACTTTGCAAAGCGCTATCTGCTCCACCCTTGACAGAGCCCTCTCCGCGCTGCAACGGGACTCTGGTGTCCTCTCCTCCTGGCTGCAGCTCTGCCCTCCGAGCAGGCAGCTCGGCTCGCCTGGAAGCGACTGCTGCACCAGGCAAGCAAAGCAATGCCTGCCCAGGGCCCGGTGAGCAATCCTGGCGAAAACCCAGAAGGACGCATCTCCAGATACCTTGTAAGATCCTGCTTCTGCAGAGCAGCAAACCCATTTAGGACCGTTGAGAACTGCTAGTCCAGACCCAACCTGTTCAACCCAAGGTCCTGTGCTCAATGGCAGCCAGCATCGGAAGACTAAGAAAAGAATATAAGAAACAGGGCATTTATAGAGCAATACCTCTACTAGCCATGAACTGCTGTGAGGGTTAGAGCCATCCCAAAGCATCCATCAGAATAACATGAGCCTTCTCCTCAAAACGCCTCAGCAGTTTTTCCAGTTTTACCCTGTCTCTCCTGGTTTTTCTCACAGCTTCAGCACTGACCAGCCAGCAGCTATGTGAGACTGTCAGGTTTTGCTCTGCACATAGAGCAAACTTCCAGCCCTGACGGCTGGAGAGAAAAGTTTGAGAAAAAAAACTCAAAAGGTCAAGAGTCCGACAGCACAACTCTTCCCTCCAAAGTGATTTTTCAGAGCGTGTCCAACTCCTGATTAAACAGCCCTCTTCCCAGCAAGACCTTCTCTCTCCTGGCTTGCGGTAACATGGGACACGGCCCTCTCAGCCTCCCTGGTAATTATCTGCCCCACCTCATAAACAACACATCCTGCACTTCAGAGGGAGGATGAGGAGCAGAGCACAGCAAGATCACCAGGGCCTCTAGCATGCGGCTCTAATCTATCCCAGATGAGTAGGCAGGAGAGACCCCAAGGCTAAACACCCGCATGCAGGAGGAGGACTGAAGCCTGCCGTGTCCAATTGAATCGGCAGGGAGGATGAGATTATTTCCAGAGAAGGAATTTGGCATGGATACCCAAGACCATGGCCCTGCTCCTCCAAAGGGGGAGAAGGGCTCTTTGCATAGTCATTAATCAAGACACCAATCTATTATGTCTGCGCTGCCCTTGGCACAGTGCTCCCAAGCAAAAATGCAGGATACGTGGACTCCTGGGGAAGAGAGTCTCCCACTGAGGTCCTCAGCACCCCTGGGCTTCCCAGGAAAAGTCTCAGATTTCTCAAGAGCCCCGTATGTGCCAGGATATAAGAAAAAGAACAGGAAGAGTAGCAACCCCGCCTGCAGACTATTGCATACGAATGGTAAACACAAGCCATTTTGAAGAGTGTTCTCTCTTCAGAAGTTCGGTCTGGCAATAGGAAGAGGGAGCGAGCGGTCAGGCCTACATGAGTCTGCCTCACTCACCGTTCCAAGCGCCTTTCTCCTTTACAAATCACTTCAGTGGCCCCATGACCAGGTGCAGTCCAGAGATGTGACTGAAGAAACCGATAACCCAGCCATCTGTTTCTGCTTGTTGGTTTACTTTCACAACCCACCAAAGCCCTTTCTGGTCTGAGACCTATGCAAATGCCCCATACTTGAGAGCAGCTGACATGAGCAGCAGGCTTCAAGAGTGGCATGGCTACAAGCCAGCCAGAGGGCCCGAGATACATGAACCTTTACTTGAGAGGACTTGCCAAGACTGGAAGGCGTGCTAGGTGAGTTAAAAATATCAAGGGCTCAAATGGGCATAAATAAATCTGAAACAAGCACCTAATCTAAGGCAGCCAGCCACAGCTTCTTGCAAGTAGCAACTAGACAGGAGAAAAGATACTGAGCCTTATGCAGGTGTTCATATCCTGGGACAGGGATTTCAAAACATGCCTCAGCAGATGGTTGGTCTTGCTGATTTCTAGCAACTCTCCAGCATCTGGGAAGCAAAAAAAAGGTTAGCACCACAACTGGGACCACATAAGCAGGCAGGCAGAGAGAGGTAAAGCAGCCGCCCTAAGCGTAGGGAAGTGTCCCCAGGGTGAAAGATGCTTTTCTGGGTGGGGGAAGGCTGAATCCACCACCTGCTGCAAGGGACCTGCAAAGGATTTTCCATTGCATGTTTTAGTCTCAAACCCCAGAGGCTAAAGAAGCCTCAGTGCACTTTAACAGCTGGTAATTCTAAGACTAGTTCTCCCCTCGCCCTCTTCGAAAAATAAATCAAATAAATCAAAATAAATCAACCTTATTTTCCAGCACCCAAACCCAAACCTGCTTTACCTGGTTAAAGTGTTTCATACGAACAAGGCATATCAGAGCCACGCTCCAGGGAGGAAACGCTATTTTTCAGCGCTGGCGTGCAGCAGCGGCAGCTCCAACTCGCCACCTGCCGGCCCAGCCCGCGGGGTCCGGGGCCACCGCGCTGGCCCTGGCTGCTCCCAACGAGTAGCAGCACTCACGCAATCGCTTTCTGCTTCAGGCGCCCAAAAAGGCCGGGAATCAGGTGGGAAGCAAGGGAGCTACCGTGGAGAATATTGCCTGGGCCGCGTAGGGCCGGGGCTCCTCTCGCACGGATGCTCTCGGGCCGCTGGCTGATTTTTCAGGTCACTCGACTTCTCACTCGCTCTGCTTATAAAAACATACAGGCTCAGAGTCCCCAAAACGCTAATAGATCTAGCGACCAGAGGTGCCGCAAAAGCTCAGAGCCCCTGTTCGTACCGTGAGGGTTTGTGGCACTTGAGATGCATCCCTCTTCCTTAATTGCACTTAAGAATAGCTAGTGCTTTGCATAAAATGCTCCCCCAGCCCCTAGGACCAAAAAGGAAATGAAACAGCAGCCAGCGCTCAGCAGTGCCCGAGTTGCAGGGCCCCATTAACAACAGCTTATACTTAAATACCTCTAACTAGTTCTCTGTGGGACACTGCTCTTTGCAGTCCAGGGGAGGTTTACTGCACAGACTACTAGTAAAGACTTTAAACACTTAAAAATAGATACCGCATAGGGAGGGGGGGGGAAAAAAAATCACAGGACATCAGTGCAGCGTAGGGAAAAGCAGTGCAAAAATCATCTGTTTGCTCTGCATGGAGTCTAAAGTCCAGCTAAGTTTGCATGCGTAGTTAGCCAATGTACAGAGAGAGAGAGAGAAAAAAAAAGCTTCTTTAAAGTAAGGGCACCCTTCCAAGAGGCGGGCAGTCGCTGCTGTAGGTTTCCTCAGACAAGACTTTATCTAAACCACAAAGCAACATCTGTCATTACACTGCAGTTTAAGCAAAAGTCATGACTGGCTGGTGCAAAAACAAAACTGTTTAAATGAACACAAAGCAAAAATAAAAACAAGTTGAGTTCACAACCCCCAGCACTACAGAGCAAACATCTCCTAGATAAGCCCTGCCTTAGGAAACAGCACGAGCAAACTGAAATCTGAGGTCTCAGTACTCTGCAAAACAAAGCAGAAGTTGCGTTGTGAAGCTTTATTTAAGTCTAACTTCCGTACCGGGACATTTCCCCATGGATACCTGTATTTAGTTTTCCATGTTCTACATCTATTTTGAAGTGTGTAGGCTTAATTTCTTCTCATTTTGTGCAGGGAGAATTTGGCTTGTATTTATTTTTTAAATCTCCACTTTTAAAACTAATCAAGGAGTTGTGACTGTTTCTCCTTTGGTTAAGGTGCTTATCCTTTAAGGAAAAAAATGGAAGTTTCAATCCCTCTCTGTTTTACATGCCTATATCGGCTTACTGCTTTAAGCACGCATGCCTCAGCCAGGCGGGAATTTGCCCATCTCTGGCACCAGTATAAGTTGGAAACTGCAGGCGATGATGCAAGCGCACTGGCATATGAAAGATGAATGGGGCTGGGATTTTTGGTGGGGGAGCAGAAAGACAAGGAAACGTACAGCATTTCCAGTTTACACTGTTCCCACCCCCAGTCTGTACAATCCTTTGTTCTGCAGCACTTCAATTAAAAACACGTAAATCACTCCTAAGCTCTTGTATCATGTATAAGTAATACTGTTTCCTCTCCCTTTATTCCTAAGGCTTCTTAGGGCATGTGAAACCAGAAGGTCACAGTTTCACAAGTCTCCGGAAGGCCAATTACACGCAGTCCAGCCCCAGGAGCTACCCAGGCACCCTGCACAAGTCTGCTGCTGAGGAGACCCACCTCGACAAGCTGCAACCGCAGCCAGGCTACTTTAAGCAGCAAGCTCGTACTTTGGCACTTTGCCCACTTACACAAGAGGGAAATGCAAGAGAGCGCGCTTGTACCCAGCTTCCTTCAGTCCCTCTGCACAAGGGCTGTGGGGCAAGATAGCGCTGAAGGGAGGCAACAGTTCACATACACAGAATAAGGACTGGCATCTTTCTAGTCCTCCTATTCCAACTCCATTGCTGGGACCTTGCCTTCAGGGGAAGGGTTCGCTCCAAAGGGAGGAGTGTCAGCGCCCGAGACAGCAGCAGCAGCATCTATTTGCAGCCGCAGAAATCCAGTAGTACCAGTAACTAAGCACTGCAGAGACTGTCAGAGAATTCGATGCAGCCCAGGGTGGTACCCACTCTACTTGGGCTAACAACTTCAGGTATGTGCTGCGTGCAAGAATATCTTCTTTAGTCTTGTCTTTGAAAATGAAAGAGTTGAGCCTAGAAGACAACTGTTTTGATTCTTAAAAGTCTGAGCAGAAGCATCAGGGTCCATATGGGCACAGGTCACCTAAACTGCCCCAAGAGTCAGCTCTATTTTTACATCCAGTTCAGCCCTTGCTCTGTCGAGTTCAAGCAGTACTCTATACACCGGAGCAAGGTTCGTACTGCTACTGCCCACAGAAGACGAGCAGCATGGTGATTAGTAAATCTAGCATCTTTTGCAAGCCTAAGACCACTTGCAGTATGAGCGTAATGAACTACTACAACTACTACTTTTCTAGCAGAGCAAACAAGCCTCGCTGTAGCTTTGATGACAGCTGCACGATAATGTTCTGCTGACTGAAAAGAAAGCATTTCTCCAAAGAGTTCAAAAACTTCATTGAAATTCATTTTTTATTTCAAAAACAGTCATGAACTTAATAAATTACACAATAATTTTCCCCATTATAAATTCTTCATAAAATATATTTTACAACTTTTAAAGTTTTGAAAGTATTTTCTCTGAGTGCTGATGAGCATCTTGACTTTGTGTCATGCTGGTGAATAATTCTGTAGCTGCTACAACTGTTTTAAAACCTTTGATAAATCAAACTAAGACCTCAGACACAACAAAAAACAAAAGACAAAAAACACAGAACACAGACCTCAAGGACTATCATTCAGTGTTAACCAAGAAAACACTCAGCTTCAGCTCACATCGAGGCTAAGCACCACGAGAGGGATTTCAGGTACCCCCACCCCTTAAAGTGGCAATCAGTGCAAAGAAACACTTTGGGAGTCAAGAACTTGGCTGCGCAGTTTGTTATCGCGAATTTCTGGGCTGCAGGTAGGCAGCACATTCAGCGTTCGTCCTCTGAAACGCTACAGAGGATGACCAAATGACTTGCAAAGCGCTTTAAAAGTAAGTGCTGTTATTCCATAGGAGATTAATACTTTCAGATAACAGTTGATTCTGACTTTTGGATGGGCAGGAGGAAAAAAAAAAGAAAGTTAGCAATGTATTTTTAGAAACTCAAGTTTAAGATGAAAGACTATACATGACCCTCATTCACTGACCACGCAGAACGCAAGCATTGTAAAATAGTGTTGGCAAAGATGGCAAGAGGTTTGTTTTCCTCCTTTCAGTAACAACAAGCCAAAGCTTTAATTGTACCAAATTCAGTAAAAAAAAAAAAAAAAAAAGAGAGACAAACAGATCTCCACTAGTAGAACAGAAGAATAAACAGATCTCTCCTTGTCATTATTCATATATAGACTCTCAGTCCACTTTTATAGACTGAGCTCTCTGCAGGGAAGAGGCAGCAGCACTGGGAAAGCGACACAGACAACAGACCGTATCCGCAGCCAGCGTGATCCGGCCACCGCAGGCCAGGCCCCTCTATACTAGAGTGAGGCTCCTCTTGGCGGTGTTCAGTAATACCACAGTACGGCAGAGCATCGTCTTCTGATAAGTACTTTGTCCTTCTATAGCAGCTTCTAAACAACCAATATTGTTATGCTTTGAGATAGGAAGGTATATTTGTCTAAAAAAAGAAAAGTCACGGTTTAGGTAACTTGCCTTAAATAAAGTGAAGCAAAATAACACAAACATGGGACTATGGACCCTGGAGTAACTGCTAGACTACGCAGTACCAGGTAAGAACCAGCAGTAGTCTTAAAGTATCAGACGTTCTGGAGATTTGTAAGACTGAGACCTACTGGTTTGGTAGAATCAGTAACCATGCTATGAGACCCTTTCCTTTACTTTTGGAAGGACAACAGCAACAGAAAAAATTACATTTTTCCTTTTTTTGTGCTGCTAATTCATGCACCAGGCAAAATAAACACCAACTGATCAGAATCACTCTCTGGGATACTCACAGAAGCAAGCGGGAACAGTGTCTGATGAGTAAATTCCAAATTGCTAAGGCAGTTTCCAGGTAAGATTGGAGAAAAAAGTAACTTCGGTTTTTGGTTTTTTTTTTTTTTTTTAAACTGACTTGGTTGCAGCTTTAATGTATCTGCCTTTTAAAGGCCATTTTTAAAGTCTCTGCTTTTTCAAAAAGATCAAATGGATGAGGAAGGTCATGCTCCTGCACCCAACAGGAAAAAAGCATTTATTATACCATCACAAAGAAGCTTTTGTCTACCCTACAGTGCTAGGTAACCTTAGTGAAAATTCTCTCAGCATATGAATTTGTTTCTGTGGAATAAGAGCTGGGGCTAAGCCTTTCAACAACTTCAAAGCTTTTCGTCTTACCCTCCATGGTTTTAAATAAATACACTTTCTTAAAAGGAGGAAAACAAATCCAAATATTGGCCAAGGTTATTGCACAAAACTGAAACACCTTTTCATATACTGACTACTAAGCACTTTCTCCCATATTTGAAAATAGGTGTGTTTAACATGACAAAATCATCCCTTTATCACCTCATCACTACCAGGTTAGAAGCAGTGCCAGAAAGAAAGGAAGAGACCATAACCAATATATTGGTTAGATCCAGTTACCAGGAAACACTGTGTTGTAGCCCTATTTTGAAGGATCTTAAAATAATGTCTTCAGCTGCTGGACTCCCTCACCAAGTGTCTACGCTTCCATAAGCCAAACTCACAGAACTCTCCTACTGTAAGCATTCCAGTTGCTACTGGATTACAGATGTAAGAGTAGAAGGCAGGTTATGAAACTGTAGATTAACTAACTAAAGTTTTTGATTACTAGAAGAAATTGAATTATTAATGAGCTAACCAACATGCTAGCACATGATTCCATACATTTGTGGTCTGACTCCCTCAGCGATAAGCTCATTAAGCTGCAAGTGCTAAGCTCAACCATCTCAGCACTTTTAAAACTGCTGATCCCTTTGCATTGCTTTTTTTTTTTTTTGTCTACAAAGTCAAGTCTCAGACCCCATCTTTAATGTTAGATAATAAAAATAAATAATAAAGTCATTCAGTTTTGGAGAAGGAATGCTTCTCATCAATCTTCCTCACCCAGTTTTCTAGCAGATCCCAATCATTCAGACCATAGCAAATAATTTAAGAGTGGCATTTTCTCTATGGAATGCAACACAAACAGGCATGCACTCCCAGTCACTCACATGTACATAAACATATACACAGAAAGCCCAAAGATTTGCACTACCAGCATGCAAACCTCTTTCCATGAGAGTTCCTAATACTGATATAGGAAACTGGAATGTATGAAATACTCCATGACATATTGCTGGAAATCAAGTCTCAGATCTTACGACATTCTGCTGCCAACTTATACAAACAAACATCTTCACATCTTACGTCTATATGTGTAAGACTAGGATGTTACACACAAGCGTATCTTTAACAAGGTGGCCAACTCAAGTTCACATAAATTAAGAAGCTCAAAAGAAATTCTGCCAATAAAAAAACAAACCCTGAAGGTTTGAGCTCAGGCTTGTTTCTTTTACTGCCATAAAGTTGCACCATTAGTAAGACCAAAAGCAGCTCTATCAAGAGACCAACTACTCTGTAGGTCACGTGTCCCAGTTGCTGTCTTTAAAAGCTATGTTGACCAATCGAAGTTCTAATTCAAAAGCATCAGGACGGTCCTGTGGATTGGCAGCCAACATTTCCTTGATCAGCTGTTTCATTCGAGCATTCATCGACTTCTTCTTTACAGGGATGAGTAGTTCCATTTTAGGGTTTTCTAGAAGTGCCTCTCCAACGGGCACAATTTCTGTCCCTTGCTTGACATAACTCCCCAGAAGTTCCTTCTTTGTTTCCGTATCTATGAATGTGATTCTTTCTAACATTGCCCAAATTATAATCCCCAAGGCAAAGATGTCCGCTTTGGCAGTGTAGTGTCCTTCCCAGACTTCAGGGGCCATATAGAAGTCAGTCCCACATGCAGTAGATAGAAAACACTTGTTTACATTGACTGGTTCTTCGGGATTCTGTCCTGAAGCTGAACATACCTTACTCAGCCCAAAATCAGCTACTTTCAGGGTAGGTTCCAAGTCACTAGCATCCATCCTGCTCTGCGATATCAGAATATTGTCAGGTTTGAGATCACGATGAATAATCTGATTTTTGTGCAGGAAAGCCAGAGCGCTGCTGAGCTGAAGCATGAAACTGGTGTTGGTCTTGCGATTAGGCTTTCGGGACAACAGATACTCGTTCATATCTCCTCCATCACAGAAATCCATTACAAACCAAAGGTAATAAGCGCTTCTGGGGTCAAAGACTATTTCTCCTTTTAATGAGGTCTCTACAAGCTGCAACAAGGAAAAGAGATGTCGTAACTGCCCGATGATCACAAGAATACAGAGATATGAGGGAAAAATAATGCATGAAGTTTGGACCTTCTTCTCTACAATCCAGAGAGTAATATATTGCAACTGACGAGAACAAAACCTTATGTGGCTTTCAAATCTTAAATTTGACAATGTATTTGACTGCCTACTTATTTCTCTGCATGAGAGGCATATCAAGTTTCCACTGGGGCCCAGAAGCTAGGGCTACACCTAGATAACAGTATTTTGAAAGATACTCAGTGGCCATTGCATTCCCATCTGTTTCAGCTGGGCAGTGTCCCACCCCTAACAAAGCTTGTCCCACCCATTTTGCTAACAACCTTAGTGAATAAACAGCATTTCAGCAAGTAACTTTGTACAGTGCCAATGGGCTAGACTCGTCCTCTGCTGATGGAGTAGCATAATAGATTTTTAAAACCTATTCTCTGTTCCTTATGCATGATTGCATTCTAGTAAGTGCTAACACAGTATCTCTTAATTCAGGAGAACGCTAATCTACATGCTCAGCTAAACAGCTGTGGCAAGTAATACATTTCTCAGCGTCATTATTAACTAGCTATATTCTGGAATACACGCAATGAATAACTTGGCGGCTAGTTCTAGTAACTGCTCTGTACAAGAACAAATTAAACCACCAATCAATTCCGCTAATCCTGTTTACACAACTACACATTTGCTTCTCCCAGGTGGCTGTTTGCATATTCTGGAAGGTAAGCAAGTCTTTTACTCATTTCTGTTTGTAGTAAACCAACATACATTAAACCAAACACTTTCTACAGGCTTTCAAAAACGAAGGCAGCTACTAAAGCACTTTGAACTGCCACTCCGAATAAGAAAAATTCAGAGGCAAAGTTAGTAATAATCAATAGCTATTTTAAATTATGAGCACAGCTATTACTCAAAACAGACCAACTGAACAGTGATTTCACATCACTCACTACAAAGCCTAAATACGTAGTTTACGTTTATTTCACAATAACTTATCACAGCACAGGAGGAAGCCTCCTTAGCCAGACGAGCAACACATACACGTTCTCCTTCTACACAGGTTTACAGAAGCCTTGCAGGATTCTGCATCTTCATTCAGAGCATTAGATGACAAACTCTACTATCATGTCTAGCAGTGGCAAAGCACCACAAGGAAGACCAAACTAATTTAAAAGTCTCACTATATTGACTTGTTCAGCATATACCAATTAAGCATCTGCCCCAGGGTATTTCAGAAGACATTATTACCCTTTCCCCAGCCAGCTTTCTTTACCTACTGCACCAGTCCAGTTCTGTAAATATACATAGGTTGGGGGAGGGGGGGGGGAAGGGAAGAGCAAGCCAGCCAAGGGAGACTTTATTTGCCCTATCATAGCATACCCTATTATAAAGTTATCTAAGCCTCTTCAGAGTCTAAGTCCAAAGCTCAGTTGTGCCCTTTGCTCTTTTCTGCTCTTTGAAGCAGGAAAACAATTTGTAGCGCTTGTGCCTACTATTAACAGCCCCTGACAAGGCTCAGATCTGAGTGCTACCTTACTAACCAGACACTACTATCAGAAAAGCGTGCTACAGATGACCCGGAAACTCTTCCCACCCCCCTTGCAGTTCCACTGCAGTTGTCTGCAAACTTGCTGCAATATCTCACCGCTTCACCAGGAACAGGAAGGTAAGCCACTAATTTCTCCCATATGAGCCGACCAGTACTATTTTACTCTAATCCCTGCATGAAAGCAGGTCAGCAACAACTACTGAGTTACAGACAGTTTACAAAGGCAAGAATGCTCTCTCAGGCTTGTACAGCTTCCAGTACAGTGGGATCTAGATAACCATGCAGTGTTATCACATGAACATTCGATTAAAAAAAGAAAAGAAAAAAGTCCTATGTTAGACATGCAAGAACAACAACAACAAAAGCTAAAATGATAAAAACTGACTAGAGATAATACAATAAACATTTAGTAAGCTATTGACTTTTAAAACCAGATAGGCAAGCTTCTGTGAGGGAATGTTTTAGAGTTGAGCCAGCTTCTTGACAAGGGAAGGAACTGGATGATCTTTCAGGGTTCTTCAAAGCTACTTGTTTATTGATCTATAGTATGTCTTCTAACTTGAAGGCAACTTAAGAAGACACCTTCAATAGCCACATTGGGGAAAGTGATATTTATTCCTCTGTTCCGTTATTTATCATATACTAGACCTTTACTCCTCTTTGAGGAGATTATTTACTCAGAAAAGAAATCAAAACAGCTCACTGTACTCTAGCAATTCCTTATTATTACTTCTGAACAAGTTTTAAGTGCTGGTTTCCTGAATCGAGACAGTTACTTCTTCTTCCAAGGACACCTCAGATTAAGGAATCTTTCAGAGCATCGTCTCAAGACGTCCATAAATACCTGTTCACAACAGCCTGTATCTCCGTTGTGCGTTATCTGTGCCCTTTCCCCAAATTATCAAAGCAGATTTGCATTAAAAAAAATCTGGAGTGGCACAGCTTCCAAATAGAAGATACAGGTGATAGTTTGATAAGTATGTTCTTCTAAAGATCTAAAATAATTTTTGGATGTCAGCAGTGCATATAGTCTCTCTTAACTAAGCATATCTTTAAAAAAAAAAAATTCTTAGCTACCCACCTCCTTCCCTCCCAGCTACAGGTATATGTTGTTACTCCCACCCCATTACCTCAGCTTCATGTACCTGTAAATAAAGGGAGGAACTGGAGCCATGGGACATCTTCTGCACCATACCATCTTTCTGCAAGATGCACTCCTCCAGATGAATGACGTTGGGATGTTGGCTCTTGATACTGCTAAGCGCCCAGAACTCACGCAGAGCTAGTTCCACGTTCTCTGGAGCATGGCAGCGAATCTTTTTCACCGCAACCCGTGCGGAGGTCTTCCTGACGACTGCTTCGTACACCACACCATAACTGCCACGGCCAACCTCCCGTATTAGATCGTACTTAGGCTGGCTACTCACCATCTTCAAGATCAAAGGTTCTGGGGAAGGGGGAAGGGGAAAAAACCCATAGAACTAAAACTTGTGAACAACTACTAATTTGCGTTTTCCCTATGTGACTTGGTGTAGCGACAGTAGGCCTTCAATTATTAGGGCACTGCCCCTGAACGTAACATCTCATAACACCACATTCGAGTGCTAGAATATCCTAGAACCTACTTTGTAAACCCATACCTGTTGCTAAGGAGCAGTTAAGAGAAGTTCTATCATTTCAGTCAGACTACTAAGATTGCAAATCAGGCCAGTTTTCAAGAATGCAGCAATTCAGACCTAGACTTGTACTTGAGATGGGATTATCACATATTCTCTTGCTGTTTTCTCTCAGTATCTTTTGCTCTATCTGTGCATGTAATAGCACAGTATCATGCTCAACCCATGCCTGGGATATCAGAGAAGAGGTTTAGTTGAAAGTTATGGTTAGGCAATAGCAGATTTAATTTGAAACTTCCTTTTAAGGAGGTGACAGGATAGGTAAACATTTTCTATTATAATTTAACTACAAAAATCTTTTCTGGATACTAGAAGAAGAGGATGCTTCAGAACACCTACTTTTTTTTTTTCCTCCAATTGTTACTATGCTTTTTTTACCCAGGCGCCTCTGAATAATCAGTTTAAGGTTCCAAAGAGTTAAAGAGGGCAACTGATTACAGAAGCTTTTACTCAGTATCTCAACTTCAGTTTTGCTGAACAGGGCAAGGATTTCAACAAAAACTAATATATTGTTCTATAAACAAAACAAGAGAGACAAACAAACAAAAAAACAGTGCCACAAACTTATGAGCCTCTCTACACACTTCTCTGCAAGTTTACAAACCAAAACACAACATCACCTTCATATAAACAAACCAGAATGAGACACTGACTACAGACAGGGAAAAAAAAAGGTTTGGCTAGCCAAACATCACCGGTCAGACAGAACTAAATGTAAGAAAGAAAGAAAGATCACAATTAGTAGATGAGAACTAAAATTTTTTTTTTTTTTTAAAGATTGCTAGTGATAGGTGTAACTCTCCTTCTGTCAGTAACCAGGCACTAAGGACCACATCGAAACAGCCCCTTGTCAGAGGGAGCCTTCTAGTTTTCCCAGTAGGAAGACAGACACAGGTATTACCAGCCTCAGGACACCATCGATGCAGATGTTTAGACCCTTTCAGGAGAGTTTTGCAGTGAACATTTACTGTAACACCTGAACTGCAACTGGCGTGAGCAAGGAATTCACTGTGCGAGATGCAGGTCGCAGGAGGCATCGCACCTGCGCCTGTAACAAGGCTAGGAGGAACAGATGATGGTCTGAAGGGGAAGACCCAATGGGCCAGTAACACCTCCCAAGCAGGGGAGGAAAGCAGGATCCATAACCTCAAGGACGGCCAAATCTAAGGAAATGACGGTGCTACTCGGACACTACCGCACCAGGTCCAGCATGAGCGGGAGACAGGCCCCGTCTCTGGCCAGGTAGGTGCACGCTGTCACCAGGGGGGCTCCATCACACTGCCAGGGCAGCCACCCACCCTCACCAGGAGGGCCACACTCCCACAGCAGCCTGGCCCAGGCCGGGAATGTCACTGGGGGGGGGGGGGGGTCACAGGGCAAGGCAAGGGGAAGCAATGCCTGCTCACGCCAACCCATCAGGCCAGCAGCAGGACAGGGGCAGCAAGCACCAGGCCTGGCCCCGCTGCCGGGCCCAGGCAGGCACCACACAGATGAAGCGTCTCTGCTCCCCGGCTGCCTTGTCAAAAATAACAATTACAGAATAAAACAAGTCACCTTTCCCCTCCACCCAGCACCACCAGGGAGGCCCCACAAGCAGCAGCCACGCAGGGACCCCACCAGCGCCCAGGGGAGGTCACTCCGGGGAAGGAATTAAGGCGGTTTCGCCCGTTTTCCACACCGCTCCCCCCCCGCCAGGCCCCGCGGGCTCCCCGCGGCCGCGCTCACCCCGAGGGCCCGGCCGGGCCGCGCAGCAGGTGCCGGGGCCCCCGCTCAGGGCAGCGCCGGAGGCGGAGCCGGGCCCAAGCTCGGAGCTTCAGTCCCTCACTGTGACGCCCCGGAGCCGCCAGCGCCGCGCTCCCTCCGCCCCGGGCACCGCGTTACCTCAGCACCGCCGCCGCAGCCGCCGCGCTCCCGCCGCCCGGCCGCCATTATAGGGCTCCCCCCGCCGCGCCGCCGCCGACACACCCCCTCCCCCCTCCGGCCGCCGTCGCCCCGCCCCCCGACGTCGCCACGCCCCCCAGACGTCGCCCCGCCCCCCCACCGCCGCGTTCCGCCCCCCCCACCGCCCCACCTCCTGATTGGCCGGCGGCGGCAGCGCGCGCGCGCGCCCCCTCGCGGCGGGGCGGGAACGCGCGCGCCGCCTGCCACGTGCGCTCCTTCCCGCGCGGCTGCTTTTTTTTCCCGTGCGCTCCTCCGTTCGCCCCGCCGCTCGGCGGCTGTCAGCGCTGCTCTTATTTATTTTATTCTGTTTTATCGGCTTTTTTTTTTTTTTTTCGCTTAAGAGAAAAATATGGAGCCTTCCCTCGCCAGGGAGCCTCGCGCCTTTTGGTGCGCTCTGGCGTCGTGCCAGGTCCCTTCCTCTCCTCCGTTCCTCCGGAGCGCCAGGCCTGGTGGTGCTTTTCCGTACAGCAGCAGTGCCGGCGCTGCACGGAGAACGGGAGGCCGCGGCGTGACCCTTCGCATGGCGGCAGGCCCGCAGCACCCTGCAGCCTCGGCCCCTCGCTGCGCACGAGTCCCTCCGGCGACACGGGCAACATCCTCCTTTCCTGCACCATCAGACTGGGTGCAAACGCGCTGCACGGTCTGCTGCGGCCTCGCACCTCCGGCCCCTCGCAGCGTCGGCCTGGCCGGGGGAGCAGCCTCGGGGCGGGGAGGTTGCAACTTAAAAAGGGGAGGGGGTTGCAAGTTCGAGGGGCTGCAAACTCACGCTGGAGCGGCAGATTTGCTTCACCCCAGCTCCAAATCGAGGACGTGGGCTCTGGCCACCCTGGCCTGCAGGGAGCCACGTTCCCGCGGCACCAGAGGGCGCGTGGCCGTCGCGGATCCGTTTGGGAAAAGGGCCGGGGCCGGCCGAGGGGCAGAGGTTCCCCTTGGAGCGGGGCTCCGCGCCGGCCCCAAACCCGCGGTGCCGTGGAGGCAGCTCTTCCCGCCAGCCGTGCACCGTCCCCCGCTTTCACCCCCATATTAATTACTAATCAGCCTGGCGGTGATTAGCCCGTCGCCATCTTCCCTGATCCCCCCCAAGCCAATTAGGAGCCGACGAGCCCCTTGCAGGCCAGCGGCGGGTTTGAAGCCGATTAGGGTACAACCAACCCAGCCGGTGCCGCGAATCCCCTTAACCGAGTCCAGAAGCAATTAGTTAATTAATGGCACGCCACCCCCCTCGCTGCCACCGGCCCCAAACGCGGCTGGGTCCGGCCAGCGGCCGCCGTGCGAGGCCGGGTGCCAGCGCCACCCGCGCCCACCGCGCTATAATTAACCCGCTGTCCCCTCTCGGCTGCCAACATTTACAGGTCTCCCTGCGGACCGCCGCGGGAGCTGGGCATCACAACCTGTTTATCGCCGCGGCTCGCAGATGCCACCCCGGCCCACGTGAGCCGGCGGCTTGATTTTATTTTTTTCTTAACCCCCGTCGCCTGCAGCAGCTCTCGCGGAAGGGGCCCGGCCTCGGCCCGCCGCCCCGCTGCTCGCCTCGGAGCCTTTCCTGGCTCGGGTTTCGCAAGGGAGGCGCGGGGTTAGCCGGGGCCGCGGGACGAGGGCGAAGGTGCGCCCCGGCACCGGCTGCTTTTGTCCCCGTCTCGGCCAGGCACGACTGGAACGAGCAGCGTCGCTCGGTGCCGGGATGGGGACCCGCCGGAGCGGCTTTTCTTATCGCTCCTGGGTCCCGTCCCGGCAGAGAGCGGGTGTGAAAAGCCCCAGCCGCTGGCTGATGCCCGTCGCCCGGGGGAAACCCGCACGCCGCAGCCTGTTCTCGTGGTGGCCGGGCGCCCCGGGCGCGTTCGGGATGCTTCAGCCTCCCACGTGCCGGGCCTGGGTCGTGGGGGCTTTTTTGGTGCCCGGATGAGTCGCTGCTATGCGGCCGGGGGCTTTCCCAGCCCCGAGTCATCGCCCTCCCGCCCCGCAGCCCCGCGGTCGCATCCGGTCGGCCAGAGCTCAGCGCTGCCCGAATTTGGGGCGGGGGGGGGGGACGAGAGCGATTTTTCTGCTTGAATAAACTGGACGAAGCAGGTCGGCGGCCGCGGGAACGGGGCTCGGCCGGGGGCACGACGCTGCCGGGGACGGGCCGGACGGGCTCGGGCACCCGCGAAGCCCCAAAGCGAGGTGCCCACGTGGCGCCGGGCGGGATGAGGAGCGCGAGGCCGAAGCAGCCCGGCGCCCCGGGGGCCGTGCCGGCGGCGTGTCCGGCCTCGTCGGCCCTTGGGCCGCTTGCACCTGGGCGAAGCGTGACTGCGCTGACGGCCCCGGCTCCGGTTTCTTTGTCCCGGGAGACGCTAAGCCCCCCGGCAGCGCGGGTGCGGACAGGCCGTCCCGAGCCCTGTTTACAGCCCGGCCTCCCGCTCGGCCCGGCGATTGCTCACTCCCATGTGATGGGTGGGAAACTCGACCCGCTGCCAATATTGTCCCTCCGCGTGACCGCAGCGCGAATTATAAATAGCCGCGCGGCCGGAGCGGCAGGCAAAGGCGGGTGGCTGCAGCCGAGCTGCGGGAGCTCAGCGCCGCCCGTCGCCCCGTCGGCGCCGGCAGAGGAGCAGCGACGCTTCTGGCCGCCCTTGGCCGGCCCCATGGATTACCAGCCCGGCATCATCCGGGACGGCAGCCCCATGGAGAACCTGGAGAAGCAGCTCATCTGCCCCATCTGCCTGGAGATGTTCACCAAGCCCGTGGTGATCCTGCCCTGCCAGCACAACCTCTGCCGCAAGTGCGCCAACGACGTCTTCCAGGTGAGCGCCGTGGCAAGGCGTCCCCAAAGCCGCCGGCGGCCGGGGCCGGTCCTCAGCCAGCACTCGGCTGACCCCGAGAAGCCCTCGGGCTCATGGTTTGTCCCCTGCACAGCGGAGCTTTCCGTCGCGGGCAGCGCGGGAGGCTGGTTTCGGGCACGAAGAGGTTGGTGGTGGAGGTGGCCAGGCCATGAGAGGTCCCCACCGGGGCGCCGAGCGTAGGGACGGCTCAGCGGGCCGGGGGAGGACGCCGCGAGGATGCTCACAGGTGCCACGGGACCCCCCGGTGTCCCCGGCCGGGGGACCCTGACACGGCTCTCCTTGCAGGCCGCCAACCCGTACTGGCAGAGTCGGGGCAGCGTCATCTCGGGGGGCCGTTTCCGGTGCCCGTCCTGCCGCCACGAGGTGCTCCTGGACCGCCACGGCGTCTACGGGCTGCAGAGGAACCTGCTGGTGGAGAACATCATCGACATCTACAAGCAGGAGTGCTGCAGGTGAGCCCGAGAGCCGTTTGTCCTTTAGGAGATTGCACCTTTGCTGGAAACCGTGGGTCCTTTCCGCTTGCTTGCCGCTTGCCATCCCCGGTCTCTTCCTCCCGATAGCGCAGCTGGAACGTTTTCGTTCCGACACCAAGAGCAGTAAAGTCGCGAGCGCTGTCCCTCGGGGAGGGCTGATCTCCCAGGGCTTTCGTGCCGCCGCGGAGGGCAGCGGGTCCTTCGGCGGCGAACGACAGCGGGACCCGTCCTGTCCTTAACGCCTGGCGTTTTGCAGATAGAGGTTTCAGGCGGAGATAAGGGGCGCGCGGGACAAATACCGGCTCCGCTTGCGAGAGCTGGGAATTGCCGGCTGATAAGGGACGGAGGGACGGTTTCAGGGGGAGGATCTTGCTCAGGGGCTGGAAAAAGCAAAGGCTCATGTTGCTCAGGGGAAGGGACCCAGCTGGGGTGCAAATGTGCCGGCGGCTCGGAGGGGGAAGGGGAAGGACAGCGAGAGGTCACGGCTTATCGAGGCAGGAAGGGGCTAAATCTATTTATAAAGGAGAAAGAAGAGGGTGAGAGCAAGCCCCGGCGCAACGGCTGCTCCCAAAACGGGAGCCGACGGGAACCCGCTCCCAAATCCACTGAATCACTGTAAATATTATTCGCCAGCCATGGGGACGGTGACAGATGTCAGACGACAAACATCTCCGGCATCGGAGTTTGCGCAGCAGGGAAGGCGCCCGGGCAGCGGAGCGCCCCGCGGGCCCCCCCGGGCGGCCGTGGCTCGGCGAGCTCGTTGCACCCCTGGCTTTGGGGTGAAATCCCCCGGGTTTCGGTTCGGTGGGGTCGGCTGTCCTAAAGGGGCACGAGCAGGTGGCTTCAGTTCGCCTGGCCGGGTCTCCAGCCACCGTCACGCTGCTCGCGGAAGGGGCAAATTGGCTAAAAGCCGCCGGGGAGGAGGGGGGGCCGTGTTTCAGCTGCCCCCGCGGCGCCTGGGGCTCCCCTGGCCAAGTCACGCGTTCGCCGCAAGGAGCAGAGGGCGAGCGTTCGTCTCGGGTCTGCGATAATACTACATTACACCACCACGGGTCTAAAATTAGGCTGTTGCGCAGCATCCCTGGCCCGTGGCCCCGGTGCCCCCGACCCAGGGCACCCGAGGCGCTGACCGCCGCACTGCCCAGCATGGCACTGGTTTAAACTGGGGCCTCCTGGGCTCCTGCTTGAGCCGCCGGGCGGAGGAAAGCAAAGCTCGGCGCGCGGAGCCGCGGAGGTCGGCAGCTCGCGAAGGAGCAGTCGGGGTCCGGCAGGACGCGGGGCGGCTCCGCAGCGCCGCCGGGCACGTCGCGTCACCGCGGCGGGCCGGACGTCACCGCCGCCCGGCCCCTCTCTCTCCAGCAGGCCCCTGCAGAAGGGCGAGCACCCCATGTGCAAGGAGCACGAGGACGAGCGCATCAACATCTACTGCCTCACCTGCGAGGTGCCCACCTGCTCCATGTGCAAGGTCTTCGGCGCCCACAAGGACTGCGAGGTGGCCCCTCTGCAGAGCATCTTCCAGGGGCAGAAGGTACCCGGCCGCGGCGCCTCGGACCCCTTGGGCGCGCGCCGGGCTGGGGGGGCCGGCCGAGACGTTCGCGAATAGCTTCGGGACCCGCTCACCGGCGTATTAATAGCCCGGGGTGGCTTCGCCCAGGAGACAGCTTATATTTAGCGCGGCCGCGGCTCAGGGCAGCGTTGGGGGGGAGCGGGGGCGATGCCGCCGGCGCGGCGCCCGGCCCCGCCGAGCTTCAACCTAGTTTTAACCCGTTCCCGGCGCCGCTCCGCCAGAGCGAGCTGAACAACTGCATCTCCATGCTGGTGGCCGGCAACGACAGGATCCAGACGATCATCAGCCAGCTGGAGGACTCGTGCCGCAGCACCCAGGTGAGGAAGGGGCAAGCGGAGGCAGCGCGGCGAAAGGCGAAGCGGCGGGGCCGGAAGCCGAGCCCCGGCCTCGGGCAGCTCACGCAGGCGGCGTCGAGCCCCGGCGCCTCCCGGGAGCTGCCGCCCGGGCCCAGAAATGGTCTGACGTGGCCGGGAGGGAGCTGCAGCAGCGGGAGGAGGGACGGCAGGGTGGCCCCGGGGGCCGGGCCGGGCGGACGTCCCTCTGGCAGCGCCCGCGTGCCCGGCAGGAGAACAGCCGGGCGGCCGAGCGGGAGCTGTGCGAGAGGTTCGACGCCCTCGCGGCGCTCCTGGAGGAGAAGAAGACGGAGCTGCTGCGGCGCATCGCCAAGGAGCGGGAGGACAAGGCGGGCTTCCTGCAAGCCCTCATCCACAAGTACAAGGAGCAGCTGGAGACGTCGTCCCGCCTGGTGGAGACGGCCATCCAGGCCATGGAGGAGACCGGCGGCGCCGCTTTCCTCATGGTGAGAGCCGGCCGCCCCGGGGCCGCCCCGGCCGCCGCGCCACGCGGCTCTGCGCGAGGTCCCCTGCGCCCGCGGCCCGGCCCTGCTGGCCTCGGGGACGTCCTAGACGCCGCCGGTTCCCGCGGCGGCCGCTCGCCGCTCCTCTGCATTTACCCTTCTCCTCTCTCTCTCTCTCGGCAGAACGCCAAGCAGCTCATTAAAACGTAAGTGCCCCAAGCTTGAGAAATCCCGGCGATGCTAAAACCCCGGGGTCCTTCCCAGAGCCGAGCCGGGGTTTGGGGGAGGCTTCGTTAGCTGGGCGCCTAACGAGCGAGCCGCGGAGCCCGGCGGCGGCAGCGCCTCGGAGACGCTGAGCGCGGGAACGTGGTTCCCAGGGTCGGGCTGGAGAGGCTGGATGCAAAGTGCCAGCCTGGTGCGAATGCGCCTCAATCCCCCCCCGTCTCCGGGCACCCCAATTTCCTCCCTGGGCACCCCAATTTCCCCCCCGGGCACCCCAATTTCCCCCCCCTCCTGAGGCCACCGGGGGACGCGGCCGGGCTCGCCTTCCCAGGATCGTGGAGGCCTCCAAGGGCGGCCGGCTGGAGAAGATCGAGCAAGGCTACGAGAACATGGACGGCTTCTCCGTGAGCCTGGACCACATCGCCGGCGCGGTCCGGGCCTTAGACTTCGAAACAGGTACTTCAGCCGCCGAAGCCCCTCGGGCGCCCTCGGGAGCTGCCCGGGAACCTGAGGCCGGGGGCCCCAGGGTTGGGTCACAAAAACGCCCTTTTGAGGTGGCCTCTCGGCCCGTCTGTGAGGTTTCGGTGCCCGTTTGCAGATGAGGAAGACGAGGAGTTCTTCGAGGAGGAGGAAGACGAGGCGGAAGAGGAAGCGGCGCGGGCGAAGAGAGGGGAGGGTGAGGCCGGGGCGCCGGAGCCTGGCGCTGGGGAGCACCATTCGGGGAGCCGAGACCCCGCCGCGACCGCCCCCGTCTCCCTCTCTTGCAGCTCCCCAGTAGCTGCCGCGACGTGTCCGGGGCGGAAGAGACTCCGCGGGCGCAGGCGGCCCGAGCCGGGGCGGCGGAGGGCACCGCGCCGATCGCGCCCCGCCGGACGCTCGGGCTGAGCGCGCAGCCACGCTTTTCTGTACGGGTGCACAGAGGACTGTTCCGCACATTTTCTATGGTCTCTTGTTTTGTATATAATTGTAACGGACTGGAATTTTGTGTTTTTTGTAAAGAAGAAGGAAAAAAAAAAAAAAAAGCTACTTTTGGGGGTTTCCCGGCCCCGTCTCGTTTTTTGGCTCGGCAGCACCCAGCGGGCGGGCGAACGGGTCTCCCCGTCCCGGCGCCGCCGCGTGCAGCCGGCACCGATGTCCCGGCCGAGCGAGGCCTCCGGATCCGACACCTAATTGTCGGCCTCGTTAACACCACCGGTGTTAACGACACCTCTGGTGTCGCCGCCGGGCTGGCGACCTGCGCCTGGCCGCCCTCCGGGGATTTAGCAGGTCGGCACCCGGCAGGATTTATCTCCCGGTGACGGTGATGGGGGGGGATGCCCAGGGCCAGCCCTGGCCGGCGGCTCCGGGACGCAGCGGGGGGAGCGAGGTGGCTCCGGGCTGCGTCGGTCCCCGAACGGGGACGGCATCGAGCCAGCCGAGCCCTGACTCACGCAAACGCCTTTTCGCCTGCAAAAAAGCGAGCTCGGCCAAGGGGAAACTGAGGCAGGACCCGCGGCACCGCTCCGGGCGCCACCGCGGGGCACGAGCCCAACGAGCCCCCCCCGGCACGTCGCGCTGCTCCCCCGGGGCAGGCATCGGCCCCGCGGACGTCCCTGCGCCGGGGGGCTGGGTCTGACCGAGGGTTTTGCGGGGGCCGGGCTGCCCTGGGTGGCAGCCGGGGCCGGGAGCCCCCGGAGGTCGGCGGAGCGGCTTTGCAGCCGGCCTCCCCCTCCCCCTGGCTCCTGGCTTTTCTTTGCACACGAGTCCGCGGCGTTTCACACGGGCCGAGCCGGAGGCGGCGGCGGGACCGAGGCCACCGGGTGCCACCAGCTCCGGCCCCGCTCCGGGACCCCCCCAGCACCGGCACCGCTGGAGGATGGAGGCCGGGGAGGAGAAACGGCACCTGCTCCACGAGGCCGCCGGCGGGTAGGGGGCTGCCGAGGGGCCCCTTGGGGACGGGCATGTCCCCTCTTTCCCGGGGGGCTCTCGGGGGTCCCCTGCCCGGGGCTCGGGGAGGGCACCGGGTGCTGCCTGAGCGGGGAATCGGCTGCGGCGCTGAGTTTTCGGGAGGTGGCTCACAGCCGCGAGGGGTCGGGAGGACCGTCCCCTCCTTGCCCCCACCGTGGGAGGCGGGCTGGGGTCTGCGGCTGGTCCCCCCCCCTCCCAATTAGCACATTGCTCGCCCCAAAATCAGACCTCTCCCATGAGCAGCTGATGCGGTTACAGCCAGCGGGACGCATCACCCTCCGAAGCGTCAGCCCGGGGTGCTGCTCTCCCGCCGCCCCATCCATCCCCCCAACAGCGCCTCTCCCCCGGGCAGGTCCTACCTGGGGGTGTCGCAAAAGCCCGGGCACAACTCGGTGCACGGCCAGGCGCCCGACGCCGGCGCCGTGGAGCTGGGCGCCCAGGGCAGCCGGCACTGCCACTCGCCGCGGGCCGCGGGCAGCCGCCGCGACAAGCAGCGGGCCCGGAGGAAGCTCTACGTGGCCGCCGCCATCTGCCTCGTCTTCATGGTGGGGGAGGCCGTGGGTGAGTGCCGGGGTGCTGCTCCCCCCCCCGTCCCGCCCACTTGGCCCCCAAAATAGCCGCATGTCCCCGATTGCCCGCGACGGCCACCGGGCCCCATCCCTCGCTCCTCCCGAAGCTCGGTCCCCCCGGGTGGAGGGATGGCGAGGGAGCGGGGAAGCGCTTTTGGGGGCTGTCCTCGGCTTTTTGGCAAGCCGCCCGGTTCTGTGCCCCCCCCTCGGGGTGGGAACGCCCCCCGCGCCGGGACACCCCGCTCTCCGCAGGCGGCTACCTGGCGCGCAGCCTGGCCATCCTGACGGACGCCGCTCACCTCCTGACCGACTTCGCCAGCGTCATGATCAGCCTCTCCGCCCTCTGGGTGTCCTCGCGCCCCGCCACCAAGACCATGAACTTCGGCTGGCACCGGGCAGGTAGCGGCCGAGCCTCGCGGCTGCCCTCGGGCGCGGGAACGGGGGCCGGGTGCGGGAACGGGGACCGGGTGCGGGAACGGGGACCGGGTGCGGGAACGGGGACCAGGTGCGGGAACAGGGAACGGGTGCGGGAACAGGGGCCGGGTGCGGGAATGGGGACCAGGTGCGGGAACAGGGGCCGGGTGCAGGAATGGGGACCAGGTGCAGGAACGGGGACCAGGTGCGGGAACGGGGACCAGGTGCGGGAACAGGAGCCGGGTGCGGGAATGGGGACCAGGTACGGGAATGGGGAACGGGTGCGGGAACAGGGGCAGGGAACGGGGACCAGGTGCGGGAACAGGGGCTGGGTATGGGAATGGGGACCAGGTGCAGGAACAGGGGCCGGGTGCAGGAACAGGGGCCGGGAACGGGGACCGGGTGTGGGAACAGGGGCTGGATATGGGAATGGGGACCAGGTACAGGAATGGGGCCCAGGGGCGGGAATGGGGCCCAGGTGCGGGAATGGGGACCAGGTACGGGAATGGGGACCAGGAGCGGGAATGGGGACCAGGTACGGGAATGGGGACCAGGCACGGGAATGGGGACCAGGAGCGGGAATGGGGACCAGGAGCGGGAATGGGGATCAGGAGTGGGAATGGGGACCAGGAGTGGGAATGGGGACCAGGCACGGGAATGGGGGCCGGGTGCAGGAATGGAGACCAGGCACGGGAACGGGGGCCAGGAACAGGCATGGGGGCCGGCTTGCCAGCACGGGGCCGGTTTCGGAGGGGAGCGGGACATCATTTTGGGGAACCTGCATCATTCCTGGAGCGGGGGGAGCGGCGAGGGGCAGCCGCCCCGGGCTCGCCGGCGTTTTCGGGGCTGCAAAGCTCTCCGCAGAGATCCTGGGGGCCCTGCTGTCCGTGCTGTCCATCTGGGTGGTGACGGGCGTCCTGGTGTACCTGGCGGCGCAGCGCCTGCTCTCGGGCGACTACGACGTCGAGGGCGAAGCCATGCTGGTCACCTCGGCCTGCGCCGTGGCCGTCAACGTGGTGTACGTACGGCGGGGCCGGTCCTCGCCGCCGGGGCCGGGGCCACCGCGGCGGCCCCGGGGACATCACCGCTCGCCTGCCCGCAGGATGGGGCTGGCCCTGCACCAGACGGGCCACGGGCACAGCCACCGGGGCGAGCAGCCCGACGCCAGCGTGCGCGCCGCCTTCGTCCACGTCGTCGGGGACCTGCTGCAGAGCGTCGGCGTCCTCGTCGCCTCCTACGTCATCTTCTTCAAGGTGCGGGCCGCGCCGGGGCAGGGAGCGAAGGGCCGCGGGTGCAAAGGGAGCGGTCGGGACCGGGACGCAGGGACGCTGGTGGCTCTAGAGGGGCTGATTCACCCCCGCGCCGTTCCCGCGCGGGAACCGGGGAACCGCTTCGCGGGAGGCAGCAATTCTTGCAAGAGGAGCCCTGACGCGGGCGCTCGGCTTCGCCCCGTGCTGCCGAGCTCCCGCCGCCGGCCTCTAACCCCTCTCCTGCCCCTTCCAGCCCGAGTACAAATTCGTGGATCCCATCTGCACCTTCCTCTTCTCCGTGCTGGTGCTGGGCACAACGCTGAGCATCCTGCGCGACGTGCTCCTCGTGCTGATGGAGGGTAGGGGGGCGCCGGGCCGGGGCGGCGGCGGCGGGGGGGGGGGGGCCGCGCTCCCGGCCGGCCCCCCGCAGTGGCCGCGGCTCTCCGCCAGGCACCCCCAAGGGCATGGACTTCAACGCCGTGCGGGAGACGCTGCTGTCGGTCGGCGGCGTGAAGGCGCTGCACAGCCTGCACATCTGGGCGCTGACGGCGTCGCAGCCGCTGCTCTCGGTTCACATCGCCATCAGTGAGTGCCGGCGGCGGCGCCGGGCGCGCGGAGCTTTCCCGCGCCGCGGTGCGATCCCCCGGGAAAGGCGGCGGTGGGGGGGGGTGGGGGGATGCGGGGCTGCCCCCGCGCAGCCCGATCGCCCCCCCCGCCCCGGCTCCGCGCTCCTTGCAGACGAGGATGCCAGCGCCCAGGAGGTGCTGGAGGAAGCCAGCTCCCGGCTGCAGGGCGCCTTCAGCTTCCACACCACCACCATCCAGATCGAGAGCTACTCCGAGGACATGCGGGACTGCCGGGAATGCCAGCCCCCCGGCGACTGAGCGGCCCCTCGAGCCTCCCCGGCCCCCGCTGCTGCCACCCCTCCCACGCTTCCCTCCTAACCCCCCCTCCCCAGGGTTAACTTTTAATGATGGGGAAATAAATCAGAGCAAGTCACTCGGCCGAGCCCCTGCCGCACGGGCGCTGCGGCCCGAGGGGGGCCGTTGGGTCCGGCGAGGGCTGTGCTGTATCCCGGGGGTAGCCGGGAGGTGAAGGGAGCAAGGACGGTCCCTCGCCCGTGCCGGCTCCGGCTGCTTGAAGGTGGCTGGTAGAGGAGAGGGGCTGCCCGCAGCCAGGGCCAGGCTTTATTTTTTATTAATTCTGCTTATCTGGAGCGGAAAGGAGCTGGCAGGTCCAAAACTAGCTTTTTTCCCCCTGGTTTGGGGAGCTTTGGAAGGAAAAGCGGGTCGCTGGGGAGGCCGGGGGTGGCTCCCGGTTTCTCGCGGCGTTTCGGGCAGGAGGGTCCCCGTGTGCAGCGCCCGGCTCAGCGCCAGGGGAGGAAAAAGCCCAGCTCCCTTCCCCCTCGGCTCCGCGGCGGCGATCGGGCCCCGCTCGCGCCTCTTATCGCTCCTCTGTTTGCCTTGGGGGAGCTAAAGGACTCGCCGTCCCCGTCGCGCCGCCCGGCCGGGGGCAGCGGGGGCAGCGACCCCGGCGGCGCGAGGAAACGCGGCGGCTGCAAAGCCCGGCGCCCTGGGTGGGTCGCCCGCCCCGAGCGAGACGGCGGTGACGGCCAGGCTGTGCCCCGGCCCAGGCGAGGCGGCGAGTGCGGCCGCGGGGCCAGAAGTCGCCCCCGCGAGCCGCTCGGCTGAGCTGGGGGACGCAGGGCGCGGGGACCCCCGGCAGCTCTGCTCCCCGCCGCATCCGGCCGGCGCGGGCAGGACCGACTCCGCGTCTCCACCAACCTTTATTGCACTGGTAAAACCCAATAACGAGTAAATGCCCCGCGGCAGCGACGGCCGCGCCGCGTCCCTGGGGAGCTCGGCTCCGCGTCCGGGCCGGGACGGAGGTGGCACCTCGGCCGGCCCCTACGGCTTCTCCAAGGACCAGTATTTCTTGCGCAGGATGGAAACTTGGTCCTTGAAGAGCACCGGGTCGAGGCGGAGCTGGGAGGACACCAGGGGCATGTACCCGAACCAGTCCACCAGCTGGTTGAGGCAGTCCTGGCGCTGGGAGAAGCGCAGGGCGCTGGCGGAGGCGGCCGTGCCCTTCACCTGGGCAGGAGGGCGCGGGAATGAGCGGCTGCGCTCGGGGACGCGGTGCCCGAACCGGGGCTGCCGCTCGCCGGGGACGGAGGGGGACGCCAGCACGCGCGCCCCATCCTCCCCGCGTCCTACCTGCTGGCCCACGGGCTCCTGGTGCTGCTTCCACTGGGTCACCTTGATGGGCGGCAGCTTGGTGACGGCGGCCACGAGGAAGTTCATCAGGATGTCCTCGCAGGTGGCCAGGCGGTCCACCAGGTCCCGCAGCGCCGCCGGCAGGTAGTCGGTGAAGAGGCTGTGATAATACCTGGGGGACGGCGCGAGGCGGTGGGGCCGGGGCCGGGAAAAGCCCCTGGGGGAGCTGCGGGGCGCCCGGCCGGCTGCGGTACCTGTGATAAAAGGCGGCGGCGGTGAGCACGATGGAGAGCTCGTTGGTCCACGTGGAGGTGTAGCCCCAGCGCTTCCGCCCGGCGTCCCAGAAGTGGCTCCGCACGGGGAAGCCCACGACGCGCTCGGGGAAGCTGCGCCACACCGCGAAGGCGAAGTCGACCTGAGCCGGGCAGGCACGAGACGGCGTCACCAGCCGGGCCAGGGCGCCGCAGGCGTCCCCAGCGGCACGGGGCGCTCCGCGAGCCCGCGGCCTCACCTCGCTGGTCGAGAGGCTGCTGCCCTCGTCCAGGCTCAGCACCGCGTCCGTCTGGATGGCCGGGTAGGGGAAGAAGCGGTCGCTGAGCTACGGGAGGAGAGTCAGGCTGGGACACGCGGTGGGACGGGGGGGGGGTCCCGGCGCTCTCGCCCCGCGTCCCGGCTCCTCTTACCTTCGTCCTGCCGCGGATGACGGTCAAAGGCACTGCGGTGCGGGGCCATTTCCCGCGGGGCGGCGGCGGCTTCTCGCAGCTCCACAGCACCAGGATCTGCAGGCGGGGAGGGAAGGGGGGCCGGGATGGGGCCGGAGCGCCGCCGCCGCTCGGGGGGCCGCTTCCCCCGGGCGGCATCGGGCGCGCGCGTGTCCGCCAAGCCTCGGCCCAACGCGGCGCTTGGTGTTTTCCGGGGCTGGGGGCGACGGGGGTGCGGGGCGGCGCGAAGCCGGTTGCCTGGGCTGAGCCAGCTGGACCGGCACGGCTGCGCCTCTTGCATCCCCGAAACGTCTCGCGGCGCTTTGGACCAGCCCCGGAAGAAAACCGCCCTCGATCCCGCCACCGCCTCCACGCGCCGGGGAGCCGTGGGCACCGCCAGCGCCCACCCGGGCCCATCGACCCACCCTCGCTGCTCCCGTTTCCACGGGAAAGCCGCCCCCGCCGGGCCCCGTCTGCGGAGCCCAGGAGCCGCGACGAGCGGCGCCGGGCTCAGCTCCCCGCACCTGGGCGCAGTACTGGGAGGCGGAGACGGCCTCAATGAGCCTGAGGACGGGCTGGGAGAGGGAGACCGCGGGGCAGACGGCCCGGATGAGAGCCGTGAACTTGTCGGAAGGGCTGGAGCCTGCAAGGGGGGAGAGCGGAGGCGTGAGGGCATGCACCGAGCGCGCCGGGCTCAGCCGGCGCCGGGGCGGCACCGGGTCCTACCCTGCTGCAGGTAGTAGAAGGGGAAGTCGCCGGCGCGCGTGGAGAAGTCGGGCAGCGCCACGAGCCCGCCGGGCAGCGCGTTCCAGAAAAAGCGGGCGCGAGAGCGGCGCGGGAAGAGCCGGTCCCTGACGATCTGCGCGAGCCGGTGGGGGGGAGACGCCGTCAGGCTGGCGCCGCGGCCCCGGGGCAGCCGGCGCCGGGGCCGAGGAGAGGCGCTCACCTCCAGCGTGGCGTGCACGATCTTGTCGACGGAGGAGAAGTAGGCGTCCCAGAGGAACTGGGTCTGCTGCTGGAAGGCCAGGAGGCGCTCGGGGCGGACGCAGCGCACGGCCGAGGGGATCTGCGCGGGGCGGCGAGGAAACGTTTCCCACCTGGCCCTGCCCTCCGCCTCCCCGGCCTCTTCGGCGAGGGCAAAGGGGTCTCCCGGGATGCCAAGCGGACGGGGTGGGTTGGGGCGCGACGCCCCGGCCGGCCGGCAGCCCGGCGCGGGGCCCCATCCGGCGCGGTACCTGCAGGAGCAGCCTCTCGTTGCCCACGACGGCGGCTTTGCCCCAGTCGATGGCCTCGGAGAAGGGCAGCTCCCAGCCGTCGCTCAGCAGCACGGGGACGCAGGCGGCCTGCGGCGGGGACACCGGCGCTCGGCGGCGAGCGGGGACCCAGCCGGGAGCCCGGGGGTCCCCCCCACCGCCCCGCGGGGTGGGTGCGAGGAGGGGAGACTTTCTCCCACCCTGCACCCTTCCCCGCAGCCCGGGGCCGCCGTGTCCCCGCTAACGGCGGTCCCCAGGCGCCGGCGCGAGGGATGGAGGCGTCAGAGAGGTGGGCTGGGGGGGGGGGGACCGGGTGCGTGGGGCGAGGGCGAGCTCGGCCCCGGGCGCCCCCGCGGTACCTGCAGCGCCTCCAGGAAGCGGAAGGAGCCCAAGCGCCGGCCCCGGGGCACGATGCAGAAAGTGGAGTTGTGCAGCAGCTCCCGGTAGTCGAACCTGGGGAGAGAAACGGGGCCCGGGCAGCCGAGGGGGTCGGTAGCGCCCGGGGTGCTGCTGGCTGCAGGTGGGTGCCGTTAGCGGGCCGAGGGCAGCCGGGGCCGGGGCAGATGCCAAAGACAACACGGGGCTGCTCTTGGCCCCAAAAAGGCCCGGGTGCGCGAGGCCGGCGGAGCGGCCAGGCCCCGGGAGAGGAAGGGATCTGAGCGAGGTCCGAGGGGGAACCGGCGGCGCGGCCGGGATCCCAACGCGAGAGGCCGCCGGGGTCTCCCCCGGACCGAGGCGGCGTTATCCAGACGGGGAGCGCCGCCCGGCGCGCAAACCCCGGCTCCCTCCAGGTGGGCGAAACCTGGGCCAAAACCAGGGCGCGAGCGCCCAGGCCGAAGCCGGGGCTCTGGCAGGGCCCGGGAGCCGCTCGGCCGCGGCGGAGGCTGGGCAGCCCCGTCGCCCACCGAAAACCCGCGGGGAAGGCGGCGAGGGGCCCGCGGCGCCCCGGGGACCTGCCTGGCCCTCGGCACGGGGCGATGAAAGCCCCCTCTGTGCGGCGCCGGAAAACCCAATATTGACGTTGGGCCGGGACAGACCCCGTCTGTTCGCGCGTGCCGAGGAGGGACGGGGCCGGTCCGGCCCGGGAGGCAGCCCGCCCGCCCTGCCGCAGCGCCCCGCCGCGCCGCAGCCGGCCGGACGCGGGAAATTAGCCCCAGCCGGGGGCTGCGGCATCGACGGCATAAAGTTTTACAAACAAAAACCGGCCCCGGAGGAGCCAGCCAGACGGCCCCGACGGATGCCGAGAACCCCGTTAGCTCGCTCCATCTCATTAACTCTTAGCCGAGCTGCCTGCCGCGACGGGGAAGGACATTTAAAGCAGGCTCCCAAAAAAAAACCCGCTTCCCGCGAAACTTCGTTAGCGCCGGCTCCCGGTGCCGCTCGCTGCCGGGATGCGTTTGCCGCGTCCCGCCGGCCCCGACTCGGGGCAGCCGCCGTTGCCACCCGCGTCCTCGGCATCCCGTTTCTGCCGGGGCTCGAGCGAGGCACGGCCGGCCCCAAACGCAGCCCCGTGCCCATCCGGCCGCGCCGTGGCAAAGCCGGACCGACTCTACCCTGCTCGACAGGCAGGAAAAAAACGTGAGCAAAGCAAGGAAAGGGTGGTGGCAGGGCGCAGCCCCGGCCGCAAACGCAGAGGCGCTGGGAGGATTTCGGCAAGACGCGTCGTCCTGCCCCGGCGCGCTCTCCGTTTGCTGCGGGAGCCGGGGGGCTCCGGGAGGAGCCGCAGCCGGTTTTGGCTTAACCGGAAAGCGGCGGGCCGAAAAGGAGCTGGATTTTTTCCGTGGGCTCGCAACAGCTTGACGGAGAGGCAGGAAGGAGGAGGAAACCCAGCCCCGGAGACCACCCAGCCACGCTGGGACCCCCGGCGCGGCCCCAGCGCCGAGGCGCCGGCCGCGGGAACGGGGCGCCAGCGGCGGCTCGTCCCACGTCCCGCAGGGCGGATGCAGCCCCCCGGGTTCGTCCCCAGGGGCAGGGGCGCGCCGCGGCGTCCCGGGACGGCTCCGAACCGCCTCCCCTCGCGGGCGGCCAGCGGGGCGAAGCTGGCGCCTGCCGGACCGCGGAGGCCCGAATTTCCTTCTGGAAATGCTTTGCTCCTGACGCGCTGCGGTTTCCGGGCAATCACGCCGTCAGGGCTTCCTTGTTTTGTTAGGAGGCCGGGGCCGGGCGCTCGCGGCTCCCCTCCGCGCGCCCCCCGCGCCGCGGCGGCCGTCCATCGGCTCCGGCGAGCCTTTCCCATTTCCCTTTCATCGTTAAAAATACCCCGACGCTCTGCCCCGGCCTTCCCGCAGCGGGCCGAGGCCGCGGCGCTGCGACAAGCCGCTCTTTATCCGGGCACAGAACCGGTTTGTTTGGGCAGTCCCCTGGGCGCGAGGAGGGCGATGGAGCGGCGAACAAGGCCTTCCTCTTCTCCCGGCGCCGGCTCGAAGGAGGTTTAGTGTTACAGGCGCTGCCCGCGCCGAGGCCGGCGGCTCGCCGCCCCGCTCGGCGCCTCCCCGGGCGCCGAGGACCCCCAGCACCCCGCAGCGCCGTGGGCCACGACATCCCCGGGCCGCAGACGCCCCCTGCCAAGCGCCCGTGGCCCCATCCCCGGGTCGGCGTCCCCGCCGGGAGGAAGGATGTCTTCTCCCGGTGCGGAGGGGGATGAATTCCCCCGCTGCTGGCCGCCTTGCCCGGGTGTCCCACGGGGACACAGCGGACGGCGCGGACAGCTCGCCTTCGCCCCGTGCCGCCCACGTGTCCGCAGCCGAAAACCAGCCTGGGCTGAGCACGAATCTCCCTGTCCTGGCCAGCGGCGTTACCGGATTACGCGGGCCGGCGGGAGGGCGCATCTCCCTCGCCGAGCCGGCGGGCGCCTCGCTCGCGCCGCCGAACCCCGGTCCGCGGCGAGCCGGGGCGGTTCGGGGACGAGGCACCGCCAGCCCTCGGGCTCGCCGAGCCGCCCCGGAGCCCCGCTAATCCCCGCCGCCCGGCTCCGCTTTCACCTCCCGGCACCTCCTAAGGCGCTTGGAGGACGATGTCAAGCGCCGTCGCTCCCAGAGACCCTCCCCATCGGCTTCCCCCGCAGGGCAGCGAGGCCACGGGCCGGCCCCCCGCGGCGGGATGGGGCCGGGGGCTGCCGGAAAGGCGCCGGCGTCGAGGGCCGCCCGGCAGCTCCTCGCCCGCCCCCGGCCCGAGCAGCCGGGAGTTTACGGGACCTTCAGCCGAGGCTGGGAGGGAGGGAGGGGGATGCGCTTCAGGCTCCTCTCCAAGAGAAACACTGATTTTAGGGGAGGGCAGGAGGAGGGTGAAGAAAAGTGTCATTCATCAGCGCTGGGAAAAGGGGAAATCGCATTAGAGGCGGCTGCACTGATTGCAGATAAGAGCGGCTCTCGCTGGATTACTTGAACTTTAATACCGATCAGGAAAGCCCTGAGCAGCCGGCGTCTCGCTCTCCATTACGGCGATTGAATCGGGATGTATCCGGGGAGAGACAGCAACGCTTCCTCTCTCCCCGCATCTCGTCGGAGGAAGATCGGCAGCCAACGCCGACCAGCGCCGATCCGGCCCGCGGCACCTTCCCAGCCAAGCGCAACCCCTCGCCCGCAGCACGTCCGCCTCTCCCGGCGCTTGCCGGGGGCCTCCACGCTTCTCCGGCGTTTCTCCCCCATCGCCCAAAGCCCAGCAAAGACCCCACGTCCCATCCCACCTCAGACTTACTTCTCGTAGTCGATGTTATCCTTGTCGCAGCGCGCGTCCTTGTGCTTCTCCCAGTCTTTGCCGTGCTTGCACGTGGTGAGCGAGATGATATCCTTGCCGTTGTGAATGTGGTGCAAAGCGTTCCTGGTGCTGGAGCCGATGCCAGTGAGATACCTCTTCCCTTTGAAGACCAACAAGTATTTTTTCTTAGGCGGCACCGCGTTCTGGTAGAGCCAGCCTCGCTCGCCCCCCCTCTGCGGGTGATCCTTCGAGAAGAGAGGGATGGAGATGTCAAAGCCGGGCCTGAAGTTCTCCGTGTAGAAACTGGCTTTGGCCAAGATTGCCTGCCCGATGTCAAAGCCCAGGTCCTCCGTGTAATTTGGCCAGGTGCCCGAGTAAAGATTGAATATCAGATGGTTACGTCCATCGTTCCAGAGAGGAAAGCTTTGGATTTTCTCGTTGATGTTGTGGACGTACTGGGCGGAGAGGTGATCGCGGTCCAGCGTGTCGATGTTGAGGACGAAGAGGCAGGCTTCTTCGGGGTTCGGGGTGTAGTAGCGAGACTTCTCGATGGACGTGAGGATTTTGAGGTAAGTGTCCGACACGGGGTCGCCCCTTTCCCAGGGGTAGATGAAGACTTTGAAGCCGTGTTTCTCGCACCTGGAAAAGTTGAAGCAGGTTTCCATGCGGCACCTGCTGTTCTTGTAGACGTTGAGCCACGCCGCCCGCCGGGCTTTGGGCGATTGCAGCGGGGGGTCTCCATCGCCCTGAAGTTCCTCGGCGTCCGCAAAGCTTCTGAGAAGGGACCGATCTGTCCAGCGGGGCCAGTTCCTCAGCGCCCCAGCTTTCTTGCTGGAAAAGAAGGTGAAGCGTCGCAGCTGATCTCCTCCGAAGAAGAAAAGCAGAAGCCAAGAGGCAAGGAAAGTCAGGAAAATGTATTTCTTCCTGGTCTGCATAGGTTCATGCGTGGCCCCGGCTCCTCATCTGGCAGCAGACAGGCATCGGGAGTCCACTGGAAACGTCAAAGTCCTAATTGCCGAGCAGGAGGTGGGACGGCGCCAAGCCCCCGGGTACTGTCCCGTGTCCCTTCCGGTACGTGGGAACGCTGAATTCCCCCTTCCACCGCACCCTGGGAACGGGACGCAGCTTTCTGCGGCTGTGCCTTTCCCGGGGAGGCTGAACAGCAGAGCGTCCCGGCGGCGGCCGCCCCGCGCGGGGCCCAAGCGGCCGGCGCTCGCCCCTCCGGCCCGCCGGTTATCCCGCTATCACATTATGCGGAGCCACAGTTAGGTTCCCGCTGCCGCTTGGCCCAGCTCCGGGTCCCCGGGGAGGCGGCGAGTCGCCCATCGCCTTCCTGCCGTCGCCGCCGGCGGCTCCCCCAGCTCGCGGCCCTGCCGCGGGACCCCCCGTCCCCTGCGCCCCGCCGCCCCCCGCGAATAAACGCTTTCCCGGCCCTTCGGAGCTGCTCGCGCTCCGAAACCTGTGGTTTTTTTTTTTTTTTTTTCCAAACCTACTTTTAAGCTCCGTTTCCCCTTACCTCCGGCGCTGCGGGGAGGCTCTGCCTGCGGCGTCCCGACTGGCCGTGCTGCTCCGGCCGCGGGTGGCATCGCCGGCCAGAGAGGCGCCCCGGCCGCCCGTGCCCCCCGCTCGCGCCAGCCCCGAAGCGGGCAGCCCTCGCCTCGCCTGCTCGGCTTCAGCGGAGCCTCGGGAGGCGCTTTCGGACTGAGCGCTGGGCCGGCGGCGAAGCTCTCGCGCTCTCCTTCGCCCCTGCGCTTCGCCCGAGCGCCAAGAGCGCCAACTCTTTCTGGCCGCCGCTTTTACGGCCCGCGGCGCTCCCCGGCGTGCAGGGCTACGCCGGCCAGCCCCGGCCCCTGAGCCTTCCTCATCACCCCCCCCCTCCTCCTCCTCCTCCTCCTGCTGCCCGGCTCGGCCCCCCCACGGGCTTTGCTGCCTCCGGCCCCTTCGCCCCGCGGTTTCCCCCTTCACTCCCAGCGCTCGCCTCCCCTGGGGGTTCCCACGTCCATCCTCCTCCTCCTCCTCCTCCTCCTCCTCCTCGCGGGGGTCTGCAGCCTGCGCGCCTGCCTGGGCTGGCTCCTTCTCAGCCTGGCTGGCTGCCCCCCCCCCTGTGCGCCCTCCCTGCGGCTGGCTCTCCCCTCGTCCCCGGGTCAGTCCGTCTGTCCCCTTCCCGGGCTGGCTGTCCGCTGTCCCCCTGCCCACGTGTCCCCTTGCCTGTCAGTCTGTCCCCTGCTCAGGACCCCGTCCCCCTGCCCGTCTACCGCCCCGGGGGTCCACCCGTCCCCCTCCCGTGTCCGTGCCCGCCGTGGGTCGCTCCGTGCCCCTCCCGTCCCTGCCCCCGTGGGTCGCTCCGTGCCTCTCCCGTCCCTGCCCCCCGTGGGTCGCTCCGTGCCCCCCCGTGTCCGTGCCCCCCGTGGGTCGCTCCGTGCCCCCCCCCGCTCTGTGCCCACCGTGGGTCGCTCCGTGCCCCCCGTGGGTCGCTCCGTGTCCCTCCCGCTCCGTGCCCCCCGTGGGTCGCTCCGTGCCCCCCCCCGCTGCGTGCCCGCCGTGGGTCGCTCCGTGCCCCCCCCGCCGCTGCCCGCCGCATCTGTTACACCGCGTTCGGTTCCCACCGTCATAACCTTCCGCCCCGGCCACGCCCACCCGCCTCCCATTGGCTGCCCGCCTCCCCCCGTAGGCGTGGCCGCCGCCGCGGAGGGGGCGTGCCTCGGAGAGACTCCCCCTCCCCTCCCCCGCGGCGCGCTCCCATTGGCCGCTCGCCGGAGGCCCGCAGCGCGGCGCGGCGCGGCCCACGTGGGCCGGGGGTTCCCCGCGGTGGGGGGGCTCCGGCCGCGGTCTGGGGGCGCGGGGGGTGCACGGGGGGGTCCCCGAGCCCGCCCGCAGCCCCTGCAGTGAATGGTACAAAAATGCCCCTTTTCCCCCCACCTCCTGCTGCCCCCCCCCCCAGCAGCCTGAGCCTGCTTCTCACCTGACACGCCTCAAATCCGCCGGGGGGCTCTGCCCCCTCCTTCCTCCTCCTCCTCCTCCTCCTCCTCCTCCTCCGCTAGGGATGATCTCCAGCTCCGCGATCGCCCCTCGCCCGGGGGCTGCCCAGCCCGCTCCCCTCCCCGCGAGCGCCCGCTCAGCCGGCTCCGGCTTGGCAGCGGCAGCCCGTCTCCGCGCCGTTAAGCCCCCCCCTGCCCCGGGTCTCCTTATCCCCCTTCTCCATCCTCCCCGTCCCGTTTCCTCGAGCCCGCGGTGCCCTTCTGCCCGCAAGCGCCGGGGCCCGGGACGCCTGGGCCCAGCCGTCCTGCCCGCGCGTCGGCCCCCGGCCACCACACCGCAGCCGCGACCCTCCCGGCAGGGGCTGCGGCGGCTGCACCTCGCCGTGAGCCTGCAGGTTTGCCGAGCGCGTCCCGGAGCGGCTCGGTGGCAGGAACGTCAATGACCAAGGTGCCAACCAGCCGCACGCCTCGGCTCGCAGGCCCGGAGAGGGGAGGCGAGCCGGGAGGGAGGGTTGGGGCCGAGTGCGCTGGCGGCACGTCGCTGCTGCTAGCGCCGCTCTGCGTCCCCGAGCATCTCCGCGCGGGCACGCGGCTGCGGCCGCGGCGGGAACCCGAGCAGGGGGCGGCCGAGGCCCGAAGGCAGCGTGGCCGTAACGGCCCCCCAGCGGCAGCGGCGGCCGAGTTAATCCTTTTAAAGAAAGGCCGGGTAAATGGCAGGTGATCCCGGCGTGGGATGAGCGGCCAGCGGGCGCCTGGGGTGGCGATGGCCCTGCCGGGCGGCGGGAGCGGGACGGGGTCTGTGCCGGGGAGGGGGACGCAGATGGGGCAGGTCGGGTGCGTGCAGGCGCTGCCGGAGCCCAAGGGGCTGCAGGATTTGGGGGTCCTCCAGGTGGGAGCTGCAGAGGCCGGTTCGATCGGGAGCTGGAGGACGGAGCGAGGCCGGGGAGCTGCCACGCAACGAGCCCTTGAGCAAACCGCCGATGTTTTCATCGCTCCTTCCCCTCTGCCCGGTGACCGACCCGCTGCAGCTGGGGACGGGCGATGCCGCCGCTGCCACCTTGCTCCGGCACCTAAATCCCAGTGGCAAAAAGGGGCTGGCAAAGCCACAGCCGTGATGCTGGGTAGGAGAAAACAGCCCGCCTGGCTCTGCGGGAGGCCCCCGAAAACGGGCCGGGTGCCCCTGCTCAGCCCGGAGCCAGCGGCAGAGGGGCCCCGGGAGCTGGGCAAGCCGGGGGGCCCAGGGACGGAGGGGGCTGAGCCCGGCCACAGCCCCGGGGAAGCCGTGGGAAACCTCGGCGCGGGGCCCCGCGTGGCTGGAGAAACCAGTCCCGTCCGCGGCAGGGAGCGGAGGCAGGTTGGGACCAGCCGGCGCTCGCCTCCCGCCTCGGCCCTGCCGCGGCATCCCCGGGGACGTGACGCTGCTCACACGTGTAACAGCCCTGACGGGTCTCAGCCTGCAGCTGGGCCGGGCCCTGCGTCCCCTCCCTGGCACCACGCGGCACAGGACCGGGCTCTGGGGGAGAAACGGGGCGCCGCGCTGCCGGCTGCCTCCCTCGGCAGGCTGCCCCGGGAGCGACTCGGCCGGGGCCCGTCCGCACGAGCCGTCGTGCGGAGGAACTTTGTAAGTCCTTTGTTAACAAATGTTCGGATGCTGCCGGTGCCCAGGTGACATCTCAGCCCTCCAAGTAACACCGGGAATTAACTTCCAGCCAGGGACAGGGATTATTCTGCGCGGCACGCAGACGTATTAGTAGGAGTAAGCAGATTAAATTAAAGACGGGGGAACGTTTAGAGGAACAGCAGGGGAAACCTGGGGAGCGCAGGCTGTTTCCTGGGCTCAGCGTCTGCCCCGGGAAGGGGGCTCGGGGGCTCAGCAGCGCCTCGGGGGCCCGGCTGCCGTGGGGCACCGGGTTTCGGGGAGCAGCCCGTCCCGGGGAGAGGGAAAAACCCTTTGGGCCAGGCGCCGCTGCGTAACGAACCGCCACGAGCGCCGGCGAGGCGCGTCTTTAATTACAGGGCGAGCAGAGCTTTCCCTGGGAAGCTCTGCGGTGTTTCGGAGCAGCTGCCTGAGACCGAGACTTGGCAGCCGGGCCGGGAGAGCAGCTCCGGCCGTGGGAGCGTCGCCGCCGCCGCGCCGGACGGGGGCCGGTGTCACCCGCTGCTGCCACCCGACCCGTCACCGGGCACCGCTGCAAAGTCTGGCCCCGGCCTCTTTGCACCCTCCCTGCACAGGTTTAAGTGCATTGATAAGATTCCCCCCTCCAGGCCCTTAACCAGCTCTGTGGCCCTTCGCTAGACTCGCTCCTGCACCTCCAGGTCTCTCATACCGGGGAGCCCAGCGCTGGGGGGGGCACTGGGAGCTCTGGGGGGCACTGGGAGCTGTAGTTCAGCAGGGGAAACGGGTCCAGTCCTTGGGGGATGCTGGGAGATGTAGTCCAGAGCCCAGGGCTTGCTGGGAATTGTAGTGTCTCAAGCACAAGGACTGCTGGGAGTTGTAGTGCTCCTACCCCGGGGGCTGCTGGGAGCTGTAGTTCTGCACAGGCAGGGTGCAGGGCGCCGCCCCCACCTGTCCTTGGTGGCTCTGGTGGGTGCTCGGGGCTGGCGGCCGCTTGCATCTAGCCCTGCGCTGACCTCTCACTCGCGTTCCCCTAGGCACTGATCTCTTGCTCGTGCACAGCCCTCTACTGCCCCTTTGCTCACACACAGCCCTGCACTGCCCCCTTGCTCGTGCACAGCCCTGCACTGCCCCCTTGCTCGCACACCAAGTGAACCACCCCCAGGCTCTGCAGGGCCTCTGCGAGCTGCCCCCTTCCCTGGCCCCATGGGGACAGCCATCGGCTGCCGGCCCGGGGAGAGGCACGTGCAGGTGACGCGCGGCCGCCGGGGCGCAGCACGGCTCGGGGAGCCCCTCCAGCTCCAGCTGCCGGCCGGGGGAGGCAGCTCGCGGGGAGGGAGGCCGGCCGGCCACGGGACAAGCAGCGAGCGCCACGGCCGCCCTGGGGGGCCCGGACCCCGCGCCCTGCCGGGACGCAGCCTGCCGGGCTCCTGCCCCGGGACGCCTCTGGTGCGGGCGCGCAGCGGGCGTTTAAGCTGCCTGGAGCCAGAGAGAAAAAGAGCTGAGTTTAATCACTGATCAGACGCGAGGACTTGGCTCGAGCAGGAGCTTTGCAAAGCCTGCGGGGGCGGTCGGCTGCGCTGGGAGAACGCGACCGGGGCAAGGTGCAAGCGGCGGCGCTGGAAACAGGACCCAGGAGTCCTGGCTCCCGGCTTTGCCGCTCGCCATTGCCCCGCGCTGTCCGCGCCGCCACTAGGAAGCGTGGGAACGGGAAGCCTCGTTTCTCTTCCTGCTGCCCTGTGAGTTTGCATCACAACCCAGCTTAATAAAACACCCCCCGGCCTGGGCCGCGCTCGCGGCGGCCCCCCCGGCCTGGGCCGCGCTGGGAGGCCCGGGAAGGCGAGGGGGGGAAGCGGGAGGGCCGGAGCGGCGGTGCTGACCCCGCGCCTCTGCCTAGGCTCGGCCGCGGCGGCATGGGGGGCGCAGCGTCGCTGGCGCTGCCCTGGGCCGCGGGACCTCACCCGGTGGGCTGCGCGGACGTGATGGTGGGCCGCACGCGGCAGGTAGGGCAGGGGAGCGCCGCGGGGCCCAGCTTCCTCCCCCCCCCGCTGTGGCCGCTGCCTCCCCCTCGCAGCCGGCCGGGACGCTCCCGGCGCGGGAACGACGCCCGCGGCGTGGGAATCCCGGGTCTCTCTCGGCCCCACGCGTCCCCTCTCTCCTTCAGGGGCTTTTCTTCCGCCTCTTCTACCCCTGCCAGCCCCGGGAAGGGGCCGAGCGGCCGCTCTGGATCCCGCGCTACGAGTACTGCGGCGGGCTGGCCGACTTCGTCAACCGGAGCCGGCGGTGGTGCGCGCCCCTGCTCAGCTTCGCCTTCGGTAAGGGGGGCGGCCGGCAGCCCGGCGCCACCCCGGCGCCTGCCCTGCCCCACGGGGACCCCGGCCCGGCCGGTCAGCCCGTCCCGCGTGCCCCGAGGAGCCCGGGCGTTGCAGGCGACACCGGTGTGGAGCAGGGCCCTGCCGCGCTCTGGGACGCCCCGACGGTTCGGTCCTGGGATTGCTGTAGCAGCCCCCGGGGGGCAATTTCCTCCCTTTTTCTGGGGAACCGCTCTCCGCTCTGCACCGCTTTCCCGCAGGGGCTTGCAGAGTGCCGGTGAGCTGGAACGGGCCCTTCAAACCCGGCAGCACCAGGTACCCGCTGATCATCTTCTCCCACGGCCTGGGAGCATTTCGGTAAGACGTCCTGCCCCGCTGCACCGGCCGAGGCCGGGGAGGGGGCGCGGGGTCTGTCGTGCCCGGCCACCCCCTGCTCTGCTGTGATTTAGTGGCGATCGAGCCAGAGCGATTCCCAGCGCCGGGCAACGCCGGGGCCTCCCCCGCGGCTGGCTCGGGATGCGCTCGGCAGCTCCCGGCGGCAGCCCTGACCCGGCCGTTCCCAGCACCGTGTACTCGGCCGTCTGCGCGGAGCTGGCGTCCCGGGGGCTCGTGGTGGCGGCGCTGGAGCACAGGTGGGCACCTCGGTCCCCGCGGCTTCGCTCGGCCGCTCCGTTTCGTCGCAGATTCGGCAGCCTTGGGCAGCCCGCCATCCCGCCGGCGGCTCGGGGGCGACTGCCCACCGGTGCCCGCCGCGACGCAGCCCCCTGCCCTCTCGCCGGCGCAGGGACCACTCTGCCTCCGCGACGTACTTCTGCCCGGCAGAGGCTGGCGAGGCCGCGGCCGCCGCGGAGGCGCTGCGGGAGGAGTGGATCCCCTACCGCCGGGTCCCCCCCGGACAGAAGGAATTTCACTTCCGGAACAAGCAGGTACCGGGTTCAGGATGGGCCATGGGTGATGTTCCTCCTCCTCCCTGCAAGCGGGAAACAAAAAAAAGTCTGTTTAACCAGTCCCAGCTTCAGGTAACACCAGGAGGAGCCGGGCTGGGTCGTGCTGCGGTTCCTGCCCCGCTGGATGCTGGACTTTATCCGCATCCTTGCGAGAAATGGACTTCCTTCCCAGGGCGGCTCCACCGGCCGCGCGGCTCGGACCTGTCGCCAGAGCCGCCGGGGTTTTGTTCGCGCTTTGATTTTTAAGTGCCTCTAGGATAAGGCCGGACGGCTGCCTGCTTGCGAGCAGGAAGGTCCCCTGCTCAGCGAGGGCCTCCCCGCCGCTCGTTGCTGCCTCACCGAAAAGGACGACACGGAGATGAGATTTGCCACAGAAAATCCCTCTAGGAAACGGAGTGGTCCGTTTGCTCTGCCTGGCGCCACATTGCTCAACCGAGGGGAATAGTTTTCCTCTGCCGATGAACCCATCAGTATAAACGCTGAAGGTGAAAGATAAATAATTCAAGAAAAAAAGAAAGAGGGAAATGATTGCCCGGTTCGGCTCAGCAATGGCTCCCAACGTTAGTGGGAGCGGGGAAGGTGGGGAGACGTGTTTTAGACTGAGGGGTTTGTCATTGATTGCCTCAGGGAAAAGCCTTTACATGTGCACGTCAAACAACATCGCATCCTTGCGGGAGCGGAGAACAGCGTCCCAGCGCGACTCCAGGCCTGCAGGCAGCAGCGCCGCTCTGCCGCCGCGGCCGGCGGCTCCTCCGCCGACAGCCGAGCGGGGCCGGCCGGGCTCCGGCTGCTTGGCTCGGGGCGGCTAGCGAGGCAAACGGGTGCTCTCTCTGCCTTGCTGCTTTATCCCTGTAGCAGCAATGTTTTGCTTCTCTCCAGCAGTTTGTGGCATCAGATTAGCTGAATTCAAACAAAAAAAAAAAAAGAAAGAAAACGAAAAGAAACTGTTGCAACAAATTCATTGCATCCGCTGGGAGCCCCCACGGTGCAGCCTGTCTCACCTGCAGTACCGCAGAGCAAGCCCTGCCGCGTCTGAGCGCTGCGGTTTTGGAGCGAAGAAGCAGTGAGTGGGGCCAGGACTCCTGGGTTCGCTCCCTCGCCGCTGTGCCGGCTTCCTCGGATGGTTCAGGCCTAAATTTTTGCTCGCTGGAAGAGCCAGGGCTGCAGGGTCCGGCTGCAGGGTCCCCTGTGGAAGGCAGCTTAGGGACACAGGAGACAGCAGCATCTGGGAGGATCCGGCCCTTAATTTGCAGGACGGAGGCGCTGGGTTAACTGGGGAGGGGGCAACTCTCGCTCCAGGTTCATCAGAGAGCGGGCGAATGCATGCGAGGGCTCCAGCTCTTCGAGGACATCAGCAGCGGTAAATCTGTCCCAAACGTCCTTCACAGCGACTTCGATCTGTCTGTGCTGCAGGTGTGTAGACCCGTCTGTGCTGCAGAGATCCCCAGGCCCAGCCTGGGGGTTTAGTCTGGCTCAGAGGGGGTTCAGGCCCTGGCTGTGCCTTTGGGGAAGGATCAGGCCTTGCTACGTGTGAGTGTTGCCCCGTGGAACAAGCAGGGGTCTGTGCAGACCCACAGCCACCTACATCTCTGCTTTTTGTTGCCTCTCTTCCCCCTTTTCTCCTCCACGCATGCTGGAGAAGCCCTAGATTTGGCTTTCCTAATTCAGGACCTTCTAAAGCAAGATTTGGGTGCAGGCTCCTCTAGCCTTCTCTTTTTTGCAGGACAGCATTGATTTGACCAAAGTCGCTGTCATGGGCCATTCCTTCGGTGGCATCACGGCAGTGTTGGCCACGGTGAAGGAGCCCCGCTTCAGGTGAGGAGCCCTGGGGACGGCTGCCAGCAGAGCCTGGGAGTCTGCGGGCACCGGGACATGCCGGTGTGACGTGTCCCGGCGGGAAGGGAAGCCGCGGTGCCGGGAGGCCGGCTCAGCGTGGCTGTCCTGCTGCAGGTGTGCGGTTGCCCTCGACGCCTGGATGTTCCCCTTGGACAACGCGCTGTACCCGGAGGTGAGCAAGCCCGTGCTCTTCATCAACACTGAGAAGTTCCAGACACCGGAAAGCGTTGCCAAAATGAAGAGGCTGAGCTCCAGAAACAGCCAGACGAAGATTATAACCATCCTGTGAGTCAAGGGCTGGCGACACGCACCCTTCTCCCCATCTCCCGTGCCTTAGTTTCCCCATCTGTAAAAAGGGCAGGGTAACAGCTACCTTGCCTTAGCATGCGCCAATTCCTAGAGATGAGCGACGCTGTCTGAAAGTGAGGGCTGACATCTAGACCGTGCACTGACGTGCTGGTACGTGGCTGCTCCCCGAGGAGCCTGCTTGCTGCAGGGAGGACGGTTCTCCCACGTCCTTGCAAGTCCCGTTGGAGCACAGCGGCAGCTCAGCTCCATTTTCCTCTTCCTCCTCCTCTACCACCTTCCATACTTTCTCCTCCTCTTTCCAGCCCTGCTTTCTCCTTTACCCAGCTTTCCCTTTTCTCATGTACCCGGAAACCGTCTTTCCTGCCTCCAAACCCTCACTGAACCCCGCTCTCTCCTGCAACCTCCTCATCCCCATCTGCCCTTGTTGCTCTCGTTGGAGACGGCTGTTGTCTCCCTGGGGCAGCCTGGGAGCTCTGCCTTGCTTCCTGGTGCCGTGAGCCCCACGCCTGGACAGGGGGGAGACGCTGCACGCCAAGCACGGCAGCGCGTTGCTGGCACCTTGCCTGCGCTGGGAACACCGTGCAGGTCCCTGCCGGGGGTACCTGCGAGCCGTGTCCGAGCAGGACGGCCTCTTCGTAGCTCTCACTGAAGCAGATCCCTTCCCCTCCTCAGGGGATCCGTGCACCAGAGCCAGACCGACTTCACCTTTCTGACCGGGAAGTTCGTCAACCGCATCTTCAGCACGAGGGGCTCCCTCGACCCCTACAAGTGCCTGGATATCAACAGCCGGGCGGCTCTGGCCTTCCTGCAAAGGCACCTGAGTACGGCGCAGGGTGGAGGGCGCTCCTGGTCGGGGCTCGGGAGGGCGAGAGGGCGTCCGTGGTGGTTGAGCTTGACGCTTCCCGTCCCGTATTGAGGGTGGCCTTGGCAGTCACAGCGTGAGCCTCGCGGGCTTGGAGGCAGCCGGGCTCCCGTCCTCCGGGCGAGGGCAGCTGAGGCTCTGACGCGCTGAGAGGTTGCGTCTCTTTCCAGCCCTTTCCTTAAGGCTGCTGGAAAGTTTTACAGCCCAAAGCAAACGTGTCCAGTGGCTCCTTTGCTTTCATGCACGGAGCCTGGCCAGGCTGGTAATTGCTGGAGTAACTCTGCGATCTCTGCTCCGTCCAGACCTGAACGAGGAGTTTGATCAGTGGGACCATCTCCTTGAAGGCATCGGCGACTCGGTCGCTGCAGAAGCGCCCTTGTGCCGCTCCAGCCTCTAGCCTGCTGCGAGTCCAGCCGGCAAGCACTCTGGGGAGCCGGGTACCCGGAAATCAACTGCTTCTCATCCCAAATGAACCACTCAGTAACTAACCTCCAGAGGGTGGGAGGTCCCGGGGGGAGAGCAGGGCCTGGGGACCGCGCTTGTAGGACGTTTGCATCAGCGTCTTGTGGCTGCGGTGCTCTCACTGCGGTGGCTGCTCTGTGCAATGAGAACTGGCGGTGGAGCAAAGGGAATAAAATCCCTGGGGGCAACGAATGCGTCCCCGGTCACTTGATACCCTTCTTGCGTGCACACGGGGACGTGGGCGTTGATCCCTTGCTGGGCCTGGCTGGATCCACTGCAGTGGACACATCTGGCAGGAGCAGACGGAGGGTTTGTTACCGGCGGGTCTGCGATAGCTCAGCCAAGGGCCAAAAAACCTGCACAAAGGAAGATGCAGCATAAGGGCTCCAAGCACAAAGAGAAAACCCTGCTTGCTGTCCTGGAAAACTGACCAGATTGCTGACTTCAGGCCCAAAATTTGGGGAAAGGGAAAGAGAAAGGTTTTTAACAAGAGGCTGGCTGGAAGTGTCTTCGAGCTTGTTGCCCCAACAGTGAGGGGGGGGTGAAATGGGGAGTGAGATCAGCGCCAGGCACAGGAGGGCGACGGCCCAGCCTGGCTGCACAGTGTAAAGAGCAGCACTGCTGCAAACGGACTGCAGGCACAAGCACGTGTTGGCGCTGGAAATAAAATGCTTGAGAAGTATCTGTAATACATTCCTGGGTAATACCAGGGATATTAGAGCAAGGGGGGCTTTTCGAGGAGGGGCTGATCCTCAGCTGTCACGAAGCAGCACGGCAGCACTGAAGCCTGTGGAGCTGCACTGATTTCCCCCCCTTGGAGCCTCCTCGGGCTTTCTCCTGGGGCACTGCAGCGGCACTCCTGGACACGCTGCTTCGGCAGCTGCTTTAAATACCCAGGATCGTGGCACGCCATCTGCTTTCCCATTGTCCCCTCCGACTCCGGCATGGCGTTCCTGCTGCGAGACGCGCAGGGTGACGGCAATGTCAGCCCCCGCTTGGCTTCGTTGGGTGAAACGGCTCCTGCTCACGCTGCCTGTCACTTCCCTCCCAGGGAAGGCTGTTACGAACAGCAGCTCTCCGTGCTGCGCAGAGGCCGGGTTTCTTCGGGGGCCAAGGCTGCGGGAGGGTGGGCTTGGATGGCGCATGCTGTTCCTCATCCGGTGGCAGCAGGTGACACAGGTCCTGAGTGCCTGAGCCAGCAAAGCGCTCAGGGCTCCTCCTGGGAAGAAAAGGGAGTGGAAAAGCGTCGGTTCTCGCTCTCTTCCAACGCTCACGTTGCTTGTGTGACCGTGACAGCCTCGTCGTCACCTGGCAGAGAGGAGCCCAGCACCTCGGCTCTGCAGAGCCCAGCGCTGGATCCCTCCGCACAGGGTGCTCGGGGAGCGCTGTTAATTGAGGGTAAGTCCTAGAGCTGAAGTCGCTCCGGGAAGGTGCAGGAGCAGAGAGGAAGTATTTCCACGTTTCCTTGGCTCTCCTGTGAGATGAAGGACTGGTGTCAAACAGGACTCCAAGACCCCAGCGTTTTTGAGTCTTCCACATTTTTTAAACCGATTTACCAGTCTCCCTAAAGCACCGCCTCTGGCCCTGTTGCTGTGCACCAACCGAGGAAGCCTCGGGACCGTGCTGCCGCGATGCTGAGGCTGCGTAGGGGACATTCAAGGTCAGGGCATGCGACGAATTGTGTGGGAAAGCTCATGGGTGCAGAGCCCGTGAGGAGGAAATGCCTCTCCATCCCTTTGTAACAGCGAGAGACAGTGACTGGTGCAGAAATCAAGTCCCATTTCCTCCTCGAATTAGCACTGCCTGGGATCTGTTGTGACAGTTACATGAGAGCAGCTCGCGGCCGCCCGGCTCTAGCACAGCACAGCTGAGGAAGGCCATAAATTCTGCAAGACTCTTATGTAAAGGCTTTTGGGAAGGGGGTGGGGGAAACAGCCTGTGGTTTGCTCAGAGGGCGACTCGGAAATATGTTAACCCTTCGGTTTGCAGAAAGCTGCTTTTATCGTTGCTGGCGCACGTGGGGCTGGGGGAGAGGGGAAGCGGGCAGATGTCCTTCTGCCTGGCCCAGCATCCCGCTCTCCTGCCGCTTTCCCCTTTCCAAGGTCAGCCTTGGGCACCCAGGACCGTGTTCCCAGTTCCCTGTGTGCCTCTGGAATAAAACGCTGCCAGATCAGCTGGGCTTTGCTGCTGGACGGTCAGGGCGACTGCCTGAGCCCCATGGAGCAGGGTCAACGGGATGCTCGGATATCGAGCCCCAGCGCAGCGACTGGAGGCCTTTGTGCCACTGGTCTTGCTGCTGGGGCTTGAACAAGTCTTAGTGCCCCTTTTTCCCCATTTCCTAACGCAGTGTTTTGAGATGCCAGGCTGAAGGACTAACTCTCCATCCTTCTCCAGGCAGCTCTGTGGTTTCAGTGTTGGTTCCAGGCTCCTGTTTAAGGCAGAAGGAAGAGGAGAGTTTGGAAAAGCCCCTGATGCCCGACACCCTCTTCCCTTCGCTCCGTCAGCACCTGCCTCCTCTGCTCCTCCACGTGCTCTAGGGGTGCAGGAGCCCTTTTTGAGCACTTTCCTACTTCATTGACTCACTGCCTTGGCTTTAAAATCCAGCCCGGAGCCATCCCTTCAGTCAGCCTCCTCCCGCGAGCAGCTCTGCCTCCCCCCCTCCATTACACGCTCATGTCTCCAGCCCGGCGGCAGCGGGCGTGAGAGATGCCGCACAAATCCCCAGCGTTAAGGAGCGAGCGAGGAAGGTGTTTCTGCCGCTTCTCGGGTTGATTGGATCGTTTTCCTGGGCCCTGGAGGTCACAAAGATGAGACAGCTCTGCTGGAGTCAGCATTTCGCAGGCCGGTAATGGAGTCGCGCCGTGCTCGGCAGTGACAAAGAGCATCGTCCCCAGCCACCTGCCTGCGGGGTGGGAAGCGGCGGTGGGAGCCCTCCCGGGCCTTTGGGGCAGCTGAGCCTGCTCTGCGCTCGCCTGCAGCACCCAGGAAGGGTTTCCTGAGTGCCAGGATGCCGCCCCTTGCTGACCGTGAACTGCGGAGCTAGACAGCCCTCAGCCGCCTGCACAGCGGGCCGTGCGGCTGCTCCCCGGGCCGTGCCCCCGAGCCGGGGTCTGTCCAGAGAGCCACCCTGCTGTCACCTCGGCCGGGCACCTCGCGGGAGCCTGGACCGTGTCCTGGCCACGTTGACCCACAAGCATCAGCTCTTGGGCACCGTGTTTGCTCCCCTTACGACACATAGCTTTGGATTTGAACGCGGAATAGGTTTGATATCGCCAGCGTATGGAGGGACGTTGCTCAGGGGCACGGGAAGGAAATAACCTTCTTGCCGTCCTGGCCACTGCTCCCAGGCGCTGACTCTGCTGCCGTGGAGGCGTCAGCACCTGGGTCACCCAACGGCAGACCCGGAGCTCAGCTGTCCCCTGCCCTGCAGTATCATGCTTCGGGAAGGGGTCACTTCTACCCAAGCATTTCAATGCAATCTGCTTTAATATTCAGACGGGTGGCTTTAAAAGCAAACAAACAACAACAACAAAAAGCGCTGCCCATTTGTATTCCTCTCACAGCCGCGCTTGCAGCGTAGCCGGGGCGCGCGCGGATGCGTTCCTCTAACCCACGGCTCCTCTCCGCCGAGCCGCCGCCGTCCCCCGACCCGCCTCGACTCCACAGCCACCGCTTGGAGCTGAAATCTGAAATCTTAGCATCTTAAAGCCCAGAGTTTTCTTGCTGTCCTCCTCGCCCGCCGCCCAGCCTGCCCGCGGCTCCCCCTCCCCAGGGAAGCCCCCCGCCGGCGGCTCCCTCCCCACCCTCCGCACAGGGGTCGCCAGCCAGAGCCTGACGCCGAATTCGCCGCGGCTCAGAAAGCCTCGTTTCCTCCTCCGAAGCTTCCCCCTTGGTTTAATTAATGCAAATTGAAACATGTGTTCAAACCACCTTTTAATCACCATAACACTTACTGTTGGGTTGTGATTTTTTTTTTCTTTTTTCTTGTATTTTTAAGGAAAAAAGCAAGGCCTGGATTCACGACGGCAGGCGCCGCCCTGCAAGCCCGTGAGCCCCACGCGGCGTTTTTTAGGCGTCCGGCCGCGCGTGGGGCTCGGCCTCGGCGCTGGGGCAGGCACGGTGCTAAGCCAGCTCCTCATCCCAGCCAGGGCAGCACCCTCTTGGGCGCAATTCATTTAATTGGTGAGTATACGCTTGTTTTTATATTGATTTTTCCATTGGCAACCCAAAACTCGGGCGATTCCCCCCAGTTGTTGTCATTTAACGCACCGCCTTCCAGGCCACCTTGAGCTGGAAACCCCGGACTTTTGCAACGCCTGGGGATTTGGCTCAACTTCATCTTCCTCCAAAGCACCTGTTTCTCCTACTCAAGTCATGAGCGGGATCAGGGCTCGGCCCGGCAGCTGACCCTCGAGCCGTGGCGCGGCCACGCTGCGCTGCAGGGCGTCTGCCACATTTTGAAGACAAAACTGCTTTTTTCAACAGCGTTAAGTTTTAACTCCGCGGCGGAAGCCCCGTTTGAGGCTGGAGCTGTCGTCTACTGCTTGCTGCATAGGCAACGAGAGGCGATTCCTGACAAAATGGGGGATACGAGGGCGGGGAAGGGACACTGAGGCGCCGGCGGAGGGAAGGTGACGCGTCAGGTCTCTCTGCTTCCAGGCTGCCCTGAAACTGAAAACAGGTTTTCTGGTTTTTTTGGTTAATATCCCAATCTCCCCCCCAAGATTTTCTTCCCTCCCACAGAGAGGCGACCTGCTCCCGGCCATCTGCCACGGGCGAGTGCCCAAGATGGCCGGCAGCGGCGGCTGGGGGGGAACGAGGCCGCGGTCGCCATGGCGACAGTCAGGCCGCAGCTGCCGGGCAGGGGAGGCCTGGCCTTGGCCGCTGCTGCCTGGCCCGCGACATGGCGCCTTGGCCCTGCCGGCCCCCCGGCGGGTTTCCTCGCCCCCCAGGCCGCAGCCTGAGCATGTGAGGAACTATGTTTACGTGTGATCAACTGTGCCTGGGTCGGGTTTTTTTAAATTAAAACGAAGCCCTTGACGCTGGCCGGGAGCGGGTGTCGCCGGGTGTCGATCTTCACGCGCGGCCGCGGTGCGGCGGGTTACTGCAGAAAAGCGTTTTCCCGTCAGAAAGGCCTGTTTTCACAGCTATAGTGGATGCTTCTTTTTTTTTTTTTTTAATTAATCTACTAGGAACTCAAATTAGGAGGAGGGGAAAAAAAGATCAACGGCATTAAACCAGTGCGAAGGGCAGGTACCGCTTCCATGCTGGGATTGCTGAGCGAATATAGGCAGGGGCAAAGGGGCCGGAGCGAGGGACTGGGAAGTAACCCCTTTCCATTTAAATTTGCAGGTGGAGGTGGAAGGGGAACGACTTATTTTTCCGAAAGCATCTAAGGGCTGAAACCGCAGGTTTGGAAGGCCTCGTCGGGCTGAAGTCGAACGGCGCGGTCAGAAAACGAAAGTTGTTTCTTTGGCTCGCGAGCCCTGGGGGAAGAGGCACGTTTTATTCTGTTAGTGGTGTCTGATACAGACCTTATCCCTATATATAATATATGTATGTATAAACAATCTATCTATCTATCTATCTATAAAATAGCACCCCTCGAGACTGCCACAGGACAAAAGGCATGGTCTACCGCGCAGGTCGGGGTTTCCTGCCGTACCTGAACGCGGTGTTGGGTGCTTGCAGGGGGCATGGGTTCGAAATCCTACATTTTGGTCTAAGTTGGACCTTGCGCTGCCCACGTGAGGCAAGCCACGCTCTTCAGGATTGCAAATACACCTGCTCGCCGTGCGGCAGGTCTTTGTGAAAAGTAAGTAGAGTCTGCTTTGCGAGATTTGGCAAAACCACCGATTTTGTTAGCGGAGAAGCTTCGATACCGAGGGGCCTGAGAGCTCCGCGTTTAGCATTATCATAAAATTTGCTCTTCGCAGGAACAGGCTCGGTTTGGGGCCTGTTCCAGGCTCGTTCACCTTGTGTATTTGACACGGAGGAAATCGTATACCTTTAAGAGGATTTCCATCCCTGAACTCCTCCCATTATGACACTGTCAAGCTACATTTTGTCTTGAAAGGGTGGCAGTGTTTTTAACTATATCACGCCGGGGAAGTATTAATAGCACAATAGGCTTGCTGAACTGCCCTGAGAGCCGAATACATGTTTTAAATTCAAGAAACTAATTAGGAGCTGGGGAATAATTAGTGCCATACCCAGCTTTTCTTTTCCCCGCTTCATTTGCAAAGAGCCAAAGCAAACCTCTTCACTGGCATCTTCTATTGCTGTTGAATATTTTATGGCTTCTCTGTGCATAGCTATTCCATGTGGATGTCAAAATCATGTTGTCTCCTTTGCTCTACCCCAGGTGAAATGGCTGACTGACACTCTCGAAATCTAATTAGAGCATCTCATGTCAGCTCAGTCGCAAAAAAATAAAACCTCTCTCTTAGTTCTTCTCTTCCAGGCACCCTGGTATTGCTGGGTGATGCAGCTATATGCAGCATAGTTATTTTTGAGCGCTCAGCAGATAGTTTTTTACGAGCTTCTGTGAATAGCAAAGCTCTTGGTGCTGCATATGGGAAATCTAAATACGTGAGGACTCAGACCGGGAACAGAAAGGGGAGCGCAGCAAGGATGCAGAGAAATGGGTCAAGGCCTTGCATCGCAGTTGGGAGGTATGGGAGCAAGGAGGGGAAAAAAGGGGAGATCTCCTTGCCACTTCTCATTGCGTGTTACTGAGCGTAGTGGAGGTGAGAGCTAGAATTCATATAGGCCCGTTCTTATATTTGGCAGGTTGTTCCCAGAACAGCACCACTGCAGATGAGGGTCTTGTAGGATTGGCTGGTGTCGTGAATAAAATAACCAGCTCTGAAGTGTTACCCGCTGTTGGAGTGTCAGTGATAGCTCCAACCAGTGAGAAATCTCTGGTCTCTAATAATAGTTCGGCTTGTGCTGAAGCCTTTTTCCTCGCTCTTGCCTCTCCCCAGCCATCTGTTTTGAAGAAACTTCTAGGAATTTATGCCACTGAGATCTTATCCAAATTTATCACAGGGGCAGAGACAAGCCAGAAAAGCCAAAAGCTGGGAGAGAAGACTAGGCAGAGATACAAAAGTGGTTTGAGCATGTAAAGCCTCGTTTTCATAGGAAATAAAGAATGAAAAACAATCCCAGACCTACCAACCGATTGGAAAGGGAATTCAGTTGCTCCTCTGCCCTGGCTGTATGCGAAAGCAGAGCCTACTATTTAGGCTTATGGAGAAAGACTAGATGTTGTTCAACAGCAAAGAGGTCTTACTCAGGATGAAGGTGATCAGGAGTATGTACAGCAGCCTTTAGGGTATGTTGCCACTTCAGTGTATTGGAGAACTCTTTGCAAACAGCAGAGTGCTTGTGGGGCTTTTGTCTCTAGTACATTAGAAGCTTGTATTATATTTCTACTCTGTTTAGAGTCTTGTCAGCATTTATCACTATAGTATTTGGATATCATGCAATACAGGAATGTGACTACATTTTAAGAGATGAGTATGACATTTCAGAATTATACTGCCCCAATATCAAAGCAATTAATTTATATTTTCCTCTCTCTTCTTGCAGGTGCAATTGCCATCTGTGGTGAGTGCTTTTACTTATCTCAATTTATGGAGGAATTAAGTGAGTTTGAGTGAATTTCTCAAAAAACAAACTAGGAGGAGAAGCCAGGCATCTTATCTGATTCGAGAAAATTAAGTCATTTCCAACGGTACGTTGGCAAGTGCAAATTTGTTCTAAAGGGAGCATTTTCTTAATGGTGTTTTTCAGCATAAATACAGTATCAGCCTAAGTCCCCCAGTAAACAAATACCAATCATCACAATTCTGTGGAAGAGCTTCCGTTGTGAGGGTGTAACTGCCTAAAAGTCTTGTTTTATTCTTCATTTCTGCGGACTCCTAAACTGCTTTTGGACTAAAATGTATTTTTATCCGAAGATCTGTGAGAGCTCTGCAGCCTCTAATTTTTCCTGCAAGAGCTGTGTCAGGCAGCAGCACAGAAGTATAACCACCATGCGGATGCGTAAGCTGCAGCGTAGAGACAGATTTGCTGAAGGTTAATACAAAGAGTTAGAAACACAGATGGAAAGAAATCTTGTAGTCCTGGTCTCTACTTCTGCATGCAAATTTCTTTTAAATTACTATCTCCTCTGGCAGGTTATTTATTAGTAAACTGTAGTTAAAATGCTTGACTCAGATCAAATAGTATATTGGATTTCTAGTTTAAAAATGAACTTTACCAAGACGGTGACTGTTACCAGACTCGGAAAATACTTCCTGTTAAAATTACTCTCAAAGGTGATTTAAAATAGTCTCTGACTAACAAAAAAGCTGTCAGCCCATCCACTATGGATGCCTAAGGATGGCAATGTAATACTGAGAAATCACTTTTTTTAAATTGGAGATTAAATATTTTTGCAAGTTAAAAGAGGTGCCGTGGGCTGAGTTGTCACCTAATTATGTCAGTCTCTTTTGTGGGGTATTTTGATAAGCACATCAGAGGAGCATCTTTAATCTTCATGCTAAATCTGATCACTTCACGTCCTAAATTCACACGTACAAGTCCTCTGGATGAGACCTTGACTTTTCTGTTTCAGATAGAGTGGAGCATGTTTAGATGAAGCTGAGAGGCCTTATGTTTTGGCTGTACTGAGAATTAGCCCTACTTTAGCAACCGGTGGGCAGTTACAGCTGTGGCTGGGAGCTGCACCCGGGCAATGATTTTAAGCAGGTGCAGTTATCACAGGCTTGGAAGCATGGTAGCTGCTGACCCTGTGAGTAGGTCATACTCTTAATTTATAAAGCTGTTGCCCCTTTTGGCTTCTGGAATGTCTTCTGTGGGTTTTGCTTGTGGCCCTTTATCTTTTTTTGAGATGCACAAGTTAATTGGGCTGATCTGGTTACGTTTGGGCTTGAAACAGCATGTTCCTTCTTCAACCCTGTTTTAGGGTTAGAGTAGTGACTTTCTGATGGCAATTTCTCATGTTGGTGCTTGCTTTTTTGGGGAGGGGGAACTTGAAATATAGCAAAAAGTTCTCATTGGTGATGAGGAATCTAGGAGACAAAAACTACTGCAGCCACATACTGTGAGACTTGACAAAAGAAGAATCTGTTTAGACTCCCAGTAAAAGTGTCGATAAACACAAATCGAATGCAAATTAAAGCTTTTCATATCCTCCATTTTCCTCAAGATCTGACAAAAATGAATTGCATGTAAACAAATGGGCCTTATGAAATGTCCCAAAAATAAAAACACTTTTGCAATAAGGCCAGAAATGAAATTGCCTCCATGCATTTCCAGCTACTAAAAGTTGCTGTTTCTCTTTGTGTTACAACAGTACTCAAAGATTTCAGTTTAAATTGAAAACAATTGTGGGAAGTGTTTTAAAGGCGTTACTGAAGAGTCTCACCCTAAGTGACATAGAATGGAAAACGTCAGAGTTGAGACTAGATCCCAAATCTGATTCCCAGCCCAATGCTCCTCCTGTTCAATAGACCATGTTGCTGTTTGAGAGTTCCTATCTGACCAAAATATTTGACTTTAAAGCTGATCTGCAAAGGAAGGTAAGTTCCATTCAGGTCCTTTTGCTTTCTTTCTGTCATTTTTCTTTTTTTCCTGTGAGAAGCCAGGGAAAGCACAGGGAACAGACTCTGCATGACTAGTAGTTATATCTAGCCTGCATCCCTTCTTCAAAAGCTGTGAATGATATTTCATCATCATCTCTCTGGGAGGTGAGGATTAACTAAAGGCAGTCGTACAGGTACCAAAGAAAAAGCCCCAGACCCAGAAAGCCTCATTTCCTCAGGGAAATCCTAAGATCATCCCAGGATAAGCTCACTGATTTTACTAAAAAGCATTAATATTAAATCATCCAACACACTGCTGATCTACACGGATACTAATTAGGAAATGATGAAGTGAAACACAGGCTGATGGCACGATCTCTTGGCTGCTTTGTCTTCCAGTAACGTTTACTGCAATCTAATCCAAGCACTCAAGATGTTTTATTTAAAAACACCTGTGTTGTATGTAATATCTGTGCCTAGACATATACAATGTGAGTCCCTTAGTCGCTCTTTGTCACTGCAATGTAACATGTAGGTGCTGGTACCGAGTCACGAACCCTGTGAACGTACAGCATCTGATTATGTGCCTGGTGTACCAGGCATGATGCTGAATGGTCAAGCAGTCAAAGCGTTTTGAATCTGAAATGCTGTAGTCCACTTAATCCTACAAAAGGCTCTGCCATGCTGCTTGAAAATGGCTCTTCCAATGCCCAGTGAGCCACTCCAGCAGAAACCTATCCCAGTTCTAGCAGCTCGGCGGCTGGATGTGGTTTCCATGGAAATAGACGTCAGATCAGCAAAAAACAGGGCAAGCGTTTAAAATAATCTCTGTTTTGAAAGCTTTATACATTTCTGTCACAATATTAACCTTCCTTAAGGTAGGACCTTTTTATGCAAAAATCCTTATTTTTTTTTAAGTGTGCACAACAGGGGCGGATCCCCTCAGAAAAGTCCTTCCTTCAGCATTTAAGGTACAAAGACTGCTGTGAGGGGCTTGGATCATAGCAGAATACTGGTGCTTTGCTCTGGCCATCTGCCTGTCGTGTACTGACTCCTGGTGTAACTCAAGTGACTGCATCATAAAAACTACCACAGGAATTGTGCAAAAGTAATTTGAACAGAACATATGAAAATGCAGCTGGTTCATTTAAAGCACGTTTGCGAGCCAAGCACTTCGCTACGCTTCATAATGGCGTATCTTGGAACGAGAACTGCTCGTAACTGCTGTAGCCCCTAAGACAAGTACGGATAGTCTTTAAGCAGCCATTATGTATGTATTATAAAATCTGTGTTACGGAGGGAAAGATGGGGTGATGATGGCTGCAGCCTTTTCCAGACCTGCTCTGCTCTGGCATAGCTTGGTGTGACCCTGTGGGAGAAGGTGGCGACGTGACTGCTCCCAAACATACTGCTGGGGGCTTCGGGGCCAACACACCAGCAGCCCCACCCAGATCTCCTTTGGGGTCTGCCAGAGGTGGCCCTGAGGTGACCGTGGCCATCAGGTAGCTGGCCAATGCTGAGGTGACTGGGGCCCTGAGGTGACCAAGGGCCCTGAGGTGACCGTGGCCGTGAGGTGACCAAGGGCTGTGAGAAAACCAAGGGCCCTGAGGTGACCATGGCCCTGAGGTGACCGTGGCCATGAGGTAACTGGCCAATGCTGAGGTGACCGTGGCCCTGAGGTGACCGTGGCCTTGAGGTGACCAAGGGCTGTGAGGAAACCAAGGTCTCTGAGGTGATCATGGCCCTGAGGTGACCATGGCCATGAAGTACCTGGCCAATGCTGAGGTGACTGTGGCCCTGAGGTGACCAAGGGCCCTGAGGTGACTGTGGCCTTGAGGTGCCAAGGGCTGTGAGGAAACCAAGGGCTCTGAGGTGATCGTGGCCCTAAGGTGACCGTGGCCATGAGATAACTGGCCAATGCTGAGGTGACTGCAGCCATGAGGTGACCAAGGGCGCTGAGGTGACCGTGGCCATGAGGTAACTGGCCAACACTTGAGGTGACTGTGGCCCGGAGAGGTGGCCATGGCCTTGAGGTGACCAAGGCCTGTGAGGAAACCAAGGGCTGTGAGGTGACCAAGGACCCTGAGCTAACTGGCCAGCCCTGAGGTGACCATGGCCATGAGGTGCCTGGCCAGCTCTGAGGTGACCGTGGCCATGAGGTGACCAAGGGCAGTGAGCTGACCAGCCCAGCAACGGCTCCGCTCTCACCACGCGCCCCCGAGGGGAAGGGCGAGCCCCAAATCGCGAGGCCGCGCTGCCTCAGGCGCTGCCAGTCGCCCGCGGGACCGGGGCGGGAGACAAAGGGAGTCCCGCCGCCCCCCGGGCGCAGGCGGGCAGCGCGGCGCGGAGGCGCGCGACCGCCGGCGCCGCCCGCGCAGGCGAGGCGCGGCGAGACCAAGCCTCGCGCCCTTCCCTTCCCGCCCCCCCCCCTCCCCGCGCCGCCGGGCCGCGGGGGTCGCAGCCCCGCGCTCCCGCCCCCCTCCCGGACTACAGCTCCCGCCATGCACCCGGCGGCGGGGAGGGGAGGGAGGGGGAGCGAACCCCCCGCCTCGCCCTCCCCGCCGGCCCCCCGGCGGGCGGCACGTGCCGCCGCGCTCGGCCAATGGGGGCGGGGCGGGGCGGGTCACGTGCCATTGTTTGGCGCTTTTGTGCGCGGCGGGGCGGTTGGGAGCGGAGTGTGGCTGGCGCTGCGGAGGGAGCAGGTGGGTGTGCGCGGCGCCGGGCAGCGAGCGGCCCCCGGGGTGCTTCCTTCCCCCCACACCCCCAAGACCTCCGCCTTTCTCCGGTGGCCGCCTCGATGGAGGTGGAGGAGCGGCAGCCGTCGGGGGCTGTCGCGGCGGGGAGCCTCGAGGAGAGGGAAGAAAGGGCGATGATCTGAGGAGGGGCTCGGCGCTCGACAGGGCGTGTGTCGGCGGGGCTGGCGGCCGTAGGAATACCCTGGGAAGGGGGGAGGGGTGGCGGTGTCGGTTCCGAAGCGCGACCGTTCCCATTCAGAGGACGACACCCAGGCGGCGGGTGTCCGCGCGAGAGGAGGGGCGGCGGGGCAGGTCAGCCGCCGAGGGGCTCTGGAGCGGCTGTCGTGTGCGAAGGGGAGGGGGCTCCGCTCGCGTGTGCCTTTTGTCCCTTCCCCGCTGCTTGGGGGGGAGGTTGTCGCGTACTCCCCCCCCCGTCCGCCGGTGCCTCCCGAGGGTGGGGGGAGAGGGAGCCGCGGTGACAAAGAGGAGCAGGGGCTGCGGGAGACAATGGGCGGGGAGCTTCCCCTCCCTCCGCCGAGGGGGCTTCTATTGTCCTGATAGCGGCACGGCGAGAGCCCTCGGCGCGGCTTCTCCAAGGGGAGACGCCCTTAATCGCGGCGGAGGAGAAAGAGGCGGTGGCGCTTCCCCCCTCCCCTCCCTGACAGGACCCCGCCATTGTTAGTGGGGAAGGGGCGGCGCCGAGGCAGCCGCGCCCCGCTGCCATCGAGCCCGGCTGCCCGCGGCGGTGGCGGAACCCGCTCCGCGGCCGCGGGGCAGGGCGAGCCCTCCGCGGGGACGGGGAGGGGGGCTGAGCGCCGCGGGGCTCCGGCGCGGGGTGGGAGTGGGGGGGGGGGGTTGGCGGTCCGCACCTGCGGTGGGCGGAGGGGAGCGGTCGGGGGCGCCCAGGTGCCCGGATGTTACCGTTAGCCCCGCCCCCTCCCCCGAGCCCCCCGCGCGCGCTCTCCGGCGGTTTGAATTCGGTGCGGTTGGAGAGGCGCGGGCGGCAGGGGCGGGGCCCGGCGCCAGCCGCGCGACGCCCTCGGCGCCCATTGGCTGGGAGCGGGCGGCGGCCCCTGCGGCGCGCGGGGCAGCCCCCGTGGGGCCGGCTGGGTGCCCGGGTCCCAGCGCCGCCCGCTGCCGTGGCGGGGCCGGCGGGGGGCCGCGCCGCTGCCTTGCGAAGCCTGGAGGAGCCGGATCCGCCGATGCCGCCCCCCGTTTGCTCCCGGCAGCAGCTGCGCGGCTCTAGGGCCTGTCATTCCGCAGGGCTCATGCAGGCACTGAGCTTCAGCTCTTGCCTCACTCCTGCTTGCTGTCTGGTGGTGGGTGGGACTGAATTTTTGACTCGTCTACTGTGTGATCTTATTGTCCCTGTCTTCACTTTATCGTCTGTTTTCAAAAAACAACAACCTTTTTTTCCCTTCAGCATTTCCTTAGAATGCTTTGTGTTGCACTTCAATAACAGCCCTCTCTAACAAGTGATGCTGGCCAAGGCAAAATGCTTGTGCTCCTTCTGTTGTGCTATGACTCTGCCTTTGAGTAGCTTGGGACAAAGGATGCGTTTGGCTCCAGTTGCACAAATTTCACATTTAAATGAGCTTAATGTACATGTTTAAGGTGATTTGGAAGCAGCTGGAGTTGCATCTCTACTGTCTTTCTATAATTTATTTCTCTGAAGTAAAATACAGTACCCATCTGCTTTAGTTGAGCTAAATTGTGCCTTAGAGAAATATTTAGTGTATGTTGTACACTGAAGTAATGTATGCATTGTAAATTTAACTGCTTAATATACAACTGCGTTGTATATTTCAATTGCAATACAGTGAAGTGGGGACTGAAACTATGCAGATAGGCAGTAGTCAATTCAAACATACCAATTCTGTGAAAATTGGGAACATTCTTTCATTCCCATTTTATCTGCTCCCAGTAGGGTACATCACTCTCATTCCTGGGGTGGTTTGGAAGTAGAGAATGCATTGACTTGTCTGACTGTCTTTTGTTTCTAGTAATACTTCCCAATTTTATTGGGAGTTAAGAGTGGAGAGAAACTCATGTACTGGCTAATCAAAGACATGATGTCTCTTTATTATCTAGGAGTCCAGTTGATTGACGTTCTCCCAAAGCTCGCTTCTTGAGTCTGTTTTCTTGGACATGGCTACTTCTGGTATGTAATGTTTAGCGCTGAATGCTCTTGTGTTTTTTTTTTCTAAACTTAAAATTGCTCTCGAAGAGGAGGAAAAAATGCAGCCAAATGAAGCATAGTCACTATGCTTTTCTCCCATCTCTAGGCTTCTTTGGAGAAGCTGTTACACTGAGTGCTTCTGAAAACATACTAAAAGCCATTTCTAACTAGGCTGGCTACATCTGTTAGCAGACAGGCTTCAGTTCATCTGCGTGCCATCTGCTCAGTTAGCAAAACTGACTATCATGTAGACATCTTGGTGATCAAAACTTGTGTGCTAGTACAGCTGGACTCAAACAGGGCTGACATGCCTGTTCATAGGTGTTTGAAGTGCAGAACACGGGCTCAATGTTTTGCTGAGAACTGGTCTCGGTTCTTAGCCCTGCCAGGTCAGACTGTAGGCAGATACCTTGGAGCTCTTCCATAGATTTCTTTTTTTTTTCCTTCACTGAAGAAGGAATGCTTTTCACTTGAAGTACTGATGAACTTATTTTTCATGACCCTAGTATTAGAGTAAAATGTCTGGCACTTGGATAATGTATATCCAAGGTTTAGAAACAAAATTGCCTGCTTCCATTTTGAATGGGGGTGCTGCTTAAAGTGAGACTTGGACAGGCTTGGATGCTGCCCCTCTCCTGGAATGAACCTTTTGTGGCCCTGGATTTCTGAAGGCTCTTTTTCAAGTCACCTGAATCAGTTCCTGGCTTAAAATACCAATTTTGTGTTTTGCAGATATTCAAGTGAAGGAACTGGAAAAGCGTGCCTCTGGGCAGGCATTTGAGCTGATACTCAGTCCCCGCTCAAAAGAAGCAGTTCCAGAATTTCCTCTTTCTCCCCCGAAGAAGAAGGATCTGTCATTGGAAGAAATTCAGAAGAAGTTGGAAGCAGCGGAGGAGAGACGTAAGGTAAATTCAAAACAACAAGCTTAACAGGTTAAAGGAGCTCTGCTGAACTGTTCTTTGTAGGAGTTTTTTTAAGTCTTGCTTTTTGCTTGAGACAGATGATTAGCAGTCTGTACTGCTGTAAACAGAATATTAACTGAGTTCTGGTAGAATCTCTGAGGTTTTTAGGAAGTTTTGTGATGGTCAGGAAGGCCTTAGCTTTGTTCAAGAAATGATCTTGAGTGGTCACTTCCAAAACTGGGGGAGAGTATTGAGTTGAGAGAAGTGATGCTCTTCTGGAAAGAAATTGATTTTTCTTGTCTTTTGTCTAAAACCTCAGGAAAGTATCAAGTTTTCCTAGAAAACTTAGTGATGAATCACTAATTAGGTTTGCCAGTACAGAGTCTTGGTTGATACATGATCTTGCTGTTGAAATGTGGCTTAAAGACCTTGGCTGTACAACAGAGGCCTAGGAATCTAAGTGCAGTCTCCTGTGTGTCCAGGATCGCAGTAATTCGTTATGCTGAGAAGTAAGAATGTTCTTGGAAAGATGTATTAGTATAAACAAAAATCCATGTGTTCTTTCTTTTGGGGAAAAGTCCAATTAACAAAACTTCTAACTAATGGCAGAAACTTACTTTCCTGTGTATTTTGCCCTAGTGAAATGGGGGTTATGGGTGTAGGGGGAAGCACTGGGGAGCTTTGTCCTGAATCATGAGGTTATCCCATTCTCCACTGAAGTAGCAGAAGACTCTTGAAAGAATTGCAGACAATCTGACTGTAACTGTCTGTGTAGTTCATTTGTGCTTAAAACATGCATGGTCTACTTTGTTAGTCTCATGAAGCGGAAGTCTTGAAGCAGCTAGCTGAGAAACGGGAGCATGAAAAAGAAGTGCTTCAGAAAGCAATTGAAGAAAATAACAACTTCAGCAAAATGGCAGAAGAGAAGCTGACCCACAAAATGGAAGCTAACAAAGAAAACCGCGAGGCACAAATGGCTGCTAAACTGGAACGCTTGAGGGAGAAGGTAGGTTTAGAGTTCTGGGCCCCCATTTGGGGGAGAACTACCTCTTTACTTTGCAAACCAGCCGTGTGGGTACATATCTGTATTTTAAGCTGAGTAAATGGCCGAGTGTGGGGATCTCTATGAATAGATGGATGTCCTTGGGTGTTTGTCTAATAAAGATTATTAAATCTACAAGAGTCTTTGCAGAAATCCTCTTGAGGGAGAGGAGATGGACGGAGTTGTAGCTTCTTGCTTACTCTGAAAAGTTTAATTTCCATAACCTCTGTCATGGTTCATCTTGTTGGTTGGAGGGGTGGGAACTTGGGTCAGAAGGCAGAGTCACATGCTCTTCTGCCAACCTGGAGTCCTGCCGTTCTCTGAACTTGGGCAACTGACTGCTTCGATGCTGTTATCTTTCAGGACAAGCATATTGAAGAGGTTCGAAAGAACAAAGAAGGCAAAGACCCTGGTGAGGCCGAAACCGACTGACTTCATTCTGGAAACTGACTCTCCCCCTTCTCTAAATATCCAAAGACTGTACTGGCCAGTGGTTTTTCTTTTTTGGTTTTTGTTTTTTAAGTTTCTAGAAACTGATGTAGAACTGTAAAGTTAGATCCAAACTGTACACTTTCTTTGGGGGCTAGAGGGGAGACCTTACATGTTTCACTTTTCTAAAGTGTTGTCTTTCCAGTGTAGCTATCTTCTTGTTGCATCCTTTTCTACTCCAGAGCGCTTGCTACTGGGTTGATGGCTAGTACTGTATCAGCTCTGTAAGACTTTGTGAAAGGAATATGTAGTATACTATTCCATGCTGAATATCTGTAACACTTCAAAATCTGACTCTGTCCCAGTCTTCTAAAATACTACTGTAACTGAGTGACTAAATAAAGCTGCACAGTGCTGTTACCATGAGAATTATTTCTAAAAGTGACATAAGACATGACATGGGTTAGCTGAGGTTTAAGGGAAGTCCTTAATCAACACTGGATATAAGTCTGTAGCAGCACTTCTCCTTACCGTCCATGGGAATGCTGCATGACTGCCTTTTCCCTAGAGCACTTTCATTGTCTTAATTTTACAGTGAGAGCTTTGTTTTGACACCTCAGCAGTTGTCAGCTGTTGTGTTTTTGCTAAAATGGTTTAGAACCACCTCCCTTTGGATGCTGACACTTCAACAAGCAAGTCCTTGTTACCACATGACTCCAGTCTCTTTTTCTTGTTTTGGGGCTTTTGTGTAAGGATTTCTAGAATGTTAATTCTGCTGTTGAATTGTGACTTCTGTGCTGCTTCATGTAATGTCACAAAGCTTAAGTTCAGGAACCTGTTCTATTTGGGATCATGTGCCTGCCTGAACAGAAGACGCTGCTGTAGATAAGATCTGTTTTTAATTTTGTCTGCTGCGGGTACTCTGTTAGGATAGTAAATTATGCTGCAGGGTGAGTCTGAAGATCAAATCTTCCCTGCAAATGGATGCATATCATCTTGGTTTTTCTGGGATGTGAAAAATGGGTGCAACTGTACTTGTGCTGTGAGCAAAGATGCTTTTTTGGTGGATTAGGTGGTAGAGTTACTGTATTGCATAGTTACTTTGTGCTTTAAAGGCAAATGAAACAAACCCCTCTTCTCTAAGACTGATCCAGGGAGTGTCATGCGCATCCACAAGTGTTCACACTTCTCTGCAGTAAAGACAAGGTTGCATTTGGTGTGAGTAAATAGCCACCTGCCTACAGCTGCTTCACTCCAAACATCTTTGTTTGGAAGGCACTTGGCTTCAAAGATTGCCTTCTGCCGGAGCAGGGAAGCTGTGAAGGCACTTGGATTTGACAGCTTCTGTTAGTGTCAGCACCAGTGCCAATTCTGAAATTAAGCAGTAAGTATTTGAAACTTTAAGAGAAGCACTCGGTCATGTTTTCCCCAGTTTGTGTCCTTAATCCTTAGGCCTGCTACAATGTGTATTTTTGGGTTTGTCTGGCATCTGTAGCCTCTGGCACTGGACAGGTAATGGATTTGGATAATCTGCAGATGGAAAACCTAGTAGGGTCTGGGTGTGGGTTTTTCTTTGGGGTTTTGTTCTTTTTAAATGGGGCTGATTGAGTAGTGGACCACTTTCTTAGTGTTCTGAGGCTTGTTGAAGAAGAGACCTGCCTTTAGAAGGCTTTATGTATCCCACTTACTGCATCAGACTTGCACTTAATTAGCCAAAAAGTATAGGAGGCTGTTTGAACAATAGAAGAAGGTTGAGACTACAGTGAGATAATATCAAGCTTGAGATGTTTGGGTAGCTGGAAGCCTTCACGTGAAGAATTTTCAGAAGCACTGTAATACTCTTAACTTAAGGTAAGACAGACAGACAGTGTTTCTGCCTGTTGGAAAGGAGGCACCCTTTGCAGGGTGAAATACTGCAGGCTTTTTAATGGCACTTACCAGCCTTGCATAAATTGAGAGCAGGATCCATGCAGGGGAGGTGAATAGGACAATGAAAGAGAAGCTAAACGTTGAACAGACTTGAATCCATTACATAAAAATGCATAGGAAATAATTTGAGTTTTTATAATATAAAAAGTGATCACTGGGTCAGTTCCCATATATAATATTACATACAATTAGCAGCCACCCCTCCTCCCCCCAAAATCTTCAACCTACTGCTTTGCTGCCTGAGGAGTTCAAATGTTCCAAATGCTTTGGGGCCTTTTCAAGGCACTGGCAGAACCCAAACAGTGTTGAGAGTAAGAAAAGATGCAAAATGAATGGGAGTTCCTTACTTGCCAAAGCTGTCAGATGTGAGCTAGAGAGGCCTTCTGTTGTCCAGTCTTTTGCTTTATGTGGCTTCTTGTGTTAAATGGAGCTTAATGCCCAGGGTCTAGTTCCTCTGAGAGCAGCTGTGGGGAGGGAAGGTTGGAGGAGAGAATGAAATGTGGGGGTGCAAAGAGGGAGAGGATGGTAACAGTTTGGGAAGGACTGTGAGGAAAACAACTGTGGCACAGAGGAGAGAGTACAGGAGATGAAAGTCATGCTGATTTATTTTATGTTGAGATTATCCTTAACCTGTGCTGGATAAATCATTAAGAGGAAAAAGAACTCAGCGCAGTTCTGCGGTAAGCAGGGTTCTGGGCTGTTGCCGAACTGTGTGATCCATCAGCTCCTGAAAGGTTTACAGCCTGGTTAATGGGAAAACATGCATCCTTTTTGTCATGGCTGCTTCCTGCAGCAAACGATCATCTCCAGGACACAAGAAGAACCTGGTCTCTGGATGGGTTTTTTGGAGCTACAGCTGGTAAGCTGACATCAGAAGGCAGCTGTGTAAAGATAAACAACCTTTAGAGTACATTAAGGATGATATGTAAGTAATCTAATCGTGGGCTTTTAAAATTGCTTCTTAAGTTTCTTAATTTCTTCTCGAGCGCACGTGGGGAACTCGTGCGGTTTGGCCGCGGGCTGCAGCGGGGCTGGAGGAGGGGGAGGCCGCGGCTTGCGCGGGGCTGCCGCGGGGGCGGGGCCCGGCCGAGCGCGGGGGCGGGGCCGGCGGAGGGGGCGGCCGCTGCGGGGGAGCGGCCCGGCCCGCGGCTCCGGGAGCGGAGGGCAGCGGCTGCCGGGAGCGCAGCGCAGCGCAGTGCAGCCGCCAGCCGGCTCAGCAGGTGCCTTCGCGGGGAGCCGGGCGGTGGCAGCGGTTGGGGCGGCTTCCCAGGGCTCTCGGGGCCGGGGGAGCAGGGGGCTGGGGAGACCTCCGCGGTGCCGGGGTCGCGGGTCCCGGCGGGGAGCCCTGCCTGGGGCAGTGGGACCTGCTGGGCCCCCAGGAGCGGAGGGCAGGGGGCCTGGGGTCATCCCTGCTGCCCCTTGCCTCTGACTGCAGAGGACTTTGACCCAGCATGCATCTGAATCCCGAAATACCCCAGGCACCTTCAGGAAGCAAGTTCGCAGGAGGAGGGATCGCTCCCTGGCTGCCCCATAAAAGATTTCTGCAAGTCTGATAAAATTGCTGCTGTGGGAGGAAGGAGAGGCTGGCCAGGCCTGGCGCCCAGCCACGGCGTACGAACTGCATTCGCAGATAGCCTGTGTTTGGTGAGCCTGGGCCAAATTCAGAAAGAGCTGAACGTAATTAAAAATAAAACACATATTTGTGCTTAAGAAGGATAATTAGTGGTCTGCATAGGAGCAAATATGCATGTAAACAGCTGGAGAGGGAGTCAGCGTGTCTCATTAAGGAAAATTCAGCAGGATGGGTGGATGCTACTTGAGAAAGGAAGTACTCTGTAGGAAATAACAGGCGCTTGAGGCAACGTTATTGACGTCTTACAGGTATGTGGATGCTGTTATTCAGAGTACAAGTGAGATTAAGGATTCCCAATGCAGCGCAGGATGTTTGTAACTGAATTTTGTAAGAGCCTCACAGATTAAGTCCTGCCCAAACAAGTTTGGGACTAACTGACGTAAATACCAATCTGTATCCTGTCTCGTGTTTGGCTGCTTTGAATACAGACTTTTTCCCCGTTGGTTTTGTCACAGCATCTCCCTCGACAGAAGCTGGGGGCATCTTTCCCGCAGGAATTTGGCTTCTTGCTGCCACACGGTCTGCACCCGAGCCCCCTTCCCACGTACCGCAGCTTTCCTCGGGGGCAGCCCTGGCTCGGTGACTGGCGTGAAGGTAAGTGCTCCATGCAGCGGGTGGCTTTCTTTTTCTTCTAAATTGCCTTCCCCCCCCCCCCCCCCCCCAAAGGTTTTGATCTAAATAGCCTTACCTAGGAAGCTCTGCTCTTGCCCATATCTTCCCCAGCAGGAGTCAGGGTTGTTTCAGTTCAACGGAGTCCTTGCAAGTCCGGAAGAGGTCTAGGAAGTTAATTTTTCACTGGCAGCCTGCGTGTAGTTCAGTGTTACAGTAGGGCCTAGCAGGCCGAGCAGGGATGCAGATCGCAGTCTGCGAAGTGATGCCCCCAGTCAGGCCAATTGCACTGGTTTTCTTGTGGGGACCTTTTTAACCAGGCTGGGTGGGCAGATGGGGCAGGAAAAGAGGGCTCAAGGGACTCTGAGCAGCAGGCAACCTATTTTTATCTTCTGTGCTCCTCAGCTTCAGACAGGCATAAGTTACGTAGCTATCTACCCCATTTTGATGAGGAAATTATGGATTTTTTTTTTAATAGTCCCATCCCCTCCTACTACTATTTCCAAACTTTGGAGAGCTTTTCCTATCTGAGATGTCCTGAAATGACTGAACTTGCCAAGAATTAAGACTGTAAACAGCAGTGGAATTGGAGGGAGTCTGGCTGTTGTTGTCTCTAAAACTTGTTGAGCAAATCTGGTTAGCCTAGATAGGTAAAGAGTGAAAAAAGACCTAGTCCCAAGCATGTTCTTTTCAATGGGTTTCTAAGGCAGCTTTACAAAACCAGGAAAAGCTGGCAATGTCTGCTTTGTCTCTGCAAGGACAGCAGCTTCAAAAATGTAAACATGGAAAATTTTGCTTTCAGAGATTATGCTGTTTCTAAACCTCAGTGATGCAATAGGATAGTCACTCAAGCTTAAAAGGTTTTGTACAAAACCACATGGAAAATAGGACTGGGAAAAAAGGCAATAAAAACTCAAAACATGGAACTTATTTACATGTTTTGTTAGTGATGTTACAGTTATTTACATTCTAAAGTGCGGCCCCTTTGCAGGCAGAAGAGGTCACCTATTTAACTGCTTGCAGGGAGGTTACACACTAAGTGCTTGTGAAGACAGACGCTGCAATCAATTTAAAAGGGAAAACTTGGGCTGCTTCTTGAGCTGGAAGTTCGTTCAGGATGCTGTGGGTCTCAAACCTCACAAACCGCCAGGAAAGCGTGAGCTGAGGCCAACTAGGAATTGCTATAGCCTCTGAAGTGTTGTATCAGTTAACCCCTTACTTGCGTCCTCTACCTTATGCTCTTCCAGACTGTCCCTTGTACAGTATGGGGTACTCTAGCAGGGGTTCTTAAATCTCATTTCAGCCCCTTTAATGTGGCTATTTTTGCGGATTCATTTATTTCAGATATTATATAATGAGGCCATTCTCTTCTCATGCGTGACTTTACATGTCTTAAAAAGCCAATAACGTTCAGCCTCCCCTCAATTTTGGTGAAGTCCCTAATACACCACGGTAAAACTTTCTGTTTGTCCCAAAGGGCGTTCTGCTTGGCAGTGAATCAGAGTTTGGCTGCATCATGGCAACTGCCATCACTGAAAAGCTTAGCCGCCTTTTCATTAACGTGCGGCAGGTCCCTCAGCTGCTGGCCCCGCTGTCTCCCTCCACCGTGAGCAGTTCAGAGGTGCCGAAGGTCTTCTGGAAGCCCTACATCCACACTGGCTACCGGCCAGTTCACCAGACCTGGCGCTATTACTTCTCGACGCTCTTTCAGCAGCACAATGAGGCCATCAACGTCTGGACCCATCTGGTGGCGACGTTGATTCTGCTGCTGCGGTTCCAGCAGCTTTCGCAGCGGGTGGATTTTGGGCAGGACCCTCATGCCCAGCCCCTCCTCATCATCATTGTGGCGTCCATCACGTACCTGACGTTCAGCACCCTCGCTCATCTTCTGCAGGCCAAATCGGAGTTCTGGCACTACAGCTTCTTCTTCATGGACTACGTGGGAGTAGCCATTTATCAGTATGGCAGCGCCCTAGTGCATTACTATTATGCCATTGAGCCAAGCTGGCACGAAAAGATCCAGGGGTTTTACATGCCGGTGGCTGTCCTGTTAGCGTGGCTGTCCTGTGCGGGCTCCTGTTACGCTAAGTATCAGTACCACCAGTCCACTCACTTCCTGAGCAGGCTCTGTCAGGAAATGCCCTCTGGTCTGGCTTACATGCTCGACATTAGCCCTGTGATTCACCGAATCTATACTGCCCAGGCCTCTGAGCACGCTGACCCAGCCCTATTGTATCACAAATGCCAGGTGCTGTTTTTCCTCATTGGTGCCTTTTTCTTCTCGCACCCTTACCCAGAGAAGTGGTTCCCTGGGAAATGTCACTTTTTTGGGCAAGGCCATCAGATTTTTCATGTGTTCCTGGTCCTCTGCACTCTGGCACAGATTGAGGCAGTGGTGTTGGATTACGAGTCCAGGCGGCAGATCTATTCTAAACTTCAGGGTGACTTAGCTCATAACTTTTCTGCCCTGTGCCTTTTCACTGTAACCTGCTCTGTTCTCACAGCCACTTACATGGCCAGGAAGGTGAAGAGCAAGCTGAGTTTCAAAGAAGAGTAAGAGCCCTGAAGGAGAGAAGCATGGGAGCTCGCCTGTGGGCCTGAATGCTTGGTCTAGAGGCAGCTGTGGCGATGCCATCAGATGAATCTGGCCACAAACTTCAAGAAGAGCTGTGAAATGCTTTGCCAACTGCTGCTAGTCAGTGCTGTCTGCAGGGGTGAAGATGTGAACTGTTGTTTATGCTTTTTAAAATTCAGAACTAGTTCCAACTTGTTCTTAAAATGGTACACTGATTTAATTCAAATGTCGGAATAAACAGTTGGAACAAAATGTTCTTTATTAGTAAAGCAACTCTATGCCTTAACAGCCGTGGGCTGGGGAAGTTTCTTGGATGCTACCTGGTCTCATAGCAAAAGGTAAGGAGATGTGATCTGGTATTAGACGCAGTTAGCTGTGGCAGAGTCTAAGCCATTAAAACAAACGTACCGCGTTGGGCCTGTATGAATCATAAACAAACAAGGGTTTCAAACTTGCATAAGATCAGTTCAGGCTCATTTATACGGCTGAGGAAATTTTATAGTTATCCATACAGTGACATGGCCCAGAGTGTGGGTAGGTATGAGAAAGACATAGTTAATGTCCTTGCAACTGAAGTAAGTAAGAGCAGGGTGCTGAGCTCAGAGAAAGGATGGTAGGAGAAACAGGGCCAAGGAATGACTTGATGGAGAGTGTGCCCCAGGGAAATAAGAAGGACCACTGCAGGTCTCTGCAACCTCTGCCTTGGAAGAGTGCCTATGAGCAGGCCCTGGTGTGCTGGCTACAATGACATGCAACCCCCAAATCAAGGGCGGGCGAAGGCGGAGCGAGGACCTGCTGGGGCCCCCGGCTGCACCACACCTTCCACAGCTGCTGCTCATGAGGACAAGGTGAGACAGGCTGGGGCTGGAGGGAAGGGGGAGAGGGGGGCAGAGCTTGGCTTGCATGTGGCAGACGGTTGGGGTTGGGGGGACAGAGGGCACATGCCGGTCAGAAAAACGTGCCTGGGCCCTGCTCCCTTCTTGACCTTCACTGGAGCCCCAGCTTCCCTGTCGCCTTGCGCCGTCTCTGTGAGCGCTCGGCCTCCTGCCCTGCCCGGGAGCCTTCTGGCAGCCGCCCTCGCCTCTCCTTGCGCCCGCCGGCTGGTGGTCTCGGAGCGGACGCTAGGGCAGCGTTGCCGTTTACGCTGCAGGCCTTCCCCTCCTGTCGGACGCGTGCGCGCGTCAGCCCTGACCGCAGCACCTGCGGGGAGGCATCCGCAGCAGGTACCGGGGGGGTGTCACTGCCATGTGCCCCCTGCCTGGCCCTCCCCGACCCCCTCTCCTCTCCCTGCTCGTTCTTGTTGGAGGCAGCCCCCCTGCCTGGCTGCCGCGGCCCTCGAGGGTCACGTCCCCCTCTTCGGGCACCCCCTTCTCCCTGCCCGGCTGCCCCTGAGCTTGAGGGCCACCCCGCTGCCAGGCTCCGTCCCAGCAGAGGGGGAGGAAAACCCAGCCCGGCCCCGACGGGCCCGGAGTGGGCGGGACCGCTCCTGCCGCTCATCCCGGCCCCTGGCCGCGATTGGTCTCTCTGCGCGGCGGGGCCACGCCCCCCCCCGGCGGCGGTTGGCGGCCGTTACGCGGCGGCGGTTGGCGCGCGCGCGGCGGCGGCCGTTACTGGGCGCGGGTGAGGCGGGCGCCTGCGCGCCGAGGTGGGGCCGGGCCGGGGGGTGGCGGTACCGCGGGCGACACCGGAGCGCGGGGACCCCTTCCCCTTCCCTCCCCCGCGGGCTGGCGCTGCGGCCGCTCCGGGCCCTCGGCGGGGCTCGTGGGAGAGCCCTGCGCCCGCTGGCTCTGGCGAAGGCGGGACGAGCCCCGGGTGCCGAGGCGGAGGCATGAAGCGCAGACGCGGAGGCAGCGCTGCCCAGCAGGTCGGGGCCTGCGATGTCTGGCTGGACACGGCGAAGCTGAAGCAGCGCCCGGTAGAGGTGAGGGGCGCGCGCTGTCCTTTGCCAGCCGGGGCTGTGCTCGCCTGAAGGCGTGCGTAGTCCTGTAAGTTTGTAAGCGACCGCGATTAGAAGATACAATTATAGTGTAAGTTAGAAGGGGCTGGCTGAACGAGGTGCCAGATGGATGCGACGTAGAAGTACTCAAAGACGCGTGAGAAGGCTGGGATGTGGTCACGCTTTGGGCTGTGCAGGACACTTGGATAGGAAGAGCTGAACCGGTTATCAAGGAAGCAGGAATTATGCCACGGCATTGGAAGACGGGTAGGTGTCTGGTTAACGGAGCACGGTCACTTTCGACTTGTTTCTTTCCTTTCCTAGTCTCTCATATCCAGGCCAAAAGTATCTCATCGACTTCTGCAAAGGCGTTGTGATGGGTACACCTCAGTGTCTTTCACGCAGGCAGGAGCAGCTCCGTCACGCACCAAGCAAACTACCCTCTCCGCCTTCTTCAGTACTCAAAAAGGTAACGTGAACCAGCTTGCGCTCATGTGGGAAAGTAGTTTCAGGCCGTAACAGAAAACCTCTCTCACTTTATCTGTAGGCAGTTTTATTAGGCAGAAAGGTGTTTCCTTGCGAGGAGGGTAAAGGTTAAAGGCTTGAACTCCTGGAAAAGAACTTACTGGGAGGGTTAATCTAAAAGCAGTGTTTTTAGTGTTAGACTAAAGCGTGAGTAACGGTGAGTAGTTGCAGCCAGGCCTCATTCAAGAGCAATCTGAACTCTTTAAATAACGCACCAGATTCTGTTGTTCTCTACAAAACTGGCATTTTCAGTGAAATATAAGGCTAGGCACATGACTCAACCTAAGTGATCATATAAAACACCCCAAGTGGCAGGACTATGGTACATGAGGGCCTGCAGAGTACGAGGCTCTGGGAAATATCACCTGTTAACTAACTGTGACATCCTGAAAATAAATTGACCAGGGCAGCAGTGTATTTGTGCAATGGAGACATCCTAAAAATTTTCTGCCGTTAAACTGAATTCATCTGTTGCCACTGTGGAATCTTAAGTAACGCTGTAATACCAGCATTTTGAAGCCTAGGGCGTATACGCTTCAGTCAAGAATTGAAGAATGCCTGTAACTTCATGCTGTAGTGCGTTCTTGGGGGTTTCAGGTGGAATTTCAACTTTCAGCTTGTCAAATGGTGTAACATTTAAAGGACAATCAAAGCAGGAATTGGGAAGGGTGTTGTCTGGGCAGACACACCAAGCCGTTCTGTATTATGTGGGCAACTGTCCATCACTGGAGAAGGGAGAGCCTCTAGGGAGTTGCATGCTAGATTTGTTCTAAACAATAGCAGTCCTCAACTGTTTGTTAAATGCTCTTGGGAGAACGTTAGAGCTGCAAGCCAGAATGAATGTTACTGGGTTCAAACAATCTGGTTGTAAGAGAAATCAGTGGGAGTTTTGCAAGGAAAGCTTTTTATGAATAGCTGGTCAAAGCCTTTTCAAAAGAATGCAGCGTTAAATCCTAACTGGACCAATAAAGGCAAGAGCAGATCACATGGGCAGTATTTAAGGTAATTAAGCCAGCTGACCGGCTCTGTGCTTTGGAAGCTGCTTTTGTAATCCAAAATACAAGAAACTGGGCTTTGTCTGTGCTTCTCAAATTAACAAATATGGACAGCAGTGAAATAGAGGAAGAAATCAGCAGTGTAGGATACAGACTAATGCCTTACTGACAGAAAAGAGACAGTACTTCAGAGTTGTATAAGAGCTAATTCATCAACAGTCTTGTAATAAGCAGATCAGAGGAATCATTGCATAAATTGTACAGTTTAATATATGTAATTATCTTGTTTTGACCAGTGAAGCAGATTGCTTTTTTCAAGAGCTGTAATCTATGGGGAGACGGGTCAGAGGAACAGAGCAAACCATTCAAAGAGCAGTCAAGCCTGAAGAAACTGGGAGAGTATTTGAGAGGAGCTGAGCCCAGCAGAAACTTGCATGCTTGTTTTTGTAAACCGCTAAGCAGCCGTTTGACAGAATTCTCACTTTGTGCATTGTGTAGGGCCGGTGACAGTTTTTGCTTTGAATTTGTTGTTCTTACACCTTTTAAATTCATTATAATGTTTTTATTTATTTATGTACTTATTTTCATTTGAGGCAACTGATTGATTGATTTCATTTTATTTATTCATTGTATGTGTTTGGATGCATTGAATGCTGCTATTGTTCATTAGGTGTCTACTACAAGATTTAAGAAGTTGGAACAATTCTTAGTTGTATTTTTTGTCTTACACAAATAGCATATCTTGAATGAAGGATGAACTAGCTTATATTCAGAAATTATACTAGATTCCATCTTAAATGGTTTCAAAAGTAGATGTGGCACTTGGTTCCTTCATCTGGGGATGGAGGCAAGCTGTGGAATTTTCTCAGGGTTTTCTTTGCAACTACTTTGCTAGCATTTCTATACTCCCAGAAATAACCTGTTCTCAAGGACCTTTAAAACACTGTGGTTAGTAGTTAACTTACTTATATCAGAAGAAAACGTACTAAAACTTCACTTCCATACTCCATCAATTTATCAGACTTTACTAGCTAGGCTATAGCTGTCTCAGGTTTATACTATGTTCCTGTGTTGAGGGCTGCTGATGCATTCTAACCTAAAGCAGCTGTTCTTAACCCAGCTGGTCTCAGTAGCACAGAAATACTGATTTTTATGAGGTGGTGGCAAAATTAATGTTGTGTAGAGCAGTCTGTATTTCATTATTTGCAGGAGCAGTGAAGCTGCTGTTAAGTCAAGCATCAAGGAACACTTCATACCAATAGCCTCGGGTAGTGACTAGCCTTGAGAAATGTGTGTGTCAGCTCTGGCGTTATCCAATTCCACTTTGTTTTCAGGTGAAAAAGACAAAGGAAACTCCAGGTCCTCTCCCCTTATCCTAAATAAAGAACATAAAGGAATTCCTTTGGCTGCCTCCCCTGTGAAGACCTTGACGTTTCCACTGATAGAGGAAGCACAGAAGCAACCGTGCAGAGCTGAAGAGAAGAAGATACAGATTATACCCCAGCATCTTGTACAAAAAGCGCTAGCCTTGCAGACTTTTTTGCCAGACTCTTCTGTACTAGAAACAGAGTCTCACAGTAAGAGTGAAGCCTCCTGTGGGGTAAAAGACGATTTCTTCTTAGATTTCACCCAGGATTCAGAAGGCAACCGGATCCTTGCTCACAGAAACGCAGCTGATTTACGTGCAGGAGAAACAGTCTCTGCAAGCAACATAACTTCAGGAAAGACAGCAGCCTCCTGGATAAACAAAGAAGAGAGCCAGCTGGACCCAGAGGAGAAGGATGGACTTGATTTCCAACCAAGACGTGGTGCAAACCAAAGTAAGAAACCACACCAACTGCCTAGTAGTGATCATTCTTTAATTGATTTCTCTGAGCCTGAGAACGTAAATCCTGCTATAACGAGAGACAATATCTGGGCTGCTGGCTTGTATTCGTCTCCAAAAAGAACGACAAAAGCACAGCCTTTGAGAGAGTGCGGCCAAATCACTGGTGGTGGTTCAGCTAAGGAAGAATGGGACAGGAAGACCAGACTAAGCAGTCCTTTGAAGCAGTTGTTTACCCAGGATTCAGAGGGGAACAGAGTAATTTCCCACTACTGCCAGAAAGTGAGATCTCCTCTAAAAGACAAAAACAGCATGAGTAGTAGGCTGACTAACTCTCCATACAAGGATTGTTCCAGGGACACTACAAATAGGAACATAAGCAAACTCGAGGAGCCTCCTCAGTTAGAGGCATGCTACGATTTACTATTCACACAGGATTCAGAAGGGAATAGAGTTATTAAACACTGACTAGTAACCATTAATGGGTAGCCTGTATGAACTCTTCTGAAGCCTAAGGCGAGTATCTTCTTTTACGAAAGGGGTTAGGAATAGGTAAGTATGCCCAGTGCTTAAATAGTTGGTCTAGATGGTATATGTAGTGTACCCATGCAACAGGCAGAATCTCTTTGGTCCCTAATAAAATACATTTTTTAAAGGAGTATGTTTATAATGCTTTGGTGGTTTCAATCGTGATTACAGTCTATGTGGCTAAGGCCTTGGCTTTACTACTTTTACCAGTGCTTATATAACCTGCTGCAGTTCAGCTTAAAATAACTTGCTGGTGCCACTTGTGTATTTCTTAGTATGCTGTAAGTCCAAAATAGAAGCTTTTTTTTTAGGATCAGCTCAGGAACCTACTGTCTACTTCAGACATTAGCTACCTCTTAAGAAAGATTAGGTTCAACTACCACTCACAGAATTCTGCTGTCATCCAACTGCAGTTGTACTGTTGTCTATAAGTGACAGCTGTTGTGGGGGTGTAGGGAAGTAATAATGAGTTGTAGGCTTTTCAGCTTGTGCTGCTATAACTGTTAAAGGCTCACCTACCTGCAGCTAGCAAAGGTGTAATGAAAGCACTTAACTCCTACTGCTAAGCTTACCAAAGGCGTAAAGCAATGCAAATTGTGATAAGAGGCTGAATGCTAACAAACAGTGCATCTACTCGGGGTGAATCTGAACTGCAATCCTAACACTAGATGCCTGTGTACCTCTTTCATAGGATGGGATGCACCTGGCTAGACTGGGGTGTGCCAACAAGTCCTCTGCTCATGTTCTTCCCAGCTTCAGGTTGATGGTACTGTTACAGCCCTGGTTAGGTGGAAAGGCAAAGCACTGACCCCTTTCAGTGAATTATGTTAATTAGTAGTAGAACCCACTGAATTATGTTAAATATTAGTTGAATTGCATATAGCAGCTGCCACATTTCAGTAACAGCAGTGGATAGTTTTTGTATGCTTTTTGTACAGCTTGTTCAGCATAATCCCCTTGTTTTAGATACGTAGGATTTTGGATGGGCATGCTTTAGATTTTTATCTGCTTTGAAGCACAGGGACCAGCTGCTCAAAAACCCTGGGGGGGAGGGGGGGGGGCGCGTCAGCAACAGCGCCAGCATCTGTGACCACGACCACATTCCAGAACAACCACCTTTTTTTGTTAGAAGCAACTGCCTAATTTTTTTTTAAAACCTTTTTCATGCTGAGTACAACTAGTTTTTCCCCAGCCACTGCTTTAACTCTGTAAAAAGTGCCATTTAATACAGCTTTTCTTTCCCACTGGGCCAGAATTTCAGTACAACAGGTCAAATGAAAGCTATGTCACAGTCCAGAAGTTAGTTGCACTGCCTGCATGTGGAAAACGTTCCCAGAAACAGGGAATCTTGGTTTCAGTTCCATTTATCTTCTCCATAAGGGGATATACTCCTACCAGCTCCTTATACAGAAGAGACTGACTTACTGTGACAGAAGGAATGACTGGGTAGTCCAGTGGCTCATGGGAAAGAGCTGTTCTTGGGACTGCATCTTTATCAACCCTATATAAAATAGATTAAGTCTTGAATACTATTTCTAATCTCAGCTCACTGCATGGCCAGATGGTCCCATAGAAGCTTCTTTGCTCGCTTTTAAGGTGGGGATGATGATTTAACTAACTTTTCAAGGCCTGAGGAACTAGTGAATTAAGAAAGCCTTAGTATTTGACTTTGTTAATTCAGCTTAATAAATCACTGTAGCACTATAACCTAACACTTTAGCTGTAGCAGTTGAAATCCCTCCCATCACATAAGGCACTATTTCTGACATGTTGTGGACATAAGCATATTAATAATATTAAGGACAACTACTGTCTTATTAAGGCTCAATTTTATATAAAGGAAAAAAAAATCATACTTTAAATACAGCCATGAGGAACATTGCAGAGAGTGAGCATAGCTGAAAGAAACATCTTCAATTAGTGAGAACTGTAACCATAAACAATGCCGATTTCCCTTTGCTTAGCTGACAATTCTTGTCGTGCTCAGTGGTTCAATATATAGACCTTTCAGAATACTAAGTGAAATACATTTCATCTGAATACGAGGACTGTTAACAAAACATGAAAGTATGGGCAAGAAATTAAGGCCATTCTGTCATGCAACTACAGGGATGATTTGTGAGTCAAGAAACATCAAGGGCATATTATAACCAGCCAGCACCCCTTAGGCACAGCTGAATGGGTTGATCATTTACTTCACGTCCATCTAATCATCAGCTTAGACAAGGCTGGTGGGAAGCAGCTTTTTACCTCCTTGACTCAACAACTTCTTAAACACTGAAGACCTGGAAGCATGAACCAGTTTATTCTCAATAGCTCTGTACCAGACTCACAGTAGAGGAAGAAGTGGATGTTTGACATCCACTTGTACTACACTGGGTAACAAGTTATATTGCAGCAAGACAGTAGTTATAAGTTAACGTGAATGCTTAATTTGAACCTCAGGAAAACTGTAGGTAGAAAGAACTTCATCCAGCAGCACTCATTGCACTCTTTTGAAGAGCCTTACCAAAAAAATCAAGCTCTAAATACAGGTGGAAAAGAATTTCCATCTTCTTAAAAAGTTTTTTTCTTAAATATTACAATACATTGAAAACACTTCAGATCGATAGGGCCTTGCCTAAGTAAGTGTCCGGTGCATAAACAATTTCTAATTAATAAAAGAGGCAAAAAAGTTCCATCCTTAGGAAGGCAGCTACTGTGGAGAAAATTTGGGGCGCATAACACTTGCTTACGGAGTTTAATGACAATAACATCATTTCTCTTTCATGGTTAGATCTTCGTCCTTGAGGGCAAATTTTCTTCTCAAAACTTCTGCTATAAGAACAGCAGGGTCTTCCTCCTTCATTGAAGTTCGATTTCTATGTGGAAGATTAAAAACCACAGTGTATTAATAAACACCAACGTTGATGGCTTACAACGCTAGTTAGATTTTTAACTTTAGAAATGCATTTAAGTATTTTCCTGTAACCTTGCTCACCAGCTTCTGTTGCAAGTGAAGGAAGGATGTGCAAGAACAACAGTACAAAACAAAAGGCAGCTTAAAATTCAGAGCTTTCATGTTTGGTGTAGGAAACATGCAGCTCATGTTGTGGATCAAGTTGTATCACTGAAAAATCTCAGCAAAGCTCTTTGTTTATCATTTTTATTCAACTGTGTTAATAACAGGTAAGAAAATAAATTCATAGGCTCTGTCCCCTGAGTATAAATCTAAAAAAAGTTGATCAAATTGAAGGCCTCAAATTCATCATTAATTTCACTATACAATACATATGTGCTTTCATTTTTAAAAAAATACTTTAAAGCGAATTGTTATGCATTTCCCTTCTCTTACATGACTGCACAGTGGGTTTTTTTTTTTTTTTTCCTTCAAATACCATTCTATCATCAAGACATTCTGCCTTTTGTGACAAGTCCAGGCAGGCAGTTTACTTTAGAAGTGCCACTGAGCCTATTTCACAGGAAGGCAAAACCTTTTTTCTTTTTTTCCCCCTCCTCAAGTTATTGTGAATTACTCAGGCTTTGTTTGGAACCTGTAATAATTTCAGAGCTTAACTTTTTTATAGTTAAAAATCCTCTCTTGGTCAGAAACCACCATGTGTTTTAAACATTTCTTAAAAAAAACAACCCCCAAAGTGTTTCCGTATGTGTTTGGGAGGTGCTTGCTCTCAGATTAACAATGAAGGCTTTTAGTATGCTGTATAAGATGTCATTCAGAGGCTCACAGGTAACCCTTCGCTCTAGGGCAGACTGCTGGCCGAGTCAAGTTCTTAATTTACGGTTGCGTAAGTGCATCACAATTTAAAAGCTGATTTTAGGGCTAGAATCATGGCACTGATTTCATTCAGATAGAACTGTTCCTTCTGATAAGGGTACAGAGACAAAGATCAGAGTAGGGCATCTGGAGCCCCCCCCAAGAACCATTCCTTCCACGCAGGCAAACCTGAGAGTTCAGTTACCCAAAGCATCGATCAACTGCCTCAGAAAAGGCACAGCGAGAAACCCAAGCAGCCAGAGGAAGAGCCTAGGCTAACAGCAGCAAAGAGGCAGCCGTGACAAAGCCTAAAGCTGTGCTGATCACAAGGAAAATGCTATCACAAGATGAATACAGAGATAATGCGGACCAGGGGTGAGAAAAGTAATCTGTCCTACCAAAGAGTACAAACTTCCTACAGCAAGGCACAACCAGCAACAACTGCAAGAAACTAGCAGCAGAGGCAGCACTTCAACACCTAGAAGCACCAGAATTAAACTTCAGCGTCTCAGTCCTTTAGAGCTTCTCCAAGGGCCAGAGAAATAATCATGGGCAGATTAATTTGTTCAATCCCACAGAAGTAGTAGTACTTAAAAATAAAAGTGTACTCACATTCCAAGCAGCTCCTCATGCTAACTGTTTTTAACCACACACTGAATGCACGGCTCAGCAGGCATACTACTCAGACAATCCCCTTCCAGAGGGCATCACAGACATTTTAAAAGGCTCTATTTGACATTTGTTGAAACACACACATTTCTGCAAGCGTTTCTCATACTCATTCCTGAAGCTTCCAAGGTTGTGATTAAGCACCAAGTCCTAAATAGGAGCATCAGAGAAGCATCTATGTAATTATCTTGTTAAGCATCATTTGGCACCTTCATCCACAAAACTTAGAAAAAGAGTACGTGATCCTTTAAGTTTTACTGGTGTTACATACCTACACTAGCAAAACTGCTCTGTACTAAACTAACAGTACCTAAGCAAAGTGAGCACAGCTGTAAAAGCACAATTCTGCTGGTACAGCTGCACTGACACTAGAGGAGTGGGCCTGGGAATCATCGTTCCACATCAGAGACAAACAACTGTAGTGTGGAAACTTAACAGTGGCTTATGCCAGGCATTTCTTTTGCAGCAAGGTAAAAGTGGGTGTACCATCAATTACTCAGCTGTCAAAGATCACTTTACTAAACTGCAGACACAATTCCTTTCAGCTGTCTGTCCATATACAAAGTTCAGAAAACCAGAGAAATATAAAATATAGATGCCTCCATGGAGACTACCTGTATGAAACTGCTCTGATTTAAAACACTTGTTCATATTGCCATTGCTTCTAAACATACTTGTCCTTATAACCCAGGTAGTTAGAAAGAGGCAGTTCACTGTCAGCAGCTGTGGGAAAGAGGCATTTCATGACTAATTAATGTATTCTGATGTGGCAATACAGGCCAAGAGCCACATCAATAGATACCAAAATAAAAAATTGCAAAAAATGAAATGAAAGGAAATGCTACGTAACAAAAGCTGTATGAGTGATATTACCCTCCAGCCTAGTGCGGAACAAGAGCTGCTTGCAGCCCGAAACATGAAGTATTCCTGTGCTACAGCCTGGGCTGGCGTTGCAGTCAGCCATCTTCCGTTAGCAGGTTAAGTCACCATGCCACCAGACTGGAGAGGGATCAAGCATCAACAATTTAAGCTAGTCAAACAGTGAACATTAGTGAATTAGTCAATGTAATTTTTCAACTATCTATCTGCGACTGTTCTAATTAAGCTCTAATTAAGATAAAATAACCATATACTAAAACACGCCTCTTGCATTTAAGAGGCGGGTTAAAGGCTAAGACAGAGAAACAGATGAGAAGAAAAGTTAAGCTCAAGCAAGAGATGGTCTCAAGGTTTTGTACTGAAGTGTTTCTGGTTTTGATGCAAGGAGCTGCACTACAGGAAGCCTGTAAAAATGAAATAATTCCACGTACTAATGCAGTTAACTCCATTGGAAGCCTGAAAATTCATGATATTACAGCCAACACATTCAAACAATACATGGAAAAGTTCTCTGAGCTCCATCAAAAAGAGACACTAGACTCATCTGTGACCCAACTCCCCTCCTAATCAGTCAAGCGGTCACTAAGGGGGAAAAAAGGTTTTGGTGATTCAGGTCCTTTGCCCAACTCTGTACCTAACAAGGAAGGTTTTGGTAGATAGCACCCTCTCCCCAATCTCCAAGAAGTATTCTACAGTATGAAAACCTTCCTCTCTCCCATCTTCTGTAATCTTATAAAGAACCAACCTCGTTAATAAATCCTTTCTTTGTGCGCAGGCCATCTCTTATTCCTCTTTCCTTTCATGTAGATTGCTTTCTACAGTAACAGCAGTATTAAAGACTTCCATCCGTTGCCAGTTATTCTCATACATTCCGGCTAGGAAATTCGAGTCCAATTTTGATCTTACTGCAGCTCTCCCTGCCACCTACTGCTTTTCACAAAGGATCAACTATGGCTGCTGAAGACACTGAAACACTTGTGCTCCATAATTACCACATGCAAAAAAATAATAGGGACAGCTGATTATTTCAGCTTCAGCATAACAACTGCTAACTGCATAACATGCTAAACTAGCCGTGGCTAAAATAAACTAATTCTAAGTTTAGAAGTCATATTTTTGTTTCTGTCATTTTCATGGATTTGCTCCAACCTGCCTCAAAGGCTTTGCAAACAGCTTCCCCCCCCGCCCCGCTCACTGGCTCGTTACAGGTGTTCTGGGTGCAAGCTGAACGCACTTCTCTCATTTGACTATATAATTTTTCCAGTGCTGAGAACTACATTTCTTTTCAACTGAATCAGGCATAAAAATTGTGAACAACCATCACTCAACACGTTATTTTTGGCCAGGAACGTTATTCACACAACATAGTGCCTGGATACATCTTTGGGCTGAAATTTGGAAATTGAACTTTAGCGCTGTGATTTCATATGCAGAACAAAGGGCAGAGCTAACATATTAAAGAAGCTACTTTATCACATGGGCGGAATCCTGTCTCAACCATGCAGAAGGCAGCATGTCAGCAATCTGGGGCATTCTCATGATAAATGCATACACTTATCTTGGGACAAGTGCAAACTCATTCTGTGCACGTTCAAACTTGGCCAGATGTGAACCAAATCCAGTCTGGAAGCTGAAAAGCTCTGTCTGTTCACTCCCGTACGTACCATGCTGAAGCAGCTGTTCAGCTTCCCAGCTGGAGACAGCTTGGGTCTTGAACAACTTCAAGCAGAGAACTGCAATGTGGGCCTCACTTTGAATGCTGTTCTGGTTTTAATCTGGGCAAAGCACAAGCTCTTTCTGAGGTAAACAGGTTGAAATAGGCAAACGCTGTGCTCATCTGTTTAAGTTCCTCACTCCACAACTTTCTATCCAGGCAGTTCAATAATGCAGGTTTGGTCCAAAAGCTATCATACTGGATGTAATTAAAATAATACAGAAACATAAGCATCAACAAGTTCTACTATAAAATTGGTATTTCCCCTCTGTGAATCATGAACATACAGCACCACCAACAAGCGGAGGAATGCAACGTCCAGTGTTTACAATGATTTGACAGACAAAAAAAAAAAAAAGATGACAAACTTTCAAAGAGAAAATAAAATCAAGAGAGTTCAGAAAAGACTTACAAGTCTTTGTTCTGCTTCATCCTATGAATGTCTTTAAGAATGCCCATCATGTCCGCAAAACTGCTGGCCTTCGAAAGGGACACAGAATCTTCCTCGTCAGGATCCTTTGGTTCTGGTTTACAACATTCAGAGGTCGCAGAACAAAGCATGGAAACTGATGGGAGCTCTGGGGTTTCTAATTCTGCCTCCTCCTCTGTGATATCACTAATGACAAAGGAAGTTGTAGAGTGGAAAGAGGGTCCAAAACATGGTAAAGGAGAAGATGCATTTGAACTTTCTGGAGATAATAAATCTGGTGTTAATGAAGCAGAAGCTGAAAAAGAAAATAATATAGGTGGATAAATAAACTAATGCCAAACCTTTTTTTTTTTTTTCCTAAACAATAGAATATGAATCAAGAGGCACCATCAACCAGCCTCCCCCACATTATCAGAAAACAAATTCATCAAATCCTGTCTTACCTCCATGGCTAGTCCACTTCCTAGAATACCATGTGGCAATACAAGACCTTCTCCAGTATCTTTTATCCCTCTAGCCCACCATACTTTTATCTCTATACCTATCATGCCCATCGCCATATCATCCCGGCAGTTCAAACATTGCATTCAGTACCTGCATAAGCCAAGTTTGCTTTTTCCATTTTATAGATAAGAAATGAAAGAACAGAGATTTAGCTGCTGTTCAAGGTCACAGAGGGAGCCTGTAATTCAATATAGGTCTTAATTGTCTTAACTTTTCTTCTCTTGCCCTTCACCACAGTACTTACTGCCGTCCTTCCTTTTCCTTTCAGTCTCTTTCCCCTCAAACCATTACATGTGGTGTAAATGCAGAGCTGGATCAAGAGCTCCTGCATTTTAAACCAGGCTTTCATAGCGATTCCCTCTGTGAGGGCAGGCATTTTGACCGGTCTTGCTTTCCACCTCTATCTATAAAATGAGAGCAGCACCCACCTATTTCACAAAGAAGATGGGATTTATTTGCTCATGTTTTAAAGCACCATGAGGATAAGAACAGCTGTATAAAATCCAAGTGTTATTAAGTGAAAGTGAGATAGATATTCCCAATTTAAAACATAAGGAAAAAAATGAAATATGCTAAGTGCACATCTCCTTGAAAGAACTTTCCTGCATTGAAAATAAATGGTACCTTACAGTACTAATGCCCTTAGCCTCCAGAGAAAAGTTGTAGATTGTTATCAATTTCCAATTAAGGGATTTCGGTAACAGTATATAATAAAGCAGACTGCACAATATTTATTTTCTTTGCCATCAACCTTTCCAAAATAAGCCTGCTAACTAGTCATCTCCTGTATCAGATTACTGAGCCACAGCTAGGCCCTAAATCATAGTTCCCAACTATTGACTTAGAAGATGCTACGTCAATAAGAACTGTTCTCAAATGCTAGCTCATAAACACTGGGGACATTACTAAGTAGAGAGGGAGAGAAAAGGGAATTAAAGGACTAATGCATTTTCCTCCCACCCAGATCTCTGATTTTCTGAGTTATTACTTTCTTTGAATTAAAACAGGCTTTTCTAGCACATGGCTTGGACACCTGTAGAGCAGAGACAGAAGTTAGAAGGAAAAATGCACAGAATTTGCCTGTTCTTTATTCCAATCCAGTTGTTCCTCTGATCTTGCATAAAGAAGAAAGAGGACACACATAGCCTGTCTGAAGGGCACATCTGTGATGTCTTGTTTTATACTTATTCCCTGCAGAGCTGAGGGTAATGTGGTTCTGTGACCCTCAAAGTGGCTTCATTTTACCATGCTGTTGTAAACGTCAAAGTACATGGCATATGGGATCTGTGCAACTGCACTCTTTACAGGCGATCAGCTGATGGCTGGTATATTATGACAGGACCAAAAAAGATAAGAAACAAAAGCACAGGAAGACAGATATTCTGTGTGTGTGTTAAATCACAACAGAACTATATGAAGGAAATGGATCGTTCCTCGGTAGAAGAAATACCTAATCTCATCTCATTTAAACACAATTTCACAGGCCCAAACCGTCATATACTTCTCAGGTGGTGGCATATAGGTCTATACTATCGATATCAAATAGATTCTTAGAGCGTGTTGATCGTCACGCACAGCTGGAAAACAAGCAACCAACCCCGCCCCAAACAATTTTTCATGTAGAAACCAGTACTCAGGCTAAATCAAACACCACAACCCTCTTCCATGTTCAAATGCTTCTGTAGCTCATAGATAACTGGACTAAATACAAGCAGTCATTAAGGCTCTAAGTCAGCTGGGGCTACAGAAGTCAGACAACCACGCTGTCTTTCACACATCATGAGAGATTTGGTCCCATGTACACATAATGCAGTGCGATGCAACGTAGCAGTCTGGGTATTTAAAAAATATATGCTTTCAGATGTAGGATAAGGAAGATTTCATCAGCCCCTATTACCCATCACAAACAACAGGAATGAACCAGCACGATATCATTTTAAGCATGGCACAATCCTGTTTTGTTTTTTTAAAGTAATAATTTTCTTCCTCTGGAAAGCAGCCACATTATAGCGGTTATCTTGGTTACTGGCCAAAACATTCTGCATACAAGAAATGCAGCTTTAAAAAAGAAAAGCTATCTTCAGAAAGGATTGAATTCCATTAGTTGGCAAAACCGTTCATTTTTCAAGATTTTCCGAGTTGTGAGATCAATAACTCTGCCCTCTGATTACTCCATGAAGATACCCAGATATGTCTAATCTTACTAGCTTCCCAACTCTAAAATGACCATTTTAGCAGCAAGCCTTGCAGTACCACTGGACTTTGGGTCCAAACAAGTGTCTTCATATTTCCAGGGCTTGAGTACATAGGAAAAGCCATGAAAGGAAGTGAAGAAAGAACTTCCTTTTTCCTCACAGTTCGGCTTTGTGGCTAACGCATGGCTTTTCAGCTGCATACAAATTTACTAAAAGAAAGACAGAAAACAACTCAAACTAGGCTCTTCACCAAATACCTTATTTACTACATAAACAGCACTGTCACTTTCACAAAAGAAACACACGAACTTCTCACTCCTAGCCAAATCAAGACATTGCCCTCCAATTCATGACCATCTCAGGGCAGGAATGGCAAGAACATGCCAAATGTTTTCATGAAACAAGGTACTTGAGATGAGACTCAGTCTCCAGACCAAACGCAGCAAGCGCGGTCACAAAGCTATATACTTGGTACCTCTTAAAAACAAGCAGGGCTTCTCTAACTAAACAAATGCAAACATCTAGACAAAGAACCATCACTGAGCTGGCACCAAAGACAGCGTCCCATCAGCAAGAAAAACGTCCTGACAATTCTGCGGTGAAAACAAACTGCAAGTCTGGTCTATATATAGGGGAAATATCACTGCTCACTAATTCAAGCCTTCTTATTCAATAAAAAAAAGGTCATTATGCGCCTACCTGATTCCGCAGCCACTATTTTAGCTATCTGACTCCGAAGGTGACTCAGCTCATCCTGGAGCTCAGTTGTTCGGCTCAGTGCTGGTAAACCAGGTTTCTTCAAGGCGAGCAGCTTCTCTTCCTGCTTCCTCAGGTTGGGGACTGAAGCGTTTCGCTGTATGACAGTGAAGGGACTGGGCTTCCACTTGTGCTTCAGTGGGCGAGTGTCGCTCCTAAGATGCATAGGACAAAAATCTGTTGGTCACTTGCAAGATCCAGACCCCTCTGTGATAACGCTCTGCAAGTCTCTGCCTCCGCCTCAAGAGAGCAGAGTACTTTGCAGACAACGAAACAATGAAGCCTCTGTACCACTACGCTGTACGTGCCACTGTATGGATGTGCTGTTCCGCTGCACGTGCTGTCTCTATTACAAAGAATAGAAAGTCAGTTGTAGAAATCATGGCCAAACAGCACAAGACGTGGTGAGAGGAAGCTGGGACAAATTTTGGGCGTGTTCACGTGGTTTCGAGTCATTTCTCCCCCTGGGCAGTTCAGTGTGTATAGCTGGGGAAGAGTCACTTACCCCATTATCCCGTGCCTCTCATTTCAAAGTCCATTTCTCTTTCACAAGATACATATCATTACTGCCCTGCTTTACGGACAATAATTACCAAAGTTCAACTGATCAGAACTAAACTCCTGGGGTCAGAGCATTTTGATCCCAGAAAGACAGCTCAACTCTTCAACTTTCCAAGGTGAAAATGCCAAGAATCACCCGGGCTTCTCTGCACAGACCTTTCAGTGAGAAACCTGTGGTAGGACACAGTCTTTTAGTAATTTCCCCCAGGGTTCTTTGTCCAAATTTTTTTCCCATCTCCTGGGGATAAAAGTCTTTCAACAGGCATCACCACACCTCAAGGACACGGGAAGTTGTGAGCATTTGATCAACGCCTGCCCTATGCTATACAGAATAAACCAGCATATAAAAATAAGGATCAGCAGGTACAAAGAGAAAACCAACCTGACTCTGGCATACGTTTCTTCATCATCTGCTGCTATCCACACAACGTCTGCTAAAGTGGGGACTGGAGGGACGTCACTTAAATAGAGTTCTGAAACGTTTGGCAGAACCTAAAAACAAAAGTGACATTAAGGAAACGGAGGTCCTGTTTCCTGAAACTGTACCAGATCTGTTCTATTGCCCATCGGAGGCTTTCTCTGCATCAGGTCAGCAGCTCAATCTCAGATATGCAACAGCAACACTGTTTGGCTTACGGAAGAGTAGTGTTTCAGTGTGTTGACTTATATGCCTGCTCCTGGGTTGTGTTATTAAGTGCTAGCATGCTTCATAAGTCTGAACAGTGAGGCTGCAAAAGGACATGTGATCCAACTCAACAGGCTGCCAAGGCCACGTGCAACACTCTCCCGTTACAAGCCCCTGGCTCTGTCCTTGACCTCAGAGCGACACAGGCATTTCCATACACCTTGTTCTACTGTTTAGGAAAAAAAGCCACAGAGGACGAGAGGTTTGCTAGAGGTCCCGCAATGAAGACACGGTTCAGTGACACGATGTTTCTGTCTCCTCTAATTACTAGTGCATTAACCTCATGTATAGACGCTATTTTAGAAGATGTTTTCCTCATGTTACCAAGGCTTATTTAAAGGTACAGGATTTACCAAAAAAAAAAAAAAACCTTAAAATTAACTCTGCTGCAGAATGAAAGTTCTGTCAATACAACTCTACAGGTGCCTTTAGCCCCCCCAGAATAGCACATGACAGTGCTGTTCAACAACTGCAGCTTCCTACATGTAATCGCTGAATCCTTTACAAGCGTGCTTACCTCAAAGGTTGCTCTGGGACAGGGTTTTAGAGGAAGGGTTGACCCGATCCTCCTGACAACGCTGCGTGATGAGCCGTGGGGCTTGTTCTGCCAAATGGGAATCGTCTGAAAGATGCAACTTTATAAAATCAGTATTTCAAGTCAGCTGCCCTTTTTAAAAGTTTATTAAGCTGAAAACCACCCCAAATAGTCAACGCGAAGCTCTGATCTCTGATTTTTTATTTGTTCAAAGATACTTTTGAATTTGTTTTTTCCAAGGAACCAGGCACTTGCTGATAACTAAGGTCCGACTTCCATAAAACTGTGTTTCAAGTGCACATACGTGAAAGCCAGTTACTAAAGGGCGTTTTAAGCACGCGTGTATGACTGAAAACGGAAAGCAGGCAGGAACAGACCGCGAGCTCCCCGTGGACACAGGGTGAAGGGAGGACAAGGCTGCCGCCCGCGGGGTCCCCAGGAAAGACGGCATCGGAGGGAAGCCGCTCTCGCTTTCACCCTGTCTTTACCAGCCGACGGGGCTGTCGACGCTCGGCGGACAAGGGCCCGGCGCCAGGGACGCTCAGCGCCCGGCCCGGCTCTCGGGCCGTCTCCGTCTCCCGGAGCTCTCGCTCACACGGAGGCGAGCGGCGAAGGGCGCGCTGGGCCGGGCCGGGCCGGGCCGCGCCACCTACCGCCTCCGCCGCCATCTCGGCGCCGGCCGCTCGCAGACGGCGCCAGCTCAGGGCGGGCTCCCGGCGGCGCCGCCCCGCCTCATGCCGCTCCCGGGCCGCCGAGGCCCCCGCGCCCGCCCCAGGGGCTGCGCAGCGCCCGGCCCGGCCCGGCTCGGCCCAGCTCCGCTGCTCCGGCTCCGCCGCCGCGACCCGGATCCGAGCGGCCCCGCCGCTTCCGCTGCCGGGCGGCACCGCCCCGCGCATGCGCCGCGCGGGACCCGGGCCTGGGAGGGGCGGCGCGGGGGGGGGTGTGAGAGCATGTGTGGTGTGAGGGGGTGGAGGGGGGGCGTGTGTGTGGTGTGAGGGGGGAGTTGTGGGGGGGATGAGTGTGTGGTGTGAGGGGGGGTGGGGGGGGCGGTGTGTGGTGTGAGGGGGGAGTTGGGGGGATGAGTGTGTGGTGTGAGGGGGGGTGGGGGGGGCGGTGTGTGGTGTGAGGGGGGAGTTGTGGGGGGGATGAGTGTGTGGTGTGAGGGGGGTGGGGGGGGCGGTGTGTGGTGTGAGGGGGGAGTTGGGGGGATGAGTGTGTGGTGTGAGGGGGGAGTTGGGGGGATGAGTGTGTGGTGTGAGGGGGGAGTTGTGGGGGGGGGTGTGGTGTGAGGGGGGAGTTGTGGGGGGGATGAGTGTGTGGTGTGAGGGGGGGTGGGGGGGCGGTGTGTGGTGTGAGGGGGGAGTTGGGGGGATGAGTGTGTGGTGTGAGGGGGGGTGGGGGGGGCGGTGTGTGGTGTGAGGGGGGAGTTGTGGGGGGGATGAGTGTGTGGTGTGAGGGGGGAGTTGTGGGGGGGGCGGTGTGTGGTGTGAGGGGGGTGGGGGGGGGATGAGTGTGTGGTGTGAGGGGGGAGTTGTGGGGGGGGTGTGGTGTGAGGGGGGAGTTGTGGGGGGGTGTGTGGTGTGAGGGGGAGTGTGGGGGGGATGAGTGTGTGGTGTGAGGGGGGAGTTGGGGGGCGTGTGGTGTGAGGGGGGTGTGGGGGGCAGTGTGTGGTGTGAGGGGGGTGTGGGGGGGTGAGTGTGTGGTGTGAGGGGGGGTGTGGGGGGGATGTGTGTGTGGTGTGAGGGTGTGTGTGTGAGGGTGGGGGATGTGTGTATATGTATGGTGTGAGAGTGTGTGAGGGTGTGCGTGTGGTGCGAGGGGTGTGTGTGTGAGGGCGTGTGTGTGGTGCGAGGGGGGCGTGTGGTGGGTGTGAGGTGTAGGGAGGTGCTGGCGGTGTGGGGGGGGTGCAGGGGGCTCGAGGGGTGCAAGGGGGCGGGCGGTGGGCGCCTCAGGGAGCAGAGGGGGCGCCGGGCAGGGTGCGGTGCGCCAGAGGGTGGGAGGGCTTGGGCGGCCTGAGGGCTGCCGGGGGTGCGGCGGTTTGCCCGTGTGTAGGGGCGGTGTGACGGCAGCGTGGGGGTGCGCGACAGGCCCAGGGCGGCCCCCAACGCCGGGTGGGCCGTAGCAGAGCAGGGCCCGACCCGCCCTCGCCCCCCCGTCCCCGCGCGCTTCCCCCTGTCCCCCGTCCAAGGAGGCAAGAACTGAGCGAGGCCGAGGTGGTGGCATCGGTTTAAGGAAGGAGCTACAGAGCCCGCCGCACCGTACAGCGCCAACCCGCGATGACCGAGGCTCCGGCGGAGGAGGAAGGGGTGCTGGCTTTCCACTGAATCGCCGCTGGCAAATATCAGGTCTGATCCGCTTGTGGATTTAAGAGCAGACCGTCACAAAGCACAGGCGATCAGGGAAACAAGTGCCTCCTTCCCCCCTCTCTGGTTTATCAAAAGACTACTGAAAAACTTAAGGAGTTTACAAACATGAGAAAAAAGCTTGGCACATATTAAAAAAGCCTCAGACAACAGTTTCCGTCCAGAGTCCACCGCCAACCGTTACACAACAGTAAACGGGCAGCGATCGCTCAGGCAGCTTTGTAGTTAATGGATTAATATGGGGACACGGCCACGTCTCCCCCCCGGGGCTCCCCAGAACCGCGCCAGCCCCGGGGCAACACGGCGCTCGCGAAGGAGCAGGGCTTCTGCCGCGGTTTGGGTTAATCCCTGTCACCTTGCACTCAAACAGCCCAGGAGCACTTGTACGTGGCTCCAGGCTGTCCTGCAGGAGCCCACCGGTTCATAGCGGTGGTTCACATGAGAGAAATGAAGGTACTTTCAGGGATCCTAAAGGCTTTGTCCAAGCCCAGGCTCACCACAGGTTTAGGCACGCGTCCTAATTCTGCTTGGGGATTTTCCTAGACACTTGTCTTTGTGAGGGAGCGCGGCTGGTGTAGTATCAGGTACGCCTGTCCCACACGTGGCCACGCTGGCACCACAGCTAGCCTGGACTGGCACTAACAGCCCCCCACTGCAACAGCCGGCCAGAGGGACGGGAACAGCCCCGGTGTGAGGACTTGGGCACTGGTCATGGGGGCACTGCTCACCTGACCCTTGTTTTATCTGCTTTTCCAAGCCTTGCGGAGACAAAACGATCCCTGCGTGTTCAGCACCGCCTGATCCCTGGCCTGCTCTGCCGGTCGGAAGGAAAAACAAGTGGCATGAATTCTCCACACGAATATAACTCGGAGACACTGCTTTGATGTCTTAAGCCACTTACTGAGGGGCTAGAGAAAGGTGCAACAAAAATGCCTCAAAAGAAGCTCTGTAAAAGCCAGGAGGGCAGATCTACGCTAAAACTGTGCTTCTAAAGGAGCCAGAGGGAGGTAGCACTCAGCCTCCTCTGCCATCCTCAGCTTGGGCCAAAGCCTCTCTAAGGACACAGAGGGGCTGAGACCGCAGGTGCAGCAGCCGGAGGTCGGTCTCTAATGCTATCTAGACACATCATCACTTTCCACAGCCACCGCTGAAAACGCTGCCAGAACCAAGCCTGTGATTACTGCAGGCCCCTTGGAGGGCTAGAAAAGTACAGAACTAATGCATAGTTATAAAGCTGATACTGAGAAACATCCCAGGGGTAATTAATTTCACTAGAGCAATTAGTGAAGCTATCCTGGGTAAGCCCAAAGGTCCATCTAAGCTCAGCTCAGTCTCCAGCCATGGATACAGACAGAAGAGCTGGGGAAAGGACAGGGCAATAAAAGACCCCTGGTTCCTCCCAGGTCCTGCATTCCAGGAATGAAAGTGCCCTTTCCGAAAAAGGCTTTTCCCTCTTTTGATTTGGTCCAACTAAATTGTGCTTTAGAGAGCAGAAAAAGCATCACCACCACGGCTGTTTGCAGCCATCTATTGGAGATGCTTTGTCTCACATATCTACAGGAATACGCTTTAAACCTGTTTCATTTAGACCCTTCCTTCTCCAAATTACACCCACCCTGTAGTCAAGCATTTGTACAAAATAGGAATGATTGACTGCTCAGGATGGTTACAGATGAGGGACAATGGCATTCTGTCCGAATAACTACTTCTTTGGAAAATTTTCCATGGAAGTTTCCTTATAATACTGGCTTCTAAAACTGCTCAGTTCCCAACCAGCTACTGCTCTCAGGGCAATGCTGAGCCTCCCCTTCCCAAAGAGAACTTCATCATAATTCATTTGTTTAGTGCGATGTGGAAACTCTCAAAGCAAATGTGGACAGGAGCATCTTACAACCAGTGAGGAGACACACTGGGAGAACAAAGATTTCAAAGCACGTGGGGTGGGAGTGGCCCCGGGCTGAACGGGAGGGCGGCACCACTCACTATCACGTCCTGCAACCTGGAGCGTGCACGCTGCATGAGTGGAACGAACGGAGGCTCTGCCCCCCCAGTCCCCCAATCCTCCTGACTTGCATGTCTAAACATTACCAGCTGGAATCCCGACACTGTGTGTTTGTTGCCATTGCTGTCAATAAATGCCATCCTGAAGAGCTGGGATCCAGGCTGTGAAGTAGCTTACAGCTTAGTGGGACTCAGGACTGCCCTTGGAGAGGTGCGAGGATGTTGGCTACCAGGAAAGACCTCTCCACCTGCGCTGGATTCTGCACCTTTGCCCACAAGGCAGAGGGACCCGCCACAAGCATTTGGTTGTAATGGCAACACTGTTCTCCACGATTCAACACAAAGTCAGGCCCTTGAGATCTGGTGTTTGCAGGTGATACTTGGTATAGCTGTTACAGGAGTTTCATCACAGAAAGTCTGAACAGGAGATGGAAAAATGTGAAGGTTGGTGACATACCAAGGTACAGGTACGCAGAGCGTTTATAGATTCAAGTATTCTCGCTCCTGTAAAAAATTGCCTGAACTCAAAAGGGCAGATTATGTAAAAAGAAACTGGTGTCACTCAAAACTTAAGACTCTTCAACAGCCCTACATCACCCAGAACAAAGCTCAAGTCCTGGGGCTGTCTGCATCTTGACATCCGTGACGAGGAGGAAGAAATGCTGTAAAGAAAATAGATCTCTGAAGTCTTTGGCCATCTCTGTGGGGCAGTATGTGCCATTGTTTTTAGGTTTGCAGGTATGGTTTTGCTCTTTGCAGTCCTTCCCTCAGGAACTGGAGGTAAGTTGCAGTAGAAGGGTCTTCAAAATTGGTCGAGAAACTAAAGATGCTACTTTCAACATCTTCAGGCTTCATAGAAGTAATATCCAGGAAGTAGTTGGCATTGATATGGTGAATCTGGGAAAGAAAACAAGTGAGAGGAGACTTTAAAGGCCACATCACTTCACCATCTACACCTTTGGCCTCTAGCCAGGACACAGCTGACAAGACTGTAATTAAATTTAAGACTCTCTAATGCTTTGCAAATGCTAATTCAGCATCTAGGAACCAGGTTTCCATTTCATAGTTAGAGAAAGAGGTGCCTAAAAGACAGTGGCCTGCTTTTTCCAAGAGTGCTGACCCTCTGCTCTGCATGGTTTAGAAAAAGATGAAGGCAATTGCGCAAAATCACAGAAAAACTACCTCTGAGCAAGGGCCGGGGAGACCGCAGCCCACCCACACTGACTGCTTCAGTATGCGCTCTCAGCCCGGCCTGACTGCCAAACAAGTACGTGAGCTTAAAATGCCTCTGTGCCTTCTGCTTCCCAGCGGAGATGGGCAAGGGGGACATGTGGCCACTGACCATGGCAACCTCGGCAGGCTGTAACTCACTGAGCTGAGGTCACTCACTAGCCTGCAGTCAACAGTCCACAGCCTAATTTGGAGGGCAGCCACTAAAGAGACAGCAACAAGCCACTGCAAACATTACTGGCTAGGATCTGGCAGGCGTGGGGCACAATCAGATTAGCCCTGGCAGGATCCTCCACCGCAGATAGCCCAGCTGCTGACACACAGCAAAGCGCTGCAGTGTCAAGTGTCAGGAGCTGTTGTTGTTCTTCAAATCCAAGGCACAGCAGAGCCAAAGCTGTTGACTTGCTAACGGCTGATTTGCTGTAACAAACCCAGAGAGGCAAGAGGAAGAGAGAAACATGCTAGAATAGGCTGATAAGGAGAGATTTTCTCCAAGGCACGAACATCAAGGGACAGTAGGAGGGTGCAGGACACAAGCCGCAATTGCTTTCCAAAGATCACCCACCCCAACCAGGGACAGGGAAGGGACAGAATGAAGAAATGTGGGCAGACGTTTGATTGAGGTTTGATTGTTTTCCTCTCCTCGCCAGAGCTGTTCTCTCTTCTGTCTCCAATAAAAGTGCATTTGTTTCACATTTCTTGGTAGAGCACTTGCTGTCTGTCTGTCCCAATGTCCCTGAGAGCACAGCAGTGCAAGGGACTACAGCCCCACAAAGGGCCTGGGGAACCGAGAATGGCTGGGGGAGCTGATACGAACTTCAGGCCTACAGATGACCCTGTATTTTCTGGGATGCCGCCGGCCTGAGGGGCTAGCCTCTAGCTAGCTCCCAGCAAGCCTGAGCGCACGTGGGCCCGAAAGGACAGCAGTCTGCAGGACACTCACCTCTTCACAGAACAGGAGGCCTTTAAACACCCTGTCTAACGTGCATCTCTGGATGTGACTCCAATGCTTCCCATCAACAGGAGCTCATTCTGTTCCATGTGTCCTATCCTCATCCTGATAAACAGCGCCGTATTTCCAGTAACAGAGCCTGAACCAGCTGGGCATTTTCCAAGCACTTGGGATGACGCCATCTCCTCCCCCCTGGGAGTGATGTATTTGGGGAGGAGGAAGAGAGCACGTTCTGAGGGGAAGAGCCAAGCCCAGCTGAAAGAGTAACAAACATACCACCGTGCCATTGGGGAGGCAGATGATCATCTCCACGGGGAAGTTGTACTTCTCAAGGTGCAGGTCAGCCAGCTTGCTGTAGAACTCGTTCTCTCTGTTGGTCTGTAAAGAGACCCCACAGGAACATGCCTGCACAAACCACTGCTAGCAGAACAGAGCGGGAGGAGTAAACCTAACCCAGGATGAGGGGGCGGATGAAGAGCTGTGCTGCAGCATGGTAGCTGGCTCCATTCTCATGATGTGCTTTACTATTCCCTTTCAAGTCGTGTTTCCCCCTGCCCCCAACACACACACTTCAGCAGTAGATTTCCCCATAAAGAGTAAGATCATCCTGTCACTAGCAGTGCCCAGGCACATAAACAGTTGGATCTTAGCTTTTCACAGCTTCTTCGGCTCTGTGACTGCCCCCAACTAACAGCATGGGCCCAGAGACAGGCTCACGGGTAGGGAAAGGCGCAGACAGTATTTGGTCGTTCTCTGGGTTCTGGAGAACAGTCAGTTTGTCGATGGCACAAACAGCCTTGGACAGGGCTATCTTGCAACGAAGCATCTGGTTTAGCTTTTAATACTGGCACCGTAAGAGAGTGAAGAGGATCATTGTGCTGTTTCCTCAGCCTGACTCCATCTGGTGTTTGTTTTGCCACTGCAATTGCTAAGACACAGAGGGCCTGGAACCAAAATCCCATTGGCACAGGTGTGAGCTCCCCCTTCCTACCCACACCAAACACCGTTCGCGTTCACCAGCAAACCAAACGCAAAAAGGCGGATGTGGCTGTGACACTCACCTGCAGCTCTTCCAGCTCCTTCACCAGCGACCAGCTGCTAATGAAGCTTTCGTTCAGCAGGGCGAGGATGGGCGAACTTTCCAGGACGGTCTCCCGGAGAGTTCGCCCTGAACCTGACGCAGGAAGGGAGGCAGACAGTCGTTTGCTGCATTTCCAAGGCTGACTGTTGCTGTGTTTGATGCTGTTGCTCTGCCCAGCGGCCGGTTGCTGTGGCAGCGGGCTCGGGCTCCCCTAACCAGACCCATGCCTCCCCCTCAAATCAGGGCTCTTGAATTAGAGAGCTGGTCTCGGGCTTGCCTCAAATAGGTCTAACCCTGCCACTGCGAACACAAGTTCTGGTCAGTAATTCCCACTTCCAGCCCTTCTCTACACAATGCCTGCCACTGGCTCCTCCCTAACCCTGAGCCCTTCTGAGAGCCTGAATTACGCATACCATTCCTCAGCCAAGATGGAAACAGCCCTCACCTCAGCAGGACTGGTCATCCAGGGCACCCCACAGCAGGATTGAGTGCACCAGCTTCTTTTCTGCTTTTGCTCTCTCAAAAGCTTGCGTGAAGGGAAGATAGGAAACCTGAAGGCAGAGAGACGGCAGAACAGCCCACCTCAAATATGAGCGGGGTCTGAAGGAAACAGACCTAGAGCATCACATAGGCAACACCAACAGAGCCGCAACACAACAGCTCGGCCTTACAACTGGGCAGTCAGCCCCTTTCCTGCTCAATGCTAACCCTGTCCACCCCCTGCCTTCCTGCCCATTAAAGCAAATAGTAAATGTGGTGCTCTTCCCAGGTGCAACTTCATCTCCCCTCACCCCAGGGACCTACAGCACTGACCTCTAATCTGGATCACGTACTCCTACCCTGCCACAATGAGCAGAGAGAGAGGAACCATCTCTTCACCCACCAACTTGCAGCTGGTCGTTCGGTTAGTGCTGCTCAAGCAGGATGTAGCAAAGTGGATGCTAAGTCCGGAGTGTTAACTCCACTGCCACGCGAGATACGGCTTTTCCTTCGGGAAAGGCCCAGGTACATGACAAATGGCTGGGGATACAGTGAGAATGCAGTGTAACCCCCGGCAGCACGCGGGCTGGACCAACACGTGCAAAGCCCCACGTTTACACGTTGCAGAGCGCATCGGCGCAACTGCAGGCAGGCTGTCTGCAAACATGCATAAGCAGCCTGGGAAACGTGGCCTTCAGATATTTATTACAAAATCTCACTGAAACGGCCTAAAAACTGGCTGTGAGGGTCTCTTTGCAGAGAGAGAGTTCCAATTACTCAAATGAAGGGAACTTTATTAACATCTTAGCAGCTCAAAGGGACATTTGTAAGCTCCGGCACAAGGAGGCAGCCTTTGAAACACGTCTCTTCAGCCAAAGAAGCAGTGACAGGCAGTAGCCATATGCTCCAGAGGCTACTGGCATGCTAAATAGTTTAGGTCACCCAGTGCTATGAATTTCAGTCTCCTTGCGGGACATGGAGGCACAGGCGGAATGCATGTTTTCTGCTGATAAGGAAAGCTTGGTCCAAAGGTAGCAGAACAATGCAAAAGTAACGCCAAAGGAAAACCATTTGTGAGCAGCGCAATTACCTGCCTCGCTCAGAAACTGCATCGGCAGCTACTGATAAGAGGAAGGAAGGATGAGACTACATTTTCAATACAAACTTGGAATGACATGACATCTGGGCTGTGCTCCTGCCCCTGCTGCTGTGCGAACCCAAACGGCCTTTCGGAGATGCTGTTCTCTCTCATCTGGAAACTGGAGGCCCATCACGTCACATACGCAGCACCTGCATGGTGCAAGCTGAGCAGGGAGACCCTCTTGCTACTCTGAATGCTGATTAAGTCATGGCCTCTGATTCCTGCTGGTCCTCGAGGTGACTGGACATCTTGGTGAAAATGACCCTGCTCCAAACAGACGTGCCATGGAAGACAGAGCACAGCCCCTTCCTCACCTTCTTAAACGGATACATGGCCAATTCCAGCTTCTGGGCTGCCTCTTCCCAGGGGATTTCCTGCTGCCAGGTTATCTCTTCAAACACAAACTGAATGGGCTCCCCTGAGGGATCCCTGCTATCAATCACATTCCCATTCTCGTCATGGATCACAGAGGGGATGGAAGGCCCTGTCGATTCTAGCTCCATCTGCAGAAAAACAGGCTCAGAGTTAGAAATTCTTGCTATATCACTCCCGGCTTTCCGATACTGCAGGACCAGATAAAGATGCAAAATAAGACCTGTGCAGCTTCTAATGAAGACACAGATCATCAACGTGATTTCTGTTTCCTGGGGCTGCACTTCACTAGAGGTAGACGTGTTTTATTGGGGAATACCAGGAACACAATCTTATTTCCTCCTGTTACGGTATGTCTGTGCTGTCTAGATTGGGAATGCATGACAGACTCGTTCTTTCTGTGTTGCCATCCTCCCAGTGGAAGATTTTTGACTGTGGGACACCAGATTCTTAAAACTTTTGGGATCTGGCAGGGCTAGCTTGAAGCTCTTGTTCATACCACCTGCACAGCCCTTATACAGTCCTCAGCTAGCCACAAGAGGGTGCAACAGGGAAAGCTGTTCAGGGACTTCCTTGTAACTTAGCGTTCTTGTACATCTGAAATTATTTGGTAGGTCTGTTTTCAGGACTTCTGAGAATTAAAAAGAAACATGGATATCGTTTAGGAGAAGATGAGACTGTTAACCTCAGGCATTCAAGATCATGACTTCCATTTCCCATCCCTTGAGCTGAAGTTACCACAAAATAAAGGAAAAACTTCATGCAATTTCTAAATCCAGAGACACTGTTTTTCTTACACCCCTCTCGGCTCAGAGCCTGGGTTCAGCCCCCGCTCTCCCCCTGCAGCAGCTCAGACAATTTTTTGTATAAAGGGAAACTCCCATGACGCCACATGTCTGTGACTCCAGGAGCTTGGGATTCAACCCACATCACAGACGAGGGGAAGAAAAAAAAAAAAGCCCACAAGAGCTGGCCATAGTGAGCCACGTTGCTGCAGAAGACATACACAGATCAGAAATATTATACTGTAGCATACAAGAGAACGCTTTTAAGAACAGGGATAGCTGAGCTTATACAACTCAGGGGCAAGGCAAGGCAAGTCCTTGCCAAGATGCTGCACACATGCAGGTGACAGAGCAATTACAGACCTGAGGCAGGTAACCTATATCCACTTCCATGTTGCTGCTTTCACTTGCCCCATACAGCCACTCCATATCAACATTCAGAGACCTGAAAGGAGAACCCAACAGATTCAGAGTTACCTGAGGCTAAAGCTGTGTGTGCATGGGAAACCACAGACTAATGAGAACATCCGACGCTCCTCTTGCAGGGTAAGCACAAAAGCCCAGAGACTCCGGCTGCTTGGAGATCACAGAGTGCCCTGCACAAGGCCAGCAACACTAGATCCGGCTGGATCAGGGCCCGGGATGATGTGGGCAAATTTAATCTGGGCAAATGCGTTCATGCCTTTGAGTACTGTTAAAGTAAAGAAGAGAGAGGTGTATTTGCTCCCCATTTCCTCCCAGCCCTGAAATTGCATGTTCTGATGCTGTTCAACTTTTAAAAGCGGTTTCTGGAAGCAAAAAAGGCCCTCGTAAGAAGTTGCTGGCCGAGCCACAAGCGTCTGCTTGCTGTAACAAATGTGCCGACAGAACCATAGGGACTGAGTCGCCAGGGTAATGTTATAATAGAATTTTCACTCCAGCCGTCATGGGCAAAGAGATTTGAAGCTTCTCTTCCCTGAAAACTCTTCCAGCTGCTTGCCAGAGAGCAGTAATGTGCCAGTGCGAAGCTACACATACAAACGTTAACCTGGAAAACACCAAGTGAAAAAATATTTTGCAACAAGAGCATCAGGCTTTGCTGAACTCCAGTGCCTCAAGCCAGGCAGAGATCTCCAGGGACTCCCTCTCCACACCTTGCTTGTCCCTTCCCATGCTCCAAGTACAGGTGACAGTTACTGGCAAGTGAATCAGACCCTGAAATAGGCCAGGAAACCTCAGCGACTGGTAGAGATGCTTTGACAGTTTTACAGACAGCTGCAGAGCTCATTTCACTCGGATTTTCAAGAGACTTTGCTGAAAAGCATCAGCTCATCCAACACAGACACCCAAGGAGTCTCCTGCAGCTCGCAACAGGTATTCAACATCTGCAAAAGTCCCTGACACAGCCCAAAGCACTGCTGGGACATGACAAGTGGAGCAGCCAGGATGCATTGCAAATGTGAGCTTGCCGCAGTGCGACTAACAAAGAGGCTGCTGCCTGTCTCTAGAGCAATAGCTGGACAACTTAAATCCCCCTGTTACCATGCGTCTTCCCATGGGGCTGCAGGTACCTCCCTCACTGAAGTGGTTTGGCACAGGACAACTCAGGTTCAGACATGCAGAGCTGAAGCACGTGCCAACTGCAGCCAGGCTGTGTAAGGACATCCATCCTCAACCACAACTCCGTGCCCCCATCCCCTAACGGTATCTCTGTCCTTGTCCTTCCCTGCCTCAACCAAGCCAGATGCCCCCCAGACCTACTGATACTAATACACAGAGCTGCTCCTGAAAAAATTGCATCAGAACCAGTTTAGGACACTGTTATATCTACAGAACTGAGGACATGATGACCGCTGGCAGAGAGGGATGTGTGAGGGAAACAGATAAGCAAAGAGCAGAATTAGCCTGTCCAAAGCTCAGACCCCAGATCTGCCTTCCCCACATGGCCCACAAAACCCACGTACTGCAAGGGACACCATTCTGCTCAGGACTGTTACTGCACCCATATCCTCGTATAAAAAGCCCATGAGCCTCCTCCCATGCATAGCTCCCACTTCTGCACAGGGCAGGATCCCAGAGATCCTGGGTTTCACCGAGCCTTGCTTATAGCAACCCTCAAGTCTCTACTCAACACACACGAAGAGAGAGAAATGGCTGTACCTGTTATTAGGGACAAAGAGCTTAAACTCTCGGACATGGGAAGAATCCTTGGAGAGGATGACGTGACCTGTGAACTGGCCTGGAGAAAACCAGAAGGGGAAGTCTGGTGGCTCGTTCAGCTGGAACTCAGCATGGATCCTGAAATGAAAAGGGAGCCATCAGCTGCAGAGCTGGGAGGAGAGAACAGACCATGCACTGCAGATGACAGCAGGGAGAAGTGACCTCCAGGCCCCAGAAATCATGAAGCTAAATTGCAGCAGAGCAGTTCAGTTCAGAAAGCTTCTCATGCCACACACTAAAGAGGGCAAAGGTCTGGAGCAGATGCCCTGGGTCAGGAGAGTCTCCGATACTAGTGGCTTTTGGATCTGAGCAACAAGCGTCTGTCTGGGAAGGCCAAACTACAGTATTTATCATTGCTTGAAGCAGAGGAACAGACTACAACTCCCTCAGTCTCCCTTCCAGCCTGATCTGGCAAACAAGAGCTGTGGGTAACATTCCCAGTTAAACAAGAGAACAATTCCCCAGAATTTCCCCTTTGGAGAAAATGCTCCATCCCCCGATTAAGCCAAACCTAACAAATTCCTTGCTAATCAGACTCTTCCCATTCAACCAGGGGCATTTCTAAATCAAGGGTTATCAAGAAAGGCCACTGTCCTGGATGTGGACGACAGTCTCTGCCTCACCATGGACTCAGAGACACCAGGAGCACGAGTGCCCTCTTCAGGCATCAGCCAAGTATCACATACGGGAAAGAGCTGGCTGAAAACCACCTTCTTCCTCAAACTGCTTCATCTCCCTCCCAGGCAGGAGGCATGGGAACATGCCTGCACATGCAAGAACATGAGCACCCTGCCACTGGCTTACAGCAGCCTTCTCCACTCCCCAGAGATGCAGAACGAGTTCAGAAGTGTTCCCAGGCCCTCAAGACCCATGGTCCCACAAGGCCAGGTTGGGAGCCCTTACCTGAAGGCTATGGTGTAGTAGAAGGCGCTGATGGCTTGGATGCAGGCCACAGCTCCTTGGGGAGCAAAGCGAGTTTTTACGAAGGGCCGTGGGTGGAACATGCTCAAGAGCTTGTGAATTATGACCTAGGGAAAGAATTGTAAGAGAGCAAAAACGAGAACAGTTCCTCTAGCACAGTCAGCTGCAGCTCCAAAATAACTCCCCACCAGATCAGGAAGGTCAGATAACTGCTCTGACTTAAAAACTGGCTTAGAGACCTACTTCATCACAAAACAAGGAGATAAAGCAAGAGATCGCTTTTTAAAACAAATCTATTCCCACTGCTTGCAAGTTTTCATCATCCCAGTCGAGGGGATGTCCGAGTATGGTAAACTGTTCTGTGAGGCTGTATCCATCAATACTACTTAAGACTTTCAAAGAATGCGTATGTAATCAATAAACACACCAGGCTCTGGAGGTATATCAGCTACGTGATCACTAACACCTACCTGGGCACCCCAGGGGACAGCGATATATAAGCCCGATTTTACAGACCACGTACACACATCGTTTCACTTGTCAATGAAGTGCCCCACCTCTGGGGCAGCACAGAACAACTGTTTTACAAGACACAATCACTTCTTACAAGGGCTTTCCGAATAAGCCTCTCTCCTCCCTGTCTTGGAGAACCTAGCCTAAAATAATCCAAACACTTAAAGCAAGATGAAATAAATCAGCTTCATCTGGCCACGACAGACACCTACTGCTTTCGTCTGCTTTCAGTTTTACCTCTGATTTAGACGATGGGGTTCCTGCCTATACGGTGAAGCCTTTTTGCTGCCTTAGCAAGTCCAGGGAGATATAACATGACAGCCTTGTCTGCTCCAGGAATTCCCTCCATTCCTCCATTTATCTGGGCTACAAAGCCTTTTGTACTGAGGCACGTCCAACTAACGCAGGATCAAGAAAAACTACTACAGCCAGCATCCACTTGCACTCCCAACAGCCCTAAACCCTTGCGGGGCCACACCAGCTTTCCTTGGAGGCCCAGGAACTGGCTTACCACAACCCTGCTTATTACAGAAGCAAACGTGATCTCAGTCTATGGCACAAATACCACAAAAGAACGTTTATACAAACAACTTCTCAGGTATAGAGAAGGCATGGTACATATCTCACCTCTTTGCCCTTGGGAGGTGGAGGGTAAAATCGGTTGTTGGAAAGATACCCGGTGAAGATGTTTAATTCACTAGGAATTATCCACCACAGATCCCCAAGATCCAGTTTATTCTTTGGGGGAAGAAAGGCTTTGAACTGACTGGCAAACATCACGCTCATAGGGGCTACTGGGGCGGTCCAATTCCTCAGCCCAGACAGTGCGACATGAGAAATCTGTGAGCAAAAGAGAGCAACAGAGCCAATTTACAGGAGCTGTTCAGCTAGACTCCTCAAACGTGCAGTAATGCTGATGGGTAGAAGCAGGATGTGGAAGGTAGGGGGAAATTATCTATATCTCACGTTTTACATTCTTCCCACCACTCCAAACACCACCAAATAGTTCTGTCGACCTTCTGTTATGTGAGTAACAGGGAACAAGTGGGCGGGTGGCATGCCACATAACACCACTGCTTTTGGACTTAGCTCCAAGAGAACTCTCCCTAATTTCTTCTTCAGGCTTCCCAGGAAGGGCGTAACAGAGCTCGGGCACAGTGCTGGTGAACGCACAGAGCCAGCCTGCATGTGCAACTAATCCTGCTGCCTTCACACCACCTTGGATCCAAGCTAAGACGCCCTGCTAGAGAACAGTTCTGACTACCCAGGTATCAATTTGCACCTCTGAGCCCAAGATGCTGGTCACAGGTAATCACTCACCGACAGTAACAAATCAGAAAACTTCAACCGAAAGTGCCACGAGTGAAACAATGCAGCTGGGGGGGGGGGAGGGGGCGGGGTTCATGGCAAATCCCATGGGACCAGTCCTTGCACAGAGAGGTCTGCAGCCTGTGGTGCTTTTCCAGGCCACGCATGGAAACTTTCCTCTGCACTTTTAAGAGCTGCAAGGCCACTAGAAAACAATGAAAGACTACAGAAAGGAGTGAGCTTGCTCACTGAAGACCCCAAATCCCACTGGCTCCAGCCAGACCATCCGCCCCTCCCAAACTTGCTAGTGTTCATTCCTGGTGATGTCACCAACCCACAGGACATGTGCTTATCCTGGCATTTCTGGTCATACACAGCCTGCGTGATACCTACTCCTAAGAAACCGTCTTTGCTCTTTGTCATCGTTTCCATGACCAAAGGCTGGAATTTTGCCACGATGGACAACGTCTCCCCGCTTGAATCTGGCGTCTCTTCCTCTTCAAATTCTGAGATGGGAGCAACCCCTAGACAAAGGGACAGGGATTTAAGCAGCTGTTTCCCCTCCTTCCCCTTTTAAGCAATGATGAAGTGATTATACGTGTATCCTGGTACATCCAGGAGCACTTGTAGTTTCCCAGCTGTCACTATGCTGTACGCAATGGCAAACTCAGACCCGCCCCAGAGATGAGCCTCTGCTACACGGATTACAGAGGACCCCTCCTCTTAGTGAGCAACACTCTAAAGCCCATGGCACCATTCAGCAGTCTGATTTCACCTAGGAGGGAACAGACACACATACTTTAGCCAATTCATTACAGCATAAGCAAATAACTCTCAGTTTTTCTACTGTACTGTCAGCTCGCCTGCACATTATCACCACCACACTTCTTCCTGCTTGGTACCATCAAGAGACATTTGCTACATGCTGATACAGTCTCCAAACACAAGCTCTCGCAATTGCCATCGAGAGAGACTGCTACAGCCAGAGGAGGGCATGAATGAAGCACCATGACCCACTAACAGTTTTGGCCTTGCCTGGTCTGAGCTGCATTTGTTGCACTTACCCTTCCCAAATCCCCTTTAAGCTCTAGACAAAGTCACTTATGTACTTTACTAGTCCAGCAATGGGATCGTCAGTCTTACGAAAAACGCACTTTGTGAAAGCGGTGTCTAGTGCTTAAGCTGTTCCAAAAACACGTAAAGCTTAGCAGACTCTCATCATCCGAAAAAAGTAAGACACGAATAAGAACTGCTGAGCGCATATAAAGATCTTTGGCTTTTGCTCGCCCTGTGTGGAGAGGTCTACGAGGCAGACAGATACCTACCCGTCAGCTTCTCAGCTATTGGCTTGAACTCCTCTGGACTGAGGTACAGATCGTTGTTTGTGTCCAGAGAAGAAAAGAGAAACAGCCCCTCGCTTCCCAGAGACTTCAGTGCCAGCTCCTAGTTCGGGAAGAAGAGGTAAATGAGATTTCTTTCCAGCCTCTTACAGAAATTCATTCAGGCCCCTCTCAGCTTCAGAGTTAATCTACATTCTTACAGCACACAAACACAGCCATCAATTGGAAAGATTAATACCCCTTGGCAGGGTTTTGTGCTATTTACAATAGGGATCGGTGTCCAGGAACTGTTGGCATGAGCATATTAAAACTACATCTGGCTGAGCAATTCAAACTGAATCATTTGCTCAGAGTCATCCTCAAAGTCTGTCATCAGAAAAATTTCCAACTTTCCCAGACAGTTAGTCCTAAACCTGCAAGTGTTCAGGGCACCCAGAGATCCCGACTTCTGTAATTAAGTAACCCGCAGTGAAACAAAGGCAGTCAAATATATGATTATTCGTGTTACAAAAACACGAAGGTGAACTGAGCCCTTGTACTTCTGCAAAAAACAACTTACCTTAAACTGGTGCCGAGATCCGTGCTAACATTGCCGCCCAAGCTGGCCCTGCTCCAGCCAGAACCCCCCCCCAGGACTCCATACTCTGGACTGGACCAAACATTTTGGCTCCTTGCTCCGCAGGGAGCACTGACAGCCCATTCTGCTATCCATTGGCGAGCCGCAACTCCCATGGCTTTCTCCAAAAACTTACGCAGACCATGGCCTGCCTGGGCAAGATCCCAGCCACTCTGTGCCTCAGTTTCTCCCTCTGCATGCTTGGCAGGAGAGTCTGCCAAGCCCCGCTAACTACAGCCCATGGAGATCCTCCAGTGGAAAATACCACTGAAATGCAACGTCCCACTTGGAGCAGCCCCAGAAAAACACTAGATTCTTCTAGTCTTTTCCACCCTGCAGCATGGAAGGGAAGAAAGGGACAACTTGCATGCAGAACAAGAGCTCTGTGTTGGTGTGAGAAGGCAGAAACATAGTGAGCAAGTCAGACAAGCCACATCTCTCCCTGCCAGCCTGCAGCAGGTCCCCAGTGAGCCATCATTTGGGGCAGCCTCCCCTGGCACCCCAGTAAAAGCCTAATGCTGCAAGGATAAATACTCTGTATTCTGCTGTTTAGCTGTGTTTATTCTCTATTGCCTGCAGCACCATTACTATCCCCAGAGCTCCCGAACTAGTTTATTTTCCATCTGTTGCCTGCCAGCCTGAAGCTGCACTAATGCAGCCTGGAAGGCTTTGCTCCTGTCAACTGCAGCAACAGAAGCACTTAAGAGCCTGCCAGGGCAGTTTCAGGGTTGTGACAGACAAAAACAAAGACCATGGAATACAAACCAGAGATCTGGGCTCCAGCACGACTGAAGAAAGGCAAAGACCTGATACATGGAGAGGAGCAGGCAGAAACTATGCATTTGAAAAAAAGGAACGAAGGAACAGGACAGCTATTTATCTAAGCACAGAAACAATCCTTTCAGGACTTCCCAAGTTCCTGGGACCAAGACTGGGCCTTTATTCTCCAAAGGAATCGGGAAGCTCATCCTCGGCCCTACAAACCAGCAACAACATTTGCCTGAGCAATTGTCCCAGATGCCAGGGTCGTGTCATGAAGCCTCGGGCCAGGTTTCAGGATGTCTCTCTGCTTTAGATCTTGCCTGTATGTGGCACGTAATGCATTAACCTCACAAGGGCCAGTGCAGTCGCTCACTGTCTGGGAGCCAACTCGCAGCACCTTACAGAGGAGGCTGACGTGAATGCGTACTGAGCTCCGAAGAGATGGTCCGTTTCCTAGTCCTCTCCGTAGCACTTCAGCAATTCCCTACTGATGAATCTTTCAGAGCCGCTCTTCTTTCGGACTTCACAGCCATGGACCTCAAGGGACGCAAGACAACGAGTGACAAAGTTTTCGGTTGGTTAGACTGCCTGCTGCTTTAGTATTAGGAGAAAGCCATGATCATTTACTTAACTGGGCTGAAGGCAGAAAGAGAACCAGTTAAGCCTGGCACATACAGAAGAAATCGCAGAGTGCAAATAGGATAGCAGAACAAGGGCAATATGGGTGCCCGGTGTTGGATGCTAGCACTGAAAAATCAATTAACTTATAGGAAATTAAGAATTGAGAGCATGCGCTGATCTCCTCGGTCCTCATTTTCACACAGGCTAAGCAATGAAAAACTAGCAGCAGCAGAACTGCCAGAAAATTCTTGCTAGAACCACAACTGGTCAGAGACACGGTTGCCTTGCAGTCACGCACACGTCTTACAGGCACGCCAGCAGCCAGCTGAATATGGCCACTAATAGGATTCGAACTGGTCTGCTGCCTGCTCCAAACGATGCTCCCCTCCCCAGAGGGAGTTCAAACAGCCACTTCTCTAGGAAAGGCACGCTTCAGGCGGCACTGGTGCAGCGTGTTGGTCCCACACGACCCTGCAGGGCCAGCTCTCTCCCTTCGGAAATGTTCATTTCCGCACTCTCAAAGTAGGACAGCTGAGCTCCATGCATCGCACCGGCCCCTCAACACAGCCAGCAACGAGGACCCCAGAGGGCTCCTGCCCGGCCGAGATAAGACCCCAGCCACAGAGCAACACAGCCCAAGTCCTTTCGCAGAGCACGCGCCCGTCCTAGTGTGCTCAGTCTAGAGAGATGATAAAGATGATGTTTAAAACGGGAGAAAGATGTTAGGTCTTGGCCTTTTGCTTCTTGATAGCATTTATGTTAGAGAAAGCTCTCCAGAGCCTGTCTCTCTCTTCCGCCCCTTTCTTTCTAACCTTCAGCTATAAGAAGTAAAGTTTCCTTGTCTGTGCTGAAAGAGTAAGGCTGAAGCTGTCTCAGTCTTCCTGCGGAGGAGGAGGGTTGTGGCTTTCACAGAAGACTTCTTCTCCCACCTGCTTGTGGGTTGTTTAGCTAAACAAACATTTCAATTGGAAGAGACAAGACATATGTTACAAGCAAGTCGAAGGAAAACTAAAAACCTAGGGCTGCTCACATTTCATTCTCGTCTCCAGCAGCACCCAGCTGCAATTGTCTGTCTGTCCTCTACCAAAAACAAACAAACAAAAAACCATCAGAAGTCCTGGCACTTTGTCAGGCAAGGCTGAGGTCCTCTCGGACAGCCCATGAAGGACTGTTCTGCCCTTCTTCTGCCCCTGTGAGAGGAATTCTTCTAATAAACAGGTTTGTGCCATTTCCCCCTTTTTGCAATGCAAAAGGGGATAAAGAAAAGTATCCTTTAAAAACATTTGTCTTTTTACCACAGAACTATCAAGAATGAGAAGCCTGCTCTCCACCGCGAACCTTTGCCGACGTTCAAGGATGCGCTCTGAAGCGAAGAGCCAGGGGAGCACCCTCTTTAACAAAGATACCCTTTCTCCAAAGCACACGGCAGTCATTTAAATTATATGGATTACGATCAAAAACAATGTCAATCAGTCCAATAAAAAAAAAACTTAAAAAAAGAAAAGCATTTTCTGTTTTTCAACTCTTATTTTCTATTCTTTTGCTGCTTCTTCAGTCGGAGTCTCCCGGGGGGGAGGAGATCTGTGTTTCTAATACCAAAAAAATAAACCAACAAACATCTGACAAAGTTTCAAGTCGCTTTTAAAGGGAATAAAGCAGCAGGAAAAGATGCCTTCGCAGGCCACGTTGAGAGGGGGTGTGAGAAGTTACACCTCGACTGGAGCCGGCCCTGGCGCTTCCGCTCGCCCTCGTGACCCGGGCCGGGGCTGCCGGCCTCAACGCCCGCGAGGGGGAAGGCAGGCGGGGGCCCAGCCGGGCCGGGGGCTCGCCCGCCCGCAGCGGGAATCCTCCTCACCGCGGGTCCCAGGCACCCCGCACGGGGCTGCGGGGCGGTCACCTCAGCCCTGCGGTGGCCACCTCAAGCCCCAAAGTGGCCACTGGTGCCTGGGGGGGTCACTGCAGCTCTGTCCTTGTGGCCGCTTCAGCCCAGCGGTGGCCACCACAAGCCCAGTGGCCACCTTGAGCCCAGTAGTCACCGCAGCTCTGCAGTCACTTCATCCCGCTGGTGACCACCGCAGACTGGTCGCTACCACAGCCCGACAGCCACCACCTCAGCCCACTGCTGGCCACCACAGCCCGGCAGCCACCACCTCAGCCCGCTGGTGACCACCACCTCAGCCCGCTGGTGACCACCACAGTCCAGCGGCCACCACCTCAGTCCACTACTGGCCACCATCTCAGCCCATTGCTGGCCACCATCACCTGATCACCACCTCAGCCCACTGTTGACCACCACCTCAAGCCCGCTGGTGGCCACCACAGTCCAGCGGCCACCACCTCAAGCCCGCTCGTGGCCACCATCACCTGGTCGCTACCACAGCCTGATGGCCACCACCTCAGCTCGCTGCTGGCCACCACAGCCTGGCGGCCACCACCTCAGCCCACTGCTGACCACCACCTCGAGCCTGGTCGCTACCACAGCCCGGCGGCCACCGCGTCAGCCCACTGGTGGCCACCACAGCCCGGAAGTCACCACCACAGCCCGCTGGTGACCACCACCTCAGCCCACTGCTGGCCGCCACCACCTGGTCGCTACCACAGCCTGGGGGTCCCCCACGAGCCCGGTGGCCCCCTCAAGCCCCGCAGCTTGACGGAGCCCGGCGCGTGGCGTGGCGGGGCCCCCACGGCGGCGGCGGGGCCCCGGGGGCCGCCCCGAGCCGGGCGGCGGCGGCGGCAGCGGCGGCGGCGGCGGCGGGGACGAGGCCCGCCCGCCCGCCCGCCATTTCAGCCCGGCCTCCCCCGCGCGGAGCCCCCGCTCCCCTCCCCTCGCCGGTACCTGCTGCCGGGCGACCTCGGCGTCGCGGTAGTACTTCACGGCGACCAGGGCGGCCAGGGCGGCCAGCGCCAGCGCCAGGCGCGGAGGGGCCGCGCCGGGCCCCGCCATGACCGCGCCGCTCAGCGCCGCCGCGCCGCCATGGCCGCGCCGGCCGGGGGGAGGCGCCAGGCGGGCAGCGCCGGCGAGGCGGGCCGGGGCCGGCGGGCCGGGGGGCCGGGGCTCGGCGCCCTCCCCGCGGGGCCCGCAGGGGGCTCGGGGCCCGGCCGGCCCTTGAAACGCGCCCGGTAGCGCCCGGTTTTCGCCTCCCGTTCGGTGCGATTTAAGGCTTGCTGCCACGGGGAGGTTTTTGTTTGTTTGTTTTTTTGAGGGGAAATAACTCATCCTTCTGGCGCCGGGGACGCCGGCAATCTCATGAGGGGCTCTCGGGGATTTTGCTTTTCGTTGTGGGTTGGGAAGCGCTGTGCACGCTCGGTGCTCGGCCCTGGCCCCGCCGCCCCTGAACCCGCGCTCAGCAGCTTTTCCCCAGCTGCCGCGGCCCTACTTAGACCGCGATCCTCTTCGTTTAGCACCAAAGGGTGTCAAACGTGGCCCGGGACGTTTCAGAGCGCTAAAGCAGGGTTGAGGAGCATCAGTGACTGTGAAGGCGGCCCTCTTAATTCATGGGACAAATCCCCGCACTGATATTTCAAGAGCGTGGGCACAGTCCCTCTTTTGCCCAGCCAGTCCTCCCCTTTCCCCCGGAGGAGCCGTGTCCTACCCCATCACGAGCCTGGTTGGTATCAGCTCCCCAAACCCCAGCTGCCCGGCGAAGCCTGCGAGCGGGGAGGTGGAGGCAGGGAGATGGCCGGGCAGCGCACGGCAGTCCCGGTCGGCGTGACGGCCAGAGCTCAAAACATCTCCTGCCGAGCTGTGGAGCGCGTTATTTTTTTCGATGGACTTCAGTGGTTTTGCTTGCAGGTGGTGATTTCACTGGGACCTAAGTGCTCTCGAATCAGGACCACACACACACACACAGAGACCGGGAGCTCAGCACACCTGCCTTAGCAGCCGCAGGGCGACGGCGCGGATTCTGCATGCCCTCTGGACTTAGCCGTCGTGGAGCCTGGGTCTCCCTCGCCCCTGTGCAATGATCCCCCGGTAACCGAGCGAATGATTCCTGGAGCTCCATCATCCTTGAGCCATCCCCACCATCACTCCTGGTCGCAAACCTGTATGTCACCCCAAACTATTCCACCCTCTCTTTGTTCTTTGTGCCCTTCAGGTTCTTCTACACGGTTGTCACATCGCTCCTGAGCAGTGGCTTGGCCAAGAAATATATACTTAGTCATTTTAATCTTTCTCCGTAAATCAGTCTCTCGCTCCTCCTTACATGCAATCCCGCGCTGCCACCGAAATCCCGATTGCTCAGGAAGATTTAGTACATTTGCTGCTGCTGCAGGGCTAACGACGCAGGAAGGGTAGCAGGAAGCGTTAGCGTTTAATGCTTTGAAGCTTTTGCCGTTTCCTAAGCCTGCCTAATCATTTTGTTTTAGAGCATTTTGGTTGGAGATGAGGAGAGCATAACCGAGAACCATGAAGAGAGCAGCGGCAGCCTCATCAAGGAAGGAGGAAGAGGCTGGTAATCTTGGACAAACAGGCCAGGAGTATGTGGAGCTTCAAGCAATTCCCAGGAAGAATTTTCCCAAGAGAAAAAGCACACCATGCTTGCTTGTACACCATGGCAAGCAAGACCGGAGGCAGCAGGATCCAGGTGGTGAAGGGGAAGTAAAGCCTTCTGTCTGAGACTTGGGTGCTGTTCCCCTCTCTGCTATAGCTTCCCCATGTGGCCCTTGATATTTCTCTTGCGGGGGCAGTGGTACCTTGGGCAACACAATGTATCAGATAGGGGGAGCCTACCATCAAAAAAAACCCCCACTGGGTTATTTGTAACTCAGATCAGTGCTATTACATTTGCACAGCCAAGAGAAGATGGAGAAGGCTGCTTAGGCCAGCTCCACTATAGAAGAAAGCGTTCATGAAACTCGGCCACTGCTCTTTGCTCTCCACCTCCCCATCAGCCAAAGAAGCAGAACTGGTGCTTGGACCAGTGGGGAGGAGGTGGGAGGAACTGAATTAACAGAGCATTGAAATAATGTCTGGGAGCAGAGGCAGGTGTGAATGAGCTGGTCTCCACTTAAGCAGATATGCTTTAAAACTTACTGGACTCATTAGGTTGGGCAGTGAGGTGTGGAGAGCTTTCACTTACCTCAAATAACCTAGCAAGTACCTTTAGAGCACAACATGTAACAGGATGAGACAGCTTTGAAACAGGATAAATGTACTCGGGTGTCTGGGAAACAAGCAAGAGCAAGAGGTGATATGAAATGACAAAGCCTGCAAACTCCTGGATGGAGAAAGAGACCTGACAGGCTGGCTGGCACAGCCAAAATGGTACAGTGTAGAGAAGAAGCAGAGGGGCTTATTTTACATCCGAACCATTTCCAGTGTCATCAGCTACCATATAATGATGACAAATGGATGAATTACTTGATAGGAAAAAGAATGAAAGACAAAAGGTGAAATAATTCAGGGCATCTGCTGGGAACTGATCCTTCTCAAAGGAAAATAATACCAACAATTCCCGGCTCTACACTGCTAGTTCTTGAGATTACAGATTACAGCGCTCAGGAGGAATTTTAAATATCTGGACAGCTGCTGCGTGGCCCACCCAGGCACATTTGTACCAGAGGAAATCCTTGTGATAGGGAATTAATAAGGAAGATTCACAAACACAGAAAAATTCACCTGGCAGGAAAAACTATCCCAGATTTCTCTTTTGCCAGCCAGGAGAGTCCAGCTGAAAATAAGAAAACTAGAGGGAAATTGGTGCCAGGGATTGAAAGCTTGGAACAACCCTTTTTGCAGTGAGATGGCTTCTCCAGATGTTGGAGTACCACGCTGCAAGTCCGTGTTCCAGGACAGCACGTTCCGAGAGCAGAGAAATCCTCCCCTCATTTAAACTCATGGCCCCATTTCCCATCGCCTGAAACCCTGGCTCGCTTTAAGCTGAATAGATCATGATGTAATGGAAGGCAGCGTTAAAATCTGAGCTCTGTAAATGGAGAAAGCACCTAGAAACAAAAACCCACTGAGTAAGCAAGCCCTGACCAGACAGAGGCCCAAGAACATGAATCCTCTGGAAACCAGTCAGGAACAAGGAGTATCCAAGTCCAGCTTCACATGGCGCTTTTCAAAGGGGACAAGAAAACCAGAGGTGTGTTATGTTCACTGCAGAAGAGGGGCTTGTAGCCGGATCGAGGATAGCTGCACTGAGACAGAGGGCATCACAGGCAGCCATGGAAAACATACAGTCAGTCCCAGAAAAGGAACGGGCAACAAAGACTGCAGAGTGAAGTGAGGTTTGATAGAGATTTCACCTAGACCATTTAGTAGAACAGCAAGAGCCAACGCCTACCAAATTCCCATGGACCTGGATTCCTAACTCCCCTTTGTAGCTTGACCTTTCATATTCAGTGTGCAGTAACCCATTTGGTGGGTAACTTGCAGTTCTTACACTCACTGGCTTTCTAAACAAGCATTTACAATGCAGGGGTGTTTTACTGAAAACATTCCTAATTACAGCACAGTTCCTGTTCGGGGCTCTACGGGGAATGAAGCCACAGACCCAATTGCGACCTGAAGTAACTGCTGAAACTTTGAAACTGCTAGCGCTGGGAGTCAGCACTTGATGCATCACATCTGAAACAATCAGATAAATAGATCAGATCAAAACGTATGTGGAAAAATACTAAGACTGCCAGGCCTTTGAATTCAATAACCAATTCTGCTGAAAGCCTTCCAAGGGAATTTAGTAACACTGCAAAAATGAAGCACAGGTTTCAAGAAGATGCATTTGTTTTCTGGATAGTTTTGTCTTATCTCCTTGTATGGTCAGGCGACAACAGCCAGTCTTTCTACAAGCAATGAGTTATTGGTTTTCATCTCTACCACATGATGCAACTTTCTGTTACCAGAACTTCATTTACAGGAAATTTCTTGTGATATAATAGAGGGTCACATCTTCTGGTGGTGAAAATTAACACAATAATCACAGACCCTCAATTTGAACGTAACAGGGAAATAGGCAGAGGTAACCTAAGCTGATCACATTTCCTGGAAAGGAGAATCAAAAGTGGAAAAACCATCATACATCAACAACAGAATTCCCACTGGTGGCCCACGTGTCTGAGAGTGAACAGGAAAGCAGCTCCAAGGTACAACTCTTTCCAGATCTTTTCCATTAGACATTTAAAAAACAAACCTTTGGTTCAAACGTAACACCCCATTCATTTAGCTACTAAAAGTACAAAAACAAAAGGATTCCCATCTTGGCAAACACACAGAATCCCTGCCCTGCCCCTCCACCCCCGGCCAAGCAGGAAGTATATAGGGTGGGAGCCAGATCTGAGACATGAAATCCCAGTGCTTGCTTCTGCTCACAAAGCTTCCAGAGTCAAGGGTTCTGCTCAAGCAAGAACATCCATCTGAGGCTCAAGGCCTCCTGAGGAGCAAGTAAAGAGCAGATTCATTTTAAGATGCCAATGGGGCAAATGTTCCCATTATCTGCATTCCCCTTGGTCAGAAGAATCGCAGTTACGGACCAGGGCCAGGCCTTGGAACAACGCTGCTCCTCAGAACAAATCTTTACTCCTGCTAAACACATACGTGCTTTACTTTACGCCTGCAATTAATCACTGGCCTCAGGGATATAACTCTGTGGATACCTGTGAGCACAGGCAGAAGTATTTGCAGACTTCTGGTCTAGAAGAGAGGAAAATTTCAAGCATGGTCATTTCCAACAAACAGCTTTCTTTGTGCTGAGCTCCACATGAGTGTCTTGGTAAGCAAACTTATCAATAAGCTTTACGTTCTCAGGCATGCTGGGCAGCTAAAGAAACTTCCTATTTGCGATGCAGCCACTGAACTGCAAGAATGCAGCAGCTTTCCTCTAGAAGCATATGTGGTTTTACTAATACCATTCTTGCTCACTACCATATCTGAACACTTGTCTGGAAGAGAAAACAAGAGCAGAGTTTTAATGCAACGCTAAGGATCTATTTCTAAAGGAAGCTAGAGCAATGCTGCTTATTCGGGGGTTTTAAATTTTGCCAGGCAGTGTTCTGAGTTACTCCAAGAGCAGACGTTTTTATTTATGGAATTTCCTTAATCCACTATAAAAATCCTCTGGGCTAAACTGACTTCCCAGTATCCAAATCTCTTGGATGAGACAACTCACTCCCAAGGTGCTTATTTACCAATAACCATTCCTCTAGGCCAAGCTTACCAGCCAGTATCTTTATCTCTGGGATAATGTTAAGTCCCCATCTGACAACCTTATTTCTCTGGTGGAATTACACAAGCATGAATTTAGAAACACATTTTTTTGTTTTCACAACTTGTTCAAAGCAACTTTATCTTCCCAAGTTGCTGAATAAACCAAGTATTGTTTCACAAGAATGGAGAAAAATGTTCTATCACCAAGGGCCACGCAGCTTCACAGTGACAGAGGAAAAGCTGCTACAAGGCTGCTGGGAGAAAGGATGCTGAATGAGGATCCAGCCCTTCCTCGTTGCTAACTTTGTTAGGCAGGTATCCACGATACCTGGATATCTGGTACGATATTCTGGCCAGGGCCAGAATTGGAGAGGTTATGTGAACATCTCCATGCAGTCATCCTGCTTAGAGTCACTGCGAGCACATACAGGGTAAAAACCTAGTCCAGTAGCAGGATGCATGCGAGAATCTGGCTTCAATTTTTTCCCTTTCTTCTTCTCCTATCACTTAATTCCAGAAATAGTACATATGAAGGAGCAAACTTAGCTGGGGATTATTTATTTTTTGCTAGAAAATAAAATGTTTAGTGGAACTCCTGCTAACCTGTATCAGACAGCAAACAAGCAATTTAAAAGGGCTGGTGCAGATTAGAATTACTGTCCATACACTGACTAGATGACTCTGGAAATCAACATCTATTGTGAAACATTCTTGAAATCAACCAGTATTGTCACCTAGTCATTCCAAGCATGATGTAACAAGTCTCTGACAGATGGCTTTAAAGCAGGATCAACCCAAGCATGCTTTTTATTTTACAAGACTTTTATTCCGTTTCACAGATTTGACTATTACAGCAGTGAAATTATTACAAGTGACTCATAACATTTAGTTCCAAATAAAAGTAGAAAAACACAAAAAGTATAAAGGAAAGGTAAATGAGATGTGATGTATGGTAAATGTGTTTTAAGAGCACAGAAAAACGATATAAAAATACTTTAGGATCAAGAATTTTGCAGACAGGTTTTGATTTAGTTACAGTTTTGACACCACCTAGAAAGCACAGTATATTGAAAACTGTTAATTAGAAAGGCGATAAAATCCAACAGTATATAAAAGGCAAAAACAAAACAAAAATATGAAAGGAGGGATGGGTATGTGTGGGGGAAGTCTTTTTTATGGCAAACTTCCAATCCTTTGGCCGCTATAGAGCAAAGTCAGTGGATTTCATATAAATTCTCTGTATAAAGGAATGTCTATGAATTGTGTACAATATGGCCCAGAATAAACATCTCATTTTCAGGCTAATAGAGCTCCTCACAGAGGAAAAGAAGGTGCTTATGTCACGGTTTCATCTCCCCGATATAATACTGTCCGGAATTGGACTAGTGCCCCAAAATACCATTTTAGGAACAACACGAATTCCTTTAATGGAAAGGAAATGCAGTAACCCGCCGACGCTGCAGAAGCAGGGCGCTGGGCAATGGCCTCACTACTGCACACTTGCTTTAGTTTTAAAGTTCGTGTGGTTGATTGGCAGGGGGTGAGCCTCTGTGTTGAACACCCAGTCGTCCAGAGACAGCACATCGTCTTCACAGAACAGAAGATAGAGGTACCTGGAGCCATAAAGCAAGGGTGGGCAGGGGGTGCAGGGGAGAAGACAGACACAAGGGGAGATTATAGGAAGCTCATATGGGACTCTGAGCATGCACCAGAGAACACTTGTCAGCAGGCCTGCGACTGGGGCTGCCACTGGACTCAGCTGTCATGGCTTACGATGATATGTTCCCTGCCTCACTCTTCTGCTGGAAGCTACCATCCCTGGAGCAAGGGTGGCAGAACAGGATGTGCGCTTGCCCTCAGCCACCCCGCAAACGTTAGCTCAAGGTACCAGCAAAGGCAGATTTGCACCAAGGATGAAGTCAGCTGAGCACCAGCTGAGAAGCACATTCATGACGTATTCATGCCTCCTCTTTGTTCAGAGCATTAACCTGGCAGAGGTTGTGCAGCTGTGTCTCACAAACCATCGGTGCCTCCCTTTTCTTAGGGCAACCCTGGATTGCAGGAAGAATCCTTTAAACCCAGTGCATAAGCAGAAACCTAGAGAGCGCCTATAACGGCAGTGGTTCTACAGGAAGAAGTTACCAAAGCTTTGCAGCACCTCTAATCTTGCCCAGTCTGCCCTGCAGAGGATAAAGACTTCACAATAGAGACTTATCATGCAAAAAAAAGTACAACATCAAAAGTGTTGATGATGCAGGAATTATGCTACTCTGAAAGGCTTCTGTGATACTAAACTTACTTCAGAGTCTCTGCGAGGAAAAAACTCTGTTGCATGTTGTCATGGGTTGGGGTTGTGGTGTAAACATCTCGGATGCCAGAAAAACCAGCTTCTACTCTGCAATGTTTTTCTAGGGCCTGAGAAAGGAAAAGAAATCTCAGTAACATACAATAGCATGGAGTAACCCATTAATCATCATCTGTCACATTACAAGTCAGCTTTACAAATCAAATTCCAGGTTTATAGTAGCTTCTTTCTCTCACTGAAGAGCATGGTGATTACTGCAGGAATAAAGCTAGTTCTAATGAAATAGCAAGAGAAACATAAACTGCCTAAGTTGGTTGATTGATTAACCTTGATGTTACACACATAGCAACAACAGATCTCAAGTGGCAACTCTAGCTGTTTGCAGAGCCTCTTTTCCAGGGCACTAGATGAATGACAATGCTGCCACCGAAATGCAGTCCCTGCTAGGATGTGGGGCAGCAGCCAACTAGCTATTGTATGAGCTAGAAAGACAGAGGTGAGGGACTTGCTGGCTGGGAGGTCTTTGCAGGAAAAAGATGGGATGAAGGGCAAAGCCAGGCTTGCTCATTTTTCCTGGCCAACTACAAACCAGTGGTTCTGAGCAGTCCACAGATTTCAAGTACAAGGTTGACTCTTTTTTATGCAGGACTGTTATGTTAATAGCAGGTTTCACTGTCTGCAGCACTCCTCTCCATAAACCTCTGCAGTTTTGATTGACTGATTGATTCCAGCATAGACCAAAATGGAGAAGAAAATATTTACCATGATCAGCAGAGAAGCCACACTAGATCGAGCTATTCTGTATATTTCTGCCCTGTTGATAATGTGTCTTAGTGATTAATACAATTTAAATCCTTTCTGCTCTTTTCCTTGACTGAAGAAAAGATTCTTGTAAGAATCCAGCAGCCTGTAACAGTTATTACTGCACGTTTTCCAGCCATACCTTCACAACCTCCCAGCCCCACTGCCTGTACTTGGGATCGTGTGTCAGTCGCCACATGTACATGTAGCTTTCTACCACTTCTGGGCGTAGGATATAGTAGCGCTCGCTGAGTCTGGTTGCCATGGCTTCAGTTCCCATATCAAAGCGAAAGGCTTCAGGGCCAAGTTTGGTATCTAGACAAAATCACACACATGTAACGATCAGTTTGGGGAGAAAGCAAGCAAACAGGCTGTGTAGGTGCTTTTATGCTGCTCAGACATCAGACATTTAACTAAGGCTTGTGTGAGGTCAGATGAGCAGATCAGTCTTGTCTGGGTAGCACATCAACCTCAGAGCCAATGTCAAAATAGGGGCAACTCCACAGAGTGCATGAGCTTTCCTCACTGCCATCCACAGGTTTTGCTCATACTGTGATATTTCTCGATATTATCTAGGGGAGGGTGAAGTGTTTTTGAGGGTGGATACAACTGACGAAACAAATACTTGGACCAGATTTGAGTGTGGAGGAAGCAGGTACAAATCTCTCCCGTGTCCTAAGACTTTTGCTGGGTTTGGATTTGGTCCTAAGAATTGAGAATTGCACTGCACCTGACCCTGAGAGCAAAGTTTGTCACTGAAGCCAACCTCAGGACCCAAGTGAGAAAGAATAGAGAGGAAGATCCTGTCCTAAGGCCTCAAAGAGAAAACACATTCAAAGGAAAAACTAGCCATGCATCTGATCTCACCATCACAGAGATACTGGTACACTAGCAGGTAGGAACTTCTCTGTTTCACAATTGATCAGTACAGCAGATTGAGCCAGTATAACTGCACCAGGGCAGGGAGGCTGTAAGAAGAGGTACCTGGACCTGCAACCATTTACTTTGCCTTTTCTTCTGGTCCACTATCAGCCTCTTTGAAACAGAAGACATCAGGATGATGGCAAAAGCTGAACTGGTTTCATTGATATTTTACAATTAAAAAATTAAGAGTACCTTGGTCTTCTTGAGCGTCCCTTACATGAGGATCTCAATCTCTTGCAAGTATCAGCTTGCACTGAGATCCCTACTTACAACACAGGGACCTTTCCATATCTGAGAAACAGAGAAACTGAGCACAGAGGTTGCTCGTGATCATGCCACATCAGGTTTCTCTTGCAGTACCCACGTGTTCACCACAGCAGTGAGGGAGGCAGTGTTTCAGGTATTCATTTCATTTCTGTAAATATTTTGCACACCTTCCCTAGGCCCTCCTGTCTGCGCTGGAAGCTTACAGTGATTGCTAGCTGTATTGTTTGCTGGCAGCCAGGGCAACATGCACAGCCATTCTCTGTAAAACAATGAGCTTGCTGAAATGACAGCTCTGTAACCAATGTGGGCAGGCTCGCTACTGTCCTTTCTACGCTGATGGATGTTGCTGAAGGTGAAAATTGGCTCTAGGCACTCACAGCCAGAGGGCTATTAGTTCGGCTGGCTTGTTTCAGTTCTGTAAATGCTGGAAAAAAGAGTTATTTGCAAATATGATTTCAGTTTAGCTTGATGCATCAGTTAAGTTTATTAGGCAAACATGCTGGATGCCAGCTGCCAATACGGGCTTGCTGATGTGGTTGAGGTGTGAAACAATCTTTGGGAATGCTTAGTGCAGACAGATGTGCTTGACAAGGTCTTGGAGAGCACACTGCTGCTTTGCTGCCTGCAGGCTCCAAGGAGCTACAGAGATGCCTACAAAGAAAGGAGCAGCGTCCAAAGTAGGCTTATCTTACTGAAAGCGCTGCAGGCAGAGAACCGGTCTCTCATTCCTCATCAGTCACTTCTTTCCCAAAGCATTGACTGAAAAGCACATTGGGTGAGGAAACAAATCCTACTGGACTTAGCCAGCCTCTGCTTAGATATCTGGAAGAGGCTGAGAGTCATTTTACTACTTTGGTTCCTAGCAGCAGCTACAGGTCTCCGACACTCTCTGGCTTCTCAGCTGCTCTGCTCCATATAGCAAGACATCCTACAATGAATCACTGTTAACCTCCCCTCTTTGTCTGCGCAGGGATGTGAAAGGACAGGCTCAAACTCCACCCTTGTCAGAAGAAGAAGGCTAGTTCTATGACTGGGATGCAGGATTAGGATTCAGTTCAGGGTTCATTTCCCAGCTCTGCCGACAGTTCACATCTGCCTGTCCCTTTGCTCCAGCTGTCTGTTATGTAAAACAGGAAGGCTGTTACTGCCCTCCCTTCTAGATATCCTAGAGAAGAAAAGTGAATGTCATACGCAGGGATGAAGATGCTGCTGAAGCACAAAACACCCTGCTGCAATCCTGTGCCACACAAGAGCTGAGCGTCCTAAGGCTGCCGACTCTCCCTTACTAGTGTTTCCTAGGCGGCCCACCAGGTTTACCTGAGCGTGCATAAGACTCATGACATGTGTTTGTTATTTCTGCAGCTAGATCCACGTAATGTTGCTTCCTTTCTTCTCCGGCGTGTTCGGCTCCAAGTGCTATCATGCCCCCAGAGAAGCAAGCCAAGTGGCCCATTTTGTGATCCAAGCTGCCACCCCTCCATTCAGCAATGTAGGTCAATCCTCCAGCAGACTTTTTGACCAAATGCTTTTCTATTGCCTAAAGGGATGAAAATCAGGATCTCAGGAGGTTTAGTGGATAGGGTAGGGAGTGAATACCAAACAAACTCAAAGAGCTAACATACCTTTGCCTGAAACATTCTGGTGAACAATATTCCCCCAAAAGAAATAGGGAGCAGAAAGTTGCTCCTTACCTCTAGTGCATCATCATACATCTTTTTAGCTTCAGAGTCTTTCTTGTCTGACATCAGCCAAGATTTGATGAGATATTCATAAAAGCTGTCCCCGAGCCCCCCAATGGAGACATGGTCTGTAATAGGAAAGCCAAAAAAGAACATCAGGTTCATAATATACAATGAGCAGTCACTTTACAAAGAGCAAACAACCATGTCCTATTTAATGCCCTTGTTCTCTCCTCCCTCTTTCCAGTTTCCTGGGGAGAGCTGGCAGCATTTTCTTTTTTAAAACGGAAGAAAGGTGGAAAGTGCAATCAGAAGGAAAATGTTCTGTCGTTTTACAAAGCATCAGTATCCCTTACGAAAACTATTCAGAGGTCTTATTTTGCAACAGTTATTTATATTGCAACTTGAACATGCTTCCTGTTTATGAAGCAACCATCATAAAGCCCAGCCTAATAAATTGAGAGCAACGGCAGGTATTGATGGATCTCTACCTGTATGAAGCCACTGGGCCCTGTCTCGCTGCCTTAGGAAAGGGAAAATGTATGTTGGAACAGACAGAGCTGTCAGCAAGGGACTGCTGTAGGGACCTCTAGATCCTGCCATTTGTATTCCTGGCTCATGATGGGACTCTGCGTCCTGGAGAAGGCTGGGGTTGTTGGCATATTAAAATGATAAAGTCAGGTGCAAGGATGTGCACTGAATATCTTCTTCTGGAGCAATCCGATTTTCAAGGCTATCTGTTCAGAGTACACAATGCTTTGACCTTACTGGAGAGGAGAATGCTAAGGAATTGCACTGTGAAATGGGCATGACTGCTGCAGGTTTCTGCCTGGGGGGAACTACTGGATGGATTTATATCTGTAAACTATACTATGGGGGGAAAAGCAGCAGTAATTCTTTGAAGCAGCCAAGAACTCCCCTTTTTATAGGAGCAAGACAAATTACCCACCATGGACTGAACCATTCCTATTAATTAAAAGTGTCTACCTCTGCATCTGCATCTTCCTCATTTTAAACGTAAGCAGACGCAGCAGGGTTTTTGGAGTAGCTTTTCAGATTTTTATTTTCCCTTCCAATGTGCATATATAAAGTTCTGAGGCTTATCCTAAGTGCTAAATCCTACAAATACGAGAGATCAACAGCTGTGCATTCTCCTGACCTGAAGAGCAAATATCCCTGATACAGTGTGTCCAATGATCCACGGAATAATCCACAGCAAAACAATGAGATTAGATGTATGAATTCAGAGAAAAAGAGGACAGACTATTTACAAACACTGGCTGCGCAGCCTGACTTTAAAGAGAAGCTCTGTGATCCTAAGTATGTCATTCATAAAATCACTAAAGCAGAAGCTCTGGTACATAATTGCTTTCCATATGGCATGACTTTGCCAGCATTTGCCTCCTAGGCACTTTGCATAAACAAATCTTTTATTTCAGCAGGGGACTCTGCTTTAATTCTCTAAAGGTAACAACTGCACTCAGAAGAGGTAGAGCATTGCCTCTTCATTAGAAGATCTGCTCATTTGGCCAGGTCGAAGACGCGCCTTTTAAGAAAATCATAGCAATTCCAAAAAAAACAGCTTCCTGTGAAGAGCTTTAATAGCAAGAGAGAAAATGAGAGCCTGGCACCTACTGGGAACATCCCTGTGGCAGGCAGCAGCTGCCTCTCTACTTTGGTCCTAATCTATTTCTCACCAGCAGTATTAGAGATAGAGAAGATGCTGATCAGCATTTTGCCTCGCTGGAATATGGTTTCAGACCGCAAGGTCGGAAAATGAGCAACTGGCAGAAGAAATCTGTGCCATGGGCTGCTCTTATAACGTGTAATCTAGGAGAGAGAATATCTCTAGTCCTTTTTCATAAATCACCCTATCCCAAATGAACGAATCAGATGCGACTTTTAATAAGCTCTCAGACCCCTCTATATGTCAGCAAAGGGTGGGAGGGAGCAGGTCAGTAAAATGAAGCCAAATTTGTGGATATAAACAGAAATAGATTAGTGGCAGAAGAAATTAATAGCGAGTATCAAGCTGAGTATTCAGTAACTATCTGAATTAAGAGCACAGCTCTACAGTTTCCCAAAGATTTGGTAACAATCAGTAACGGCAACAACAGATCTGAGACCGGAACTTCTTTTCTTCTCAACACCAAGGAGCAGGTAGGATTAATGCTTGTGTCTGGGAAAACGTGCAGTGTGGCTGCCAGCTGTGAATAGCCTAAAGAAAATGGCATCTCAGGGGTACCGTTGGGGATGGGAGATTAACTTTTCAAGTGGGACATATTACAACAACTCTGCAGACACAAATGCAGATGGGAAGCCGAGCCAACAAAGGGATTGGATAACTTGGAAAGTCGATTAACTGGACAAACATGGAAGCCTATCTTCTTTCCTCACAGCACCAAAGAACAGCTCTGGTTTAATGGGACAACTGGAATTATCCAAGATGCTGTGTTGGGACAATTTTCAAGCCAAGCCCTGTCAATCACCACTAGAGGTGCTGATGTGTCAGTCAAAGGTCAGGGATTGCTCATAGCTAGCGCTCTCCCACCGTCTCAGATGACGGCAGCCACACAACTGCCTGTCAGTTACAATCAGAGCTATTAATACAGTAGCTAGAAAGGTCTAGAGTGATCTAGGAGAGCCACAGGGACAAAAATAATGCAATGACTCCAAGAAACCAACTTAAATAATATAAATGTAACCCGCTGACAGATTAAAAACAGCTTCTAAAAATAGCCCTTTCCTGGCTATTGCTCCCTCTTCCATTTTAGAGCAGTATCTGTTCCAATGCCTATGTCTTCAGTGCTGGCCAGCATGGCATTCCCACAAGAGAGAACAACACACGCTTGCCTCACCCTTGTGGCACCACAGTGCCCTATGCCGCAGGTCCGGAGTGACAGGTACACGAATGCACACGAGAGAGTGCTTAGATCCCAGGGGGATCTGAAACTCTGCAAGCCCACTGCTTCTCCAAATGGATCCCTATTTGATACATCATACTTAGGAAGCAAATCTCATATGGCTTCTGCTCACAGCCTTCACGTGCAACTCCTGTGGGCTAGACGAGACTGCAGGATGAGGTCTTAAAGAGGTGTGCTGACATCTAATATCTGTGTGATGAACCATGTACCATTATCTCCCCCTGTGCAGGAGAGGTCCTAATTCTCGTTCTGGAGGTGAGACACTCAGCTGGAAACAAGGCTGATGGAATAAGTGTACGATGATTATGTTGCATCTTCCAAATCGAGTCGCATTATCTAATCACATGTATAACAGGCTGCCTGACAAGACAGTTCCTTGGCTTGCTGCTCTGACAGTTGCTATCTCTTCCTAAAGAATAATGGAAAGGCTGAAATGCTCCAGGCAGGACTCAATGCAGACTGATACTTACGCTGCACCCAGTTGCCTGTCACCGGGCTGAGGAAGTTGGGATACAGGCCCTGCGGCTTCTCAACTCTGTTCAGGACTTTGCGGATGTTCATCACCTATGAGAGATGAGACACAAGAACCACATTACTTCTCTACTGAAAAGGCTGACGGTTTTGTTCTGTCACTGAAGCCTGACTCCTCAGTTTTGATGCCTAGCTGAACAAGCACAGCAGCCGGTAATGTTGTGAATCATCACGCAAGTGGAAGCCGGCAACATGGCTCCCAGAGGAAGGGCCTGTGACAGAGGAACTTTCCTCCTGGATCCTCAGCACAGTCTTTATCCAGTTCTGTGGGTTTTTAGAAAAACCCCACGAGGTTCCAGTTCAGAAAGCAGTGGAAGCAGTTCCCTGACAACGGTCCAAAAGCAATCCTGAGGATTTGGGATCTGGGTGGAAACGTATGAGATGTAGAGGGTGTTTTTTTCCATGATCCAAAGGGAAAGGAGTGGCAGGGATGAGTGACTCACGTGGCACTTAAATTCACCATGTGCTCACTTAACCTGATGAATTGGGGCCTTTAATTTTAACAACAGACAGCTCCTTTAATATGCTAGAACAGATTTACTTATTCCCTAAAACCTCCCTTGGTTTCATTCCCATTAAATCCAATAGGCCTTTCCCATAAGGGATGAAGTTAAACGGTATGTAGCATAAATATTCTATTATAACTTACAGAGCAGCTAATATACTCTAAACCTTTTATAAAATTAGACAATTTGTACGCCAAAAGCTGGCTACAGGCTTAAGCCAGTGCTTCCAAGTAAGTCGTCAGGCTGCATAATATTTACTGAAGTTTAGTAGCATGGCATATTAATGACATGTTTGAATAAAAGACACAGATGGACTTTATTCCTGCTAAAATCACACAAGTCCCTAGCTGCACACTAATGAGCTGATCTGTTCCTCTGATGTCATTTCCCACAAGATGGGCTGTTTGAGCCCCTATCATCCCACATTTTTTCTCTCTCAGGGCATTAGGATGAATGCAATATCTTTTCTGTGGCACACACGAGGCACACTCAGCTCAGGAGAGTCCATTAGAAAGGTTCTGCCCCTATCCTTTAGCTGGCTTATGAGCCTGAGATGAAAACATGTTACCTTGGGGATAGAGGCTTGACCCTGGTTCAAAATAGCACAGTTTGAACATGGAATATGGATGCAATTCAGGCTTGCATTGTTGCATCTTCTTGCCCTTGTGTTTTCAGTGCTCATCTCTCTTTGTTTTCATCTGTCATTTCTTTCCCACACTTTTTTTTTTTTTTTTTTTTGCACACCCCTTTCTCTGTACCGGTCTCTTCTCAACTTCCCCCTCCCTGCTCTAAGTAATTCATCATCATCAAGAATCATCAGCTTGTCTTTTTTCAAATTGCCAGTCTTTCTTTATCTTGCCTACAGAGTTTCCTGGGTTTCTAGTTTCCCTTTACCCTCTGCTATTCCCTCCTGGTCACTCCTCTGTGACATTTCTCTTGCTCACCCCACTCTTTTGCTTTCCACATGCTTCATCCTATTCTCTCTGTTTTGCTCTTGTAGCTTCTTCCTTCTCTTCTGCAAATTCTCTTCCTGTTTCAGGGACAACCGACAGACCAATGCTGGAAATACCCTAGAAAAGGACCATTTTGAGCCTTTTACTGGTTATCTCAGAACTACTGTTTGTTTTCACCCCACTGTGGGGCTCTGGACTGGCCCCATTTCCTTTGGGCTCACGGGGGCAGTTCAGATTCTAACTAGAACAATTTGTCTCCCTCGAAGCCGGTTCCTCAGGGACGTGCGGTGGAAGCTAATGATTTGCTGGTATCCAACAGCATACTTATTAAATTGGTCTCACATGCACTGCAAGATCACTAGTTTAAAAAAAAAGAAGAAAAAAAAAAGGAGCTCAAGGTAATGTGTAACATTAACAGATTTTCAGTTACAAGTTACCCAAAAGGAATCCAATATGTCAACTGTCAGGCCTTTCCTACACAAGAAACCTCAGCAGAAATACTGCTGGCTGGATCATAACATTTAATGCCTGTTTAGAGTGAAAAGGTCTGTAAGTACAAGGCAATACTATTAGAATTAACTATTATCTTTGCAGCCTGCATCGAACAGAAGGATTAATTTTGCCCGTGCCTTTGTGTTTAGTAGGTTTTTACTACAACTTCACATCACCAAGACATTGTGAAAACATCCCCATCTCCCATGGCTGCTGCCAGAGATGGAGGGAGGGAGGTGGAGGGACAAAAGCAAGTGTAAATGGTAAAGCAAGTGTGAACAGCTGGGCAGCTGCCTTCTAAGGCTAGTCAGCACAATGGAAGTGTGACCAGTTGGAGGTTGCTGTGACCTTTTCACTGGACCGGCGCATAGGATGCTCTGAGGCCTGGTGACATCTGCAGCCTGCAAAGGACAGGTTTCTGCACGTGTCCCACTCTGGAAGGCTTCTCCTCTGGTGAGTTGTACTGCTAATGGGCAGAAGAGGCACTTTGCTGCAGCCATGTTGTCTGCTGTGGGCAGGCCAAAGTGCTGCTCTGCTCCAGCCCTGACCCCAGGAGTACGAAGAGATCAGTTCACCAAAAACGGAGGTGGGAAGTACTTGCCTTTTCTGCAAACACTGGGTTGCCAGAGAGCTCCGAAAGGTGCAGGAATTCTAAGTGCAAGGTACCAAACTCCGCTAAGATGCTGCTTCCAGCAGATGCCCAACCCCAACTCCAACTCATGCCACTGCAAGGAGAGAAAAGGGAGCCTTTATTACCAAGCAAACAAAGTCTGAGGTCACCCCATTACCAGAGTGCAGATCATGCCTTTGCTACATGTATGTAATGCATACCAGGTATCAACAGGGACCACATAAAGGGCATACGTAGATTGTTTAGGACTCTTTCACGCTGAACAATTCCAGTGGCATGGAACAGTAGTTTTAAAAAGGGATTGTTTAGGATAGGGCAACTACACAGATTGCACATACTGGCCTGCATGCTGGAGCTACTGTTGGAGGGTAATCCCTCCCAAGCAGATCAGCTTAGAGCAAACATTGGAAGAACACTCACAGGCTGCCCTACATAAGACAGTTTGGGATAAAACCTGCCTCTAAGCAGCCTGAGCTGAACTCTCATGTCCCAAACATCCCACAAGTCTAACAAGGCTGAAATCTCATTTTATGGAGAATCCAGAGTGTCCCTAAGCACCTCATTCCAACAAGATCTCACGCTTTTTATGCATACATGGCACTGACATCCCCAAGATGTGTTTGGTTGTTGGGGGGGGGGGGGGAAGGAATACAGTGTACAGTAACATCAATGCTTAGGGGAAATAAGCTATTGGGCAAATCTGACCAATGAAAAAGCCATGGGTAATCTGACATCTGCACATGTCAAATCTGACTCTGAAAGCACCCCACTGGTGCTCATCTCACATGTCTTGCAAGCGTTGTGGGCCAGGACAAAGCTTCAGAAGCTGGCAAAGTCTGCGTGGAGAAGCCAGTTATACAAAGTGCCTCCTGCCCCTATTTTTGACCTACTGGGATCCATTCTCAGCTTCTGTTTTTCTCCCTGTAGCCCTGCTTTTGATGTCTCACCCTGACAAATCCATGCAGAGTGCAGTGCTGAAGAGAAATCCTCCTTGGAACAAAGCAAGGAGCAGATTCTGGGGCTGAAGAGGGCATCGTTTCTCCCTTTATCCTGGAAAAATCTAACCGAAGGACATGGAAGGGCAGAGGCTTTTCCAAGCCATAACAACCTTATGCATCTCCTTCTTGGATTTGCTTTTACGTTTGACCATTTCCTTTGTGTCCCACTGCTACAGATTACAGCTCTGTGCCTCTCTCAAATCTACACGGACATGAAAAGTAACCTATATCTTTAGGCCTTGGTCTCAAAATAGCCTCTGCAGGTGCTGGCCCCGGGAAGCTTGGCAGGGCTGTTTCAGAAGTGATATGACTTTGATTTTCACGTCTCGTTATGTGGTCGATACTGATGAGGTAGCAGATTTCCCATTATGGGGGAGGGGACACTAGATGGCGCCTGAAAGCTTGCTATTTGTAGAAAAGGGTTTCTGTTGTTTACAGAAGGCTAAAACTAATGATCTTTCCGAGGGGCGGGGGGGGGGGGGGGGGGGAGGGAAAGTTTCCCTTCCATGGGATATACAGAAAACCATTTCAGGTCCAGAGCTGTTTGTTTTGCCTGCAGACAAAAAGAGCCATTAGATAAGCAATATGTTCACGCTGTTTCAAATTGCTCAGTCACTGCCAAACGTCAGCCTTCCCTGCAAACTGTCGGGAGCCTACATCACCAACCTTTCCTTTGGAAACACTGCGGGCGGCTAAAATGGTACCTCAGACAACAGCGAGTGCTCATGGCAGAAACCTCCCCATGCAGGCTGAAAGGCAGGCTCTCCGGTCTGACCAGGTGAACAGTGGTATTAATATCCCATTAGACATACGCATTAAAGCTGGTAGTAGCTGGCCCTGGGATGGGCGCACAGAGCAACCCCATGGAGCGCTCGTGCCTACCAGGAGTCAATTACTTTTTCTTTATTTACTGCACCAAAGGGACACAGTAACAAATACAATCTCCCAAACAGAAACTGCCTTCTGAGCTAGTTCAAATGAGGCGTGCTCGGAGGCAGCCAAATGAGGCTGTTTGCTGTGACAGCGGCTCTCTGGGCCACAGCAGCTGACACAGCCCTGCCGGGAACTTTGGTCCCAAACCCGCAGCAAGCCACTGCCTGCAAGGACAGTGTTATCGGGAGCCCAAGCCCTGCGGCGGGGGACAAATCACAGTGAACCCAGGGAGAGGTGGTCTGGCGGAAACAGTCTGTCTGCAACGTGCCCCTGGGTTAAAGAGCAGCCTGAAATGACCCCCTGCAGGAAAACATTTTTTCAGCATTACAGACTGGGTCTTCACATCTGCCCTGTATTCTAACATCTCAGAGGAAACTACCTGTTAAAGGACCTTGGTTTTCAAAACAAAGGAAAACGCCCAGAGCTGCCTTTGTCCCCCAAATACATGCATCTTGATTAAACGCTGACCACTGCAAGCACAGACTGAAAGTGGCTGTCTCACTTCCTCCCCTCACAGAGATCCAAAGCAGCAAAACACTGCCAAGTTCACAGGGTGGCCAGGAGAGGAGGACGAGGAAGAACGTGGAGGTGCAGAGGGTTTAGGGGAGATGTGAAGGGGGGCCAGGGCGCATCAGGAGAGAAAGCACAGCACAACACGCAGGCGGGGAGGACAGAGAAGCAGCTTGAAAAGACAATATACGGTAGGACCTGGCAGAAAACGTGCCAGTTAGACCAGCAGGACGGAAAACAGGCCTGCGTGAGATATGATACGAGGGCCTTTGTGAAAACAGAAGCCCAGGGAAGCATATCAGTGGAGGGGACACGAGAGGAAAAGGTGGTGCAAGGTGATAGGAAGAGATAAGGCCAGCTGGCTATGGGAAGAGCAAAGGGAAGGTCTTTCTACTTGTATCCCCAAAAACATCTACTCAGAATTAATGTAAAGCTTTTGTTTGCTTGAAATTTCTGAATCTCATTCTTAGTCCTCCTTCCCCCCTCCAAAATCCATCGCCAACAGAAACCCTGCACATGCTATAAAATCCCCCTGCTTCTGAGCTGATGAGGTTTCTCTGGAATTAGCACATCCTTGCAAAAGTAGAACTGGGGGACAGTTCCTTCTTGCAAAACTCTTCTGAGTTTTGGATTGGCCTTGACTTCTGTGTTAAACATCCCCTCTCTCCACATCATCTCACTCACCTCTGCTTCCACATGCATATGCTACCTCATGCTGAATAACTCCCTTCCCCTTTGGGTTTACAAACTTTGGCTGATCATCATGTTCCTGCAGTAGCCAGCTACAGAGTTAGTTCACTTTATCCTTGCTCCTAAATTAATCGACAATCCAGGCCCTTCCAGCAGTACCATGGCTCTGAAGCCAGAGCTCAAGACAGTAATATGGGCTCTGGATTTCAGGCTCTGTGTTACTTTGATTGTCTTTGCTCTTAGTCAAGGTCACCAACAAAACATTTTGGGAATGTCTAGGCAGACAGAGTCTGTTTCGATTGTCTTCACAAAGGGCAGGGGAGGGTTTGGCATTTCTGAGAAAGGTTAGTCTACTCTGAGCCTTTATCAGCCACAGAGGAAGCAGAATGTCTCTTCTGTAAAAAGAAACAACTAAAGTGGTCGTGGTGGTGCTTCAAATTTTCAGTAGGATCATGTGCAAATGAGAAAACTGAACGGTGACAGTGATATTTGAGCAACGGATCGGCCTGAGTCAAACATTTGACAGTCTTGCGCTTCACAAGGACGGGAGCCAAACAGGACGTTCGGGCTAAGAGATGAATAAAGATTTTCACAGCTGCTGCTCTGAGTGTTGAGAGAGGTGAGGATGAAAGGCTTTTGTTAACCCACGTTTCCTGCTGGCTGCGTTTCAGCCTGCATGCAGCTTTTTACCCAGGGGATTTGTTAGTAGGTATCAAAAAGAGCCAATGAACCCCTATTGGCCGGGAACACCATCTACTAGTGAGATTCAGAGACTGAGAGTCCAGCCTCCAGGTTCACATCTCTCTGCTGAGTGACCTTCAGCAAGCTATTTAACCCAGCTGCAGCATGAGAACACCACCTACCTGACATGAAACACTGCAACCCTAAGTGAAGAATACACATGTGGCTGAGTACTGCCAGCAGGGAGAAAATCAGAGGATGTGTATACTCCCCCCTTTCTAGCCGCAAACCTGTCAACCAGTCCCATCTAATCCATTTCCCAGTTCCCCAGATATGCAGCCTGGAAAAATTCACATACATCTAGTTAGGCATACTGTAAAAACACAGCGCATGCCACATGCTACGTGCAGACTACAAATAACCTTTCAAAGAAAATGACAGTGAGGAAAATGCTATTGCAGCAGGGGGCCCTGCCAAGAGGTAGAGGGAGAAACCATGGATAGCCCAAAATTAATAAAACACAGCTGGATTTAACTTGAGTCACCTGCAATCTCTGCCAAGGTACCTCTTGGTTTTTGGTTGGCAAAACAAATGACCTCGAAGAATCTGCACTAGAGGGGAGCACCTCTGAGGAACTGCTGCTGTTCCTGCTTGGGTCCTGGTCTTTTACAAACATTCAGTAATGAAATGACATGCTCATAAGGACGTGTGTCTTGCCTGCCCAGATTTATGACGCCACGTGGGATACCAGTGGGGGTGTTAAAAGCTGGCAAAAGTTTCTCTCCAAGTTCCAGAGCTTTACTCTTGAACACCTGTTAAAAGAAGAGAGGATAAATATTTGATGGGCTGCTTGCAAATACTAGTTACACTGGATTCTTTCAAATTCATTTTTTCAAGCATGGCATTAAAGAAAGATGAAATTACTGCACTACAAGAATCTGTTATTTCAGGTATGCAGCTGCCCTAGATCCACTCCTGGATGGATTTGGACCAAAAGTCACAGCAAACTTTGGTATCTATCTGAATGGCCTCTAAAAATCTACTCTAAGCCGGGCCCAAGTTTCCTGGCAAACCCTGAACCTGGATGAGAGCAGCCAGAGCTGCAGAGCTCACCGAACACCCCAAATGCCTCAGTAGCAAATTTCAGTGATCTGTTTCTGTTACTGCCCATGCACATCCAGGATAGGAGTTTGGAATTCAGTCACTGTCAAGGCTGGGAAAAACAGGGGGGCTACAGTTCAGTGAGGTTTGTGGGACCTTTCCTCAGCTGTTGTTCTTACACTCACTGACCTCATAAGGCCCACTGAACCTCCACCCAAGGGTAAGCTCAAAATTTTAGACTGCACCAACCCTGTCCTGCATGATCTGCTCTTGAAACCAAGGACCTCTCAGGATCAGCAAGTGAAGCTCAATGCAGGGCTTCACTATCACAGCCCCAATTTCCTGTTCCCTGCAGATCTCAGCTGTCCAAATGACTGATTAAAGGTCAAGGAACTAGCACATCCCCTTTGACCAGCTGAACAAGAAAAGAGCTCCTGCAGTCAAAGGCCTCCCCTTCAAATCTCATTGCCCACTACAAATGCTGGCAGTAGCTTTGCTCACTGCCTTGTCTCTCCGGTTTGATATGAACTGATCCAAGGAGTACCCTTTGGGGGACAAATGCTTCTCTTTTCCTAATGTGGCAGAGGACACAGCATTGTGAAATGGCTCAATTAAAATCAAAGGAAATTTTTCTAGGGGCAAACATTGTCAGATTGACGACATGAGTTTGTCCAGCTGGTATTACCTCCTATTGCAAAAAACATGATTTCCAATGAACAATCTTTTACTTGCAGTCTTTCCCAGGAAGGTTTCATGTCTAAGCTGCTCCTTTTCCATTTTTAATGCCTCAGTTTTGGGCTTTCAAATCAAATTATAGCTTATGGTGGCTTGCAGCACAAAGCTACCATACACAATTATTTTGGGACAAACTGATACAAGCACTAATCTTTGCTCCAGAGATTAGTCCTGATCAAGGGAAGCCTGTAAGTGACTTATGAGATAAAGCACAAGCCTTTTACCTCTAGCCCCCCTATACAGCCCAAGCTGTCACAGTAGTTCTGAGAAAGCAGGAATTTATTGCTCTAAAAATACACACTGAGGAAACATGAGCTCTCCTGTGGGCTTGCGGGCCTTTGATACACTCGCAAGGAGGTGGGTTTGATTCAGAAAGGGAAGCCAAGAGACAGGGCCTCAATTCTTTCATTTCAGCCTGGTGACACTGAGTGGGTATATGACAGGCACTGTCCTGGCTGCTGCATCACTGCTGACTACACTTCAAAGGGTCACTACTGAAGCTTTATGGCTTAATATGGTTTCTTTTTAGTCTGCTGATGTGAAGCCCACCGAAGTTCTGACTGAGACAGGCCCTGAGTTGGGACACTAAGTCTTTGAGAGTTTTCCCTGGAGGGAAATCACAGAGGGAACTCATTCCTAGAACTCATTGAAAATGCAACCTTAGTAATGGAGCTGCTCCTGTGAGTCTACGGATCAATGGTACCACTACGCAATGATGAGCCATCCCATCCTATTATGGCAGACAGCACCCAGCCATGGTCGGTGGGAGCTGACCTCTCATTTAAGAGCAAATCTTACAGTTCCTTCACCCACGAAACTCCCCCGAAATTCAGAATTTCTGCTTGCCTAAGATTTCTAGGGCAGAGGAATAATCTCTTCATCTCTCTATAGCCAGCTTTAAAATTTCAGTCCAGTCATATTATGAAACAGATTACGGCATTAAGTCCCAACCTCTGCTTGGCTGGAGAGAAAGGAGTGCCCCTGTCCCCCAGGGCACTTCACCTTATAGGCTACTGCTACAGAAAGACTGTCCAGGCAGAGTTTGGAGCACTTGTCACTAACCAGTTGCTGCCCCTTAGTCCAGGGGCAGAGTCTGGAACTGTGTTTCATGAAATATTGCCTATGTTTAGGGTACATGGTAACCACAAAGTAGCAAGTACCAAGACAAAGATCACTGCAAATGGCATTTCACTGGGGAGCAATGTATTCAACTGAAAATGTGTCTTGCTAGAATTGCCCACTGGAGAAAAGATCTCTGCTGATGAGCCATGCACGGTGTGTCAAGGTAATTATGTGAGACTTAATTAAAAGAACATAAGTGGCATTTCGATATTCATAAAAACGACAGGTTTAGCCTGCTGTTGTGGAGAGATTATCTGATGCTCAGTGAAAAGCTGCTGGAGAACCCTTTCAATTCATTATTGGTGACTGAGAGACACACAGGGCTGCTGAAACAAACCTCTTCTCCAGTTAAGTAGTATGCGGCCAACAGTCCTCCAATATAGCGGATGTTCACCTCAAACAAGGATGCTTCTCCGTTCTGAAAATACATAATGATATTCTTGACTGCAAAGTCTGCACACACAAATAGGAGCTAAGAGGAATGGCTTGTAGGCAGACACTTAAGTCTTCCAGTCCTCACCTACAGCCTAACACAGCTTTTCATCTGATATCTCAAAGCACTTTATTTGCTCTACAGCAATAGCTGGAGCCTGGAGGGAAGAGAAATCCCCCAACTGCCCATTTATCACCAGCTGACAAGAAGTCTTGGAAGATGTTTTCTGCCATTCAAGGACTCCCCTCAGCTTGCAGGCTCAGAGAATATCACAGCCTAAGGGGCACCTGTCATGGGTATGTTTACAGAGAGACAAACTGAGTGATGTCCATGTGCCCCACCACCAGAGACAGCAGACACAGATGGATACGGTTCACTGAATCGCTCAAGCACCCATTCACCTGGAACAAGTTCTGCTCTAGCTACTCAGCTGGTGATCAGCAAATGTCAAAACAATTGCATTCAAAATGTGCTTTTACCAAAAACAAAAGTTTCTGGCTGGTGAATCTGCATGACAAATGATTCCTGCCCTCACGCAAAAGCATAAAGCCACAGACCAGGAAGGCCTTCTGCTGACACAGCGCTTTCAGCAAGTAGGGCAAAGGGAAGGGGCACTTTAACCTCCACACTAGTCTGTCCTTTCCAAATAATCTTCAGGTTACAAATCAGAGTAAGTCTCTTCTCCAGGTGGAGACTGAAATGGCATGAGATAGAGCAGCACACCCAGAGTTTGTGGGTCTTAGAGTCCCTGTCTCACTGTTACGGACTATCAGAGATCCTTCTATACAGCCAATTTTTAATTAATTTCCCTCTTGCTCTCCCTCTGCTGTGCCTTCTGACTCCACCGATTAATCCATAGCATTCATTCTTGTCTTTGCAGATCAATCTATTCTGCAGGCCACGATTAAAAGCTTTTATGAAATCCAGAAAAATTATCTCCCAGTTGATTTTGTCCCTTGTTTATCGATTCAGTGAAGTACTGAGAGCATTCACCAGATTTATCAGATGTGGTCTTCCTTTTATGAATATATGAATGCCAGTCGTGCCCTCGCAAATGATGCTTTTCTATAAAAGGCAGCTGCATGCATTGTTCCCATGGGGAGATCCATTTTTCACAACAGACAACTAAGCTGGCATTAAAAAAACAAAAGTTTCAGCGGCACTCAGCTTTTAACATTCTCCCTATGCCACTGATGCAATCCCATCCACTCTCCCACAAAAAGCACAGAGCTGGCTTGGACACTAGTAGTCAGAGCAATAGCAAGGGGCCCCAGCCACAGAGTGGGATGAGGGACAGCAGCCTTCAATAGCACTGCAAGGCAGGGGTTCTGCCCAGGGCCCCAGCAAATATGACACTAGCTCTAAGAAAATGTCACTAGAAGACTTTCGAAGGGCTAGCCCTGCTCACTCTGCAAGCCATTTTCAAAAATGACGCTCTTCCACCCAAATCTGAACTCAGTATGTTCCCCCACTTTGCTGCCAAGGTACCACACTCCCAGTGCAGAAGACCCAGCAAGATGAGTAGCATTTTAAACCATAATCTATAGCGTGTAGAAAGACGACTTGTCTTGTCACACGCAGATATTTAACTGATATGAAGCAGAATTTGATCTTTGATGAACAAAACTTTCTTGGAGTATCTAATAATGAGAGTTGTTTTTAAAACCCAGATTAAAACACAAAAAGCATTTAAACATTGAACCACGTTTTCAGTCAGACGCTGCAAGTCTGATCTGGGGACCCCTGGCTGGAACCCTTCGCCATGTATAAGCAAAAGATGGGCTGAACCTCAATAGTCCCTTTAGCCTTAAGAAGGGGGGGGGGAAGCGAGTTGAGTCATTTCTTCCCTCGCAGACTTCATAATTCCCCTCCTCAAGTGATTCTAAGAGAAGAGCCTGTGATCAGAACTGGCTGAACACAGAGGGAGCATTTCTGTGACCCAGGCAGGCATTCCCAGCAACTGACTCACCACATTCAAGTCAAAGCTCTTCTCCACCCACTTCTTTGCTTCTTGGAATTCCTCCTCAAGTTCCATGATGTACAGAGTGTCTAAGGCATCCACCACCGTAGCTCCTCGAAGGCCTCCTGCATTGCAAAGATAACAACATGATGAAGCCTCATTCATGCCTTCTCTTCTAGCTCTAAGCCACTCTGTGTTATTTTCATTTGTCCCATTCCACTCTGGAGTGAATGGGACAGGCAGCAGCTTCCAGCCTCAATGCTGGAGATGTCTGGATGGGATCCAGCAAGAGGATCCTGGCCACAGTCTAGGCCAAGATCTTCTAACGAGACTAGTGTGCTCAGCTTTAGAGAGGCCCAATTTTCAAAGGCCTGATGCTGTTTTGAAAAAACACCCCCATGGAACAGCTCAAGGTCCACACTTTAAATCACTAGTCATGACTGCAAACCTTGGCCTTGTTTTCCAGTTCTTGCCTTGGCCAAAGTCGTTAAGGAGATTCCAGCCCTAATCTTTGTTCAGCTGCAAACCTAAACTCAGTCTCTCTCTCTAAGCCGGTTACAAGCATAGCCTTCTTCTAAGTGATGGCAGAGAATCATGTTTTTATTGTGCAAGAGCATTCAAGACAGGAGGCTGATCATTCTGTCCTGATGCAGTGTTTGTTATCTGGGGCACAAAGTAATTTTGTGCCATGTCATGACTCAGGGTTTCCCATTACCAACATACACGCAAAACACAGCATCAGTTAGATCAGAAACTAGTTTCAATAAATCTTGAAAACAGGGAGAGGGTGATTTTGGAGACAGCTCCCTTGCTTTGGCCAACAGAACAAATGGGCCCCGTGAGCATGCTCACCGTTCTCCAGCAGATGGCAATGGGACACATGCATACTAAGCAAATGCCAACTAAGTACTAGGATCTACCACATCATCCATGTTAAAGAAAAAAAAAAAAAAAGGCAAGCCAAAAGTATGCCAGGCTTTTTCTCAAGCAAATGGACTGTAGGAAAGCTGCCAATAAGACAGAATGACATGGCATGCCATGCTAGGATGAGAAAGCGATACATGGTGTGTAGACAGACAATCTCGTAGCAGTTGATATTAAATGAAACTAGAACTGCAAACGATGTTAACTACCCTGCTTTTGGAACATTGCAGTGCTGGAGTTTATTTCTGTTATGGTTCCCTAAAAGTATTCCTAGCACTGGAAGGCGAGGGGTATATCTCAACTCGATACCCTCTGGGTTTTAATTACCAAGGCCATCACTTTCCTGGGTAACTCAGTAAATACAGAGCCTCACTCAGAGGATTCCAGTTTGGACAGACAGAAACTTCACCATCATCTTTCTGCACACGTAAAGCAGTGGGGACTTAGGCGCGAAATTGCCATTACATCGCCATCAGCCACTTTCCTACCCACTCCCTGACACTCGGATCTCATGGAGTTCCTGGCAGCAAAGATGCTTGGGTGAGGCTCAGGTTTTGCTTCTGCAGATGCAGAAGCTGCTTGTACCAGCTCTGTCCATATTATCTCCCTTTCCAGTGCAATCAGAGACTCACGCACACTGCTTACGCCCAGAGGCTTCCTGAAATGTCTATCTATTTGGCTCAAGTCAGTTCCTTCTTCTCACTGACCGACTTTGAAACACCACCTCAAATTTCCCCAGCTTTCCCACGTTCAGATTGGGATGCCACTTTTAAAGCTTTCAATGTTACTTCATTTCTAGTTCTATTTGAGAGAGGAAAGCCAGAGGGAAAAGGAAAGCAAAGGTGAGTCATCTGCCAACCTTATGACCTTGGTCTTTTCTTATTAAGAAAAAAAAAGCAGCTGCCTCTGCTGTACACCATTTCCCTTCCCCAAAGGGCAAGGGCTCAGATCCACCGATTTTGTGCAGGGCTCATTTATGCTTTCAACATTCTTCTCCCATAAAAAAGGCATCCTGCCTTATTTTGTTGATGTTACAAGATTGCAGTTTTGACACTTTTCAGCCAGTCAGCACATCATCGCTTTAATAAAAGCCCAACCAAGACTTTACTGCTCAGCTACAGATTGCTAGTTTCCGGATGCTGTCTGCATCAAAAACAGGGGCTGTGGAAAAGGGAAGAAGGCAGTGCAGACAGCCTCTAGAAATTCATTTATTCTCATAACTCCAGTTAGGTGATCATTTCCTGAGTCTATCTCTAGAAGTGCAAAAGATGGAGTCAAATAGCCACTAGATCAACCAGCGGGATCTAAAAAACAACACTGAGCCAATGCTTTTGTGGCATGCTTTCCAGAAGCAGTGACCACGAAATCAACATCATCCCAGTCAGAGCTGTTTTTATCAACCGTAATCGTTCTTCAATATTAACGATTATGTGATTTTTATGCACTTTCCTATTAGCGAGGAGAAACACATCAGCTCTGAGCAACACGGAGGCAGGCAAAGCATTCTAAAAAAGAAGAAAGGACAGTGCTGCCTGAGGCACAGCCCATTACTGTGATATTCTGAGAGTCACACTAATGGATTTGATTTAATTTGATGATATAATCCACAAAGCCTTTCATAATCTGCAGAGAGACAATGAAAAAAAGTTGGATTTGCTCAGACTAAGCTGAGACAAAGAGACAATGAAGTTACAGTTCTCTGAGATGATTAATTGAAATGAAAAATATTGCCTGAATTTACAGAGCCTTTAATGCTTTTAACAAGTAGCGCCTTTAAATACATGAAATGCATCAGGGGAGTAGGAACATGCTTGGATCTTCATTACAGCATAGCTTGGAGTTGCTTCGCTTTCCTCCCCTGTATTTGACAAAGCGGAGGGCAAACTTTGCTTCCCTACTGGTCTGCCTTTGTGTCATTTTAAGCATTTGTTTTAAATATTCCCCTAAACACTTGCATATCTGAAGAACCACAGGCTGTTTTGTACAAGGGTCTTGTCAATGTTTCTTTTCTTCTGTGCCAGCTTTGAAGCAACTGCAAAACACATGGCTGACTTTTTTCCTAGAGCTAACAAAGTATATCTCAATACCAAGAGGTACCCTGTCAGCTTCAGCTGCCTCACGAGAACGATAAAAAAGAATCTCCCTCCTCTCCACAAACGCAGAGAGCACGCCACGCAGCAAGACTTTGCTGCTCTGTCTCTGTGACATGCCAGGCCAGAAAGGGCACCTGAGGAGGACCCAGACCCTCCTGTGCACAGCGGCACATTACTTCTTCACTGCAGGAGAATATTCATTCCTTTCAGGTGCCTGCTTGGACTTTGCTTCATCAGATCATGACAGGGCTTGTGACACAGTGTCCAATGGCTATGATTATGCTCAGCTGTCAGAAGACAGCACTATACATAGCCTAGCATGTTTATTACAATATATATGCACCCATTTACAAAGGTGGTGATATTTGCTTGACATAGTGTATTTTGAGAGATGTTAAAAAATAATCACCTTTCCCAATCTACACATTATAATGCAAAGAATATAATCAAAGGGGAAGCAGCTTCAAACGGAAAAGAAATCAAAACCCAGCCTGTCACTTTTGACTCTTGCTGACACTCCCTTCTCTAAATTACTGGATTCAGCCTAATTGTACTCTCTCTCTGATGGAGTTTTGAAGTAGAAACCAAGAAACCCTCTAAAGAAACCTCTCTGAAAATGCCCAGAACTGGTAGCTATGACTTTTAAGCAAGACTCCGTGCCTGAACTTCTGCCCGTCTCCACAAATCTTAGGCCCTGTGTAGAAAAAGTACCCACAATCCTGCTGCAAAACTGCCTTGGAGCGGAGATACACCACGCTTCGGAGAGGCAAAGTCTCTTAGCTGATGGCCAAAAGGGAAGCTACTTGTACTGGACTCAGCTCTGGGACCCACACCAGCTCCCTACACTGCCCAGCGAGAGCACACGGCCATTCTGAATGGGAAAGAGGAACCCCTGCACTGGGACCAGAGCATTTCTAATCAAAGGACTACATGGCAACTCTTGTGATAGCAAGTAGTAAGGCCTCTGTGTGGAGTTTCATTTGTGAGCCAGTAATAGTAGGCTCATGGTAGCAACACAAAGATTCATCTCTTCAGCTCCTTGAGCCAAAGGAGACCCCGTACCACCCTGTTCCACGCTGCAAGTATATTTATTCTTTTGTGAAGGAGAAGAATGGAGACATCCATGGAGGCAACAAGGCTGCTCTGTTCCTACTTCACCCACCCAGAGGGATGATCATCTGTCCGCTCGCTTGTGCACGCTGCCACAGAAATCACTAACAAACGTTACATTAATTAACATAATGCTTGTGAAAGGTGCTGAATGGACTGCTCCGCAGAGAGGCGAAGGCATTGTACAAACACCGTGCCTATGGAGAGCAAACCCTTGCAGCCTCACTGAGAACGTGCCTTAATGCCAGTCTGGAGGGAACAGGACCATTCAAGCTATACCGTCTTAGAGGGGCCTTCATGGGAACTAACGGCAGTTCCATCTCTATAAAAAACACAGATAAAGCCAGTAACAGTCCGTGCTAGTTTGGGGGAAATCAGCTGAATAGATTGTCTCATTCACCTCTCTTTCTCTTGTCTCTTACTCCAACTTGTTCCTGATGCCTGCTAGCTCATGTGTTCATTAATACGACCCACAGCAAGACTTTTAATGAGCCTTTAGCAATGCGTTTTGTCTTTAGGAGGCTTAAGTGTGTTCATGGGACCAGACGGGGAACGCTTTGGAAGATGTATGTCAATCTCAACAACCAAAAAAACTAACAATTAAAAAAGCCTGCCATGCTACTGCAGTTCTGGCTGGGTTGCTGGGTGCAGCCAGCACTTTGGACCCACCAGCTGACAGAGGAGGGAGAACAGTCTCTGAACACATCAAGCAAAGGGCAGGAGAGAAGAGCTGGCACTGCAGCCTGGGGCTCCTTTAACCTCAATGAAGAGATCTGTATCAATTAGAGATGAGTCCACAGACTATGGCCAAGAAGCAGCAGATGTGTGGTCCCAATCACAAGCTGAATGAGGATGGTAAAGGGTTCTGGCTACTGGGGAACCTACAGGCAATGGATGGGGCCCCTTGGCACATGCACAAGCTTCACCCCTTTGCACGTCCCACCACCCTGCTCTCCTTCAGGGTCCCAGTGAGCCAGTGCAGAGGAAAAATGCTATCACAACAGCTTTCTTCTCAACATACAGTTTAAAGGGAGGCCATGAAGGCTGATCAAAGGTGGAGAATATCTATGCTACCACCTGCCAGACATGCAAGGGCTAATGAAGGCTTGAAAAGCGCTGCAAAGCATCAAGCAGGGACTAAGTATAAGTGTGGTAACAATCACAACTGCTGCTGCATCTGTGAACTTCCTTTTAGCTACCCATTATCTGCAAATCAAACCCACCAATTTAGGCAGAAACAGGCCAATCAAACATACCAGCTTCAGATACACAACACAAACCTCACATTTGATCATTAATAAGCGTTTACATCTGACTTGCTGAAGCTTTCATAAGCCACCAATTCCACTTGTGAAATTCAACTGAAGCCAACCCAACCTGCACGTGCTCAGGTTTACAGCCAAGGCTTGCCTGGGAATAACAGGGGACTGCCACAGGTCGTATTGGGCTATAACGTTGGTCCAGGCATCGCTCACACTGCACAGTTGAGCATCCTCATTAGAAAGGGCCCAGAGGACAGTACCGCAGTTTTCAAGAAAACGATCTACTGAACAAAAGACAAAGTCTTTACACTAAAGAATTGTCTTCTATCTGGAGATTGTGATATTATCCCAGGTTTAGTTCTCCTTCAGTCCCTGTGAGAGCCACACAGAACAGAGGACAGTCACATCAAAGAAAGCCACAACTTTTCATATGGTTTCTTGCAGCCAAGGTCAAAACCTTCAGCTTGAAAGAGCCTCTGCTTCCACCCTCTGCATCCTGCAGCCAGACAATAGCAAGATGAAATGCAGAGTACTGGGTGGATTTCTCTTAACAGCAACTACCTGACTGAGGAGTGAGCAGGGACTGAAGGAAAGGACAAAAATAAAGACAAGAAGGGGAAGAGGGACAGAGTAAGACTGTGAAAAATAGAAAAAAAGAAACTGCAGAGCACTTGCAAGAGCATCCAGGATATTTTCAGTGCGTTCCCTTGGCACCAGAAAACAGATTGTGGTTTTCACTGTGCTCAGAAAATGGTTTGTCTTTCCCTGCTCTGCCCCTGCTATATCAGTTCAAACTGTTAAAGTGTTGCCCATAACTGAGGCAATCTATCAATTTTCCAGGCCTTGGAGTCCGAGCCTCACGCCACCTTTTCAGCCTATCCAGCTGCCAATCAAATAAAGCCCCAGTGGGAAATTCCCTCCCGTGGGAAAAGGGGCTGGGGTCTGGCAGGCTGCTCTAACAAGGCATCAGTGACTCACTGACACGAGAAGAGACAATGGTTAGGCAACAGAGTGACTCACTGGTAACAAAGCACGTTTCATTTACCTTCATCCTACCTCGGAGGGTTTATATTAAGCAAAATAGCATGCCCAGAAGAGAAAGGGCCCTTATTACATTTCAGGACCTTTCTCCAGAATCTCAAACGCTCTCCATACTAGCTCATGATGAAGATGAATCAAGCCCTCTTCCTTCCTTCCTTCTAGCTTTTCCAGCTCCATCCCTACAAAGTCTGACTGGCTCTCCTACCTAATGGATATCATCAGGCTGCAGGAAGGAATTTTGGTGAAAATTAAATACATCCTCTGAGTGAGGTATTTAGGGCCTGGGAATCTACTTGTTCAAGTCCATTTGCTACCGGACTTAGCACACAGACCCACACCTGCTTCTCCTAATGGCTAAACAAGTGTCCTAACCGCAGGATACATACTCAGCCTCCATAGCTCAGCAAATGTTTGATTTTCTAGGCAAAGTGGAACAGCTGTGATGGGAGGGACAGAGAGTCTCCTTCCCTCACTCCCCTCTTCCCAAAATAGACAATTTGGAGTATCATAGTCCAGATATGAGACTTGAAGGGCTCCCAGCTGCAAGTCTGTCCCTTGAGAGTCTTTAGAAAAGCTCTAAAAGTGATGCCTCAGCAAATGCATAGCCAAGAGTGGGGTCTTTAATAGTCTTCTTCCTCAGGAAGGAGAAATAGCTTCTAACTCCCAGAGCCACCCGGTGTCTGGGGATCCGGTAAGCATGACGCCTGGCCGGTGTCTGATCCCACACACTGCTGCCCTGCTGCAAAGACAAAATGGCTCATGTATCACACACAACAAGATAGACTCCCTGTCTCAACTCTAACCAGTTTTGCTAAGTGCAAGGAATAATGATGAATTCAATGTGTGCCTAGATGCACTACCTTTGCAATGCTGAAAAAGGGGAAAGGATCCCCAAGGAGCAGGGGATAGAAGTGTCCTCATCAGCTTTTCAACACTACCTTTCTCATGTCAGTGTTTAGCTTGACTGAAACAGTTGTCTTCTATGCCATCTTAGAGAGCTAGGTACCCCTGCTGTCACCATTACACTGCTGTAATGAACCATCTGGCAGGCACAGGCATGGAAGTCCAAACTAACCTCACCAACCCACCCCCACTCGGCAGGTAGTGCCAAGGCACCAGACCAAGTAAAGAGCTTCAGGAATATCATCTCAAATGTCGGGGAGACTAGACCCAGGGGGCCTAGCCCAGCCACCTGGCCAACAATCCTTTATGAAGTTTCTCAGTGAACAGAAATTGAATCTTTCATTTTCAACAAAGTCACTTAAAAAATCTGTACAGTAATCCATTGTGCCAATGCTTAAAGTGAACAGCGTAAGTCATTAGGAAGCTATCATACTTAATCTTGCATATGGCAGGACTGTTTAAATGCCACAGAACAAAGAGTTTCAAATAGCTTTTTGCTAACTTTAATAACCAAGTTTACAACTGAAAAGCAAGAGTGAAAGGGGGAGGAATTTAGATCAGAGCAATGTAAACCTAGATCAAAAATGAAAGGTCTTGACTCCCACTGTTCTTATGTCAAATCATATTTGTCAAAACAAAAATTAGTGCTGAAATCTTGTTTGGAATAAAAATTAGGATGCAGTTTCTACGAAACACGATGAATTTTTCAACTCTTCAGGCACAAAAGACCCTAGTCGTTACTGGTTATTTATCTTCACGTCTTGGGGTGCTGCAGGTTGCAAAGGGCAAAATAAGAGCTGAAAACACTAAGATCCCTTCTTATGGTTATGCTGGTATTGAAGGCTTCAAAAGATTGAACCGGCTTTGATTAAAATCAGTGCCTTATTAAAACAGGAGTTTGGAAAAAAAAAAAAATCTGAGTTCTGTTTTTTTCTTCTTTTTGGTTCTTTTCCTCATTGATGCTGCTTGGAGACCAGACTGAACTTTTGACATTTATCTAGAGATTTGTGAAAGCAGTCTGGGAGCTGAGATCACGTCACCAGACAGCTTCTAGGTGGTGGCACATTGCAGAATTCTTGGGGAAATCTTCACAGAGGCTTTTACAGAGCTCAAGATTATCTTGGCAGCTAAGTAAACTGTGAAGATCACTGCATAATTTCTTGAAAAATCTTGAAAAATTACCCCGCCCTCCTTGTGGAGTGCTCTGGGTCAGGCAGAACAAGTGGCTGGGAGCCAGGAACTCTGGAGATACAATCTGGATTTAGACCAAGACTCCCCACCTACTCTGGGCCTCAGTTTCTTCTGCCAGCAAAAGAGCAGGAGGCATTTTCCCCCAAATTTATAAAGAAAGAGTTTAAATAAACATAACATGCTGATTAGAGGGGAGAAAAAAAAAAAGATTTAAAAATCCATATATGGAGAAAGTGATATCGTATGTTGACCAAAGTTTTAGCCTGTTCTATGCAGTACCAGTTACAGCAGCACAAGAGACGAGTCAATAGACAGCAAAGCACAGGCTATCCCTCTGACACTAAGCGGTCCCTTGTGTACTGGCCTGTTCCCTAATCAATCGCTCTCTCGCCATCTCCGCTGATCACGTCAGCACTTCCACAACAATCTGACCTGACGTTTCTGTCTCAGCCCTTCCTAAGGATCTTGCATTAGCCGTTCATCTTCCCTCTAGAATGGCAGCACTGGCCACATGAAAACACTCCTGTCATTTTAAGTTTTAATTTTTCCTACCACAATGGCCATCCAGCACGGAATCTTCCCTCAGCTATCACTACTGGAAGTGTGGAACTCTGGAATTCCAGAGTTGATTCTCAGGAGGAAGGAAGACAATCCCCACATCTGCTCACATTACAAGTAGGATCCAGTCAGTTGTCAGTGATCTCTAGGACAGCACTGGTGCTATTCATTCAGCTGACATAAATTAAAACAGGAGAGCCAAATAAAACTAGCAAATAGGTTACAGACCTTTTCAGGAAGATGGAATTTCTCAATTAAGTCTTCACAATTGTCTCATTACAATCCAGTCTTACAACTGCCTATAAATGGTACCTACCTGACCATCCAGGGTTATGAGGTGATGCTACATACTGCAGATGAAGCCTGCAGTACTAGCAACAACAGACCTGACTTAAAGCCTTACACAGTGTCTTATTTATTGAGGCTTTTGTCTGTGAACCTGATAGCTGTAACACAGAGCAACTTTTTCCCTTTATTTAAGGTAAACTAAACAAATTACATCTGAGCAACAAGGTAGCAGTAGAGAGAGATAAAGGGGACAAAAAAGTAGCCTAAGAATTAGAAAAGATCTATTTCTTTTCTTATCAGCACATTCTCCTGCAGACTAAAAAAAAAGTCCACTTGCTTTTGAGCAACCTCATTTTTCTTTGCTTTCCAAACAAACCGCTGCACCCATACTTCAGGGACCTCGGCAGATAGAGCTTCGTATCCAAGGTCATTTTCCTGTCTTCCTCATATTCATCTTCCTCACTCTCCTTCTCCAGGTATCGTTCAAAAGATCATGCCTCGAATACTCTCCAATCCACGTACGCTCCCCAAACATACAGAGCAGGGGGGTGGCTAAACTGAACAACAAAACTGACCTTACAGAGTCCTTGGCCCCCAACGGCCCACGCACACAGCTGTACTGAGCAATGTGCTGTGAGCAATTGTCTCCTCTACTGTCCCAGCCAACCTCAGCTGTGAGCAGCGATCAGTGGCCAGGGCAGCATGGTGGGCACCGACGAGGAGGCTAGTTCCTGATTCAGCCACTCCTTGGTGACTTTCCTACCTTGCAGCAGGGCAGTACTGCTGCAGCAACAGCAGAAATGGGGGTGTCCACTCCAAACCCCCACATCCCAGCAAACCAGCCTCTGTGACTCCATGATACAAATTATCCTTGATTTCAGTTTATGTTGACATGCCAGGCATGATCTGCTCCACTTCATGATTCCTGACAGATTTAGCTGGGGTAGCCGACAGAGCAATCCCTCTGCTGATCCATCAGAAATCCACACATTTTACCAAACACAGACAATGCAGAGGTGACTGCCACCCTGTAGACTTCACATCCAAATCAACTCTAGAACTACAGTGCATAGAACTAGTCCTATGCACTGTAGAGCGGCTACCACCACACTTGCTCCAACTGAGGAAAGGTCAAAGTAGCGATCATTCCCTGAAAAGACACTCAGAAACAGGGGAGCATGCCATCCTGGAGCACATAGCTTAGAAGAGGCAGAGCCTACAGTATGTCTGACTGCACAAAGACACTAAAAGGTGACAACACCTTGAAGGAACCATCTGCCAAATAAGGATGACCCACCTCCCCTCTGAAGGCAGGAAACTCTGAAGAGCAGCATTAGGATGGTCAGCCCAAACATCTGGCCCACAAGACAGCTCAGTCTGTTTTTTGTTGTCAACAGGAGCTGATATTCTGACTTCACAGGAAGTGATAATGAATCACAATTCCACCTGCACTGCACAATGGGTGTTAGCATATGTGCTGCACAGTTTCTAGGTAAAATCTGGCATCAAGCACAGAGAAGCATCGTGAAGTGTTGGCTTTTAGGTTGCTATGATCAGATTTAATACAGAACGGTTCCAGCTGGGATGGAAATAGCTTTTTTGGATTACAAACCGCTTACGTTTTTCAAATATCAATTTCTCCCAAAGAATTAAGTCTATCATTCAAACTGAACTATCAGTGGTAGCTCTCCTCTGAACAACTGATAGGTGAAGGGGTAAGAGGGAGAGGGAGATAAAGAGCACTCGTGCTCATTTAGGAAGTTTAACGTGGAAAAGTAGACCATGTCTGGAGGAGATCAAGCTGGTAGGAGCAGGTTAGCAATATTCTTACCATGCACTTTAAAAAAAAAAAAAGTGTTCAGCATGAAAATGAATCATTTGTCACAGTAACAGCCCTTCAGACAGTTACTTCCTTCAGTTGAGGGAATACACGCTAAGCACCTACTGCCAACTGATGCTAAAGCATTTAATACTTGGCACCAGCTCCCCCAGTTTAATCTTCTTTTCTCCAGTTTCTCCAACCATCTTTCAGCATTTAGTGATCCTCCAACAACAGGCACTGCCCCATCACTGCATGACTCCAAACCTCCCGAAGCTCAAATCAAACTGTTTCTATTTAAAAGTGTCATAGAGGAGGAAGTGGTTTGACTGAGCTTCAGGAACACAATCCTCAGTACAGGAGATATCGCAAATCAACTCTCCACGTGTATCCACTCCGTTTCCCATGATACACAGATTCTATTGCAGGCTGTGCCTGCTAAACTGGAAGTAGTAATGGTTCAAATGCTCCTTTGGGAAAAGGTTTTCTCCTTTGGGCAACAGGGCTCAGATGTCTGTGAAGCAGCAGTCGTTATTTTTGGCAAAGATAGGTAATTTGACAAGCGAGGAGTAATTCTGGTTAGAACAGTTCAAGAAGGTTAAGAGGAAGAGAACAGCAGCGATACTGATAGGGCAAAATACTGCTGGTCTTGGTGTCTGAAATTAATTTCAGACTGAATAAAGGCAATCCGATTATATACTTTTTATTGCTTCTTCTCATACCTCCTTCAGGGCTTGTGTCATCTAATGTGAGGGGTCCCAACAGGCCTATTAAACACACATACCCTATCTAGACCTATTATCTGCAGTCTTCAAGAGACATAGCTAGTAGTTAATGAGCAGAGACTGTTAATTCATCTTAGAATTCAAAGAAGAGAGATTTTGCTATAATAATCAGGAAGAAGGTGTCCTTTCGTCTTCCAAATACACTTCTCAAAAAGTGGCTGTGGCAGATGTGTTATGACAGCACACAGGAGAGATGCAGCTTGTAACTCTAGACTGCATTTTTCACTCAGCAGATAAGATTCATTCTGGAACGGCTTCATGGAACAGACAGTGCATTCTAGTTTGGGAGATAAAAACTGCCCATCCCTAAAGCAGTTATAGCTATAGTCCAGGCAAGCAAATATCACCTCCCATAGTATATTAACAGAAGTGACCTGAGCCTCACACAAGCCTAGTTGTGAGAATGGAATTCAGATGCAGGAATGAAAAAGCCCTTCGCTTCAAAAATAAAGTTAATAGGATTAATTATGCTGTTCAGCGTGCAACTGAACGGAAGGTGTGGGCCTAGACACCTGCTACCAGTTCAAACACTTTTAAGTGCTTAAGTTACTGCTCACGAGGTGAGCTACGGTCACTAATGTTCGTTGTGAAAGAATCTAAATGTATTTTATTTGCGAATGCAGTGGGTCAAGAGAATGCAAATGGTCTGTTACCACGGCTCAGCTGATGAGTAGGAACACATTAAGCCCATGTAACTCGACTGCTTGGAACTATCTGTCCCTATTCTTCTTTTCCGCTCCCATATAGCTGAAGTCACAGCAGCAAGACCCCAAGCTGAAAGACTCCAAATGCTCACTGGTATGTTGCTTGACAGGATTAGACTTCAAAATAATCTGGGCATATTGGGAAAATAGTCCAAAATAATCAGGATGCAATCCAGTGAGGACACACAAAGTATTTCACCCTCAGGGAAGAACTATGAACCACAAAGTATAAGGAACAAAGGGCAGCGCTCTGCAGAAAAGGATACTAAGGCCATGACAAACCACAGTTTCAACTCAACAATACCGTAATGCTGCAATAAGGAGCAAACCCCACCTCAGGATGGTTAACCAGCGTGCACAGCATGCAAGACACAGGGCTCTTGCTCTCCACTCAGCACTGGCAAAGTCTCAGCCAGGACACAGAGTCCACTTCAAGAAACATTTGTCTCCTCTCGAACGTTCAGAGGGGAGCAGCAGCAATGATACACTCACAGAATGTGACCTATAATTAAAGCTGGAAAGAGCTGGGATTGCACAGCCTCGAGGGGAGAAGACTGAAGGGAGCTTGGCAACAGTTTTCAAAGACACAGAGAGATGCTGCAAAGAATCAGAAAGTAAATCATTTTCAGTGTCCATGGGGAGAGGCCAAGAAGTCACAGCTTAACTTTCAGCAGGAGAGCAAGGTCAGACACGAGTACAAGCTTTAAAACTGTAAGGTACTGGAGCAGAACGCCTATGGTGACTTTCCAACATGGGGTAGAGCTTAGGGATGGCCTAAGAAGGGAAGGACTAAATTACCTCCCACTGTTTCTTTTTTATTCTGTGATTACTCAGTAAGATGAATGGGAATTGCAGGTCTCCAAAAAGCCTCATGAAGATGCCCCTTGGGTGCAGCAAAGCAATACTGAGGGAAGGAAGCGCTACGTAAAATGTTTTTTTGATGGCTCAATTCCCTCCCAAAGCTACCTTAGTGACAGAGTACATCACAGTTACAATTTTGGATGTACACAGAAGTCAGGAAATTAAAAATGCTGGTTCCCACAGCAACCAGGATGCAGCCTGCCAAGACAGAAGGAATGTTCTAGCCTAGTCAAAAGGTGTTAATTTTAATGCCTGAAGGCAACTTTCACTTCCAGATGCCTGAAGAGGGCCTCAGCAAAGTCAATGAAAGCTCTATGATCTCCTGTAAGGGAAAAACTTAATTCTCAGATTCCTCATTCCTAAATTGTTGGCTCTTGCCTGCAGAACACAGCACAGATTTGAGTTTGGAAATTAAGATGTGTGAGACAGACAAGTCACAGCTGCCGTGAAGATCACCACCTAGAATTCTGTGATCTTGCAGCAAGCTGCACTTTAATCTGAACATTGTATTTGCATAATTTGTGCCTTCCCATCCTCCAACTCCACTGAAGAAATGTTATTTGAATATGTGATTACATAGAGATATAAGCACTGTGACTAGAAATAGAAAAAACTTAGGTGTTCTAAATTGCATGTTTGTATCAGAGCAAGAATATTCTGAGTATACTGAAATTGGTATGGAAACAAACTCTGCCCTAGAACTTTCTCTTGAACCATCTTCATTTTCCTGAATCATTTTTTTCCCTCCTTTCTCTTGGGAACTGCATAAGTATGTTAGGATGCAGTAGAATTTTTGAGAATAAAACATCACAAGAAGGATGAACAAGTTTAGTAAAGCTACAAAAAAATCTTCCCCGTTTTTCATACTGATGCCTCAAGCAAAGGCTAGGGAATTTTCTTGAACGTCCGAAAAAAATTCTCTCTAGAGACAAGAACAATCTTGAGAGGCTAAAAGAGAGTATTTTTTACAAGTATAAAGGTCTTCAATGAAAAATGCCTACCACAATACTATGAACACATAGATCCAACACTGAAAACAGTGACAACTCTGAAAGTTGATGTCTATGGGATGATATTAAATCCACCGATTAAGAGACTTCTTTCATCCCAAAAGTCACCACAGATGAAAAAAATATTGGAAACAAGTACCTGGAAAAAGTATAGAAAGGGAAATTCTGTAGCAGGAGCCATTCTAAATGGGCTCTCCTGAAGGCAAATAGAAAAATGTCAATATCTATCACTAAATCAGATGAATATCCAATGAGATACATAATGAAGGTGGCAAGAAACTTCAGCAATAGCACAAAAAAAGATACGATATAGCAGTTGAGCTCTAAATGTAAAAATCTAACACAGCAAAGTCAGTTCCAAACCTGCCTAATCCTTCAGAAGTTTCAAGAGTTTCAAGAGGGAATTAAAATCAAAGGGGATAAACAGGCTTTCTGTTCCATGATTTATAGTTACCCATCTCCTCTGAATAAATAAGGAAAAGCTAAATGCAGAGGATAAAGATAACAAAAACGAAGTTTCAAGATACCTCCAACATAAAAAGGCATAGCTAGAAATATACTTCTAGAATATCCTAAACTTGCTCTGCTTCCTTACAAAGTTTCTGGTAGTGCATGTCTGCAGGTGGGTTTGCAGCACAAATTACATAAAGCATCTCATTGTGAATGTGGCTAGAAGATAAATTGCCCTTAAAATTTCTGAAAGATATATTCTGACCAATAGCAGGGATCTCTGCGTTGTCAGGTGCTTCTAATTCGATATTCAGCTCTGTATTATCTGTGTTATTATCAAGTCAGCACAGAGAGGGGCTAGTAAGATGCTTGGAGTTAATGCTGGATGTTAGTTCAAGCCAGGTGGAAGTGCCAAAGCTCCGCTCAGCCTTCGCTATGGAGTTGCCACCAACGCCTCCCAAGCTGGAGAAGAATCAGTGAGTGGTCCAACTACACCCACTCTCAGTTGGCTGCCTTTTAATCACACTCTCAATATCTGTGAAGATTAGACAATTATTTCTGCATAATTAGCATCCGGAATAAGGCACAAACAACATCCATAAAGGGGCCATTTTTCTTTAAATAATGCTTAAATACAAGTTTATTGTATTTCAAAATACACCCTCCAGAGTTGGAAAAAAAGAAAAAAAAATAGTTACATCTTAACAGTTGCATCTTTTCCCCATCTACATTGTAACAGGGCTCCTAAAGCATGGCTTGCTGCTTCCGCACTAGCCTGCTTCTCAACATCTTGAAAAGATGGTCCCCAAAAATACTCTTTAATCATGACATCTCAACAGGATTTTCCTTCTTTTTAGGTTTTCATTTGCTACTTTAATGGCTGTTTCTCTAATTCTTTTTGGTCTCTTTCTCCCCCATTTTGCTGTGCAAAGCTGTTCCGACAAATCCCAAGACACTCTCCTACTTTTAGGCCTAATTAAACTCAAAACTCTGTTCAGGGTCAATGGGAAGTTTATGAAACTCATGAGAAAGCCTGGGATGACTAATGGTTTTACACTGAAATAATGTGAACATTGCCTGGTTTCCTGCTAAAGACAGGCCCAAACCAAACCCTTGCCATCCAATCTTTGCAGCTGCCCTCCTATCTAAAGGACTGAACTGAGGCTGCAGATAGAAACACACAGAGACACTGGAACACGCATCTGGGCTTTGCATCTTGGGCCAAGGGTGTTCCCCATTGAATTTTCTGAGTTTATTTTTACCCGAGATGTAAATCTCAGCTGAGGGGAGATAGACCCATGTGATTCAAATCAAATATTGTCAAGAATCACTGTCACAGTGCAGCTGGTCAGGCCTGGTTCAGCCCCAGAGTAAGGGCTTTGATAGCAAAGGGGTTTGAAGAAGGCCCTAGGGCACTATACCTGACATTAGCAGTTTTTTCCGTTTCAACTATTTAAATGATTATTTCAAGCTGACGAGTTACCACCTGTCAGCTGAGCCACTGTAATAAGCTTAAATCTCTGTGTGAGATTTAGGGTTCAGTGGAGCCCTAATGGTCAAGCTAAGGCTTAAAACAGCATATTTGAAGGAAGCCACCATTCTCAGCCCAACCCAAGGTGAGAGCAGAGCAGATCTCCTCCGACATTAATGACATCCTTGGTGTCTGGAAGGAACAATCTTTAGCAGGTGGAAGCAGAAAAAAAAACACAACAGGGATAAATGTCAGCTCTAACATGAATCATGCTACCAATCTCCAACGACTTTGATATTTGGAGGATACCCTGATTCACTGCTTCATGTTGACAGCAAATAAGTTTGTTGCTACAGATTTCAGTGGCAGCAAAAGCCAACGTCAACTCAAAATGTCCTTCTATAAAATAGTATTCAACTGAGTAATACACTACCAAAGAAAGAAAGAAAGGGAAGAAAAAGAATGGCAGGGAACAACAATGTTCCAAGAGGAACAGAAAGATCTTCATTACAACTGTGGGGAGTGGGGGCTGTATATTTTTCTCTTTAAAAAGCCCATGAAACAATCCGCGTCATGGCATGTGCAATAGGCAGCAGGAATAATTCAGCATGCAAATTCAGAGAACAATTATTACTATTATTATTTTAATCACCTAAAAGGACAGTGTAGGGTTTTCTAATTATGGGATCACAGTGAAAGAGACATAGGTAGAACAGAAAACTGCACCAAGTGTTTGCACAACTGGAGGTTACCATTTATCTTCTGGTAGCTAGAATGCTGCTAAATTAATATTTTCATTCAATTACCTTTCCCAAGTTAAATATTCATACATCAACTCCTGTTGCTCCTAATTGAGGTGGGCACATTTCCTGCTTGCTTCATGGTTTCCTAGTTATGATGAAGGAAGCAACTATTTGGAAAACGTTCGGCTCGACAGGCGAAACTGGATGCTCGAAGGGACTAATTCTGGGACGCAGAGTCTTTTGCATCCAAGTGAACCTAGCACCTGAGCTGGTGGAAAAAGAGCACTCCAGCACACTTCATAAGTTCATGCGAAAGGAGCTTGGTGGCTTAAGTCCAGTGGAAAGACATATCCAATAAAAAACCAGAATCGGTATTAACTGGCAACCTCAGAACAGTCAAGGACTAAAGAGGCTCTCAAGGCTGAGTTACTCAAATCTCCATCTAGATCAGGGATCGGGCAGGTCACAGTGCAGTGAGAAAGTCTGGTACCAATTGCACTGCATTTGCTAGGGAGAGAAAAACTGAAGGATTCTGAATCCCAGTACAATCAGCTGAATACTTTTCTAGAGGCCTCTCTCTCTCGCTATATATACACACACATATCCACAAACATATATATACATATCCACGTGACCACTACTTTTCTTCTCTGGCCTCTTCAATCCCTTTTTAACTTGCAGAGCCAAAAGAGTGCTATTTCCGAGCAGCTGAGACCAATGACCTCCTCTCTTCAAAACAGTCAGGACAGTCCAGGCCAAAGTCCGAGCTGCGTACACAAACACAGCCTAAGCAGCCACTGATTTTCCAAGAACTGTCACCCTGTCTGCGCAGACAGCCCTCTGTACTCTGTCACCAAGAAGTCAAACATCGAACAATACGGAGGGCCGTCCTCGAGGACGGACGCTAAACGTCTTACGTCTTTGAAGCCCAGCTGCTGTTCAAGTTTTGCCATCCAGTTCTGGTGACCTGGCTGCGTCCTAGATGTGACAGTTGTCACACAGATTCACATCAGAGACTCTTCTAGAGCCTCACAAAGATGCACAAATTCAACAATGCTGATAGAAGCAATGGCTCTGACAAGACAGTTCATAATGTTGGGTGCAATTTCAAGGGGGGAGAGAGGAAAAAAAAGGAGGGAAAATCCTAGTTAAGGATTGTAATTTATTCTCCCAAATTTTGCTAAAAGTAATATACTAATGTACAGTTAGAGAAAAATGACTGTCTAACAGCACAGTGAGGTGCCATATTTGCTTGCTGTCACTGATTTCAAAGCAAACTGGCTCAGGTTATAAGTCAAAAAAGGATTCTTCTGTTGCCAGCACTGCACACTTCATGAGATATCTGAAAATCAGGCTTCTTGCCTTATCATTGTTAAAAGACTCTGCAATCAAAATGTAACTGACAATTCAGCTGATGCACGAGCAGAAATAGATGCCAGCTCACTCTCCCATAGCTAGAGAAACTCCGAAAAGCTAACAGGATTTTAAAAACATTTTGTCAGAAAAATAAGTGGCTATGACAGACCCAGGGAGCGGGCAGAATAATAATTCAGCTATCTAATGCTGGATATCACAGTGACAGGTGCATTTCAAGCACTGCGCTACCTAATACGGCTGCCCTCTCCAGAAGTCTCACTTCAAGGAATTCAACATGCTTTACAAACCTCAATTAATTTAACGCTCACAACACCAAAGACAGGAATGATGAGATGCTGGGGTAAGAAGGGTTAAAATAACTAAATCAGCACTTGGAATAAAACATATGCCTGCCAATCTCTAGCCTTCACCCTTAACCGCAAACCCAACCTTTGGCTCAGCTCAGCCATTGTCCTTAGATATCACTCCTAAACAAATATGCTTGGGGCCCGATTCTAACAGTGGCCAGGCACCACGCAGGTCCTTCTCGAGTCAGCTGAAGCTCGGAGAGAAATTTTGCAAATAATTACGAAAACTGCGCACTTGTACCAGGCAGTCACACAGGAATCTTGTGGTGCAGGTTTTACCCTAACAGAGATCATTCTTCCACCTTTGCAGTGTGCTTTGCCCATTCTCATTGCATTCATTTGCATGGAAATCAGCACACGTCTGAGATGGCTGCGAGTTCTAAAAATCATTTACTCCACCAGAGAATGGAAAGACAGGATGTTCAGCATGACATATCTTATCACAGGCATCCCAGAGGAACCAATAATCTTCCTGATAGAACCATGGCTAGTGGGTTTGAGGAAAGGGCTTTCAAGTTGCAATGATTATAAAGGACAGCAATCAGAAGACTTTTATGCAAATAAGCTGTGTCCAGAACACTGGAAAATCTTGATGCAATTGATGCTCTCATGGTATGATTTGGAGAGCATCAATCAAAAGTAGGAATGCAAGACCAAGCGACCAGCGTGGACTAAAGCCAGTGATGTGCAACACTGCCTTCCAGTGTAAGTAGCAGCCCAGCTGCTGCACTGGTTAGTGGGTAAATCTGGTTTCCGGGTATGAAGAAGTATGTAAATTGCACAGATATTCTCCCAGATGTGAGATGCCACCCTCCAAAGCAGAACATGAAGGAGATTAACTAGTGTGGAGATACAAGAGGATTTTTTCTGCCTGTGATTCTCCTGCCATCAGGGTAGATGTGGGGAGGGGATGCTAGCTCATGGCTGTTCAGTTGCAACAGAAGCAGAACACTATGAAGGAGCAGAAGGTGAATGTTTATTTTGTATTTCTACTTTGATTAGAAAGAATATTTGATAAAGAGCAGCTCCCCCACTTCCGTCGGGGTGAGGCTGCTAAACGGAAGGCTAGGCTACGAGCGAGCATCACATCCACAACAGGAAAATGTATTGCCCTTCAAGAACTTGATTGCTTCTCACTCACACAAACATATTTGAAAATAGCCCCAAAGAGGTTCCTTCCCTCCCACACAAAGCAGCTGCAGAGAAATCTCAGCTTAATGTTGACACTTCCAGCCTGGAGAATACCTGATTTGCCTACATTACATCTGTAATTTGGAACAAAAAAATGCACTATGTGACAGGATGCAGAACAGGCAACAATGAGGGAAGGGAACATGACCCTACCCTAATTTCCGAATGCCTATGAAGACAAGAGGGATAGAGGGCTGCAGCAACAGATCGACTAAAGCTTCAGTTCTTTACCAGCCACAGGCAGGAAGGGGAAAAGCCTATTAAGAGGCTGAAATGTACCATGCAGCTTCTCCTGCAATTTTCTGCAAACCCTTGTGCTCCAAAGTATTTTCCTTGAGCGCACTCACAGACACATTACAAACAAGCATAAGTACTGCCAATTGTTTTAGCACGATAAATGCATTTAAAAGCTTTCAATATTTTTGTCTGTTTACAGGCATGCTCCTTGAGGAATTTTGACAAGCTTGCCAGAATGGAAAAGTTGCAAAACACTTAACTAAGTGCTGCAGTTAATGCAAATTCTCAAGTAAGGAACTTGAGATTTTCTTGGGGTGGAGAGAGAGGAAGGCAGAGGAAGAACAAACCCAAATCACTGCTCCTGACAAAGTCAGACAGGGCAAGAGCAGCGGCTAGTCATTCACAGCCCAGGCTAGTGCAAGGCACGCTTCCCAAACTGCCCTCTCCAGGCACCCCAGTAATCATGAACGCAGCTTCCATGCAACTTTACAGTACAGCACAATCAGACACGAGCTAACTGTCCTATTACTCCTGCAGGATCTAGAGACAGACACCTCACCCTGGGCGACAAAAGGACTTGAGGCCAGTGCCACAAGTAGAACATGGAGGTTTCTCCCAGCACTGTGGTTAGTCCTTCCTTTGCCATCTCCCTCACGGCCATCTGCTTTTGCAGTCCAGAGGCCAAACCGGGCTAATCTACAAGGGTCTAGCCATCCCAGAGGACACCTGAAGGAAGCTATTTCCAGCAGGGGTAGAAACTCTTCCAAACCTCCTCTCTCACACACATCTCAACTCCCTCAAGCTAACGAGGCTTCCTTAGGAGGCTGCACTCAGTCTCCACACACAGCACATCTGTGGTCTTAAAGATCACACCCATGTCATGCACCTGATGTACAGAAGGATTAGGACGTCTATAGAATGCACAGCAGGAATGGGAGCATTTCTTCATACTGTACCAATCCCGTTGGATTTCCCCTGTATTTTCCCCTGGGGAAATACAGTTTGCAGATAGTTTTCTCATTAAAGAACTCTACTTCCACCCTAATCTGGGAGATAAAGTCTGTGAAGCAGAGTCCAACTGAAAGAAGCCAAGAGACCTCCGTACAGCCTGTCTTCTCCAAGGACAGGTGGGAAGGGGCTGCTAAAGCAGATTCTGCTGGCCTTCCCCCACACTCTGCACCTTCTCACCATGGTACAATCTGTGCAGAGAAGGCCAGGCTAGGGCAGAGTGAGCAGGAAATGCTTTGAATGCAAATGAGAAAAAAGACAATTTATATTCCAAAGAGTCAACAAGTATCCCACCAGAACAAGCAGGGGAATAGCACTGAAATTATGCAAGTGGCTCACATAAAAAAAGGTAATCTGCTAAAGAGTAAAATTATACAAGCCAGTAAGCACACAGTATAAAGAGCCTTTATTATTGATTCACTCATTCAATATTTCATGGAATTCACATCTTGCTCAACAGTGGAGCAATGAGAGAGAAAATGCTCAGTTTGGTCAGGTCCTGACGTGTACAAGCTTAGACAAACAGCAGTATTGTCAAGGTTGGACTGACTTCATGTTTTAATAAAGACACTGGTTTTAGCATTGTTCTCAGACACGTTTGGTGCTAGATCTGTACACAAAAGTGACACAGGCTGAGGATTTTAGAGATACTTGCAGGAATGAGATCCCCAGTAAATGGACGTGGGTAAGTAACTCCTAGAAGTTATGTTCAAAGTCGCACCTCTTAAAAACGAAAAGAGGAAAGATCAAAGTCGTTGCAGATACTTTTCTGCATTACAGAGAATGCACCTGACATGAACATGTGACCTTAAAAAAGCAATGAACTTGCACTGAAATTGATGCAGAACTCACCAAACATGTTACCAATGTGGCCATTCTTAGTTAGCGGTCGCAGTTCATTTTTTCCTAGTGCGTACTGTTTGTAGTTATCCCAAGCAAATTTCATCATCTGTGAAAAGAAAAATTGAATTAAAGTGCTTAACAGAACTAAAAGTTTTCTGAGCTTCCGCTCTGGGAAGTGATGGGAGCGTTCCCGTTACCGCTGAACCTGGCAACCGGTGGTCCATTAGTTACAAAAAACATGGTCTGCACCAAACATGAATAAACACTCCTTCAGGCTGTGTTCAGCGCTTTGCCATAGTATGGAGTCTCAAACCCACTGGTTCTGTTGCAGAATTTGAGACATTTAAGAAGTGCAACAGTATCCAACACATTGTGCACATACTGTTTCTTTAATCCTGGGCTGTGCAAACCCAGGGGAAATTTTGGAAAGACCTCTCAGTCTCTGAATTCCTGACCTTATTTGAGAAATTACCAGTATATCAGAACGGTAATTAAAAAGGGATAAAAATATAAGGGCTAAAGCCAATATATCCCTAGGTATAACTCTATCAAAGTGCAAATTCACACACACCCCCCCCCAGCTGCCCACCCAGCAGCAGTTACACGTACAACCTTAGAAAAACAGCACCACTGAGGTAATAATGCATAATGCACCCAAAACCGCAGTGAGTGCGGAGGGAAAAAAAATTTTTTTAAGGATTTCACAGAAACTTTATTTCTATTGATTAATGGAACACCCTCATACAGAAGAAGGGGGAGAACGACAACATTTTGATATCTTCCTATAAAAACTCATTAGTGGTGGCAACAGTGCTTTCTTAAGAGAGAGTCCTGCAGATGGGCTGGGTGATTTCTAAGAAATCCCTTCCAACTCAAACAATTTCTCCTGGAATATTTAGACGTCCTCCTCAGGGTCAGCACATTAACCTTTCCCTGAGGACTGCAAGGCAGTGGGTTTGTGCAAGCTCCAATGCGCACACACCAGCATAGCTTTTTCTGTCCTCCTGCCCCTTTGGCTCTAGCTGGGAGGAAAATTAAACTGACAAGTATCCTCTCTCCAGCCAGGAGAGACTAGGACTTGTCAGCTCCTAAGGAGCACCTTAAATAAAGCTTCTTTTTATAAATCCACAGAGCCTGGCTTCGAGCAGTTTCAGTCCCAGCATCTCAGTGACCTGGGCATTCTTTGACACACTCCTCGGAAAAAAGTCAGATAACAAAGGGGAAGAAGGTGGCTTCAGCAAATCAACAGTATTCTGCACCGCCGCTCAGCAAATATAAGATTCTTCTAAAATACTTCACTCAAACAAGAAATTCGAGAGAAAATGACAGTTTAAAACAAATCATTCCTCAATGAGAGCGCCCCTGTCTAGTGCTCGCAGTAGCATCTACTGCTCTATTTCAGGACCAGAATATGCAGGTTACTTTGGTCTGAAATTCTTACTGTCATTTCAATTCTTACTTTTGCCCTTCCCTCCTTTGCCGTGTGTTTCACAAACTCAACGTAGCAAGCCTCTGGCAGTATCCTCCTTAATTAGCGCAAACACACACAAAGCCACATCACCAGATATTTTTTTATTTTTTAAACATCTAGCTTCCAAAGTAAAGTTTCACAGGGCTGGTCACATGGACAAGGATAAACATTTGCCGAACTGATTGATAACATTCAGACTCCAACAGCACCAGAAGAAGGAAAGCTGGACAAACAAAGCCAACTCAGGTTTTAAAAACTCAGTGTGGGATGAATTAGTCACTAGGGCTCAGTGCTCCGAGGAAACTAAATAATGACCAGGAGGGGGAAGAACCTTCCCTAAAACTCAAACGTGGCCCAGTCATATGACTCGGGGCATTCATTTCATTTTTTCCCAAGTCTCTGGGGTTTCTCAGTGGCAGCATTACTGTAAATGGGAAGTTCTCATTCTTCACTAATGTGACAGGACAGATCCTTAAGGAACTCTGGACTCTCTCTCTGATGGCACCAAGCAAATACTCTTGTGTCTCAGGGCTTGAATCTGAAGCCTACTGCAGGAAAGATGACGTTTCCACAAAGACAGCTTTCCCGCAAAGACAGGGCTCGCGTACCAGAAACAAAAGAGCTGGGCAATCTATTTGGGTCATTGCTCTTCTAGATCTGAACTGAGGAAGAAGGATCCACCCTCCTGGCACATAAGAGGATGTGCAATTGACTATTTTGTCGCATAAAACTCAGAATATTGTAATTCTGAACCAGCCTAATTTTAAGCTGAGTACAAAATTTAAAGTTATTTCCTTCCCTCAAAACTGTTAACCCCTCCATTCTGGAAGGTCAAAACTTTCTTCCTCAAAGTATACAAGAAACCTAGGCGTTTCTGTCACTCTGGCACAGACGGCTTGACAGGATCCAGAACTGCCTGATGCTGTCGTAACAGGCAAGAATACTACCCCCAACAGCTGCTTCAGTTCTGCAGGGGAAATCTCTTCCTCTCCTTCTGTCTTCTCGCACAAGGAGGGACTACATGAGGCCTGCTGACAGAAACCCCACAGTGGCTCACTTCACACAAGACTCCCAAGTGTTATTTGAATAAATAAGTTTTTTCTTCATTTACCTATTCAACCATTTTGAAGTTGCATATGTCATGGTGTTACAAAAAGTTCCACTACGAAATGATTTCTTGGGTAGCCGTGCTAGCTGCAGTGTTTTAAACTTTCCTCCTGTTATAGTCTGAGCTGACAATCAGCCAGACAGGGATGGATGAGATTGGATATGCTGCCTAGACATACTAAAGGGTTGTCAGTTTTCCTTTATGTGAAAAAAATTTCACTCACTGCTTTTAAATTGCGTGTATTTGGGAGGTTAGCTACGTGACGTGGCACCCTTTCATTTTCCAACATCAAACTTTCCTCTCTCTGAAGATGGGCCCAGACACAGCAACCGGAAAAGTTTAAAAGCCAAAAGCATTTGCATCATTCTACTCACTTTGGCTCTCAGCAGCTGTCCTTGCAATCCAAATTTAGCAGTACATCTTCCAAACCACTAAAGAGGATTAATCAAGTTTCTAAGAGTGGGGATTCCACATTTATATACCATACAGAGGACTGAGATCTAGCTCTCGGGAGTTTTACATGGCAGAGGCTCCAAACGCTAGGCTGAAGTTGAAGGGGACAGATCTGAGATGTGCAAAAAACAGAAATCAGCACTGTGAGATGTTTAAGTCTGCTTTCTGATGAAATGCCAAGGTTAGAAGTGAATATTTTATACCATTCTAGCCATGACAGATCACAATACAACAGCATTAAAATTATGCCATTTTAGATGTGAAAGATGACACCAGAACCACAAAAGTTATGCAAATGGATCCATAATTTTAGATTTTGTTCTTACGAATGTGCTGCCTGCCATCTAGTAGACAATTATCAATTTGGCCCTGAAATTCTAATCACCCTGTCTTTCAGCTGATTTACAGCACAGATTTCCAAAATTTGTAATTGAGTTTGTCAGATTGTGCCTTCTTCTCTATGGTCTGTAAGCCACCTTATTTCTGTGAGAGTGCTTCAGCTATGCAATTAGAGTATTTAGATTGATGACAGAGAAGGTAACTAAACTGAATTCTGAAAACCTGCACTACCGCTATCATCATTCTCATCATTCAGGCCACTACTTTTTCTTCTGCTTTTCTCACTCAAAATCCAAAAAAGACCTTACTTTCAACCCATGTATCACATATGGGCAGCTGCCTGCACCCATGCAGAGCCAGGTGCTGAGTGCAAAATCCTGCACCAAGCTGTTTGCAGGTGCAGGGTCTTAGTCTATGTCTTTGCAGGTTAACAACACTGCAGTATCTGGATCACATAAAAACACTGCAGAAGGAGGCTGGGTTAGAATTGCTCTCAGTACATTTTTTATTTAAGGTATGGAAATATTTTTATTTAGAAGTCAGCTTCAAAAATCCTCTTTTAAAGCACTGTGCCAAACAGTGATTGTGCCCCTACAAATGCTGCAGCAGGATACGACACAAGTGTTTAATATTTTCACTGACGCCCCAAACTTCTCCATCTGCTAAACCTAACAAAGATACCACGACTGCACCTACACCATTACTACAGATTTGTCCATTCTCTCATTTCTATTCGTTGTTAGCAAGTCTCAATTCGTTCATTTTCTGAGAAAAGTGGCGTCAGGTCACCACTGCTTCTTGGGCTGGCAGTGCTTTCATGATGCTAGCCCAGGATTATGCAACACAGGAGCCACTGAACAGTCGGGATCTACAATTCTGGCCCATAGGTACTACAGTTCTGATTTTCAGAGGTGCCACAACTCCACTGATTTTCAGTGGATCTGAGGTTATGAAAAAAAATCAGACTCTGGTACGAAAATAGTGAGGAAGAACTCAGACCAAAAAAGGCATTTAGCTAGTTCTATGGTCCAGATAATGGAGAAATAGGACTCAAGATAAAAATCTGACAAAGGAAGCATTTTCTGTAAGATATGCACATCTCCTGTTCTTTAATATATGTAATAACTAAGCTACAGAAAACCCATGGTTTAATGTACTTGTAAAAAGCCGAGAGATCTGGGAAGAAGGGGAAAAAAAAAAATCACACTTTCATTTCCCTTCCTGGGTTACCAAGGACAATTTCAAAATGCAGAGCATTTTCAAATAGCTATTTGATTAGTTTTATCCATCTAGACTGGGATAATTAGTAAATGCTTAAAAGATGAAATCTAAATATACTAACCAGTCAGCCCCTTTCAAAAGCTTCCAAGAACATTTTACAAAGCTGTTATCTTTATAAGATAACCGCTTCTGTGGCTCTGCAGCCTTATTTCTTCAACTCTCCTTCAAATATTTAACTATCAAGCTATCTAAGAAATTTAAGGTTTGGGTTTTCAAAAAGAATATGGGTTTAGTTTTAAGTTCTTTCCCCTTCCCTTCCCATTGCATTCTTACTTGTTTTCCCCCACCTCAAATTACCAGATGTATTTCTCTTCCCTTCTCTGCAGCCGGGAAGCAAATAAGGTGGATGAAGATTAGCTGTCATTATCAGGGTCAGGTCAAATAGGACCTGCTCTTTCCCCCTTTTTAACCTTCCTGGTACCCCAAAACAGATCTGTTCTAGTTCAGTTTTTTTACCTGCAATATAATGCCATGTATTTTCCCCATCTGTGTGAAAAATAATTTGCCAGATGACAAGACTGAGGGGAAAAGAGCAACTGACTGTCAGTTTTGCAGCCAGAAGAAAAAGCCTGCCTGAATACATCAGGATAAGCCATTTATACTTCGGCAAAATGGTTGGTATTTTTTTCTAATCAGACTTGCATACGCTTGTATAAATCAGGACTGACTGCAAGAAAGGTAATAAACAGTACCAATGTTTATTATCTGTTGCTTTTTTTACTAATATTACAGAGAAACATAAATAACCATACCAGCCCCATGGCAAAACGTTTTAAAGGTTAGACTTAGGCTGAAAATCTTTAATACAAAAGCTGAGCAACTTCTCAGATTCCTTCTTTGGGACACTGTCCTTAGAAGTGCTTTTATATAACGGCAAAATAATAATAAAAAAAGCTAAGTGTTAACCCAGCTGATTGAAAGGTTCCATTTAGCCAGACGCTAATATCCACAGGCTTTTACTTCATGAGTTTAAAAGCCTGTAACTAGCAGAACAGATAGTGCTTCAGCGCATGAAGGACGTTACCAAGCAACCCGCAGAAATGGACAGCAACATTGATAATCCATTCTAAAGTAATTACATTTTATAATTAAACATTACTGTAAATCCAATAGATCCCAACAGGAACTCGAGCAATTTAGAGACCTACTAGCTAACCTGCCCGTTTTAAAGTATCCATGTTAGCTTCCTTCTTTGGATAAAACATTAGGGGAAGAACTGAGATTTTCATTTAATAGGCCTTGAAACAACTGATAACCGTTACACAGTCTCATCTTGGTAAATGTTAATCGGATGTTTCTTGATTTCTGTAACTTTAAATAAAGTATCATTCTTCTTCTTACTAGTAGTGAAGGAGCGATTGCCAGTAAGAGTCTGTTACTCCCAAACAAAAGCCCCGTCCTAATGAAAGCACAAGCAAACAAAACAAAACAAACAATCTCATTGACGTCAACTGGACGGAGATCCCATCTCCTCTCCAATTTCTATTCCTTACCCTTCCACATACTGTCTGGGCCATTACTGCGTGCCTCAGTTTATTCATCTCTAACACAGACATCACACTTTCCTCCCAAGGGCATTGGGCGTAAAAAATAACCAACCTAGTTGTATTAAACAGCATGGGACCAAACTCACTTTGTGAATTCACACTCAATATTCTTTCATCCAATGATTCTGCAGACCCAGAATCATTTTACACCAGATAGCAGTGGTAGACTTAGGGTTAAAACTCAACGTCTACCCACACACACTTGGCTGCAGTGATGATTTAGTATGGCAGTGGGAAGGGAGCATACCTGGTTGAGGTCTCTGACACAGGAGAGTATAACTTATTCTACTGCAGCTGCATCGACAGAGAAATGTACCCATTAGTCAAAGAGGTGATTTGTGTGAGTTAACACTGAGATTATACTTACAAATATCCTAGATAACACAAGGGCAATTCCTGCTGCAAGCCCACTTCCCTCACAACCAAATTTCTGCAAACACATCTTTTGGAAAGAAGCCCAAAACTCAGGAAAGCCTCAGCTCTTTGACAGCTGCCTTTGACATTGTTCTATCCAATTCTTCCTTAAACACAAGATAAGGATTCATGTTTCTAAACCCAAAGCACCAGCCCAAATGCACCACTGCTCCCACGTGCTCCAGTTCTTTGTGACAGATCATAAAGCAAATTTAGAAACCTTGTCAACCCACCTCCTGTAAATACGTCATCTGATCGTTAATTGTTAGACGGTAGATCGATGGTGTAAATTATTTGCTACCTGCCCCTTTACCTAAAAGTAAATACAACAGAGTAATTCAAACAACAGGTGAGTGGGGCATTGCTTCAAGTTTTTGTTGGAAAGTCTCGGCAGCTTGGTTTCTAACAACTTGCATGGCGGTTTACAACACCAGTTACTATCACAGCTCGCTCTCTCGTGCACAATAGCCAAAGACACAGCAGACCACTGTTTAGAAAACAGGTCTCCGTCACTAGAAGCAATGGAGAAATTCTTTATGAAGTTGGTGAAAAACACATTCCATCACACAGCCACAAAGCGCCTTCCAACAAGTTGCATTAATATAAGTTTCAACCTCCCCTTACTGTTCCCAGAAGGATGGGCCAGCTGAAAAAAGGAGCGCTACTCAGCTCTGATCTGCAAGGTAAGCACTCTCCACCACAGTCAGGAAGAAGGCAGGACCAGCAGCCTGTCGTGCACTGGTGGGGTGGGAGAGGGGGACCACTGAGTAGCCCAAGGTCATTAGTGCTAGTGACAAGGACAGAAATAGAACTCAAGAGTCTTTCTGACTCACAGCCCCTGCTAGGAAAGCCGAATGAAAGAACGAACATCTCAAAATACAATTAAACTAACTTCTAATTAAAATCCTAATGCAACTAGATTTAACCATGTCAAGAGGAAAAAAAAAATAAAGAAATCCTTCAATGGGACTGTCTCAGGCATTAAGACCCAGCTGGATCCAGCTGCATCTAAATCAGGAAATATGTCAGCAAGAGCAGTTGATTTTGCAGTTAGAGTTTCTTAATGAGATGCTAGACTGTAAGAGGACGACAATGGATTTGAGAACAAATTCGCAAGTCTAGAGCAAAGCACAGGGTGATTTGGTAGAGAGAAGAGAAAAGCTGTTGTCTGATCTGATTCACTTCCCAGAATCAAAGCTTGGGGAAAATTCTAATAGAAATAGAAGTTATTTGTGTTCTTGACCACCTCAGCACAGAAGAAAAGACGTCAACTTCACATTTCCTCCAAGCTTCTATAATTGACCAAACATATGATATTCCAGAGCACAACCAAAGTTGATGCAGTACAACAAGGCCAGGAATAAAAGTGACGATTCTTCCGGTCCTAAGCTTATTACCTCTAACTCCTGTTCAAGAACTTGCTGTCATGAGGTTTAGAAAACTTGCACAAAAAGGCTGTCCATGCTGTCCAATTTGCACACAGCAGTCTGAGGAGCTGACCCTATTAAACTGGAGGGCCAATTTCTTCCATGGACTCATATTCAAAAGGTAATTTGGCATGTTGCAAGAAAACTGGGGTCAGTGTCTAGGAGTAAACCTAACTATAGCTTCTGAGACACAGATGAAAGTGAAGATGTTGTGCCAGCAAACATACAGAATGTGAATGGTGACTGGAGAAGTAAGAGATATAAGAAAGATGAGAAACTGAACAGAGGACACTTCATGAAAGAAGAGTTTAAAACCACAAGAATAATTATCTATCTCCTTTGTTATTCCTACAGAATGAAGGTAGAAACAACTCTTTGAGCAACATCTGTAACTATGAAACATCAGAAAGGAAATTTAAGCTTGTTGTAAAACACTTTTTGCTATTGTACAGAACTTGAACTCAGGTCTGCTTTACTGCTCACATGTATTTAGATTTTCCCCTCCAAAAGATGTGTTAAATAGAATTTAAAATTCTAAGTATATACCTGTAGCATCAAAAAAGGCTTTCAAAAAGATAGCAGAATACGTTCAATAACAAAATATATGAAATCAAACTTCTTTTTGGTAAGTGTAGAATATAAGATATTTAAAAGTAGGAAAATATAGCTTTAAGCTACAGCAAACTATGCTGTACTTTAGTATGCTAGTTTCAGAAATTATACGTGCTGCACTTTGGAAGTGAAAAATTGCCATATATATGAACATATACATTCACGCACAAAGAAGCAAATCAAGTAAATATATCCCTCAACACTACCGCGATGTCACAGACCATTACCTTTGCATTCCAGTGTAATGGTTCACTTCACAAGCTGACTTTTGCTAACAAAGTTGCTTATTAGGAGAGGCCTGCCAATCATGCAACAATTCCTTCCACAGCTACTGCCAGGGGTTGCATGTGCAAAGGATAGTAGACAGACCCAGAAAGCGAACAGCACACTTTGGATGACACTATTATTTGGATTTTCAAATTCTTTTAACTCTAGGTTGAACAGTTTGGTAACAACTTGTCTTAGTGACTACTATTTCATTCCCGCATGCTTTGGGGAAAGAAACTAAAAAAAAGTTACACAGTAATTGTGCTTCTTCAGATGTCACCTCAGATTCCTCTTCCTGAGTTTTGTGCCTGCAGCATAAACTACGCAGGAAATTCCCCTAGCTCTCAGGATTTTTGGCACTGTGACGTACCTATAGGCTCTCTTAAGGGCTCTTACGTTTCAGCCGTGTCTTTTCAAGCACGTACAGCATGCAGTCCTCCTAAATCTCTAATTACACACAAAGAATAAAAATCCTCTTCAAAAGCCACCAACGTTCCAGATAAACAATGTAAAATGATCAGTTAAACAATGACCCCAGAATCCATCAGCTCCTCACAAAATACCCCCCTATCCAAAGGGAAGGTGGACAGAAACACAAACACCATGCAAGATCATTTTTCCAGAGCTGTGTTATGACAAGGTAAGTCATTTTCTCTTTCCCTAAAGATACCATCTGCACAGGATGCTCATTTCTGGAGAGCCAGAGCCCAAGGGGATGCTACAAAAGATGCCGTAGCAGTAACTAACAAAAAAAAAAAAAAAAGCAGATTGCAAAAAAAGTGCAGGGACATTCTTCTTTTTAAAAGAAAAACAGTAAAGAGAATGGAAAAAGTGTCTCTAGAACTTATTAGACCTAGCTGTTTGACAGCCTGTGGAACAGATGCCAAATAGATCAATTATAAAAGGATGCCATGAAGGAACAAAACAGACTAGAGGCTTTTATTCATTAGCCTTGGATGTGGGGCCATGGCAGGAATACTCTGTAGGTACAGAATATAAGCACCAAGGGAAAGACTGAACAGGGGCCAGAGTCCCTGTGCATAAATCCACCACTGACCCATCCTGAGGCAAGTAAATAAAGCCTTGCTTTTCCAGAGCAGAAATATCCTGACAGTCATCACAAAGCCAATTTATGGGAGTTATGATGCACCAGAAGGCTGTGGTCCTCTTTATGCACAGGTTGGACAGCTGAAGGGCTCTAGTTCAGGCAAAGAAACATTTCCAAACAGTTTTCAGATATAAAAAGTGAAGATACCCTCACATCCTGCTCCAGGATGAAGATATTTTTCAGTCTGGGACACAACAAAACGCTTTGTAACATGAGAGCACTACTAGGCACTTACTTAGCACTACTAAGTCAGCGTAGGGAGCCGGGGGACAACTGAACTGATTCATTCTGCAGCTTGAGGTAACGGCTAATGGCAGTCTAAACAGATTAACAGGCCCGTTCCATCGCTGCCCTTAAATCTGGGAAAGGGAATCACAGCTTCGAGTAGGACCCACACCGAAACAAAGGAATTCTTCTATGTTGGAAAGAATACTGAGGAAAACATGCTGCAGAGCCACCAAAGCACATGCAGCTCTAGGGGGCCCAGCTAGCCCACTGGCATGGGTCAGTCTGAAAAACAAGGACAACCTGGCTAACTCTCTCCTCCACAAGCAACATTACAGCTGATTTCCTGTGCTGCCTCTTTTCTGTCCAGCAGGAGCCAGCTCCTAGCTCACACCCAGAGTATTTAGCACAATCACAGGTTCACTCAGTGGTTTGATTTACATGTTTTATTCTTTCCATTACAGGACCACACATCAGTACCAGCAAAGCATGAATTGCTTTTGACATATGGATGGCTCAAGGGCCCAAAGAGCACAGAATCATAAGCAGATGGGATAACTGAAGGAAGGAAAGAAAGAACAAAAGTAAATACAGGCAAGAGTTACCGTGCATCACTCCTATTTTGCACAGCGAGAAGTGACATAGGGAACAAAAGAAACATCTATTTGGAAATTGTCTTTATCTCCATCTAAACGCTAGAAAGGGAGACAAGAGAGAAGTCCAGAATTGCCAGCATACCTTGTGCTTTATCCCACTCTTGGATGGCTTAACAGGAGAGATCTAGGAGGCTGAGTTTAGTTTAATGATATCTTGCTGGTTCACCTGCTGCCCATCTGTCTTTCTAGTTCTTGCTTGGAGGGACAGATTAGAGCACTACTGTCCTCTTCCCTTTCAAGACTTACTTGTGATTTGAACTTCTGAAGAGAGGAAAAGAGCAGTTCTCAAGCATTAAGTAGTCAGCAGAGATTAGTCCAATAATTTATCAAAGGTAATAGCTATTAACAGACACAAGAAACTCACTCACAGCCTTCCTATAGCCTTATGTCAGAGTTGTCACTCCACAAAGGTATTATAGGTTCTTGGACAAAAGTAGCAAATTTATTAGCCAGAGGCTGATGGGACTCCTCCAGGAGTCCCTCTGTCAACAATAAATCATAGAAATCAGCTTGCAAATACTAGATCTTTAATAACAATGAAGTTGGAGGAGTGGATGTTAGAATAATGTTAGAATTCAGCTGGCAGGATGAAGGGACTCGCTTTTATTTAGTCTGACCTCCCATCATGAGAGGGACCAGGGCTTGGCCCTGGCATCTTTCCAGTACTGCATTAGACAGCCATCATGCTACAATGATTAATGAACTGCTGAATGAATAAAGCAAGAAATGGCAAGTCAGGGGATCTGGATAATAAACTAAAGAAAAGAACCATAAAGTTTCTTCAAAAATAGAGACAGAAGGCACCTCCTAGGTCACGAACTCCACATCCCCGCCAATGTAGAAGTGGCTCCTGAGTACTGCTTTGGCCAGGCTTTCTTTCAAGCCCTAAACAACAAGTTTCCACTCTATTAAATCTCCACTTATCAAATTTCACCCTAATATTCAACTTAAAACTTTATTGCTCCAAGTCTGTGAAATCCAGAGATAAAAGAACAGAGGCTAGCTATCTACTATTTTATCCTACAACCAGCCAAGGAGTTGCCTTTCAAAAATCCATCTTTTCAATCACTCTGCTGTGCACCCACTGAGGAGATTGGGCAGATCCGCATTCAGAAGGCAATGATGTCCTGGTTATGGAAGGGCTGGTTATGGAAGAGCCATAGCTCAGAGCAAACGTCTGATGGGTAAGATAATCCAACACAACTACGCTGTTTCAGGATTGAGGAATCCTAACATGGTGTCAGTACTGGAGGAAGGCCTTGAAGAAAGCTAAAACAGCACCAGAAGTCAGCCAAGGATTTGTTTGGGTTCATCTAGCACAACACTGGATTACCAACAGAAAAACGTGTCCTTCCAAGGTAACTCCAGAAGAAAATGGAGGCTCTGACGAAGGAAGAGCCACAAACATCCACATTTCCACTGGAAGCTTTTTATTTGTGAGCTGGGCTGGCTCACCCAGGCAACAGGAGGGTTTCAGGGTAGATGAAACATGATTACATTATAATTACCTTTTGTTACTTTGCAAAGTACAGGGTTAGGCACTGCCTTTACTACCCAGGGAAATCACGTTAACACAACTAGAGCAAGAACCCAGTTTTAAACAGTTTGCTAGGAAGCTACTAACATGGCTCCAATCCTCAGTACAGACAGTCTTTGGAGCCACCTTGCTCCATAAGTCAGTGGGATTTATGTCACAGACTTCCTCTGAAACAAGTACAAGCTCTTAGAGAAGAGACATCCTCTAGCACATGCTGAATATATAGCTTTACTGTACATCATCGTCCTGTACAAGTGCTGTTGGCACAATGAGATGCTGTAGAATTTCTAATTCTCTTGCATTTATTCATCTTTGCAGCCTTCTTCTGATGGTACCATTCTACCCAGTGATAAGCGCAGAGAGAGGAAGAAACTGAACAACAACTCTGAGGCCACGCAGTGGAAGTATTGAATGCCGGATTAGAACTAATGAGTTCCTGGCTCCCAGTCAATCAAAGCCATCAGAGCAATTAAGTCAAATAAACCAGAGAACTGTTTTCTGCTCGGCTGTCATCTGCCTGTCCTCTCTAGTAACTTCTGGGCTGGTGAACTTCAATCAGGTTTGACAGAGGGTAAAGGTCATAAAGAAACTAAAGTTCAACGCAAATTGCCAGGAGGCTGGAGGAGAGAAACCCAGCAGCACGTGTACGCTTGCTGGGTACCCACCACCCGAGCCTCTGGCCACACAGCTGAGAGGGGACACGAGAAAGAGCAATGTCCTGCCCATTGGGCAGGGGCAGGTGACATGGAGGGAACTACAGACAGAGGAAAGGGGAAAGTCACAAAGCACACGAGGGGAACCTAAAGATGCACAGGTGTTTCAGCATGCAGGACTCATCCCTAGGAAACTAGGCTCCATTATATCCTCCAATCAGGGAATAATTTAAGAATGAGCTTTTTCTTTTTAAAAATCGTTAAGATCTCTCCTTCAACTCTAGTGCACAGTAGAGATGCACACAAGGGACTCTTCATCTCCAATTTCAAGATAAATAGATGCAAAAGGGAAGCACTGAGGTCACTTCAATTTAGTGCAACCTCTGGCTATCACTCACTATGTCCTTCCAGAGGAAGCTGAAGTGTCTTAGAGGAAACAGTTGTGCCTCATACTGGCTTGCTGAATTAAAAAACTGTGCCCATTTTACAGAGGTGCATACTGAATTACAGACATTCAAATGAAGAAAACAGGTCTCTTAAAGTACAACAGAGCTACAGGACTGGGTTTTTTTTGTCTTACCATTTCTTTTATTTCTTTCTTTCTACTTCTTTCAGTAAGACAGTAAAAAAAATACCTATTTCTAGTTGTGTTCACTTTTGAGTCTTCATAGTTTATAAAATAAAAGTAATCTAGGCATCAAGGAATAGGGAAACGTATCTTCACAAACAAACAAAAAAATCTGAGATTCTGGCCGTTATTCATACAGTGACCTGCCTACTTTCACACAATGAATCTGTTATCAGGAACAGAACCCAGAAACAAGTGTCCTGTTCTAATTAACAGTAGATGCTCTGCCTCTCTAAGTGTGTGAATGACTAATAGCCATCGCTTTAAACATCTTCTGTTAAAGGGGCAAGGTTGTTTATCACCCAGTCCAGTCCTCCACCGCTCCCACTGTGCTCCCTTTCCTACATTGGCTTGGTCCATCATACACAACATTCACATTATATATGAACCACTGACACCACTGACCATGACAATTCCTCCAGAGCCCTTCCAAAATGTTGTGTCATACGATGAACTGAAGTGCCAAGGGGATACTTGATAAAGGCAGCTGTCACAGGAGTATGTTTGCTCCACATAGCAAGGCCATTCACAGCCTTCACTGAAAAGTATTTTTTGGGGAACGTAAATTTAATCTCTTTCCTAAGTATAAAAATTAGAACACTCCAAACACAAGATTTCCTTCTCCCACCAATGAAGTATTTTTTTCCTACTTTTTCATTTTGATAGCTTCGTGCTAGTTTTATGTTCAGAACAAAATCACAGACTCACCTAGGGTACATTCCCATTTCCCCTTTCCAGTCTTACCTAAAGCCTGAATTGTTTTAAATATTGATGCACATATTTAAAGTCATCAAAACTAAATGATAAATAATAATAGATTAATAGAGCAAAAAGAACATGAATGATTAACATCATCTGGTAAAGCCTTGCACACAGATCCACAGGAATGAACACTATGCATGAAAATCATTCTCCTATTAAATCTGCCCCTTAATCGCTGATTAGAAAGTTAATCAGGAGTCTATAAATATTTTGGCTGGAAAGACGGAAACTTAACTGAGGTGACTGTGTTTTAGTAAATATTTGCATGACTCCGTCTACAATCCCCAGAGCAGTGACAGAACCAGAGAGAAGGGGGGCTTGGCTGACCACTGGTATCACATAGCGAGGCAGCGTCCCACATCACCCAGTGCAGCCCCACAGCGATGCCACCCCCCTGGTGGTCTGGGGCTGCTTCCACTCCTGCTCACTGAGGCTACATGACTGTGGTGAGGGCAGGACATTACAGACAGGCAATAGCCGGGCTCTAATCCTGCTGTCCTAAGCTCCTTGTCTTTATATTTGAGGATATTCCAACAGCTTATGTTTATTTACCTGAACTAATTTAGCATACATAGGTCCTTCTGCACAACATGCTTGTGTGTGTCCTGGAAACTTGTTTCACTGTGTCCAACACCTGCATTCAGTCATTATCTGTAATATATCTGGAGAAGCCCATGCTCTGACAATTTTGCAAATAGGGTATTGTCTTTAAGTGGCAGTTTATAAGCTAGTCTTGCACCAAATTTAGTTGTTGTGGAACAAGTGCTTTCAGTGTTAGCTTTTGTAGTAAGAACAAATGTCTTCAAATTGCACAGTACTTTCAAATTCTAAAATACCCTCAGCTCAAGTAATACCAGCGTGCAGTAAGATAACATTGGCATCTTTAAGGCAGGCAACACTGTAGCACGGATCACAGCATTTGAAGTATTTTCTATACTCGCGCATTATGTCAGCAGAACAAATATTTTTAGTCAATTAACTGTATACCCTAGAGCCAAAAGACGCTCAGACAGGTTAGGTCTAAATTTTGTTTGCATGAATCCACTGGAGGCTAGTGAAGCATAAAATATATTGTAGGCACCATTTGGGGAATTTACAGTATAGTGCCTTTTTCATATGTTCACTAAACAAATGCATGAGAGAGCATGGAGCAAAGGAAAATTCCAGCAAGCCTAGAGCCAGCCAGCATTTCAAACCGCACAAACTCTTACTGCAAAGGTATTTCTCCTCCAGAGAAAGAATTAGGATTTGATCATGACTGGTACCTGACTGGTTTGAGATCATTCTATTTCATTATAAAATAATTTTACTGAGAACACTTTTCTTCACTGTTAGTGTCCAAAACAAGTCCGCGAGAAGGCACTGCATTTGTATGTGACCAGCAGAAAGGATAAGAGATTTTTCCAGGGGTCCTCACGAGAGAGGTGGGCATGGGAAGGTGCACTCCATCTGTAAACGCAGCTGCTGCTTCTTACATACTAAAGCCACCAACTGATACATTATTTGGTCTTAGTATTGTCCATCCCCAGATTCCAAAAAAAAAAAAAGTTAACTCCAAATGGAAGAATAAGAAGTTGCACAGGGTTAGGAAATGGAGATGCCTGAAACCTTTCAGGAATATACTGCTAGCTTTGGAAATGAGACGGCTCAGGGACAGCCAATAGCGTGATATGCAGCATTGTACCATCAGGCTGATTGTAACTCTGACTGACAACTGTTTTGAGCCTTGCATTCAATAAACTGGTGATCTCAATCCAGTTCCCAGTGCTCACATATGCATAGAATCCCCCTCAAAATAACTGCTGGTTGTCTCCACAAAGGCATGCAAGTCCAAATGAGCACCTGACCAGGACGCTTCTCCCACGAGGGGTCAGGACTGTGGCACAAGTTTAGAGGTGAACAAGCAGCACTTCCCCAGCCCTGCCCCCACAGCCTGCTCTTTTCACCCCACAAGGCATCACTGGTCAGGACTCTCAAAGCCACAAAAAGGGAACTCGGTATTCAAACACTAATCAACTTTCCACAAGAGTTCAGCTCCTGCTAACAATTCTGTTTCTTGCCAATTATGTTTTAGTGACAAAGTGTCAAGATATTTGTATTTAAAAGATTGACCTACCTTAATAGATGTCTGCTAATCTGTAAAGTGATGCAGAATAACTATGGGCATGAACTCTGATGGCTTTCTCCCCTTGGAGTTTTTTTTTTTTTGAAAGCAAATACATATTTAAAGCTGTGTTAAGAGGACAGTAAGGTGAGGCAAATGAAAGTGGAGACAGAAAGAAAAGCTAGGATAAAAACAATGGTAGTATAAAACAATTGGGTTTCAGTATTACAATCCAGAAGAAATGACCCAAGGGTATAATTCCAGCAGAGGACTAAAAACCTGACTGCATTTGACATACTCCCTCACTTAAGGGGACAAAGGACACCGTCAGGTTAAGGTATCAGGTATTCTCTGATATTAGGTGAGAAAACTTGCCTTCTCTGCCTGAAGAGGATGAGAAGAAACAATAAGTGTCTATTACTGTTCACATTTTTCTCACCTTCACAAATGAAAGCAAGCTGGTTGAGGGTCACTTCATTGATACAGTTTCTAGTCGGTTACATTGGTTCTCTCTCCCTACCATTTCCCTACCTATCAGGCCCATGAAGGCCACACAGCAACAGGACAGCAAGCAGCATTCTGTTTTTCTTCATCCATTATCAGTAGAACTGTCAGCTCAGCTTCAACAGCAAAATCTTTATTATGGGTTATGACGCAAAAGGCAGAAACCACACGTTTTGATTTTCCCAGATCTAAGGCTGATTACACAGCAGCGGCAGTTAGAGGGAAAATCATTTTGACTGTTCCCTCTCAACAATTTAGATCAAATTGGCTCAGTGAAAAAATATGGAATCCCACTGTGGCATTTTTTGCAGTTACTTTCCGACTACAACCATATTTTTTATTTCTGGGCATCAGTCATTAGTATTTGGAACATGTTAAAAATTAGCTGTTTCCTGAGGCCATGCATGACTGATCAATTACAGAACTAATACTTTTTGGAGGTCTATTCAGGAGACAAATAATCCCAGGCCCTTTTAAAGTTTCCCAACCTGCAGGATGGCGAGATTGTTATTTGTTTTTATTCCAGTGCTCTTCAAAAAGGTCAGAGTGCCCACAGTACTCAGCTGCTCGCAGTAACACACAGCAGCATATCCCAGGCAATTCTCTAGGTGACTAACACCCTTTTGCAGTTTAAGTAGATTATGTCATACAGATGCTTTCCTTTTTTCTTCTCAGGGAAGCAACTGTTTATCAGCTTTGAACTTTTTCTTTTAAGGAAAAAGTAGAACCCAAGAAGTCTACCCACTCTGCTAAGTTATCCACTGATGCAAAGCAGAATACTTGCATGCATAAGCCCACTCAATTCATTGCAGTACTTGCTTCTCTTAACAGACTTCTACATATCATTTCAGTTTGCCAATCCATCTTTTTCCTGGTAGCGCAGAAAGGAAAATACTCTTTACAGCATTCAAGTAAGAGAAGATACAAGAAAGATATACCCCTGGCCCAACTCCTTAATCTGCAAACAGCTCTGGTGCCCCTAGCACTGCTCAGTACTTTCCCAAACAGCCGTTAAGTAAAAAGACACCACACACACATTTTGCGCTCTGGACAACATTATCTTTAAAGTAGAAGTATAGCAGGACTATATTAGTCGACACTTCCCACATATAACAGCCAAAAAACTAAAGGCACACCCTCTTCCTTGGCTCAAGCATCAGGAGGCTTGGAGGCTGGGTGGGAAAGAGGAGATACCTGCTAGGACTCCTGCTCGGTTTGAAGGGTCCTATGAGAAAGTTGAAAGTTCCAAGCCTTTAATTTGGACATCATCTCTAGTCCTTGATCATGCACCAATTCTTTCTCCTAGCTTTCATCTAGCTTCTGGCAGACAGATAGATGGGGCTTGTTGATCTTCTTCCTCATATCCTTCCTCCCTCTGTTACATGTATACCAACCTGTAAGAATATCCAGGTCGTGGGGGGGGGGGGGGGGGGGAAGAGACCTGAAATACCAGAACAGTTTGGAACACACTTTAGAAAAGTTATGGTGCTTAAGGCTCTGAAAGACAAAGGGGGGGGGGGGGGGACGACACACCTACTTGCTGCTATAGCACACAACACCCTAACACAATCCTCTACAACCTAAACAGCCAGCAACCCCATCATCTGCCCCTGCTGGCATCTCTCACACCATGTGCTCACATGAAGAGCATTTGTTAACTAAAATGCTGTATCATGACTTATTTCTTCTTTGCAATTTTCTACCCATCTACTTCTTTTCATGCAGCATTTGTCTTCCAACCTCTCTTGGTTTGTCTCCTCGTGTCTTTGACTCCTGAAAAGAAGGACACACCTTATCTCTTTCATAAGCTGGACCAGCATCCCTTGTTTTGTACATTCAGTCTCATATCTCAGCACGATATTTGTTTCTCTCTCTCTCTAAATAAATAGAGGCACAGGCACTTTTAAGGAATAAGGGCTCTGTCTGAGGAGTAATTAGCTGTCAGCATAAAACTAGTATTTATGGATTCTCATCGTTGAAAAAAAAAAATCTAACTCTGCTACCCAGCACTGATTATGGCTGTATTACAAACAGATGGGGCTGAATCCATACAACTTGCAATAATCCTGTATTTAAGAAATAATTAAGTACAAATAAAGGATTGAATTCCACTAGCTTTCATAAATTTGATTTCCCATTTGATTTGTTTGTACAGCATGGAAGCTGGGTTATTCATGGGTATATCATGCTGTCTTAGTGTACCCTGAAAGTGGGAATCTGCAACATATGCAAACATACATTCCCTAACTCCATGCACATGAGAGGGCCAGATCCTGGCGTATGTTGAATACCCTGCAGCTTAGAGGCAGAATGAAAGGATGGTTCAGTCGCGCCTGGAATCATAAAGAAACCCAGCACCCTGGGTGTGTTGTGTCTGGTTGCTTGGCAGAGAAGTAGAAAAACTACCAACGGTGCAGCTTTTGTTTTAACGACAGACAGATATCAGGAGGAGCTGTAAAAAAACTGTTTTTAAAAGGCAGGTTACACTGAGGGCTTTCATTCACAGCATTATTCTTTTACCTCCTTCTCTGTTCAACCTGAGGCAGCATCTTTGCTGAATACCTACACCTCCTTGAAGGAACAAACACAGGAAATTAATACTCTGCTTAGTTCAGTCTGTGCATTTTACCTACTGGCATCTCTTACCATACCAAGATTCACTCCAAGTTTGTTATTCATCACAGTAAAAGATATGACAAATATGATCCAATACTACACGGAATCTATAGCTCTTGGTTAACTAGGTCACAGATTGCACTGCAATGTTTGTAAGGCTGCCAGGCTTTTATGCACAAACTGTAGGCACCAGGCCAAATTCTCCCCTCTGTTACACCCATGTAGCCTCTGCTGATGATGTTACCCAGGCTTGTCTGAATCTAAGCGAGGGCAGTCTTCAGGCTGCTGTTTGCAGGTAACAAGTCCTGAGCGGGCTCCTCCCAAGGCTAAGTGACAAACTGATTTACAGGGACAGCAAGCCTCAAGCCTCCTCTCAGATTTCTGTGAGGACATATCCTGTCTGACGATCCCCGCAGACCAGTGCAAGTTTCATCATCTCCTACCAGCTTTTATGGGGAACTTAAACGCTGTAAAGCAGCCAGGTTTCCGCCAATAACCCAGGAGGGAGCCTCTTGCACAACTGCAGACACCTCCCACCAAGCAAGTTTTTCCCCTTAATACCCAAGCCAAAGTTGCCCTTTGCCTAATTTCACCTCTTCCCTTCCACTTACACCCCATTAGACTACCCTAACACTTCCTTCAGTAAGAGAAGCAGTGTGGAATTGCAGACAGGCACATGCACCTGCTGACACATCCATGTGTAGGGTGATGCTGCAGGACATCTCCATTAAAAGTGAGCCCCTTGATTCCTGTTATCCTCTTTGGGGCTGGAAAAAAGGACTGAGGAAGGGCACAAAGGGCCTGTTTGGGAGACTCTGTGGAAGTGAGGGGTATGTGAGAAGAGGGGGAGGAGGGGCCAAGGGATAATTGGGGGGGGGGGGGGATGAGCAGTAATGAGGCCATGGGGGGGGGGGGGGAGAGACAAGGGGTGACCAAGGATGGTGACGCAAGGTGGTGGGGGGAAGATGAGTTGTGACTGAAAGACCCAAAGGTCGACCAAGGATTGGGGGTGGATGGGGAGGGGATGAGGCCATCGGGAGAGGGACACAACGGGTGACCAAGGATGGTGGAACACGGCTGTAAAGGGAGGGATGAGTGATGACTGAAGGAGACAAGGAGTGACTGAAAATGGGAAGGAATAAGGGGTGACAAGGCTGGGGGGGGGTAAGGGGTGACTGAGGATGGAAAGAGACAAGGCTGTGAGGGAAGGATGAGGCGTAACTGAAGATGAAGAGAGGAGGCAGGGGATGGGGAGGATGAGGGGTGACCAAAAGGGATGGAGCTATGGGGGGGGGGGGGGTAAGAAGTATGGTGATGAGGGGACAGGGCTGCAAGTGGCTCGGGGGCAGCACCCTTACCTCTTTAACCTTCATCCTGCGGGTGCGGGTCTCAGGGTCCTCGGTGGGCCACCTGCCCCGCACCGGGTGGTGGAGGCTCTGCCGAAACCGCTCATAGTCGAAGCGGGATGCGGCTCGCGCCTCCCGGGCAGCGGCAGCAGCAATGGGGGGCGCCGCGGTGTCCGGCTCGGCTCCCTGCTCACCGCCCTGCACCTGCTGCCGGGAGCCCGGCGCGGGGTGGGCCGGCGCGCCGGCCATGCGGGCAGCAGCACGGAGCTTGTCCCGGAGGCGGCGGGGGGCGGTGGGGCTGGCGTGGCGGGGCTCGGCGGCAGCGGGGGGGCTGCGGGGCAGGTCAGTGTCACGGGTGGAGGAGGAGGCGGAGGAGGAGGCGGCGGCAGAGGAGGAGGAAGAAGAGGAGGCGGCGGAGGCACGGCGCGGCAGGAAGAGCCGCTTGAAGCGGGAGGAATCGGGCAGGAGGAAGAGGGCCCCGAAGCACAGCGTGAGCAGGCCCGAGAGGAAAAGCAGGAAGAGGAACTTCTGCGGCAGCCGCAGCCCCAGCGCCGCCGGCCAGCCCGGCATGCCCGGCAGCTTCCGCAGCAGCACCATGGGGCACCGGATCGCGGGCACCGGGCCGGAGCCGCCGTCGCCGTCCCGCGGGGCGCCGCCGACCGCTGCAGCGAAGGACTCAGCGATCCCCGCCCGGCCCGGCGGCTGGAGCGGGCGCCTTCACGGGGGGCCGCCGGCGGGTGACACGTGGACGGCTGCGGTCGGGGCTGTGCAGCGGCGCCCCGCCGCTGCCCGCAGACACGCGCGGAGGCTCGCGGAGCGGCGGCTCAGAGTTCGCCCTCCCGGCATGAAGGCGGCGGCGAGCGCATCCCGCCGGAACCGGGCGACCGGGCTGCTCTCCCCCGTGCAGGCTCCGAGCCGGGCGGCTGGCTTCAGGGAGCGGGCTGCAGGAGTCCGCGGAGGTGCGAGCCTTTCTCTCTAGGCGGTGGGTTCATGCTGCAGCATTTCTGCAAAGGGGGGGGGTGATGAGAGCGCGCTCAGTCCGCACCGAGAAGGGCTGTTACGCGCAGCCACCGCCGCTATCGCCTTTGTCCCGGCGGCTCCGCAGCCCCCTCAGCCGCTTCCCCCACCCTCCATCCCCGCTAGCTCGCTTCCTCCTTCCCCGGACTTGCCAGCAACTCGCCCACCTGCGAGCGAGCTCCCGGCTCTGCACCATCCCCTCGCGGCTCCGCTGGCGGCCGGCGAGCGGGTCAAGCCCTCACGCCCGGGCCGAGCCGGGTGCCCAGGTGCAGAGGGCAGCCAGGGCCGAGGCGACCCGCTGCCCGCCCCGCCGTGAGGCGCCCGGCGGCTGCCTTCAGCCACGGCGGGCTGGAGGTGACGGGGCGGCAGATAAAGCCATGCGGGAAGCTCGTCTCGCACTAAGTTTCCTCAGAGTAAAAACTACGGATTCGGGTTTTCCCCTAACCGAGTCGCGGCGAATACCTCCCCCCTTCTCCCACATCTCACCATCACTTGTGTATTTATTCCCACCCACCCCCCGCCTTGGGTGCGCTGGAAGAGGCAGAGCTCAACTTTCAGAGCGGCGGACGTGCCCTAAGGACTCGCGCCCACGCCGAAAATTGCCGAAAACACCCCCGGCGCTCACGGCGGAGGCTGCGCGCCCTCCCCCTCCCCGCCCTCACAGCGGCTCGGCGGCCCCCAGCGCCGTCTACTCACCCCTCGGACGAATCCGAGCCGCCGCGCTCCTGCAGCGGTCACGGTCCTCCCTCAGGGCTGCCCGGGCTCCTCAGAGCCGAGCCCGCCCGCGGCTCGCAGCGCCCGTTAAAGCAGGCTGGCTGCCGGCGGGGCGGCCGCTCTCCCCTGCCCGTTCGCCCGGCAGGGGAACACCTAAACGCATCGGGCTAATTGGAGGCAACTGCCTCTCGTTTTCGCCTCCTCCCCACTCCGCCCTCCTCTTGCTCCCTGCAAGGCGAGGGGACCGGCCGCCCGCGCCGCCCGCCTCCACCGCCGCCGCTCACTGCGACAGCACCGCCCGCCCCCTCCCTCCGGCCGCGCGCTCGCGCTCCGCGCCAGCCCAACGGTCGCTCGGGGGAGGAGGCGGGAGCGTCGCGGGCCAATCACCAGCCGCGGCCCCGCCCGCCGTGACGCGCGCCCCCCGCTGGCGGCGGCCCGCCCTCGCTCGCCATTGGCTCACTGCTGGAGAGCGGCCTCACCCATTGGGTATTCCAAACGCCAGGAAAGCCGGGAGGCCCGCCCGCTTGTTTACCACACTCGCCCGGCTCGAGCCTGGGCAGCGGCCTCCCCTCCCGCCCCTTTCCTTTCAGCCTGCCTCCCATTGGCTGCTAGAAGTGCTCCATCCCCGCTGTGATTGGGCAAAAAGGTCCAGCTACTTTGAATAAGGGGCGGGGGAGCGCAGCGGGGGGAGGGGGTTGAGGGCGCGCGCGCGGCGGGTGCGGTGTCCCTTGAGGCGCTGCCCCGTGGGACACCTCAGAAGAGCGACTTTCCTTTCACCTGCGCTGCCCCCACAGGGTCCGGCGTGCGCTGGAGGGTCAAAGTACGCCCAGAAGGGACTTGGTCCCCTCCGGTGACCCAGCCCCGTTTTTCCCAAATGGCAGCGGCGGCGCAACCTGCAGCCTAGGCGGGCATCGCCTCGCGGCCCAGCCCTCCTGCCGCAGCCGCCCGCCCCTGACGGGGAGCAGGTGCCTCACAGAAAGGTGCCGGCACTGCCGTGAGCAGCCTGGAAAACACCTTTCAGGACAGGAAAAGTTTCTTTTCTTGGTCTCCCACCAGTCTGAAATCAGCTTCTACCTTTGAAGCGCATGGGTCCAAAGCCCTTCCAAGCTTTTTAATCCTCATCACACGCGATCGTAACCTTCAAAGTACCGAACGAGCATCAACCTGTTCTCACACTCTCCCTTGTAAAATATTACTGTGTCAGAGTTGAAGATTGTGAAGTGTTTCTGTTCATAAATGCAAAAAAAAAAAAAACAAAAACCTTACAGACTTAGCAATGAAAGCAACAAAAATGCCCCCACCCAAAGCAGAAGTCATCCAAGCCAGTTCAGACACCGAGCTGGATGGATGGAGGAGTTTCACCAGACGTGTTTTGGTGCTGTGAGCGTGAAACTGCGGCAGGAGGATGCTTACAGCCAAGGGTAAACTGCAGCCACAGAAGCAGTGATGTGACTAAACCGGGAAAAGCTAAAAGCGAACGTTTTGTGGGCTGGGAAGGAGCTGGAGCTGTGAGGAGAAAAATCACTTGCTACTTGCGTCTTCGTGTACTCAGGGAAACAGGAGCATGTTCCTTCTTTGTAAATAACTAAAACTACAGAAAAGAAATGACGATTTGATTGCTGGGTCTACCGGGAGCAAGTTGCAGGGGCCCACATTTTGAACTGTTACGAGTCACTTATACTGTCGTTTTCATATTAAAAGTGCTAAAAGTGATAAAAGCAGGTAGGCAGAGTAGCTCCAATAGTAGGACTAAGGAGACCCTATCAACCGGCCTGTGGTTGTGCTGCCGTATTCTTCCTTGCACCTGCACAACGGCTGCAGATTTTCATCTAGTTAAAATAGAAAAGCAAGCTTTGTGTTTTCACATCTCTGGTGGCTGCCCTATGGACCTTGAGCGCAACCACCCTACGAGGCAGATTTGCATCTTGATTATTTGTTTTTCTGGAACATGTTCTTTGAACCATCCCCTGTGGTTTGCAGGCAGGACCAGTTCAGCCTGCGCAAGGAGGAGGTACAGGCACCATCTCCTCAGCTGCCACATGCTGTTTCCTCCAGAGCAGCTGCCAGAGGAGCGGAGAGCGCCCTGAGCAGCTGCTCCCCCTTCCCTGCCCTGTGGCTGCACCACAAGGGAGAGGAGAATAGATTTGGCTGCTCCATTTTGGCAGGTCACTCTGGAGCCTCGGTGAGCAGAGCAGACGCTCCAAAGGTTCCTCCAAGCCCAGGGGAGCTCCTTGCAAAAGGTGTTCAATTTTTGCTTCTTTACATGCCTTCTCAGGGCAGCTCAGGAGAGGGGAGAAAAACCTGCAAGCCAGCTTCCAGTTGCAGTTCCATTATTTTGAGCATCAATGCAGTTGGAAGAGCTTTTACTGCATCTCTACCTTGTGCGTGTGTCCGTGACGCCCAGGACCGTGCACCAGCAAGAGATTGTGGCTCCATGGGCTTCTATTGTTCCTTCTCCCAACATCTAACACCATGCCTTGGCCTCGCATTGGAGAAAAAGAGTCCTTCTCCCACTGTAATCTCCTCTTCCCTGAGGAGGTCTCAAGCAGCAGACTACATTTTGTCTCAGGCTTATAAAGAAAAAAAAAAACAGCTCCAGTATTGTGGTGGTGGTCCCTTGATCTTCTTACAGATGGCCCCAGGACCAAAAAGGTTAGATGTAGTGCTTTCTAAGAGGATTTGGGGGCATTAGGGAGGATAATAAAATGGACATCTGTGAACAAACCAAAGGGATATGCCTAGCTTTTCATTTTGTACAGCAGTGATAGAAAAGTTGAAGGCTTATCTTTTAATTAGGTTAAATTAAGAAATCTGCTCTTTGTTTTGCTTTGTGTTTAGCACGACACTGTCTTGAAGGTAAACGCTAGAAATTAAAGGTTTTCTAAATTAGGTTAAATTAAGATATCATTAGTCTTCTTAAAGAAGACAAAGCATTGTCTTCAAGGTAAATGTTTAATTACATTTTTAAAACAATTTAGTCCATATAATAACAAGACAGAGAACCCTGTCTCTGCCTTATGACTGCAGTTCCAGGCAGAGGCCATATAAACTGAGAAATTGGCATTGAAGGAGTTAGGAGACAGAGTGTAATTACTGGAAAGATGGGGATCCTGCTGCATTATGAGTCTTGTTTTTAGCAGAACTGGAAGAAATAATTCTAGGAAAATTACTTTTTTATGGCCACAAGAAAAATAGAATTTAATATCTACCTTTCGGTGAGAAAGAAAACTACAGGGTGATAGATAATACTCAAGGCAAAAGAGTTTGGCAAGATAATTACGCTCAAGCCTCCAGCCTATCTTTTAAAGTAGACTTGATTTTTTTTCTCTCTCTCACTCTAGAAAACGCTGCCGTTCTGGCAGGGGGAGTAGTCAGGATGTCTCGCTTGTGCTGAAATAGCACTCCGGTTCTTAGCCAGAAAGCCCTTTCCGGCTCTCAGAACCACTCAGACCTGTGATTTCTAGACGGCATGGCAAAGAAGGGCTACAGCAGGCAGATGGAAGAAAGGCAGACAGTTTCAGAGGTAATGTGGTTAGTATTGCAGAAAAACAGCCTTGTTTCATTGGGGTAGAAAACGATAGTACATTTAAATGCATCTTTAAAACAGGGCAGCCACAGCGTGTAAACCAGATGCTTAAACTTTGTTGATAGCTACTACAAAGTATAGCTAGTGACAACAAAACCTGGTGAAAACACTGGTTTTAAAAAGGAGAAATCCTTTACCTCTAAAAGAACAAGCATGGCAGTTGACAGAACAAGGTGCCATTTCTCAGCAATAGTTAAAAGAAAGATTCCTGACACTTTCCTCTGGTGTGGAGCTTAATTTGTTATTCAGCTTTCTGAAGCCTGATCTCACAAGATGAGGAGTCCCCCACTGGGAACGGAGGGCTCACACTGCGTAGGGTGGCTGCTGGCTGTTCCCACCCTGGGCTCTTACTCACATGTGGCCCAGCGGGAACGTTTCCGAGAGGACAAAGTTTCTGAGGCATCTTCCCTCTTCGTGCAGCCCCAAGGCTGCTTTTCCTCACCTGCATACAGCCAGGGCTAACATCTGTTAAAAGGCTTAGATATGTGAAGGCTCTCAGGCCCACTGCAACTACCATCATTTTATTCTGGTTGTGATCAGATAAGGGGAAATCCATCCGTTTAAACGGGGCTGATACATTATGCAAGCAATGGCCCTAAACTTTCTCAAAGCAGAGCTCATCCACACAGAGTGAGAATGAGTGAAACAATCCCTGATGGCCTGTAATGACTCAGGACAGAAGAGATCTGTCTGATATTGATTATTTTAAGGTTTTAGAAATACAAGCAGAGGACACAAGGCTCCTGAGAAGCCTAGGTAATTAGGAACTTTGCTATCTGCGATGTGGAAGTGAATTGCAGTTGCACAGTGTACGTAGTAGCTTGCTTTTAACCTAGGGGGAGTGTGCTGTTGGCTTGTGTTATTTGAGGAACAGAGCATAAAAGCATGATTGCTTGTTAGATTAGACTATGTGCTGACTGGGAGTACTGAGACTGTTTTGGTAAGAGGTATTCTAAGACGACACCTGGAAGGCTAGATTGTAGTAATAACATAACCATGACAATGTCACTGGACTTACATATAGCCAGATGAGTTCAGCTAACAGAGTAAGACTGTTATTCCAACATATAGCCAACTATAGCCTGGAGTACTGACCTATATAGTGCAAGAAAAGGACTGTATAAAGTAGATGAGTGAAGGTGTAAAAAGACATGTTTAAGGCATGGCTCTTTGGAGCAGCCTTCCTCCTGCTCGAAATGATCCCATCAGTAACTATTGACCATCTTGTGTTGCCAAGGAGGAGGACAGCAAGGCTGTAAGTAACAGGAACAGATAAACTGGTAGTGGATTTTGCCCTGATTTGTGCTTAGTATCATTTCATATAATTTGTGCTGTTTTTCATATGATAATTTCTGTGTGATAAACCTGCAAAGCAGGGGGCTACTGACCCCTTCTTCTCTTTACCAGTCAAGAGTGAACAGCTGATGCAGAAGGCAGTTCCTGTCTATGCAACTATTGAAATGTTAGTAGCAGCTAGAGCCAAATTCATAGAACAGAAATAGCATATCTTGTCCCCACACCTTTGAATTAGAGAGCATTATCATGCACTGACCCACAGGTTTGGCTTCTTTTCTTTTAACTCCACATATATACAAGATATTAATTATCTGAATTTAGCCTCACGTCCAGGGATATGCGAAAGTCTTGCTGAAAATTCAAATGGCAGTTCTCTGCTAGCACAGAGAACTCTGCACAATATAAAATCTAGCACTACCTCACCTAGACTTACTAGTTTCCTAAGAAAAAGAAGGAGGAAAAAGCCATTCACATTTGAAATAAAAATCAAATTTACATCTCTTAAACCAGAACTATGTAGAAATGAGAGAAAGAGCTTTCACAAGAAGAAGAGTCTTGCTTAATTATGGTAGAGGTCTGTGTTTCAACAGTCTTAACTCTCCACTGCCAGGGAAAATCCAAAACAAGATGAAAAACTGTGAGAAAGCAGAAACAGCAGAAGGTGCGTAGAGCAAATGAACGGAAACAGTATTAGTTTATTACTTTCCTGTGACATTGGGTGACTGACATACAGACTGCCAGACCTTTTTTCATTACAATCAGCATCATCAGAATGAGCTATATTCCATTTTCCCCTCCTTAAGTGAGATAAGGGCCACAAGAATGCAATGAATTCACTGTTGTGAATGTGGAGCAACATCCTATTTTAGAAGGGTTCAGAAATAAGATCCCAAGTGGAAAGTGTCTAAGAATAATTTTCAGACAAAGAGTTGATTTGTCAGCAAATGCTTTTTAGGTGAACTGGAATTGCTGGCAAATCTGTGCTGAACTTGGTGAGACATTTTGTCTAAGAAAAGCAAAACAAAAACAGTATTTGAAAAATAGATGCATTAAGAAAGCTCAGCAATCTTGAAAACAAATTTAAATATTTGGTTTGGGTAAAAAAAAAAAAATCTGTAGTCAACCCAAAATGAAGTTTATATAAGATTTGGTGGTCCAGACGGTATCGTGGAAAATTAGTTATTCTGTACGTATAGGTAAAACAGGTTTTTTTAATCTCAAATTTTTTGGAGCAGGAACATCTGCCCTCCTCTTCAGGTAAAATCTGGTTATTCAGATGACTGCAGACTTATTAGGAAACTTTGAACCATTTGGAAAGAAACCAGGAGGTAATGGTCTCACCTTATGTTAGTAGGAACACCAAAGTACAGCTCAAAAAAGTGCAGATGGTCCCCCTATTTGACAAAGCACAGGAAGTTTCCCAGCTACAGAAGGAACCAACCTAAACAATGCCTTCAGAAGTTGCAGACTTCTGGGTAGTCACACAAGACTGGCTAGTCATTAAAAGATACTCTCCCAAAGGGCGAATCTCCCTTTATTTGACAACCATTTGTGTAGTCCATTGTCAGTCCCAAATCCCGAGACGTTCTCATATGTCTAAGACAGCCTCCTCTGCTCTCCTTAAAGAGTTGGACCAGGTTTGTTCTGAGGACATTGAAACAGATGCATATTTCACAAAATTTTCTTTCATCCTATAAATATATCCTTCTGCTGCAGCTCTTTAAGAGTGGATTTCAAGGCAAGCCAGGAAATACTGGCCAACATCTTCAAATGCTGGGAAGATTAATTATCATGTGGGAACATGTGGAGGAAAGACCTTTCTGTTCATCCTATTCATTGTCAACAGACTGGAAAAAAAATCTTTTGGTTCTGCTCTATGTTTTGGCCAAAAATGAAACATAGTTACACATTTTTCATTACCTGCCTCAGAGCTCTTACTGTTTATGTCAGCCCCACAAGCAGCAGTCTGCTTCAGACCTGCTATGTGAACTGTCACTTCTGTTAATAATTATGTAATGGGGTTAATGATTTCATCGGGGCTTCTGCAGGGTGCAGCACTCTGGCACTGAGTCTGAAGAAGGTCATGGCCAAAGGGGACAGTTTGAGATGCAGATTAGTATGTGAACTCTGGGTAATAGATAAGATAAGTGCTCTTGTAATTTAGGGCAGCGATCTCCAATTTGTGGTCAGCAGATCCTTGGGGTTAATACACTGCTTTGTAACAATCTACAAAAGATAACGAAGGAAAACAGGTTCATATAAACCATATGGAAATCTGCAGAGAGGACATTTGTTTTCACGAGACCACAAATCAGAGACTAAACCCCACCAATTTAAGGAGGTTTCAGTGAAACCCATCAAAATATCCATTACAGGACAAGCAGTCTTGGCTCTTCAACAAGAGATAACAATATAAGAAACCTTTGGATGATTATTAACTAGAGTTATTAGACTTAATACCTCCATGAGCCAAGGGTTTCCTCTGGCCATTTGTCTACAGGCAAGGTAAGATACTGTCCAGCTTTGCTGTATTTAGGCTGGATTGTCACTAGCACAGTTTGGGAAATCCTTGATGAACTTTGGCCCCTCTTAATTATCTTCCTGTGCTACTATAGTGATGTAAAGAGACCCTGAATCTGTTGCAAAGACATTCCCCTACGCATGGTAAATGAGAAATCTGCACCATTACAGAACAAGCACCTTCCTAATGTGAACAGATCCATCTTGCAGAGGAAAAAATGTCTTCCTACTTCCCTTGGTGCAAAGCTCATTTCCTTTAAACTTTAATGCTTTTGAACTAGGCCATTATAAGCCAGGCCAAGAGAAATAAAGGCACCGTAGAGCATTTCAACAGGATAACATAAATATTTCCATTACAGAGGAAAAGAAGCACTTCCAAAGAGTTAAAAGTCATTTAAACCATATGCTGCAATGAAAATTCCAGCCTATAGCACTATATGTTGGCCATCCTCAGGTGACCACTAAGGCTCTGCTAAAATCATTTGTCAACTTTACAGTAACTTACACTGGAGGGTAAAGTAGGTCAGTAGATGCCCTTTGGGCAAGTATATTAAGATTAATACTCAAGTTCCAGAGTGTTTTATTGGGATTACTCAGATGTTACCAGCCTCTTTCTGTAGCAATCTCAAGCTTCCAGATTATTGATTATTGCCTCAATTTTTTTGCATGGATCCGGCTGTCTATCAGGTGAAGTCCCTCCACAGAGACTGGCAAGGTAAGCGGTATTTAAACCTGTTTCAATGAAGCCAATAGTACATAAGAAAAAAAAAAAAGAAAAAAAGTTAAGGCAGATATTCCAGCAGCTAAATATATTTCTGTTCCCTACAGTGGGGAATAAAAGTTGTTCAAGTGCTTTGCTATGCGTTGCTTTGCCAAATTAGAGAATCACCCTTTTCCATATCGAGACATTAACCAATACAAGAAAACAGAGACACTGTGGAGTTCACATTTCCAGAGTGGGAGTTCCTGTGTCAGATCATTAGTATCCAGACAAGAAATATTACTTAAGATTTTAAATGATCATGGGAAGTCATAAACTAAAGCCATAAAAGAAGAATCTGCTCTTTGAAGACGTGTTGGTGTTGCAGTCCTACTTTGTAGGTTAATTTTTCCCCCTGAAAGGCAGGATTGTTGCTCTTTTTTTAAAAAAAAACTTGCCTTGAGCACCAATCTACCTGTTGCCGTCTGCCTGCTGTACTTTGAGTCCTCCTGTAACTTCAGGTGACGATGGTATTCCATATTCCACTGCACTGTGCTTCACTGAGCTGTGTAGGGGGAGGCTAAGTGTAGCCCAGAATAACTAGATACTTTTAAGCCACCCTCAGGGTGAAGTTCATCTGTCCTAATTTGAGAAACTGGCACCTCCTGTACTCCTCAAAGGCAATTCATTGCTTTCTAAGGTCACACAGGTGAATAACTGTCTCCATTATCTTTATATTGGAGCCTGGGGAGGCCAGTTTAGACTGGGATATATCAAACTGTAAAAATTTTGCCAGCCTAAATCTGGTGGATAGGAATATCCCATCTAACTCATGAGATAGGTAGGCAAAGCATGTCCCCTATCGCAGATAGAGCTCACAGCAGCCTCGTTGTCCTGGCGTTGGCATTGGAGAGGCAATTTCACCTCACTGGCAAAAGATTTCTGTTTGCCAGTATGAGCCACTTCTCTGCTATGCAGCTTTACAGCTGTAAGCGTGCCAGCAGAGCCTGCACAGTTAGGAAGGACCCTACTTGTACTGCTAATGTAAGAGATGGAAGTCAAAGCTGTGGCGTTTGATCCTCTAGTTTGCTACTGACTTCAGAAATGCCCTCCTCAGTTGTCTTTCAATTTTTCTATGTCAGTACAAAAAAAGAAAACTTAGGGCGCTTAAGTCCTTTAAGGCAGGAAAATGCTTTTCTTTACCTGGTGTTTCTGGACTGTTCCAGGCCAGATTCGCTGTTCTATCATTTTCTGTCTAGTGTCTAAGAGAACCCACAGAATGACAAATTTCCTATTTGTAGCTCCAATTACACTTTTGGGGATGTTTCTCTTTCCTTTTCCGGCTTTAAACTTGCACACAGAACAATGCCTAATTCATACAAAGGAACGAGAAAATGGATCCTTGTCTGGACTAAACTGATCCTCTTCAAGAACCTGAACAAAGCTTTGTACAGATCAGTGTTTTCTACCTTTCCTGGTATATGTGTCCAAGTGAGCAAGTGTGATCACACTATGGCCAGCAATAGTGTGCAAAAGGTGCGGAAGGGCCACTTGTATTTCTGTGCCTTGAACGGATGTATATTAGCACACGTTTTTAAATACAGACCTCTCCCAGGCTACATCAGCCATGCATGCTGCATACAGATTAAAAAGGCTCCAACTAGGTGGCCAGGCTGTAAAATAGAAAATCTGAACTGGAATGAAAAACAAATAAGGAATTATTAAAATACTTGTCATGTATCAGAAGTGCATACGAGGGGCTCAGGTAGTTATGTGGGCAGGGAGAGGTAAGGAAATCCATGTTTCAGGGCAGTGTCCTCCCATCCCTCCTTCAGAAAAGAAAAAAGCTCCAAAGACTTCCTGGTCAAGACATGAAACACCATGATCCACAGACACAGTGTCCTCTAGTCTGGCTGACAGGTTTCTGATGTGGAGCTGCAATAGCAACAATCTTCATGTTGTCAATATTCTCCCAGTTTTTGCGGCTCCTCAGAGCCAGAGACACCGAGGACAGGCTGAGTTTCCTCGGAGTGCAAGCCCATTGACTGTAAATGCTGTATGGGATATGGAGTTAACTCAGCCTAGCCAGCGCTGAGTCCATCTACTTTAAGTACGTTTGTAGGAGTTAACTAGCACTGCAGGGAGGTTGTAATTGCTTATTTTCCAGCTGGTTGGTAGAGGAAAAACAATGTCACCTACTTTGATCTTGGAAGGTTCTTGCTTTGCGTCTGCTTCTATTTGTCAAATGTTTTTTTCAAACATCACTGACACAAGCCACTGAGTCCATGATGGCCCTCAAGGGCAGCCTGTGGGCTGTAGGGCACTGTGTGGAGGAGGGCAGACGGCTCGCAGTCCGTATTCAACGTGTGTGCTGAGGCGCACACACACACCCCATGCTCCCCACAGTCTGTACCTGTGCCATCGAAGGAACGGCAGCATCCAATAGCAGCTCAAATTGGGGCCAGGAAGAAGCCTGCACAAAACCAGGGAAGCCAGCATGTACTTGCCAAAGGCAGATTCAGCTCAGCCTTTAATGCTTTGTTAATGGCCTGCTTCCAAAGCCTTTCCTCCAATTTGCTCAGGGCTCTTTCTATTTCAGCCTATAAAATCCCTGCGGCACTGGCATCAGAAGCTCAGCTAGATAAAAGAGGAGGAAGTTCAGCCCTTGGATAGCCATTGCTGGGAGTCCTCCTGGAGACAGAAGGAAAAGTCTGGGGACAGTAGGTCAAATGATTAATTGCAGAATGCTGATTTATGTGGAGAGAGCTCCCCTCTTGAACTAATTATCCAGCTTCTTGCTCTTTGAAAGGACTTTTGCACCTGGTGGATCAAACTTCTGAAGAGAGGGAATACAGTATTGTATCAGAGCTGGGAGGGTCTTTGAGATATAGGAAATTCTTCTTTTTTTGCAAGTTTTCAACAGCATGTATGTTTTTTAAGGGATCTGGTAACTCTGATGGGAGTTTGGAGTTCAACACAATTGTTACCAAGTGACATCTTTGAACTATGCCTTTCTGTAGAAAAGCAGACTAGATGTTGATAATGGTTTCTCCAGAACTGCAAATTATTACACGTATTCCCACCACACAACTGGAAACTGCCTTTCCACATATTGCATTACATTGTTACTTTAGCAACTCCCTGAAATGGCCTTAGTACCTCCCAACATAGATAACACGCAAGCTGATCAGGGCAGCCCGTGTTTAAAGGGTGCATTCTCACTCCTTGCTTCTGACTTTGCAGGCACAGCAAGAGACATGAGGCAGGTTATGACTCGGTTCACCTTGCTGCAGACTGAATGTTCCCTGGATTCTCAACACAAATCTCATCTCCCAGCTCCATCACTCCTGGCTCAGTGTGCAGTTCATAACAATGGCTGGAAAATGAGTTAATTGCTCAGAAGAGACTGATTCAATGGCATTTAACTAAAGCTTGCAGGAGCAGCATAAGGGAAGAAGTGTTGACAATGCAAAGCTAAGACTACACCTACATTAACCCCAAGTAAAAGGAGGCGATCAGCTTGCAATCATCAAAACTGATTCACTTTGACGATCGTGGACCAGAGAGAATATGAAAAGAAATAGGATCAGCCTGGGATTCAGTTGCGTTGTGGGGACATAAAGGACCTCTGGGGTCAAAGAGTCCATTTCCTGCTATCAGAGGCATCACATCGCAGAATCTCCTTCAGTGTCACAGAGAGATCAGCTGTTCCACACACATCTCATAAATCACTGCTTGTTGCAAAAATGCACGGGCAGGTGCCCTCGAAAGCATCTCGATGCTCTGGGTCTGCACGAGGTCGAGTCATGTGGCCGCGGTAGTTGCAGGCATCAGGCAGTAGGCATTTGGAGTTCCCTGTGGGCTTTTGCTTGAAACACAAATGTTTCATATTCTGAATTTTGCTCTAAGGAGGCAATACTTTTAAACTTTTTTTTGCAGCTGTCTCTGTCATCTGCTGCTGCTGTTGTGTCAGGTACGAAATAAAAAGATCTACCTTTGAGCTCAGCAATATTGCACCTTCTTATGCAATCTGGTTAACAAGATGAGGGAACAGTGAAAAGATCTGTCTGAGCCTGTGCTGGCTCTTTCTTACTCCTGGCCTCTGGAGAACGTGCTCTCGTTCTGAGAACATAAAAAGCAGAACTGGAGAGGCACATAGTATAAAGGGCAGGGGGAAGCACCTGTGAAATATGATCAGCAGGGAGTATCCAAGTTTCTGCTGTCATAATTGTAAAATGACTCGTGTGCTAGTACCTATCTGAAGTCCTTAAATGACTTTACCAGTAGCTTTTGTTGTTTTCTTGACACATCAGGTCAGATCAATATACGAATGTGAGACCACAAAGCAGCAAGTAACCCAGTGTCTTACCCCAGAATATAGTCTTGAAGCACTGGCTCCATACCATGCTGGATCATGATGTTTTGACTGAAATGAAGAACCAAGACCCACCCACCTTCTTACCCTCAAAAGACAGGTCTTATCCTCCCGGTGCTGATTATTTTCAGACATGGACAATTACATTCTGCTAATTAGCAATGTGCCTGTTCTGCAAGTCCCAGCCTGAAGGACTGCACAGCCCCACCATGCTACCAGCAAAGCACTTGTGGGTACATCAAAACTCACTCAATAAACATGTTCTTGAAGATCAAATCTAGCCCATTTTAAGAAGCAAATCCCAGGTACAGCAGCACAGATCTATCTCACTGCTCAAGGACATCCCACTGGATTACAGATACTCCAGAGTACCTGAGGGATGTGGCTCCTCTTGCTCGTTTAGTTATTCTAGGAGGTGAGACTTCCATGTTCAGGGAAGCTGTGAGTCAAAGAGCTCCACCTACAGATTAGGGAAATCTTTGTGCTAGACTTTATGCTTTATGTATGACAGCTAGGAGAGAAATGAGGAAAGGAGAAACGACAGCTTTAACGTGCTGTCTTGTGTTGGAGGTCAGCACCTGGTATTCTTTATCATCTGTGTGCTCAACATAAAATAAATATTTCTGACTCCTGCTGGACCCATGAATTTAATAAAGCTATGTGAGAATGAACCGGATTATCTTCTGCTCATGCATTAACCACAAAATTATAGGTTCCTGTTATAGACTCTTTATTAAAAGGTGATTTCATGGGAGCCATAAAGGATAGAGGGTGATTTTCAAATCTGAGCTGGATCTGCAGGTCCAACAGATTTTTTGCATCCTTCTCAGTCCTCCATCTCTTTAACCACTCACCTTCTAGCACTCTTTTCTTCTTTTTTTTTTTTAAACTTACATATGAAACCAATTTGATCTGAGAGTCACTGACAGATAATACACCCAGTTCCCATAATAGCATTTGCCTGGCATCACCCTGATGACAACCATATTCAAAACCTGAAAGCTGACTCCTTGGAGCCTGCTCTTGTTCCATTGATGCAGTGCTTACATGACCCTTGCTCACAAACAAATCAAAACAACAAAAAACTCCCAACACATTTTCTTGTTTTTTAACATTCTCTTTTTGGGGGCTGGCCTCAGTGAACTACAGCCGCTTGTCTGCACGTCAACTCTCATTCTACAAAGGTTAAGTGAGAAGTAGTATTTTATATTTTTAAAGACTGCCTTATTCCACAGTAACTTGCATGTTCTGCAACATATATCCTCTCTGAATTACAGCCACCTCTGGGGAAAAAGGCAGGAAATGACCCAGGAACACAACAGTAGGAAAAAAAGGAGCCAAAAGATATAAAAAGCAAATCTCTGCTATTACTGAATGCGATAAGATCTCTGGTACATACAAGCTTTGGTTTAAGATCTCGTTATTACGTACATGTACGTTTATTAAGCTTCTGTTCTTTACCTAAGATTTTCAAGAGAGCCTGTAAACATGGTTTACTACCATAATTTCAGTTGCAACATAATAATACATGCACTTAAAGGAACGCTACCAGCTGTTTCTTATTTAATATATAAAATCTTTTTGGCTGAACACTTTCAACCTACTATTGATCTAGATAACACATATGATTCCTATAATTGAGATGAGAGAAAAAAAAAAAAAGTCTACTTCATCCAGCATGTTTGCTTCTTACATTTGACAGCACTTTGTATTTATTGGTGGAGCTTTTTCATTATTAAGGTGAAGGATTTTGGTTTTTTTCCAAAGAATGGGAAACTATGCTTCAGACCAAAAGTCACCAAGAAGGCTCAGATGCATGCATGCTGCCTGAAAAATATCTAACAGTTTCACACCCATCAGCTTTTAAACATCAAGCATCTGCTGAAGTTGTTTCCTGGTGATGACAACTAAGAACTTTTAAAGAACAAAATACAAATAAGATTGATTCCAGCTAATAATCTAACAAGCAGATTCCTGATGCTACAGGCTCAGCAATCTTTCTTCTCCGTCCTGTTTCCCCCTGAAAACTTCAGGACAAAATTTACATTGGCTTAGCTCAACGGAAATTCTCCAGTGTTATATGGGATAACCAGAAGGCACCGAGTTGAATGAGAAAGACTTGTATGAAGCAAGGATTGCAAGAGCAAGCCTGAAATGCTCACTCTCTGGGTAATGAAGCATGCTGGCAGTTATTAGGTTTAGATCTTTCTGTAGGCAGCATATTGATGGAGAAAGTGCTGTGTATACAATTGTTTATTTGCAAAAAAGTAAAAAAAAAAAAAAACCTATTAAAATCCTGCACCTCTGGGACTGTCTTTGAAAGGCATGTGATGTGACTCTAGTAGAGAAGTGATCAGCCTGTAATAATTTAGATGTTCCTGTTGCTATGGATACTTTTTTATTTTTTTTTTTAGGTGAAGCATACCATTATAATTTAAATTTCCAGTAACAAAAAAGGTAGCATATTAAAAGTAATAAAAAATGCCAGAGACATAGCTGTTTTATTCTTTACTGTCAGTTTTCCTTGTGCTGTGACAGTATATAGATGTGATAAAATTGCCACGTCTGAGGAGATTTAGTACTTTTACACATTTTATTACGTTAATGAGACCTGGGGCTCATGTGCACGGGCACATGATACTGAGGCAACAGCTCAGTGACAGGCCCAGTGCTGAGATGTCACATTAAAATTCATGCCACTATGCAGGGGAAGGGAGGAGGGTTATATCTAAAACAAGACCTGGCAAGCAGCAAGTTTGGGGGCGGCGATGGCGGGATTTGGGTAGGGAGACAGAAACACAAAGGTATAAGCCAAATAACGCTGCACAAGTATCATAGCCAAGGTGAAGCAAAAAGTTTGCCTGGAGTGGTGTTACCATGAATGCAATTATTAACAGCCAAGACAGAAACTGCCGCTGCAGCGAGAAACCATTGCTTTGCAAGCTGCATATCTGGAGGAAGCTGGTGTCAGGAAAACTCAGCCCTGGGACTAATTTTCCCAGGGGAGCGCGAGCTGTGAAAGATGAACTCTCATGTTAAGGCCGGAACTTTTGTTAGGGAAGAAATCACTGACAGCAACGCCTGGAAAGAAAAATCTTGGAGGCGCGAAGTGAGCGATCTGTGCCTGAGTTTGCGGAGCGACTGGAACCAACCCGAGGGAGGTGTGCTCCTCCGTCTTGGGGATTCATTTGAGATGGAATTAACAGCAGCAAAGACTAGTGGCAAAATCTGCTATTTCACTGGTAATCGCAGCACGGAAAAAAGGAGGAAAAGCAGTAGTTGATGGAAATCACCCCGATCTAGCCCCAAGCAACAGCTCATTGATGACACTGGGTGTGTGCTTGCTTCCACTTGCCCGAAAGGAAAACCGATGTCAAAAAGTTTGGGGAAAATAGTCCTACAGACACAGGTGCCTATGCAACGATTTGAAAGACATGAAAGGTGGTAGAGATTTTAATAATCAGAGACTGTTTTTCACAAGTTCTGGTTTTAAAGACGCATGATAGAGAGGAAAAGGAGGCAGAATTACCCTCTCAAAGAGCAGTGATGCTGCCTGAAATGGATGGCTGTTTTGTCACCAAGGCCATGACGGGTAACGGTGTTCCTACTTCATTACCTCAGCCAGGACAGGAGTCTTGGCCTGAGTCCACAGGCTTTAAAGCCAGGCCCTAAAAATCCATATTTTCCCCCCTCTCTCTTCTCTTTTGCAAGCTGCAAGCAGCTGGGTAAGTGATAAATCACGAGAGTCAGCAGGGATTTTGGAGCCAAAACTTGAAGAGGTTGTTTCACAACCTGACTCTCTTCTGATATTTCCTTTTGCGACCCCGTGGCCCTGACGTCAGCACGATGACATTGGTTATAGCCATGCCTGACTTCTAGGAGGAAAAGCGAAAGAGAAGGGCTGGAAGGTGGCACAGTTGCTGCCTGAGAACGCACGAGGCGCTGACTTCACCGGAGCTCGCAGGCTGGGTTTGCTGGCACAACTCCGCTCTGTGACTCCCGATAGCTTCCAGACAGCCCCTTGAATCACGCTGCAGTGAACAAGGAGTAAGAGCTCATCTGCAAAAGGCACATCTTTTCTTTCACTGACGAGGCTGAGAGCGCTTTCTGGCGGGTTAATACCCCAGGAGAGGCTCGGAGCTGCCAGCTGCCGAAGGTGAGCAGCGGCAGCCCGGCCCTCAGTGGGACTGGGAGACCTGGGCAGACGGCCGCAGGCACCAGCTCCCTGCTCCGAGACGCCTGGCTGCAGGCCAGCTCCAGCTGAACAGCGTATGGCCCTGCTAGTGCAGTGCTAATCCGCTTTGCAGGCAGCACAGAGGGACCCTTTCATACTGCTCACCAAGCGCAGAGCCCTGATGTGTGGGGAGCTGCTCCAGACCCACCCTGGTGAGCACCGGGGAGTGAGAAACAAACCCTGCCATGCTTTCCCAATTCCCTCCCCTGCAACTGCTTCTGAGGAAGATCAGAGCCCAGCGAAAATGAGCCTAAATGCACGTCCAGCATGAGAGGCTGGTAACACTAAATTAACCAGCACCTGATCGCTAATTACCTTCTACCTGCATGTTTGATTCACCGTGCAGCTGTCCCCAATCTTCCTGCCGCTTGCTGTATCACTGGCTCCAGATCTCTGGCCCCATTTACACTCCCATCTCAGAAGACTTCCTCTTCCTGCAGCTTTTAATGACTTGACATCTCTTCTTTTTGTAAAACCAATATTTCTTCTCTGAGCCAAGCACCAGCTGGAGATGTTTGCTTTTAGCAGAGAAGAAGAATAACAACCATCCCCAAGCAACCCACAACACTGTTTCCCATTATCCTTCCCCTGGGCATTAGAGAAGAGGTGCTAAATAAATGAAGTAATGCAATATTAAGACTCCCTCTGTCATAAGCAGTATCCACTCACTCCAGATAAATTGCTTGCAGTCAGATGCCAGGTTGCTGCTAAAAGGACTTTCAAGCCGAGGGCTGATTGCTAGGAGGAAGCAGAGGCCTCACTCTCTTCCCGTTTGCACCACGTAGTATCGTCAGCTTCTGGCTCTGCTGTCTGCAGCCGCCACGGGGCCCACGGTGCAGCGTGGGCTCCTTAGGCTCCCCTCCGTGCCGTGCACAAGGAGCGAGCGCGTCTGGGTCCTCCCGAGCCCGAGCCCGTGTTGTCTTCCCCCGCTCCCAGGTTCTGACGTTGCTTGTGCTGCCTCTGCAGAACGAGCTGCTCCAGGAGTGTTTTTTGCGAGGTACCTAGCAGAGAACGGGTGCAACACAGGCAGCTTCTCTCTGAATTTGCTGCTAACTTGGATAAGGGAGGAATTTAGGCCCAAGGTTTCAGGGAACACTGAAGCAGAGACGGTCAGTAGGATTCCACTGAAGGGATTAGTAGAATAAAGTAACTTTTTCACAAGTGTATACATTTTTAGCACTGAAATTACCGCTTTTTCAGGAAAAAGTATTTTCATCCATGTAAGTAATCTGGCATACCCCATGTTATTAGTGAGGACTGAGTGTGGATGCAGTTCTCTACAAGTCTGGCATGAAGCTCCACAACTACCTGTGAAGGGAAACTTTGACAAAAACCATTTGCTAATGCTGAATCGTTTCTCTGGCCTCCCACTGCAATATCATCTCCTGCCATTAAGTGCTGCAAACCCTGGAAGAAGTCCAAAAGCCCAGGAAGAGAGACACTTGCTGAATACCCCTTCAGCACTGTTTGCTGACCCATGGTGAGCTTCTCTTGGGCTCTCCCCTGGCCTGGATCCCAGCAAGGCTGGCTAAGAGACTTTCAGCAAACATTGCCTTCGCAAAGCATTTTTTCTGGTTCAGCTCCCCTTGGCTCCAAAAGGGAAGAACCTCATCAAGGTCTAGCAGTTTACTTTTGCCATTGCAGACAGCCATCACGCAGTGCTGGAGCATAAGAGTGCTGGTAGGTCAGCGCTCAACCAAGACCCCCCTCCATTCTCTCTCCAGTCCTCCATCCACCCTGAGCCAAACTGCACACGTGGTTCTCCACGAGGAAGGTTATTCCTGCCCACTCTGCTTGTTTCAGAGTGCAGAAAACCTTGAACAGCAGCCCACAGCTTCCAGCACCCTGGGGCTGGCTATAAAAGCATAATACACCATTCAGGTGTTCAGATGAAATGTTGCTCTCTATTTGTATGTATTAAAAAAAAAAAAAAACTGCGTAACAACAGCCCTACAGCTCTCACTCAAGCTTGGCATGAATTTACAAACTGTTGGCACTCCAGGGAGAAGGGAGGGAGGAAAGAGAAGTTCAAACTGCAGTACCTGCTGCACTAAATGCTTTCATCCTTAACAGGCCAATGCTTCCTTATGCACCCGTGCGACTGCAGACTGCCTGGCACGCTGTGTCTGACATCCCTTCTCCTCAAAATCAGTGTCACCCCCCGCCTCACTCCGTGCACAGGCAGGGAAGCTAAGCTGCAGATGTCTGGAAAAAGTGACAGGGCAGTGGCAGGAGGGGAACGCCTGGCGTTGCAGCTTGAGCCACGAGAGCAGCAGGATCGGGAGCCACCAAACAAAAAAGGCTGCTTGGTACCATGTAGGAGAGCAGCATCGCCCAGCTCTCTGCCAGGCCAAGAGCAGGCACAGCGCTGCCATTCCTACCTCCTCTCCTGGGGAAGGTGCCCTGACCCAGCGGTGATGGTATCACATTGGTGCCCACCTTCCCCCAAAACAGGAGAGCGTAACCCACCTTCCCATGCCACTAGGCAGTAAAAACTCCCTGGGCGAGGACAGTAAAGCAAGACAGCAAAATGCAGCACTTCTCTTCAGGGAGCTGCGTCCCTGATCATTTCAGACTTCTACAAGAGGTCTCTGGAGCCGCTCTCCTCCTCTTCCTTTAATCATATGGGTTTTACTGGTGCTCTTTGTCCTCGCAACCTTCCCGCAAGCCTTTTACTCCCAGCTTCTCTCCACCTCCGCCGGCCCTCGCCTCTGCCTGCTTCTGTCACCCAGCTCCCCTCTTTCGTCATCTCAACGCACAGCCTCTGCAATGATGAGCATGAGCGTCCACGCAACAATTGCAGTGCTCCTCTGCTGTTCCTCCTGGCAGAACAAGCCCCGTGTGCCTTGAACAGATCTCTCTGGCAAAAACCTAGGCCAAGATTTGCAACAGGCCCCATGAGTGTCCAACTCAAAGCACCAGAGAAGAGCCTGTATTTTTAGAGCATCCTGAGCACCTACCTTTCAAAAACCCATGTCACCACAGGCATACACTGTGCCTGGCAATGGCTGCTTTTAACAGGCTGCTCTGGTGCTGCAGGCATACAGGAACCCCTCGAATGTGAAGGAAGGGAAATATTTTCCCCAAGTGGGACATTCCACTTGGGGAATGTCCATGCAGCCCTCAAAGGAGCTGTGTTAGGGACCAAGTGACTCCTCATCCTGGCTCAGCTGGCCAGGAAGCCCGGCCTGCAGGCAGAGGGCAGCTAACCAGCGTGCTGCACCGACTGGGAATGCGAGGCAGCTGCTTTGGGAGCAATTTGCCAAAGGTTACGCTCTTGGCAAACAGGAGCTGAGACAAGCTTCCCACCCCAAAGCAGGGATTTAATGACAGACTCTCCTGCTCACATCTTTCACCTGTTTGCTCTGTCCTCGTTCATCAAGCCTTCGTCAGCATCCTTGAGGAGGTTTCTCACAGAGAAAGCAGGAGGTGGCGTTGCTGATGATCCACCGTCGAGCTGACGAGCTAACATTTGATCTCAGCAGCCTCCCAGCCAGCAGATGCTTTTTAACGCTGTGACTCTTGTACACACGTGAGGGATGCTGGAAAGAGGAAGCAGAGTCCCAAGTCAGCCACTTTTTAATTTCAGAGCTGGATTTGGCCTCGGCTCACATAACACCACTGTGAGCACTCATTACTCAAGAGCATTCATTTAATAGACAGGAAGCAGGAAAGCTCAATAAACTTAAGATCTACATGCGAACTAGTCCTGTAAGTTGGCAGCAACAGAGTGAGTTTGTCATTGCAGTTTTGGGGGGGTGTTTAAATGAGTTAGATAAGTTACAGTGCCAGCCGCTAAAGAAACTAGCTGCCAAACCACGTGGTTTGCGCTAGCTGCAGCTTTCATTACCTAGCTTACTACCTTCAGGTAGCTTCCTTGCTCACGCTGGCTACCATTCGTAGGATGGACAGTCATTAAGTCCTATATACACCCCTTGCCACTGTAGGCTGACAGACCAGCATTTCATCGCATAGCTACAGCACGTACCAGAGCCCAGCCCATCGCCTCTGCTGCTCAGGCTGCTCAGAGAGAGTAAAAAGCACAGCAAAGTCATTGCCCATCTGCCAGCGAAACACATCGGGGGATGAGTGGAGCCACAAACTCCCCCAACTAGCATTAGATGGTGCACAACTCCTGTCCGTTTACCAAGCAGATCTTGGCAGCAATTCAGAAAGAGGTTGGCAGCTTGCAAATAAAAAAGGGAAGGCTCCTGCTTCTGAGAGCTCAGCATGTGTCGGACCGAGGGTCTGCATTGTGCCCATAATGGCTTAGACCAGGACCAGCAGGACTGCTCCGAGGTCGCTGTGCCCACCTGGAAGACAGCAGAAAGCAGAGCAGAGAACATCATAAAAGTTATCAACCTCTTAACTGCAACCTTCTTCTAGGAAACAGAAGTATTTAGATGTTTAAATGCTTCTTAACGTTCAGAGCCAGAAGCTGAGCCCCTAGCTATGAATCCTCTGGCCCTAGATAAAGGAGGAAGTTCAGCCCGTGTTACACAGCTCAAGGAGAGAGCGTGAAAGATGTTCAGTCCCCACAGCCAGGCTACCTAGCAGGCACCTGCTTTTTCATGGCATAGCTGGGTATTCGTCTATGGAGCAAGGGAGCAGTGCAAAAATATCCCTGCAAGTATCCCCTCCAAGCTGGCTCTCACTGCAGTAAGTCCCTTCCTTAAGCCCCTTCCTTCCCTAGAAGCATGCAGGGATCAGAAACAGATGCAGAAAGTTTCTAAACTGGCACTTAAAGAAAGGTCACATCAAAACTGAAAGATCAGTTTGTTCCTTGGCACCACCATCAGTTATGCATGAAAGCGCAGTCTGTCAGTACTCAGTACTCATAATCTGAGACATCACCGTAGACAGGAACAGGCAATTTAAACAGAAAAATGAACTTTTATGGAATTTTTTTTTGTTAGCGTGACCCTTCCGAAGGAGAAGCATCTCTACAAAATCCCATCGCTCTGCCTCTGCCTGCAACCCAGCTCCAATACGCCCAAAGGGAGCCTGGCAGTACTCACAGGTTAAATCTATTTGTCAGCATCCCCAAATGAATTTCCGCCTTTGCTTCCCAGACGAGCGTTAGCAGCGCGATTAGATGGTAGCTGCAGGAGCCCAATCTCTCCAAAGCTTGCAGCAAGCAAAGACAGGAATTGGAGGGGGAGGCAGAACACAGAGAGGTGCAAGGTTCTCTGAGCTGTTTTTATTTAAAAAGCAACTGTACAAATTAAATTCCCCCCAAGGGAGAAGTACTTTGCACAGTGACTCAGAAACTCTATCAATTAAGAGATTTTTTTTTTCATGTTACCAGCACCACGTTTACCTGCAGATGAGACCTAACCACCGATTTCCCTTTTTCATCTTTTGTTAGCATCCTTACCTAAAGGCTGATTCAGCTAAGCATGGGCTCAAGCAGGGAGCAGGCTGCAAACCGTCAACTCCTGACCCCATTAGCATTGCCCCGTGCAGCTCACGTGAGAAGGCAGCTGCTGCACATCCCTTCGCCGCATCCCGCGTGGCTACATCTGGCCCTGCTAAGTGCTTACTGGAGGCAGCACCACTGAGTGTTGTCTAATTCCAGCCATCATTTTTCCACATGGATAGCCCCGGAAACAGGCTTCTGACAGACACTTATCTCCCCCTCTCTGGCTGTTGTTTCCATTCGCTTACTGGCTACACCTCAAGGGAGACAGAGAACACCACCAGTTAGAAATACAATGGAAAGGCTTCTACGTATTGAAAACATCATGGTAAAAATAAAGTCACCCAACAAAGGCGTTCCAAAATTGGTAGAACTTTTATTTTCCTCAATACAGATATTCTTTACAGCATAAGATTTTCTTAAAAAAAAAAAAAAACTATGTACATACATATATAGTATTGTGCATTTCAGTATATACTCCTAGCTTCTCTAGAAAAGGAGAAAGATCAATGAACAGAGAAATCCTCACCATCCATTCCTGCAACACAAGTTCTTTCTTAGAAAGATCACCACTCCGCAAGGAGTCAGAACAAGGTGCTTATTACAACCACTTCTGTGTCGTTCAGGTGTTGCTTATGCAATAGATTCACGTCTCTAGTGTGTGCCTAAGCAGCATGGACAAACTTTGAGCAATTCCTTCAATTGCAAGAGACTGATGCTGCACATGAGATCAAATAAGTCATGGGCATAGTAGTTTAAAGATGTACAATTGCTTTAAACACAATTTTGCAGAATAAACGGAGCACACATTTTATTAGGAGACATGATGACTCAGCTTCACAAGTCCTCAATACCTTATCACAATAACACTTAGAAGAAAAAAATCAAATCTAAGTTAGAGTCACTCAGCTGTTTCCTAATAAATTCTTACAGCTGACAAAGGTTTTTTTTTTTTTTTTTGCACACAGTTTTAAAAGAGTTATAAAGAGCTATCTGGGGAATGAATTAGTGTTTCAAAACCAAGTTACAAATCTATAAAACAGATTAGTATACTTCACATAAGGCCACAAACACTGCAAACTGTCAGTGTGACTATTTAGGATCATTAAACTTAATCTTTTAATTAGCATAAGCTTTATATCTCCATTACTTATTTTCAGTTCCAGCACTATATGAAGACAGCTTTCTACGCCTCACAGGCTATCAGGAGGAAGAGTATCAGAACAGCACGGGAAGGGGTACGTTTTGCTAATTGAACATACAGGTATTGGTCTTGCCTAATCTGATTCCATTTGAATCTATTAAGTGGGCAACTACCAAATGGTTTTGATACAGTAAAAAGGCACGCACATCCAAATCCACTTAGCAGAACTAAGAACACAAATCTATTGTGCTAGGGGATTCACCCAACCTGCAACTTTCAACATGCTGTAGAAAATGAAATTGTTACTCCTTGGTGTTTCTGCTACTAAAGCCAGCAATGCAACTGAGCCTTAGTATTTCGAGTCGTAGCAGAAACAGTGCACGTGAGTAGTCAGTTTTGAAACAGACCTGCAGCATTGCTGGGGTTTTTTGGGTAAATAGCTTCTGAAGAGAAGTTACAGACACTGCTTACCTTGACATTTCGGACCATTGCTTTCAGTTTAAGTTTTAAAGTGCAAAACTTCATAGAGTCTTTGGATAAAAAGTGTCAGTTCCCATATGAAGTTGGCAAAGAAAAGGCCAGAACACACATGGATGACTGGCAACTACGAGGGTATCACCACAGACATTCACAACAAAAGCAAGATCTCTGCTACCGCTTTGATTTTAACACTGTTAGCAGCTGCTACAAATCTCCTCCTCTGGGCCTAGGCAGGCAGTGATGTGTTGTTCAAGAAACAGTGGATTAGTAACAGTTGTGCTTGCAATTGCATTTGCATCTGCAGACCTTTGTCTAGAAATATTTATACACAGAGACTTTGGTGTTGCATAGTCTTTTTCAGAGAGGAACAGGCACTGCTGAAGGTTCTTCCACTGGTATATTGCCATCTAATACTGCAGATGCTCTACATGCCTTCCAATAATATATGTAAACTGTAATGGCTATGAATAAATATGTTCAAGAGCATCTTGTGGTTTAGATAAAAGCAAGGTAAAAAAAATCTGCATTAGATTTCTAAAGCTTTGGTCTAAACAGTGCTGTAATATCATCTGACTTGGTGAAGACCCCACTCAGAAGAGTTCCTTGCGTACAGCACCCAGAACAGCATGAATTCAGTCGATAGACTTTTAGTGGTTATTCTGTTGTGAACTGTTAGATGCATCTGGCCTCAAAACATGAACAGATCATCTTTCTCGCCTGTATTTGAATCTATTTTGTTCCAGTCTACAGGTGAGAGCGTTTCTGCACTCTGGATGTCTTGAGCCGTCAGTCCTGTGTCAAGAACATGAGGGTTTGTCCTCGACTGAGCAAGTCTAAGAGGGGAGAAAAAAAATAAAGTAAGAATAGAAGTCCATGCTGTTGCAGCCTGAGTGCTTGATGCAACAGCAACACAGAATCCCAGCTGCAGTTCCCCACTTCAAAGTCCTCCACGGAAAGAAATAACTCAATAAGGGGAGGGGCTGGAACGTAACATTTGAGGCTCTCGAGTTTGTTGCAGCTTTTCTGCTAGCTTATCACAACATTTCCCCTACAGCCATCCAGGGAATTTGCAGTGTGGACATCCTGTACATTACCGGTGCCTTTTTCCTCCTCCAAACTATTGTTGATGGGAGCATCACGAGCTGGGATCTTATCTCAGGGTAGGGCTCCACTGACCAAAGGAGCAGCCTCATTGAAATGACTCAATTTTCATCGTGTTGTGTCTGAATAAGCAGTGAGCGCAGTGATGCTGTGCCCACCACAGCCACCTCGGCAGCTCTCAGCAGCACTCCTGCCTCCCAGGACCCCAGCCTAAACATTTAACTCTTTGGATTAAATCACTTGCGTTAAGACACAGCCGAACTCAGATAACATTTAAATAGCTCATAGGATCAGCTTTAAAGGGTCTTCATCTCAGGACATCCTAGATGTTTCACAAAAGTTCACAAGCCACAATTTGTTGTTGCATTATTAAATACCTGTGTGAAAATTCAGCATTGTAGCATCAATTCTCCCAGGCCCAAAGGTTAACACAAATATTTGGTGTTTCATACAGCGGAGGCATGATGTAGAATAAGCCTCAGATTAAACTAGCTGCACAAAAAGAAAAATGACCAGCAATGATATTCCATCAAGAACACTTTTGAATGCATCCTCCTTGGCGGATGTGCAGTCCAAATACTGAGTCACCAAAAGGCCAAGGGTGAACCAACAGTTTGGCGTCCAGCAATGCAAAACAAAAGACCACGACCAACAATATCTGCTTAATTAAGTAGGGCAAGGAAGAGAGGTGAGGAAAATAGATGACATTAAGACATAAATTCAAGCAGGCCTTTTATCAAACGTGACTTGGGACAGGGCTACCATGGAAGTGGAAGCTGTAAATCATTCCCAAGACCCAAACAAGACATGAGGGTTCATTTCCTTTGAGCTGAGCATGCAGTTTTTTGCTCTGTTTTAAACTCTGACTAAGGTCAGCTGTCCACACTAAAGCGACGGGGCTGGGTTAAGCCCTTGCTACCTCCCCAACTCAGTTAGTCCAAACCTCAGGGAGGAGCGAGGAAGGGTAAAGTCCCCAGCACAGGAAGCTGGGCCCAGCGTCCCTGCTGCTAGTACAGGGGCTGGAAACAGGCAGCCTCAAACCATCCATTCAAGCAGGAGCAGACACACAGGCTGCTTGGGGAATTAAATTCCCTATCACATACAACCTCTCTCGATCCTTAAAAGGTTGTCAAAATATTTGACTTATCAGCCAGCCTCAAAGCCTATCTTTCAATTAGCAGCTGAGGCACCGATGGGGCGGCTGCCTAGGTCAGATCACGGTGGCTGATTAGATTAGAAGCATTATTAAAAACCAGTCACTAGTCAAGTCTCTTGGGCTGGTCCCCATTGGCATGAACTTGTAAAGAGAGTTATTAGAATTACCTTGAAAATGCCTCGTCGAGACCATCGTCCATTTCCTTTGTTAAAGGGATAAAAAGAGAGAGAAGTAGTTGCTAAGCGAATGCACAAAAATATTTAGAGATCTGGCTCTGCACTTAAGCACAACAGACAAAAAATATATATATTGACTTCCAAGTGCCTAAAGCAATGCTCGTATCAGCAAACCTTAGGCAGGTTTTATCTCACTCTCTGCACAAGCTACAGGATTAGGGATGTCCAGGAGGCTCCAAGCCTCTTCCAAGCAGACCCCAGAGCTCAGGTCGGGGGATGCCATGCTCCCCTCGCAGGCCGGGAGATGTGGCAGCAGTGGGGCACGGGCTTGGCCCTTTCCCACAGCCTCCAACCAGGCTAGTTCTGCTCCACCACCTGCACGGGCTGGATCCGGCCCATGAGCCGCGCTGCCCCTGAGTCTCTTTGCACTGCGGGCAGGGCTGCGCTTCATAGCACAGGCATGCAGGATTTGGGAGCTTAGCCCTTGCTACCCATCTCCCTGCGAGGGGAAGGCTCTTATCCCACCAATCAGCGTTAATGTGACATCCCAGCAAAGCCTGGCACCCCAGCATGTTTTTGCAGGGAGCTCTTGCCACATACCGTGCCTTTACACCTTTAAGGACTGTTGCTGGCAAAGAAGATTTAACCTCTGGGCTTGGCAACGGCACAAGGACAAAGCCTGGAGATCTCAGAAAAGCTCCGTGTTTTGCCTATGTAGGAGCCAACGCCCCCAAGCTCCCAGCTTGAAAATTGCCACCTTGTTCCAAGTTCACATGCCGAGCTCTCTGCCAGCACCAAACTGCTCTTTGCTCAATGCAAAACAGAAGATGTTGCTCTGACTGAAAGCATCTGTTCGCTCTTTATGCAGAGACACATTTTGGGCAGAGCTGAAAGCGAGCAGCAGATAGCTACCTAGGGCTGAGCAAGGCAAGCTGCTTCCCTTGGCTTTTCAAGCATCCACCACGACTGGTGCACGCCACAGGCTTTTGCTAAGATGAAGGACCTGGACTCAGCTCAGCAGGACGCTGTGGACATCCCTTGGGGGTCTTTAAGGATCAGGAACCTGGAAGGCAATACTCAGAGATGCAGCAAGAAAAGGGTGGACTTAGGCTGCTTGAAAGCAACTCCTGGATCCTTTCTCTCTGATCTGTTCTTTGAAACTTTCCCATGGAAAGCATCCGAGTTACTAGGGAAGATGGGCTTTCAGAGCGCTTTGCTATGGACAGATCTGACAGTTCAGCAGGGCTCCTGGAATCTTGTGATGCGTTTAAAGACTTGGTTTAATATGTAAAGTACAAAAACTCTGCAAGAGGGGAGGGATCAGAGACTGCTGATAAGCCTGCAGGATTTGATATGACATAGAGTTGATTTTCAGGTTTAACCTGAAAAGCCTCAGGCTCAGACCTGGCAGATTCAAGAAACAGGCTCCAGGCAAAGGTCTTTATCATTCAGTTCTCCAAAATCCAGCAGACAGCTTGTTTCCAGAGAGGGAATGTCGTGGGGACGGTGTCCCAGGTCGGGGGGGTGGGGGTGGGGTTCAAAGATCAGCCCTGGTCCTGTTGGTGACGGAGCACTTTCATATACAAGAAGCTTCCGTAAGGATGCACTCCCAGACACATGATTTGGGCCATTATTTTTCTGTTAGTGGTCCATGAAACAATTAAGCAAGATGACTTGGGACATTCTGGAGAAGCCATCCACGCTCACACAAGCAAGACACAGCCGCAAACAAGAACAGGGAAAAATAAGAGTAATAATGAACATAAATTTAACCTGGTTTTAGTGAACAGTAAACAAAAGCCATCAACATAATGAATTTTTCCTTTGAATAGAGCAGTTAGGTGGTCTCTCAATTAAGTGACAAACCACTGAGAAATGCTGTTCGAGAATAAGTAACATTCAATTATCTGACAGCAGCATTTCTCAGACTGGCTTGCAATCTCTTTCATTTATTTACAGAGCCTAAAAAGGGCACTAGGAACTCAAATGCTAATCAATCATTTCTAGTAGGACACTGAAACCCAGCTCGCTCAGGCGTCTCAGAAACCCTGCATGAACAGCTCGGCAGCCCGAGAGCTCCCAGAGGGTTTTGTCCAAGAGAAAAGCCCAGAGAGGAGACTGAAGCAAACACAGAAAGGAAGCAGCAGCGCCAGTCGGAGAGCATCACTCCCTCCTGCTCGGCAGGCACCATGGTGCCCAGGGCACGCTTACCCACACTACGTTGTTATTTACAGCGGAGCTGGGGCCAAACACGCTGTTATCTAAATGCGTGGAGTTTGCACTGACGGTCAGGGGCAATTTGGCAGGATCTTCTAAATCCAGCAGGTTCCCTGTGGCCACTGCTGTGAACAGATCAGGGAGAGAATTAGGCAGAGGAGGGGGAAAACAGAGACAACACAAAAACAATGCTTTTTTGCAGCAATTGCTTCCCCTCGAGGGGGAAGTCAGGAGTAGCACCAAATTCTTGCAGCACAGCCCCAAATTTCAGCATGAAAGAGCCACAAACCTCCCAGCTGCGCCTGTGGTTTCAGCCCAAATAATTCCAGATGCTCTAATCAGGCACCCAAGACCCCCTCAACAGGGATGAAGGGGAGGATCAGCCACCTTGCGCCTTTATCAGCCATAGATGGAGGCTCCTGGTTACCTGCTCATGTTCAGGATGAATCAGGATCACCCTGGGCAAACTGAGACAGAGCATCCCCAGGTGCTTTATAGCCCAGGACTGGGAGGAAAACAGTAACAGACCTGGGGCTGATATCCTCAGCTCAGCCCTGGTCTCCCCGCTACCACTTCTCAAGCTCTTCACGCTGCATGCGCAGAGCTGTTACAGGACTCGCCAGCATAGCACAAAAATCAAGGCCTTCCCCGGAGAGCTGGGATCTGCGGAAAGACACCCCATGGCTTTGTAGAAGTGTCTGCTGTTTTAAAGGGAGAGTTGGAGCTGTATTTAAAAAGCAGGATGAGCACAGCCAGTGCTTTACTTCCCACAACATTCACGATTCAATATTGTTGTAGCAAGTAGGTGTTGTTCAGTGCCACATCTTACAAAGATGCATCTTTATTTTATAGGAACAACAGGAAATCCTGCCTTGGGTGAAGAGCGGGTTGCAGCTTGAGGATTGTCAATAACGTTACTTGAACAGCTTTACTATGACTAAAGCCATTTGCTCTTGAGCCCAGCAGACTCAACACGGTGTCAGCCCTCTACTACGCTACCAGCACTTTGCCCAGAGAGACCAGGATGCCCCAAGGGACATCTTAGTCACGGTGGGACCACAGCTGTACTGTTTCAGAGATGCATTAAATCATCCCCGCTATCCTGTACCAAGGGCAGGTGCAGAAACGCCCCAACTGTGAAGCATCAGTCTGCGGCCAGGCAGACGCTCGAGCACATTTCCTACCATCGTGCCAGCCTGGGGCCTCAGCAGGGCATTTATACCAATCTGCCACCACTTATAACGGATTCCTTCAGTCCTGGGCCTTCAGGTGAAGAAATGAGACATGCCAGTCTGGAAGGAAGCCCAGTTTAATGCTCTTTTCCTCAGCACCAAATCCTCTTATCTCTGAGGCCAGCATGGAAGAGAGATTAGCCTTTTGTCCCACTTCTCCCTGGCTATGCATCTTGCGTTTCAGAGGCAGCAGAGGACCCATGGCCAGGCACTGAATTCTGAGGGTTTTCACCATTTAATTGTTTCGTTTTCACCTGCCTCTCCTTCCTTAGAGGAGCTGTAGGCAGAGCAGCACCTGGATGTCTTCTCTTTCAGCCAACAGGACAGCAACTCTTTCGGGTTCAACAAAAACCCAAAACCAAACTTGGGATGTGAGGGTCCACACTAAGCTCATAAGGAAGATATGGCCAATTTGCCTCAGGCAGAAGCAGATTGGAGGTAGAAGGCAGCTGTGTGCGAGGGGGTGCGTGTCTCTCCATTACACAGACTAAAAACAGCAAATACTGACTGGACTGAAGTTCATGGTGCAGCTCTCTTCACATAATCACTGCTGGCTGCTCCTGACACAAACACGTGCCGAGCAGGCACCAGGCAGACCCACGGGGCTCTATGGGGCACTTTCCTACCCAAACTTTCCTTCGTGCTGAAGCTAAAGAGATATTTAAGGGCTTGGCTGCAGTGAGATAGGAGAACCTGGCAGGCAGCCACCCTGTCCCAGGAGGTCTGGGTAGGGCAGGCATCTCTGCTATTACAAAACTGTTTGTTCTTCACTGATCTTCAAAGCCCTCCCAGGAGACTCTCCAATTCAGTGAAAAACTCTGCAGGCATCAGGCTGTTCCTCATCAACTCAGACTCCTCCAGAGCCAAAAGCAAAGCCCTCCCATTGGTGACTTACATGCTTCGGGGCAGGCAGGAGCTTCAGAGTTTGGGCCGCTCGCACCTTCTCCTTCCAAGACGGACCTTTCTCGCTTCTCTTTCTCTGCAAGAGAAGGAAACCCCATCACTGCCTGCCAAGCACTTTCCTCCAAACCTTCTGCTCATGAAAGCATGAGACACAGCCCCACTGCAACAAGCCTCCTCCTCTGGCCGTTCCTCTCCCTTCTGCAGGAGGAATGAACCTGGCAAGGCCAATTCGCAGCTCCAGACCACAGACACCTCCCTGGTTTTGCACAGGGACCTTTGGAGGGTGCCTTAGTTAATATCTGGACCTAAAGTAGCCCAGAATCAAGGTGGCACCAAGTCTCCTCCTCTCAACCCTTTCTGCTTGGGGTGAGCCCCCAAGGGACAGGGACACGGCAAGGATGACTAGGACAGGCCATTGGGTCTGTTCTGCCCAAATGCATGCAAGGCTCTGCATGCATTTTATAACCTTGTGGATGACAAAAGCAAAAATATTGACACTGGCAGAGGTCTGAAACACCACAGATCAGCACCAGGTCCTCCAAACCCTGCTTGTGAGAAAACAGTACAGCCAAAATCCAGCTGGACTTACGAGGCTGAGAAATTTGGAAGATGCCTTAAATTATGCCCAGAGGTTGGACCAGCCTTAATGGCAGCCCGGAAATTTGGAGGGTGACACAGCGCAGAGGGAGGAAAAAAAGACACTTGAAAGCTGGATAAACCCAAAATCATCCCTTCAACTTCCATGTGAAGAGCAGAAAGAAAACTCACCTTCCTTGGATGCTTGCCAGAATTCAAATGCTATTTTGAACGCCTGAGCTACTGTTAGGGTGACTGCTTGGGCCTGGAAAGACAGCAGTTAGGTAGTGCATTAATAGACAGGTCTTCATGTAGATTTAAATCATTTGAATGTTTTGCTTTGCTGATACATGTTAACCTGGATCCAACCAGTCCTCTGCTCCACACGCTCCCCCACTGCATGGCTGGAAAAGGGTAATCCAATATTGATGGAAGCAGGGACCTGCTGCTCCGTGTCGGACCCGCAGCCTGGAGCAGACGCATCTCGTAGTTGCAACAGGAAGGTGCAGGAGGCAGGGAAGCGGCTGTCACAGGCATCACACTGACACCCGGGCAAACAAGTGCCCTTTCGATCCCGGTGCCCGTGCAGCTCTTTATGCACGGGCCGCACATGCCTCATCTAAGCAAGCGCAACTGCTACACGACCCAATACCCAAACCTGCCGATTTGTCCCTGCGACTCCATGAGGCTTGTGGCTCACCAGCTGCAGGAACCACCTGTGCGGCACCCGTCACGCAGCAGCACGCGCTGGACGCAGAGCACCGCGAGCTCCTGCCCTGGCTTTCTCTCGCCCTTACCCAGGATGAGGGACAACATCTCAAAGCAGCTGGGCAGCAACTTGGCTCTGCAAGCCCTAATGCCCTTCCCCAACCAGCGAGGACCGTACTGTTGCAGTGTCACCGTGGCAAGTGACACCTTTGAGAGCAAGACAGAGACCTTTCACGTGGGGCTGCAAACCCTGGCTAGCCAGCAGCGCATCACGCCAGAGCCAGGAAGGGTCTGCAGAGCTGCGTTTAGCTCCTGCCAGTTCCCCGCTGTCTAACCCTCCCCAGCTCGCTCCTCCCCGAGCCAAGATGACCGGTGCACAAGGGTGCTCTGGAGAACGGGCAACAGGGTAAAACTCTGCAAAGTCGCAGCTCTGCTGAAGAGGGAGCAACCTCGCACACACAATGCAGGAGACCCAGGAGACAGCTGGCATCTGCTCTAATGGGCCGCAGGCGTTCCCACACCGGGTCTGGACGCCCCAGCCTGGCCCCAACCGAAGCAAGCCTTGGCTTCCCCTTTCCGACTCGGAGGGATGGGAAGCTGGGTGCGGGGAATGCCACGGAGCAGGGACAAGTCCCTGGGGTCTTCCTCTTGCTCCCCCGAGCTAAGCTGGGATCATGCTGCCTTAGACCAACATCATGGTTTTACTCTGCAACCGCCTCGAGCTGGAAGCACGCGCACAGTCAGGCCACGGCTCAGGAGCAGGGATGCGTCCACCTTCGGTCCCTCCATTTCTTCCCAAGCCAAGAGCTTGAGTAGTTTAAAAAAAATCTTAAATAGCCAGAGTTGCTCAAGATACATAAATAGTGAAACAAATGCCAGATTCATTAGAAGAAGGCCAAGCTTACTAGCAGTTTGAAGTGCAAGGAGATAACAAGTAATACTTTGCAAGGCTGACGCACGGCAGAAGCCTTGAGGCTTAAGTTTGTTTTATAAAGTTGCAAGCTAAACGAATCCAGATCCTAGAGTCTGTAACCCCCCCTCTGTACCCCCTTATACTGCAGACGATGGGGGTATAAGGCGGAAGTGCTAATGGAGAATATACTTCTAAAAGCCACACGCTCTTATGTGGGAGGGGGAGAGGAGACACAGCAAACCTATCTGTGCCAATTAAGCCTCACAAAGTAGGAGAGCTCATTTGAATGTCGGAGCTATTTACATCTTTGATGGAAGTGCAAACGCTTTATGGCAAAAACTTAAATATGGTAATTAAGTATGAAACTCCTCACAGCTGTTTACAATTTAAGCTGTCACATCTGAATCAAGTTTAATAGACCCAGCTACCGTTGAGAATTACCCATGAACTAAAAATATGGACTAATTATATGCCAGTGACTGGTAGCTATACACACACGCAGGGACCCTGCCCTGGGGTAGAGACAGTCCATGGTCTGGAAGCAGGGCATCACTTCATCTTTTATCAGCATGACATACATGCATTTTATAGACAGACAAAGAAAAAAAAATTTCTAGTTTTTGCCACAAAAGGCCTTGGAGAACTTTATTCGGAGGGAGACGTACTGAGCTGATGTACCACTGAGATAATTCTTTTAGCATTGGAGAGATTTAAATTTTAATTTGCAGAGTGAGGCTTATCTTCGCAGCGCAAGGATGGGAGCGCGCGCTGCAAAAAGGAGAGACAACTTGTAGCTTCCATTATTCTTTCCCCAGAAAAAAAAAAAGAGCCGGGAGAAGGACAGAATATTAACAGAGCTGCAGCAGCCGTGCTCCGGGCACGAACAGCAGCGCCGGCCTGCCTGACCAGGGGCAGCTCGAAGGGATGCAGGAATCACCATGCGGGGCTGGATCAAAGCCACCAGGTTGGGAACAGCTTTCATAGCCCCTCAGGTCGTTTCTCCTGCTTAGGAAGGAAGAAAACAGATCCTGGAGACCTCGTTCTTTGCCTGGCCCATCCAATGGGCAAAGCAGGTCCCTCCAGGGGAAGGATTTCTGGGGCCAGAGGGGTCTGATCCATCCTCTCTCTCCCTTAAATCCTTTCTCCCACTTGTTCTCATGTGGAAGGGCCTCAGTGCCAGCCCCAGCACCCTGCTCCACTTGCGCGAGAGACCCAAGGGCTCTGCTTACAGTTGATGCCTAGTGACCCACTTCTCTCCTGTGCCAGCTCTTAAACGCTGGGTCTCTGCCCATCCTGGCCAGCTTGGAGCGTTCCCTCCACGAGATGCACTGAATCAGCATGAAAAAAACCCACAAGTGGGTTCGAAGCAAGAGCCAGAGACTATTTTACACACACGTCTCTGCTCCGCGCCCTGATCCTCAGCACGCAGTGAGGTCCCGGGCTCTGTGCCACGCGTCACGCCACACACCGGTTCTCGCAGAGAGGACACTGCTACATTTGCAAAGATGCAGTTAAAAATTGCACGGGGAGCTTCAACAGAGAAAAATGGAACAAAGCCAGGGTGAGAATGGAGGTAAGCCCAGAACTGTGGACTAAACGCTCTCCATCAGCAAGGCAGTCCCAGGGCACCTCAGGACCGGCCTCGCTGGAGACTGCTTCGCCCGCCAGAGCCTCTCCACGTGCCAGGTTCAGACCAGGCGCAGATGGCACAGCCAGGCTCCACCGGCCCGCAGAGGCAGCCACCATGCAAAGAAAGAGTCCCAGCTCCTGGCACGTCAGCAAGGCAGGAGGATTTCAGGTGCAGGCGAAGGGACATGTGCTCTCACCACTGACCCAGGCCTCGGGAACAGAAGGGCTTTTACCTGTCACTGAGAGAAGACTCCAGCCCAGAATTACACCTGCTCTCTGTGCCTGGTCCATGGCAGTGCTGGATCTCTCTGCAGAGCGATCGCCAGCCCTGGACAGCTTTACACATGATTAACTACCTGCAGGCAGGCTGTGGAGCTACGCCGGCATGCAGCAGCACCCTTGTGGCGCTTTCCAGCGGCCGTTACCTGGGGTAGGACCCTCATCACTGTAAGTACGGGCAAAGCTCTCATTTCATGGCAGCCTTGGCCCAGCCCCTCTCTGCTTCCTCCTCCTAAAACCGCATCCCAACCTCTTCCTCTGGACTGACCATTTTCCGCTTGGTACAGAGGAAGGCATGGCACTCCAGGTTCTCATTGAGCTGGTTCTGGGCAATGTAGGCAAACACTTTATCGTGGATCTTGTCTGCCGTGCAGTAGGATATCCTGAAAGACAGAATGAAACGTCTTGTCCGGGGCACTGTGCACAAGGGACATCAACCAACCCCTCAGATCAACCAGCAAACTCCTACATCAAGGCTTCAAGCAAGGGCCAAGCAGGGAAGACAGAGGGAGCGGCAGGAGCGTTGCCAAGCTTTGACACAACTCCTTCCCAAAGCCAAGAGCAAAGGAGTCAGCGCCACTGGCCTGAGCACAAGAGAGGCCCAGAGCAGCTCCTGGCCGGACAACTAGCCTCACCTTAGCGAGCCTCCGTGCTGCTGCCGAGCAGCCAGCTGCAGCACGAGGCCACGGTGTGAATGATGTGCATCATGCACAGAGGCAAGACAGAAGAGAAAATCTTCTACTTTGTGGGAAAGGATAGGTTAGAGAAGGTGAGTAAAGACTCTGCAACATGCCAGCCTAGGATTATGTCTAAAAAAAATGCTCTGCCTTCAGAAGAGAGACTCCGGAAGATTTTCCTTGGAGGAATAGCTTACAAGGACAGAGAAGGACTTGTTCCAAGACTACAAATTAGTCTTGAAGCTCCCCTGTGCTTTCTCAAACCAGGGAATGAAATCGATCACCCAAGAAGAGCTGTTGGAAAAGCTGAAATTCAGACTCCAAGATCCGCAGTAGCAGGTGCAGCATCCCTGACTGCCCTCCCTTGGAGGAGCATCCCCTGCGAGGGCTCCCATCCTCCAGCCTCGAGGCAGGACAGGGCTTACTTTGAAATCCTAAACAAGGCTTTGGAAGAGCAACAGGCCAACCTGTTTGGAGACCACCAGGCTGTGAACAAACGCTCAGCCCTCTCCTCAGCACGGGTGGTTGCCGCCTGCCCTCTCCCTGGAGTCCGTCGGGCCAGAGCCGCGAGATGGAGCGCTCTCATCTGAAGCCGGCGAGCAGCCCAGCCGGGAGCAGCCCCGGAGGTTTAGTGCAACGCGGCAGGCACTAGCAGCAAGCTAAGCCTCTTCTCTGGGAACATGACAGATCAAACAGGTGTTAAGGAGAGAGAAGGCTGGAGGAAAAAGTGGGACACTTTGGTGAAAGTTTTCCCATTGCCCCACATTGCCCATTCAGCTCATGCTTTCGCTACCCAGGAGACTTTCTAGAGAGGGGAGAGGAACGTCCCAGTTCCCAGCAGATGTTAGGACTTAAAAAGCCACATTCAAAATTTATTTACACTGCATTAGTTTCTTGTTGTGTGTGAGGATGCCTCTGCTCAGTGGCCTATATTTGGTCTTACAGAGCTGTGCTGTGCTCTGGATTAAAGAGGCACTTAGAAGTTTACTCCTTTCTCCCATTTGTTCTCAAAGTAGCAAGACTAGTCTTTCAATAATTGCGACAAAGCTACAAAAGGTCATCTGCACAGACGCGTGGCAGGCTTCCAGCCACCCCCAGTGTTCAGCTCAATATATGATGGCCATCAATTTTCAGGGAAAGCATAATTCACACCCGCCTCTGAAGTGAACCAGTTTTAAAACCAAGAGGCCTCTCCATGTGCAGAGACTGTGTGAGCAACGTGTCCAGTGACGGAGGCTGCATTTTAAACGCAGCCACCCCGTCCTGCTGCCTGCCCGAGTACCTGATTCGGGACCGATTATCCAATCGGTAAAAAAGCCAGACAAAAGACATTGGAAGTTTCAGAGTGAATCTCCCAAAACACCACTTGGAAGCATGTTCGCAGAGCAGGGTAAGAAATGACGCGCTGGGAGATGAGCCCCTCCGCAGACACAAACCCCAGCTCTCGCTAAAAGCATCCGCATTTCCAGAGAGCTGCATCAGTCCCCGCGTTAACAGCCTGCTTAAGATGTACTGACCTCAGTTAACTGAATCAAGGGGATGCTTGTGTATGAGCATTGATTGGAAGGGACAGCTTTATAGCCTCCAGTTAAAATGTCCAGGCAGAATTTAAGGCAGCATCTAAACACCTGGAGCCCAAGGCTCTGCTTGCACCAGGCTTTCCACAAGCACAGCAGGACCGGTTTCAGCACGATCACACCCACGTTCACAGCCTCTTCACCAAGTTCTGCACTTTAACAGCAGAGGTTTATCTCCTAGGGAGGGTGGGAACCTCAGCTCTGGTGGCTTTAAATAGCTGCTTAAGCAACTTAAACTGGAAAAAAGTGAGCAGGTTAGTAGTCCAGTTAGAGAGACAGTGCCCGAACCCAAAGCTCCCCATCTCACGTTTAGTGAAGGCAGATGGTGTGGCAAGGTGAAGGACAGAAAGCAAAGCATGTTCAGGGTAAGGAGAGAAGGGACACAATACGGAAATGGCCAGATCCGAGCTTAGCTCTACTCCTCTAGGCCTGTATCTGCCTCCAACAGGATATTCTTTCAAAGGAACACTTGCAAAAACTACAGTAGTGGATATGGGATAAACCATCCTTGCCTTCCTCTCCCCACACTAGTGTTAGGTCTCAGCAGTTGTCTAAGCCCGGCTCTTTGTTAGAGCTATTTAGACACATCAGAGGTGAACAGCGCAGAACAGCACAGCACGGAGCAGCTGGCTAGAGGAGCGCAGCCCAGACTCCCGCGCTCAGATCCTCACCACTTTGGAGATACCCTTTTGCTTGCCTTTATCCTGAATTCTTTGGCATTTCTATTGCCATGAATAAATGTCATGGTAAGGCCACCGCATAGCTGCAGAGCCTTTGACTGAGGATCAGTAGTCTGCACACACAACACAGCCGGACTTGTTGTGTCTTTCCTTTTCCTCCCACACACTTACTGCACCAGACATACGTTTTCCTTTGGCTTCTGATGGCATTTTGCAAACACCCTCCCTCTGCCATCGTTGCTTTACTTTAAGACACGATGGCCAAAAAGCTGTCAGCTCAGGCCTGGATAAAGATCAGAGATGGCTGCACAGCCTGCCCAGGCAAAGGGCTCTGAACCCAGCAGAAACCGGCCCATCACCTTGAACAGAAGCAGATGAGGAAGGCGCAGGGCGTGTACACACCAAACTGCATCCCATAACATACCTGTATATGGAGATGTTTTCTATCAGCTCGTTGGTTCCGCTATCATTTAACACGATCCCTCTGGGAGAGACTTTCAGAGTAACTTTCTGCAGCTTCTTTCCACTTGCTTTAGCCTTTGGAAGGAAAAGAGGGAGGAGGAAAGTTATAGGCTTTAACATCGTTACATCCAAAGCAGCAGAGCAGAGCAGTTACACTAGATATGTACTACCTAATAGACATATTAATAGCACTCATTAATACTAGACTGAATTTACTACCAGGTGTGATAAGGCACTTGCTAAAACTTTACCTTCCCTGAAGCAGTGATTTATGCTGGCATTAGCAAGATAAGGACACGCATCCTCCAGCCCCTGCAACATGTAGGTACTTCACATCTAGCACCTCCACAAAGAAGATTTCACCTGGCGATCAGCCCAAGGAAGAAGCTGGTCTGGCCAGGCTGTGCAAGGCCATCACTGTTTGGTGAAACACTGCAGAGTTTTGTCTTTAAGACCAGAGCAAATTCACCCCCCACCAAGGGAGCCATGTGGTGAGCAGGACGGTCCCACAGGATGTGGTTTCACGGAGCAGCTGGCTTTCAGCTCCTGCCTCAGCCCTGCACAGGGGTGTGCATCTTCCCCTGGCACCTCTCTCACCCGGCCGTGTCTGAGAGAGAAAACCTACAGCTGGGAGAGCTCTGCAGCAGCTCATCTACATCTGAGCTCTAAGCCCTCTGGTTCACAGCACCTCACATGAGCCCACAAATCCCAAGGACAGCAGTCCGTGCTGGTTTGCAGGCTCACAGGGCAGTCTGACCTGTCCGGTTGACAGCTACGTGTCAACCATGTCTTGCCAAGACAGTGGGGCAAAAGAGGTGATGGGTGAATCCCCTACAGACAGACAGTTCTGCAGAATCACCCCTCTCTAATTTTTCAGCCTCTGGCACAAGTCCCTTAAAAGCTGGAATAGCTACTTGAAGACCGTAGATCTGGATCCTCAGTCCTGCTCCCCTGGAGCTCACTTGAGCAGCCCCCAGCTCGGCCAATGGTCTGTCCTGCCTCTCTGAGGCTGGTGTTTATTTAAAGGCTCCATTCTCGGTCGTTCAGAGCAGACACGAAGGGCTCTGCCAGCAGCTCCTGTTTCACGCAAGCCGCTCTCCTCCCAACTAGCTGAGCATGTGCCAGGAAAGGATCCTTCATTACCCAGCGCAGTTCGCCACCCCATTGAGTTTTATGATAGTTAACTGTACAATTGGGTCTCTGCCTCATTCAGTTTTATAAGGGTTTAAAGAAGCATTAATTTTACTTGGAGAGCCGGCGAACAAGGGCTCCAGGGAGGCCCCGTGTCGGAGGATGGCTGCCGATCAGTCCCTCTTGCATCAGAAGTTACGGCAGGGCTGGTGGCTATATTGGCTGGGAACTGAAGCAAACTCTCCTAGTCCCTTCTCCTCTTAACCCTCCAAATACCAGGAAGAAAAAAGCTAAAAACACAAGCCAGGGCATGAGCCCAGGACTCAGTCATGCGCTGGCAGTACTCAAAACACTGCTACTGTTCTGCATGTGGAGAGACGGCCAAAGGGGAGGCTGATTGCTCCAGGTCAGATGCTGCTTCCAGGGTCACACCAGCTTATCAAGCGCAGCCACAGCTCAGACATGTAATATCAACCTTCCGCAGCCTGACCCATCGGATGGCCTAGGGCAGTCCCTATGACTGTCTGCATTTCTATCCGTACTGCCAGCTGCTGCGAAGGGGCCCTGCTCACCTCTGAAAGGGCCAGACCCGCAATCCTCATGCCCTTCCCCCCCCGGACTGCAGACAGAAAGCATTTCCTCCAGTCCTACAGCTTTAAAAATTGTCACTGCTGACAGACGTGTTTGAACAGGACAAGACACGGCTCTACTCTGCGAAGCATCCCTGGATGCTCTGGGACTAGCAGCCCAGCACGGATACTCACCGTGGCTACGATCCTTTTGACAGCAGCAGCGGAGAGCTCCTCTCCCTTGGGTTGCTCCACCAGCGTCATGCCCATGTACTTGAGCCTGAAGAGCATCCCCTCCAGCAGTGTCTCGCGGGTATCGGTCCAGTTCTCCGGGAGCTCTAAAGAGGCAACAAAGAAGATCTTGGATTTTCAAATGCACAAGGATTCCCCCTTCAAGCCCCTAGAAAGTGTCTCCACACATGCTTTGGGTGATGCTCCATCACAGAGCCGCATGTTCACCAGCAGGGAGATCCAGAGGCCACAGTGTTCAAGGGAGTGTTTAGAGCATGACCAGGGAGGTATTTTAGCTGCTGCCTGCTCCCCCAGCCACCGAGACCAGGATTTAGCACGAGAGAGACAGAGGGGCTTGCGGCAGCCACGCGAGGCTACCAGCCCACGCGCAGGTACCTGGGTACTGGGAGGCACTGCAGCCTCTGCCGAGCACGGGCCAAGCTCCCTCGCAGCAGCTCGTCTATGCTGTGGGCCCTTCCTCTGCGGGAGCTGATGGATTTCAAGCTCCCTCCCACACTGGCCTGTTGCCACCACATCCAAGAAAAGCCTTCAGAGGAGTTTGCAAGGGAGGTGAATACCTGCCCTTCGCTTCCCAGCCCCGATGCCTGTCTTCACCCTGCTGTTGTGCAATGGCCCACGGGGAACTGGGGTTGGCATTCAGGTTACAGCGCTCAGCTTCGCCGCAGAAGCACCCGCCGTGCACCAGCCGGGCCGGAGGCACCTTTCCAACCCAGAGGCCAGGGCAGATCTGCTTGGCAGGATGTGGGCAGACAAGCAAGCTCTGCCTGTGCCCTGAGCTGGTGCGATCTGGACCGGCTCCCCGTTGCAGCTGCACATCCGGTTTAGTACGGGCCGGAGCCAACTCGGAGCGTCCCAGCTTTGGAGAGGGCTGGTGGTTGGCTGAGGACCCAGGGATCTGCAGCGTTCATACCTAAAGAGAGTCTTGCTTTAAGGCAATGGCACCGAGCTGCGTGCAAGACGGTAGCTTGGGGGCTGGAGCGTCCAGACGCACAGCCCTCCAGCAACCCTGCGGCACCCGCTCAGTTTGACTGTCCCTTCTCCCTCCACCACGCCAAGGATGCTCCTGTCCCGGGAGCTTCTGCTGCCTCCGAGCGATCTGGGCCAGGAGGCACTGAGCCAGCTCGACAGCGGACGGTCCAAACTGAGCATCTTCCTGCAAAACCACAGCTGCTCTCGGACAGCAGCATCCCAGGAGGGGCAGGGCTAGGGACGCCTGGCAGAGCGCGACTGCAGCCCGTTGGGCTCAGCGCAGGGAGAAGAGCCTGTCGGGGAAGCCCCAGTGACTAAGTGTCGCAGCCAAGGCAGGAGGAGACGTAAGCCATAAACTTCAGCACCACTCCCAGCGTTGGGTGTGGGTGCCGAGAGGCAAACGGTGAAGGCAAACACGGCACCGGCTAAAGTCTAAGGAACAGAAACCAGGTGGGAGCGGTCTCTCCTGCGAGACAAGCATTTACTCGAGGGCAGCGGCTGGCCAGGGCTGCGGATCAGAGGATGCCTCTGGAAAAGAGGTTTGGGGATAAAGTGCTGCAAACGGAGCTTCCCGCTCTGCTGGGGGAAGAGCTGTCTGGCTGCGGCAGGGGAGGCAGCAAGGCTGCGCGGAAAACTGGTTACAGCAGTGACGCCGACCGAGGAGACCGCACGGCTCCGCGCTGGGGACACCACCTCACCCGTGTCACCCTCTGCCCCTTCTGTATCAGAGGAAAAAGCTACAGAGCTCGGAGACGTGCCGGCAGGAAGAAGCTTGGTAGAAGGTCTCTGTTCACCAAAGCTGTCATGAATTCCCTGGGGAGCCGGATTTGGGAGCGCACTGGACGCTAGGCAGTGTAAGCAGGTATGGTGGTGAACTTCACCTGGTTTATAGGGTATAACCAAGTGGCTGAGGGATTCAGAGGGGAAGTAACAGCCAAAACAAGCTGGGTGGCAAGCAACGAAGGAAGCCAAAAGTACCGCTATTTTATAGTGCCAGGATTTACGTTAGCACCCCACTGCGATGAACAGCAAAGGGCAGAAGCAAACCATCCCAACAGAGGCAGGCAGAAACAACCCCACACGTGCAGAGCCAGACCAGACCCCCCTGGAGCACCTTCATCACCACGAGTTCAGTGCCTCTCCCCCCACATTACATCTCTCTGCAAACAACTCAGGTTTCACCCAAATCTGCCTGCTCGCTTTGCATCCAACCCACGCCAGCCGGTCACAACAGGCTGCCTGGAGAGAGAAAGGGAAACCACGCAGCAGGTCCCTCCAGGCCTCAGGAGACCTTGCGCTGGGAAGAGACGGGCGCAGTGCCGTCAGCGTAGCCAGAACAGATCCTTTTAGGAGCAGGAGGGTCTCCTCTAATTCCTGCTCAGCACACGAACGCCGCAGTCTCGCCCACGTCCCCGCAGAGCTCGGCCAGCCTCAGACGTGCCCTCCGGCGGTGCTCTGCCGGGAGGCGCGCCAGCCCCGCCGCTCTGCCCACCTGCTCCGCGCCGAGGAGCGGCCGGGCAGCGGCAGCCCTCGCTCCCGTTCGGGGAGAGCAGCCCCCGGGGCTGCCGCAGGCGTCGCCGTGCCCAGCGGCTACGAGGGGGGCCGCGAGCCGATCTGGAAGCCCCACAGGGCACGCGGAAAGGAGCCCAAGCGAGGGGGGAATGGTTTGCAGCACAGCGGGAGCACGGAGCCGCCCGGCACAGGGACCCCTCTGCCACGACCGGCTGGGCTGCCGGTTTGCAAAACCCAGCAGGCCAGCGGCAAGGCCATATGGTCCCCATCGCCCAGACGCCACGGAGATGCGCCGGCACAGCTCCAGGGCACCGGGAACGCAGGGACCAGCCCGCTGCACCCAGCTCCTCGCCTCGTCCGTCTCGCAGCACGCCGCCGGGGTCGCGCACTCCCCGGGAGCGCTCCAGCGCCGGGGACTGCGCCGGAAACGGGATCTGTAGTCACCAGTGGGACGTGCAGCCTTGGGCCAGTCTGATGGCTTCACAGGGCCCTCGGGGTGCTGGCGCTTCAGCTCGGCCCAGACCTGCCGCTGCGGGAAGCTCCCCCAGCCAACGCGACAGAGGAAAGCAGCTTTTTGCTTGGCCAGCACGAGTCTTAAAAGCGACACTCGCCGGCGCTGCAGCGATGTGCAAACGCACACACAAAAAGGCCGTGCTGACGACCTGCTCCCGGAGCTCAGCAGCAAACCAAGGGCGCACGAGATGCTCCGCTTAACTCGCGCTCTCTCTGGAAACAAACAGTGCCAACAAGACCTTGGTTTTCTCAGAAGTCAAGGGCGCCGCTGATGCCCTGCCACCCCTTAGCAGCCGGAGCCAGGCGAGCGGGCTGGGGCGGAGGGACGGGTGCACGCTGCGGCTGGGCAGCTCCCTGCCCCTCGCACCACCGCCCGCCCCGGCGGCCAGGCCCCAGGGTCCCGCAGCGCTTTCTGCCTTCGAAACCTTTTGCAGGCATTTGAGGCAGCGTAGATAAGAGAAGCGAGAGCTAGGCTCCCCTCTCGCTCTGCCACCGACTTCCCCCCCTGCGGCTTTGCAGAGCGGCTCCGCGCGAGTCAGGCAAACAGGGCTGCAGCCCGGCGCCCCGCCGCGGGACAGCCCTGCCTGCCGGCGGGAACGCGCCTCCCGGCCGGCGCTCCCCTCCCTCCGCGCTGCGCCGAGGGCAGCGAGGCCTTCGGCCAGCCCGCGCTCACGGCACGGTTTTCCCTCGGGCAGCCTCCACGCTTCGGCTGCTGATCAAACCACCGGAGAGGGAAATGCAAAACCTCCCTTCCACATCCTCCTGTTACTGCCCTGATGTTATACGAAGGGGAGGACGCTTGCTTGGCACGACCGATAGCTCCACGGCTCCTCACCTTTAGTCGCAATGTATGCACCACCCCTAAGAGATTCAGGACGAGTAACCAGGCTTAAGGCCTTCTCAGCAGTTTAAGACACCAGACTTCGGATACAAACACTCATCTTCGGCCACGATAGGGCTCCAAAATGTGAGCCCTCCCTCCTCCCAGACGCCAGCGCTGGCAAAAACAGAGTTGGGCCTCGCTGCGCTGCACCAGCCAGCTGGGAATTGCTGGTGGGACTTTCTCCTTGACAAACGCCCGCTGCAGCACGCAGCTTCCACGGGGGTGGCCGGAAGGAGCGGGGCAGCCCCAAGAGCAGCCCCCAAAAGCGGGAGCGGGGACCCCCACACGTGCCCAGGGCTGACGCCAGGCAGGAGCCTTGCCGAGGACGGCGATCCTTCAAGCGCACAGCGCTCAGCTGCAAAGCCCGGGCGCGACGGCTCCGGGCCGCGGCGAGGCCCCGGGCGCAGACAGCTCGCGCTGGGATGGGATGGAAACACTGGTGGTTTCAGTTCAGCCACTGAAGTGCTTTCAGAAAGGAAGAAGCACTCGGGGCCATGAAGAGGCAAGTGTCGGGACTCCCTAAACGACGAGTGAGCAACCCAGGCGCCCGCAGCACCCAGGGCAGCAGCACACCCGGGTGCCGAGCGTCCAGGACTCCTTTCTCGCGCTCCTGCACCTCGGAGCCAGGCTGGGGGTTCGTCACAGCCCTGCCACCCAAGGTCGGCGCCTGTCTGAGGACCCCGAGCATCCCCGGAGCTGAGCAGCATGTTTCTGCTCGCAGCAAATGCCAGTTTAGCCAAGGGAGGGGAAGGGCGAGAGCGTCAGAGCTCGCCACCAAACGTGAGATGGCAGGAAACCACAGGTCTGTTCAGATTGGAGCCTTCTGGCTCAAAACCTGTAAACAGGGACAAGGAGCTTAGCATAGATACTCCTCCACACATCCTGTTCTATATGATTTAGCACTACTTTATCCATCTTCAGCTAACGTAAGCAAATGCATTTAGGTTTCCCCTTAGCTAAGTACGCACTTAGGCCAGTTACGCATTTAGCAGGTCTTTCCCGGGCAAAGCGGTCATGTGCAGCGTTTTGCAAAGCAGATGCCTGTCCCAGCTGACAATTCGGCCTGCTCGTCATTCAGATCCACTCAGCAGGCAGCAACGCTCATGCAACTCGCAGGCCTGTTTGCAACATCGCATAATAGCGGGCTCAGAAGGGTTTCCAGCCCGAAACCACAAGCAGCTTTGCTTTCTAGTTACTGAGAGCCATATCTGTAAATAAGTCCCATGAGGCCACTTTCTGAATGCACTTCTCCAAGTCCCAGCCCAGCACCAAACTTTTATAGCAATGGAGTCGGGCTCGGGAGTCCTCGGTGAAGCCCCAGTGCTGCCGTCCAGCGCTCTAGGATTTCAGATCCCACAGCTACTGGCCTCCTAATCCTTACAAAAAGGCACAAAGATCCAGGGTAAATCTCATCAGGAGATTAGTAAAATCAAGAAGTTTGATCCTGCCTCTGGGCAGCAAGTTTCCAGGCACAGGCGTCTTCCGCCTGGCGCAGCAGCAGCTGCCAGGTACCTACCCGGAGCCGGGCTGTAATGCTTTTGCAAGCTGCCAGAGTATTCAGAGCTTGTCACGTCCTCTCAGCAACTTCACTGCTCTTTGGAGCACCTAAAATGCCATTCCAGCCCACCATCCTGTCTGCAACAGGTGGCTCATACCGCAGGCACGGTTTTAGGCCTCCGTTTCCCCCCCTGCTCTTTACGTTATAGTGCAAAACTCTGCAGGGAGGACTGCACCGACTGGGGGGAAATGGCAGCAGAGCACCGCGCCGCCGCTCGCCAGCCCTGCAGCAGGAAGTAGCGGCTCTCTGAAAATGCCAGGGCCGGTCCCTGCTTCCCGCAGGCAGGGCCGAGCGCGGGTGAAGGAGACGAAGGAGCAGCTGGAGAGCCTGGGGCCGCACCGAGCTGTGGGTCTGTCCTGGGGAGCAAGAACCCGTCCAGGGACGCAGAGCAGAGCTGGGGGGACTGGGGTGCAGAGCGAGGCAGGAAGGCCAGATTAGAGGGACGAGGCGAGAGCTACTGGGGGGTGAAATCACTTTTCTCCCAGCTCTCACGAATGATGAAGCAGAAAGTGCCAGGGAACCGTTGGCACTGCAAATTACAGTAATTGTCCAAAGCCCCTAAAGAATGTAATACCAGGTTTGACAGGAGCAACCAATTTAGATGCAAACCCTCTCAGGCATGGAAAGAATTGCATTGTATCCTGCGTGCAACGCTGAGAAAGTTGCATGTGTCTGGGCCAACTAATAAGAGGAAAATTGCAGACAACCATGGACGGGACTGTCTGGACACAGCGCGGACAAAGGGGTGGGAAGGGAGGCTGCAATTCCATGCCCGGACGCAACCTCTTCTACAAGTCCTGTGTCCTTGGTGCTACCAGAGCAAAAGCCAGCCTGGGCTCTTCCTCCCCTCCAGCCGGGCTTGTCCCAAACCACAGCAAGAAAATGCTTGGCAAGAGCCGAGAGCTGAGCGGCTAGTCACCCCGGCACGCACACGCGCGCTATCACATGCTAGAGCAAGCAGTGGAATGAGGCCAGAAAATGCCTGCCAGGCAATTTGCACTCCATCCCTCTCGCTCTCAGTACCTGGCTCCTTTGGATTCTCCCTCCTGCCTGAGAGGCAAGAAAACAAAAATAAAAAAAATAGCAGAGACCAGGGCAGGAACGCACCTCCAGCCAGCAAAGTCAGGAGAAAGAGCCGGGTGTATACAAAGGGGCTGCTTTGAGGATGGAGATGGAAAACATCCATCAACCCAAATCCCCCAAAACACCCCAGCCCCACAGGAGCGCTCTGCCCTGCAGCGGCAGCCCGGGACACCTTTGCAGGTGAACAAAGGCAGTTTGGCTCCCACAACGCCCCATGTCCCCCCGGCAGCGGGGTCCCTGTAACCGGGGCCCCTCTCCCCACCGCGGGACCCTGCCTGGGCTGACACCTGCCCCTTCCCGCAGGCCGACCTGCCCGAGCCGTCCCGCTGCGGGAGCAAACCTGCATCGGAGGGGCACAGCGCGAGGGCCCCCACAGCCTGGAGGGGCAGGGGCACGGCCCCCTCCGCCCGGGTGCCCGCAGTGCAGGGGGGATAGGGGGTGCAATGGGGGGGGGCAAGACGGGGTAAAGCTGGAGAGGAGAGGGAGCTGCAGAAAGAGGGGAAAAAGGCATAAAGCAGGGGACGACATGGGGGAGCAAGAGGGGTAAAGCGAAAGAGGAGTAAAGCAAAAGGGGGGTGCAAAGGAGAGGAAAAGGAAGTGCGAGGGGGGAGACTGGATAAAGCAGAGGACAAAAAGTGGGTGCAGGAGGGAGAGTTTGGATGTGCAAAGCGAGGGGACTAGATGGAGTGAAGCAGGAGAAAAAAAGTGGCTGCAAGAGGGAGAAAATGGAAGTGCAAGAGGGGATTGAAGGCGGGGGATAAAGCGGGGGAGAAAAACGGAGTGTGGGGCACAACAGGAGGGTGCAAGAGGGAGAAAAGGAGGGGTTAAAGCAGGGAAAGAAGGGTCCGCAAAGGTGGGGGGGGAGGAAAAGGGGGTTAAAGCACAGGCCAAAGAGGTGGGCGGGGGGGAGAGGGGGCAAGGGGCGGCGGGAGCCTCACTCTTGTGGCGGCCGCCGGCCCAGGACGGCTTGGCGACGCTGGGGCTCCGCAGCAGGGCGCGGCCGGCCGACTTCAGCGCGTCCATCCCGCCGCCGCCGCCGCTCCGGGGCCCGGCCCGGCCCGGCCCGCCCGGCCCGGCGCGGCCCCCCAACTCCGCAAACTTTCCTGCCGGCGCTGCGCCGCCCTCGGCGAGGGATGATCGCGTGTGGGAAGGGGGAGGCGATAGCTATGTAAATCCTGCCGCTCAGGGCCGTGACGTCCCGCCGCCGCCGCCGCCGCCCTGCCCGCTGCCCGGCCGCGGGACTCGAACCCGGGACCCCCCGGCCCGGCGCCGCCCTGCCCGGGACTCGAACCCGGGACCCCCCCGGCCCGGCGCCGCCCTGCCCGGGACTCGAACCCGGGACCCCCCGAACGGCCCGGCCCGGCGCCGCCCTGCCCGGGACCGGGACCGCCGCTGGGGTCGGCAGCAGCGGAGAGGCAGAGCCCAGGGCTGGCTGGCCCTGGGGGCTGCTCTCCTGCCCCGGGGGCGAGTGTGGGTCACCTAGGGAACCTGGAGAGCCACAGGTCCCTCCAGAGATCCAGGGACCCCACTAGACATCTGCCACAGACCTGGGGATCCTTGGAGAGCTGCAGGTCCCCCTGCTGATGCACTGGAGATCCATGGATCCCCAGCAGTCTGAGGTTCCCCAGAGAGCTATCCGAGATCAGGGGATCCTTGGAGATCTGCAGGTCCCCCTGGAGATCCACCAGAGACCTGGGGATCCTTAGAGAGCTGCAGGTCCCCTTAGTGATCCACTGGCAATCCAGGGATCCCCAGCAGCGTGGGATCCCTGTGGAGATCCCTCAGGCAAACACCTGCAGGAGGAGCATCAGGGTGAGTCTGCCAAGAGCCAGGCGCTGTTGAACCAGAGCCTTTCCCACACCGGCGCTGCAGCCCCTCTCATGGTGCGGGGGGCGCCCCGCCTTTCTGACAGAGAACCTGCGACCATGTATGGACATCCAGTAGAAGCCCCCCCCCCCCCCGCCACGGCTCCGCTATGCCATCCCAAAGGACTCAAGCAAGTAGCGTTAAAAGGACTTCGGCATACTCAGAAGACATGGGACGTTGCATTTTTCCTTAGAGGTGTTTCATTATGGCCTCCAAGCTGGGACCAGAAAATGTTATATCCCATTTTAATACTGCCTTTTAAAAAGGGGCATACACAGGTTAGTCTGAGCACATGTTGCCGCTCCGTGTCACTATAGCTGCCAGCATGCTTCTAATTCAGCTTGAACATAATTGTATGGAAGATTAAGGCCTCAAAGCCTTTTTGAAATTAAAGGGATAATAACGCAGAGGTTAAACCCCATATTTAGGATTTGGGGAATAATGCCTTACAAAGCCCATTATTCACAGAAACATTTTTGTGTAATTGAAAATTCCTCTTCAGTTAAATTTTAACATTCCTCTCGCATGTTTGTAACTTGGAGCACTGAGCTAACATGGAAGAGTCAACAAGCCAAACTGCCAAGAAGCGAGACCGACTGCAGCTCTTTTCCCCCTCTGCAGAATGAGCAAAACGCAAGAAATGAGCAGGCAGCACAGATGGTGGAAAGGTTAAAGAGAATCCTCCTCTTTCAAATGCCCAGCCTAAAATAGGAGAGTGCCACTGAAACACCTCCCTCCGTTTACTGCCGGCTTTTAATCTGAGTGTGCACCAGTAAAACCAAGGACCATGACCCGAACTTGAAACAAGAAGCTTCCCCCGACTGCTAACCAGATCAGAGCAGCTCTCAAGGGAAGCTGGTAAATAACAGCCTGCGGATACTGAAAAGCTTGAAAACTCTCTGCATCAGGAACAAGTTTAAGCATATGCACAGATCCATCTCTGTACGACAGCTCACTTAAGCATCTGTGCTTATTTTTAAGCATATGCTTAGACCTAATTGAAGTCCAGGGTTTTAAGCACCTGCTTAAATGTTTCACTAAATCACTGATGAAGCTCAGCTCCCACCCAACAGCCCATATTTCACTGGAGGGCTTCCCGCTTGCCAATATCTGATGAGCTAAGGTGGACACCTTTACAATTAATTCATTGATAAACTAGCCTGAGAAAGCCGCATAGCAGCTATTTGACGCGCCAGTGATTTATTTTCCTGTTTCTGTGTTTTGCACTAGCATTGACTAAATATATCGCCATGCTCCGGTTAGCTCGAGAAGCAGTTTCTGCACTTGCATGCTGCTTCCTTCCCATCGTTTCCTCTATAGCACTTTCCCAAGCGAGTTACTGGTCGCTATCCCGCCAGGGTAGGCTCCAGCTCACATGTGCTTCCTTCTTTCCGCTGCGATCCTCCCCTGCCAGAGCCGCTCCTGCACGTCACTGACCTTTTTAGCTCCTTTCAAGGTGCGTGGCGCGTGTCCCTGAACACAGGCGGTCTGACCGATCAGCTGCGCAGGGCTGTTTCTCTGGCTGTTACTGCAAAGAGCATAAGCCCCAGCTGTGGCGTGTCTTCCCCTGCTCATTTTTCCCCAATGAACTCCTAATATCAGCGTCTGTTTTCCCCTCACTTTGCTGACTGTGCTGTCTCGGGTGCGTACATCTGCGTGGGAGTAGCGGAAGGTATTTCTTCAAGTGTCACAGCAGTTGGAGAGCGAAAGACCATGACAGCGTGATAGCAGCCTGAGAAAGAGTAGTAATCAAATCAAGGTCTCTAGCGTGGCTGTGCCATCCAAGCCAGCCTTCCTGAAAGTCATAATTTGAGTTTAAAATATCCCTGTAATGGTGAGAAATTACTAGTGTCATCTCCCCCCAGAAAGGCAGAGCCTCCAGCATCTTAAAACTGCAGCCCTGCACTGATCTACCTGCTAACACGCTGAGCGGCCAGGCAAGAGGAGCTGCATGCAGGCAGGCAGGGTCTTGCAGGCCGGGGAAGCAAAGTCAAATCTATTTATTTATGTCTGAGTGCTGGCGATATCACAGCAGTGTTTTTTGGGAAGACTTCTTGCTTTCTCACTAGCTGCAAGCGCGGTGTGGCTGACCTCCTCAACCCCTGCCGTGCTCTGCTGATCACCACCCATCCATCTCCTCATTAATTGTCTTCACTCCCGATGAGCCACCAGCTCTTTCTGCACGTACTTCTTCAAGGTTACTTTCAGCTCTGCAGCATCACCAAAATACACAAGTTCGTGTCTACAGTACTGCAGCAATGGGACTGCTCTTCTCCAGTATTCCTAATACCTCTTCTGTCCAGAAAATACACAGGAATTGTCACCAGTGCCACCTCTCCAAGGCTCCATTATTCTTGCCCACCATGGTGTTTGCATCCATCAGTTACAGTGAAACAAATGTAGCTTTTCACCAGTGAAACAATTGCTTTTTTTTTTTTTTTTTTTTGGTAACACTGATGCTTTTTCCAGGCTGGAGGGGCCATGGCTGAGCGAGTCATCCCCAATTTCTTTGGAACAGTCTTTACGAGACACGCACATATAGCCCCAGACATAAGTTCATTGACAGTAATTACGCTTTACCGCAAGAGTGGATGTTCATTTGCTCCCTACTCTTATTAATCAAGTCAGCGAATCTGTTCCTTTTTCGCCACAGTCAGGGACAGTGCATGCTCCTGAGGTTTTATTCATTCCTTCTGTTGTCTTAATATTTGTAGCAAAGTGCATTTACAGCAATTTAGCATATCCGAGGCTGGTTAAAAGGTGATCACTAATGGAAATCTGAGCTCCTTCCACGCTGTCAAACCCTTCTGAGGTTTGCCTCATAATAAATTGGCACATTCACTGGGAAGGCCTGCGTCTAACAGTCTATGTGATAAAAGACCAATTGCTGACATTTGCTGCTGTTTTCACTTCCTTTGACATTTCATTAAGGAGCAAATAACACCAGCAACTACAAATTTGCTCTCATTGACGTTTGTTGGCCATAATGTTGCGGGTTACCCTGATTAAGTGAGTAGCTAGCAAGGGAGATGTATCCCGTTTCCAGGAGGACAAAGCCGGTGCTAGTCCTCCTACAGCCGTGCAGTGTTTCCAGGCCTTGCAGAAAAGGCTGAGCTGCTCACCCCTCTACCTCCACAGTTCAGAAAAATCAGCCTGGCCAGAAAGTCTCCCTGCTGCTGCGTGCAGAGAGCCAGCAAGGCAGGTTAGCGCCGTGGCAGGTCTGCGTTTGTGTGTTCGGTTTGCATCACCCTGCTCCCTCGGGTTTCACAGATTACAGTCCTGCCAGAAGGCTTACACCTAACGATATTGGCCCTTAAACAGCACCTTTCACGCGATGATTTCCAAGTGCTTTATTAGTGTAAAAGAACTTGGCCTCATCATACCCCACTGCTGTGGGGCCGAGCTGTAACTAACCCGGACCTCAGGGTATCATTTTATTCCCTCAGTAACATTTCCAATTTATAGGCACACTTAGGACTTAAGTTAACCCAATCATTAACACTTTGTTAACGAGTCACCGTGCTTTAAGATCTATGGAGAAAGGGCATTATAAAAATACACAGCATAAATATTATAAAAACAAACAATATCTGACTGTACCTGTACCCAGTCTGCAGCAACTCTTGCGTGCAGCAATCGTATTTACCCTGTTTGGTCACTGTTTGATCAGTCACTTCCGTCAGCTGCAGCAGTCGTGCTTTCGCCTGGGACCACATCCAGCATCACCACACACCCCCTCGACTCCAAGATGCCCAGGATCAGCCCTGGTCGCTCCAGAAAGCAGCATCAGGCTGAAGATTTAACACAAAAGCTGACATGAAATACACTCATTTTGACAATAGCTGAATCAAGAGCTGCAGCGCTGGACAAACAGGGCCAGAGCACAGCATGCATAGCCTGGCCTGGGGGCAGAGCCCATCTTTGGATGTAGGATCTGGCAAGCTGATAACGTTCCTGCCCACAGCCTGGGTCTTGCCTGCCCAGGGTTGTGCATCTATTCAGATATTTTATCAGCTCTCAGTAAGGTTGTTAAGCATCCCTGAGAAGCTGCTCCTACCCTGGAGCCACATCCCAGCCAGAAGCAACAGCTCCCTCTCCCTGGGTGAGGGATATTTGACCTCCTCCAGGACCTCAGCAGTCAGGCTGGCTCTGCTGCTCCTCACCCCCAAAGAGCACCAGCAAGCGCAGAAGGAGCAAAGCCACCACCAGTCTCACCTTCTGGCGTGGACCCTACAGCATAGAGGATAACAGCCAGGTTCACACCCCCATGATGGCAACTTAACGCACTAACTCCCATCCCCAGCACTAACAAGAACCTCATACGCTTTCCCCAGACGTTATGACCTGGCTTTTCTATTTTTGGCTATCTCTTTAGTATCATGTTCTTGAGCTATTCTCACTTTTTTGTAGCCTGGTTGCTTTTGCCTGGATCACAGATAAAATAAAGCAGACAGCTGCTCACACTCAACTGCCAATGCTGATGGAAAGAAGACGCAGGGCAGTAAGTAGCAGCAACTTAATTGCAATCAAGGCCTGTCAGCCTTGTCAACATGCCCGATCAGCTGCAACTGATGGGCCAGTGCTTGGATGTGGTGCATGTGCAGCAGGGGAGCTGAAGCTGTGTTTGAGAAAGCTGCACAGAGGTGGGGATTGCCAGTGCTGCCAAAGCACACAGACCACCCGTAAGTGGTGCCTGCAGCTGGGCGCTACAGAGGATGGCTCAGGAAATTTCCTAATCCCTAGTAATTAGAGGCTGGCTTAAACCTCAGGTATAAGACTTAATGTCTCTTCCCAAATTTTATATATTAATTGGCCCAGTTCTGTACGCTCTTGGGCACCAAAAAGTAGATCTCACTCCTTTTTGGAGCGCTGCACGATTTTGGGGCTGAGTGACACCCTGCACAGGGCAGCCCACAGTTTAGCTGCTCTCTATGGCCGGTGCTGGTATGTGTAGATAATGCTCCTAAAATCTGAGACTGACGGTGCTCTCGTGTCTTGCCCTGGCAGTGAAATAACCTGTAAATGAGGCAGGAGCTCATTAGAAGAGCAATCTCTCTCCCTGTTGTGCTCATGGTGGAGGTAGTAGATGCCTTGTATGCTCTGTCACTGAAACACGTCCCCCTTCTTCCAAGGTTCAAAAAGGTTCCCCTGATCAAGGAGGAAGCTGAGCTGGGGAACTGAGAAACTCCCGAGCTCAGCAGGAAGGGCAATGGATGGAAAATCCACATCAGTGTTGCTGCCGTCCAGGGAAATTGGAAACTGTGCTCGCTCTAAGTGTGTGTGTGTGTGTGTGTGTGTGTTTGTGGGTTGTTTCCCTGCAGACTCGCTTTTCTTCACAGAGCTGTGGCAGAGAGAAATGCGCATCTGCATACCCAATACACCCTCTCCTCCTTCCTTCAGGTGGCATATCGTTGTGACTTTTGGTCCGTACTACAGAAACCAAGTCTGCCATCAGACTCTGTGGAGTAATCTAGGCCGTAGCGGGCAGCAGCCTGGGCAGCAGATATTTTGGGGGTCTTTTGAGCTTCATCTAGTTGGTGGCCGGGAGCAGTCTCAGGAGAGGCTCAGGTGGTCCTTTCCCATCCCACGTTTCTGCATCTGCAAGGTCACATCTGCTCCTGCACTCCGCAGCCCCCCAGGGAATTTCCTCCCCTTTTCCCAGGCCACGAGCCGGGGAGCAGCCGCAGCAGCTGGAGCGCCGTGGCATCGAGCAGCATCACTGTAACTCTTCCTCAGACACGCTCCTCCGTGCACGGCCCCACACCGGCACTCTCCCTTCCCCTTCGGCTGTGGAAGGATGGCAAACGCGTGCCCTTTCTCCACCTTGGCACGCATTAACCCCCTCCACGCGCACAGACCACCAGCGCGCCAGACAAAAGGGGCCGCCTGGCTCCGGGTGCTTCCTGCAGCCCATCTGACTGCTGCAGATGTTGACATCTGCTGCAAAAGTCTTAGCTGGCATAAAGCAGCCAGAGATTTTTGGCTCACGACATGCAGAGCGGCAGCAGCACCCGTAGCAACCGCAGTAGGATTTGGCTCACCCTTGCTGTCTTGAAGCTGGATGTCTAGCCTGAGCTAATTATCTAGTCTCCCTCTGTAGCTAAAGGAGGGAGTGCCATCTCCAGAGGGTGAACCAGCTCTCAGAGGAGATGAACAGTCCTCTGGAGGGGCCCAATCTTTTTCTCTTGACCACGGACTGAGGTTACGCATTGAGCTCAAATTAGATCTCTTTGCAGAGGGCTGAAACAACAAGGCACATCCCAGCTCCACCTTGCAACAGTCCTGCATGAAACTGGGGAGCCAACTCCTAATGTTTTCTGTTTTCCCTCGTTTGTTTGACCAAAGTGATTTGTCAAATGCGAATCTAATCATGAATAGTTTAGTTCCCTGGGATATGTCTTATTTCATGGTGAATTTATTATTCACTGAAAAGATTGCTCTGCTTTAATGCAGGCAGAGAGGAAAAGTTATCCCTTGTGCTGCTTCTCCAGTGGTTTCACTGGGTTCAAAGCTTTTAGCAGATAAAACCACTGGGTACAAATTCTCTTGGCATATGCTGAGGACATCGCTGAGAGAGAAAGTTAGCTGATACTGATTTCAATGAAAGTTTCCCAGTGTAAAGACAGTGGGATCAGGCCCTCTTCGAGGAATTTAGTCACTTATTTACATTAATTATACTTTACGTCACAAGCAATACAGTCCTGATCTTAGGCTTGTGTTAGACTGGATCAGTTTTAGTGACAGTGCTAGAGCTCTCAGATTGACACCAGTATAACTTAGTTATATAATACATCAAAGATAAAAATACATCAGGCATAAAATATCAACTGTTAGAGGAAATAACCAGAGCGCCCACACATTTAATGCCTTCCAAAGAACTGGGGAGAGAAATCACATTACTGTAATGCACAGAGTTCTGGGACATCTTTTATCAGAGGCTATCAAAGCACTTTACAAATCATTACTTATTTAAACCCTGTCACATGCTGGTCACAAAAGAGGACAATGCTGGAAGCAGGGCATGAACTCAGGAGGCATCACCAGAGACAAGGAAATATTTAAACCAAAGCGTTTTCTAGTAGGAAATGCTCTTTCACAAAAATTGAAATATTTTGCAGCAGCATGTTGATTTCAATAAAGTTTCTGACAGAACAGTTTCAAACCAGTTCCACATCAAAATGGGATCCTGTGCAGGGACTATGTGGGAGAGGGGCTGGAGTTTTTATTCCACTACTGTGTCATGTGCATATTCCATTTAATAGTTGTGGCTGACCTTAGCTAAATGTTTCTTTTCAGTCTGCATGTTTCTGAAACTAATCATTCAGAGTATTTAATTCTGTAATTGGGGAGAGGGTGCTGTGAATTTTCAACCTCATGTGAGAAATAGATGTATTTTGCAATATCAGAATGCACGGTCTGTTTGAGTAGATGCTCTTTCCTAAAACCTCCTCAAAGACGCCTGCTTAACTCTCTGTGATTCTCCATATCCTGATGCGAAAGGTTAGTTGCTCAAATGGAGACTCCAGAGTCTAATTCAGATAGTAAAAACTGAGATTCTCTTTCCAGTATCTAGCATCCACGTGTGGATGCAAAACTGCTGTTTTTGAGGGCCTGATCCAATACTCAGATTTGTTCAAAGAGAAGTGGATTGGGTGCTTTGCAGAGGAAGAAGGGAGAAGGGAGGGTATACAAAACGCAGTGGGGTTTTCCCAGAAATCAGGCTTGATCCATCAAGATTGGTTTGTGCCACCTGCCAAATGTAAACCATGCCGCATCTTTCTCACTCTGTGAATGCTTTGACTTCTCCTTCCCTGATGTATTTGTGGCTTCTATTTGCAGGGAATATGGTTTGATTCTGTCTCTTCCTCTGCCAAAGAAAAAGCACAGTGCTTCCATCGGCCCTGCCCGAGCCGAGGACAGGGCTGAGGAAGGGGGTCTCTAAGCATCGGGTGATTTGTATTCAGTCGATGAGAGTTTTGCTGGATTAAAGACAGCAGAACGTGACTCAGGCTCTGACAGGCATGTGGCAGCAGATTAAAATTGGGCAGTCAGAGCTGCCACCACACTGAGCCATCTGCCCGGCCCCTCTGACGGGGACTGCTGCCGCCACAGACACTGTCTCACCCCCTCGTGCAAAAGCTCCTGAACTGCCATAGAGGAGATGCCCCTGCCTCTGGGTGGCAATGCCTGTTTGCAGGATGGGGTGGCAGGCCAGTGGCACCTCATAGCCCTTCATTTGTCTGATTTTAATCCACCACTGCACATCTGTCAGGGACCTCAGGGAGGCCAACATAAATCAGTAGTGTAAATCAGCGCGGCTCGCTGGAAGGGAAAGCAAAGCTGTGCTGATTTACAGCAGCTGAAAGTGTCTCTGTTCTGCAAGCCTTGGTCCTATCAGGTGATGAAAACTCACTGCAATCAGCAGTGAAGCTGATTATCACCTTGCCAGGGAAACAGCCTTTGTAATTGCTTAATTAGAGTCAAAAATGGTCAGGTGGAGACACGGGACAGGAGACACAGGATCTATTTCAGTCTCTGTCCCTTACCTACAAGGTGATCTTGCTCAAGTCACTTGAACTGTTTGTTTTACTGCTGCTTGTTGAGCCTGCAAATATGAACATGCTGATAACAGCTCGGACTGAGCTGAAACATCAATCCTTTTCTCGAACTCAGTTCAGGTTCACACAGGTTTTCAGTAACTTTTGAGAGGAGAGAAAAAAAAAAGATAACAGTCATTTAAGAATGTTTTTTCTCAAGGCTATTTAAGCTTTTTAACTCTTTAAAATTATTCACTGATATCAAAGCAAAACACTTTTTGAGACAACTCTTTGAACTGCCCCGCTTAAATAAAACATCAAAATGAACCATCCTATCATTAAAATCCCCCCACCTTTTCCCGCTGAAACTTCCCCCCTCAGTTCGACCCGAGTGCTGAAATACGGTGACAGGTACATTGTGGACTGCAGAGATTTCAGGCTGCCCCTGCTCTACCCCCTCCAAAGGCTGTGTGATGCTGTTTGTGTCATGCACAAACATGGGACTAATCATAAGGGCTTGGCACCCTGATAATGTGGCCACGTACCTTGGGGTGGTGAAAACACCCTGCAGTGCACTGTGTTGATACAGCATTCGAAACCCGGGGCAGGACGCAGGGTTCAAAGCACGCACCGTGCCCGGCAGAGTGGAGTTGCAGGCTTGGCAAGTACAAGGGATGTCACAATGTTACTAGTCATTTCTTCCTGTGTTTAGGAAGAGTTGAATATAATGAGCTAAAAGGTAGTGACGAATTCGTGTCTCAGTAATGGTTTATATACGTGCCCACACACACACGTACCCACCCATATACACAACCCGCCAAGATTGCACTGTGCTCAGTGCCCCTCCCTTTCAGAGGAGAATCTTCCTCTAGAAAATAGCCCCATTGCTCAGGAGAGGATTTCTTAGGAAAGAGCTGGTGAAATATATCCCCTTGATTTTTACATGTTTACTTTTAAAAAGGTTTCATCTTCCTCCTACCTCCGAGAGCACGTTCCTGGAAGAGTCTCCATCCCCTTCATCTCACATCCCTTGCTGGAGTGGCAGCCCCGAGCAATGTTTCACTGCCAGATTATAGCCAACCTGGATAAGGGATATATAATGCAAATGCCAAAGGAGTTAACTGGAACTGTGTAAAAAGCCATGACTGCCTCATGCAATATTAGCACCCAGCTCAACCCAATGTGTTCTCAGTTATAACCACTTTTCAGTTTAAGAAAAGTCTGCACTGCCTTTTGTTTCTGCCCAGCAACACTGTCTCTGTCCTCTTGCTGGTTACATTACTGCATTTAAGATGCTGTTTCCCTCTCTCTAAGGTTTTTGCAGGGCCTTTCTCCCCCAGCTGCTTCCCTCGATAGCCAGCTTCAATATCTTCAGCGCTCCACTGTCAGAGTGTCGGACTTTGCTATTGCTGGTGTTGCTTTAAGTTCAGGTTGTACCAGAACATCAAATTTAATGTGCAGTGAGGAACAAAATCATCGAGGCTGTGTGGACGTAAAACAACAGATGGGCAGTGCCTTGCTGCTCTGGCTGTGAAGATTTTGAAGCTAATAATAATTGTAAACATCTCTTTTCATCTTGTTTAATCCTTATAATCTCCTTACCCTCCAGTCCAGATTGTTGTTTTTTCTGTGTGCTGAGATCGTTCCCTGCAGCAGGACATCTCTGTCAGACCTGTACGCACTGCACACTGCTTTTGGTGAGGTGTACCCAACCATCCAGGCGTAGACTTTAATAGGGATTACTATCCTAACAAAATATCCTTCCTCCTTCCCAGCAAGAAAGGGCAGGCAGGGTCGTGGCAGTTCGAAAGATGCCAACAAGTTAAAAATAAAAAAAGAAACAATCACTTCACGATGAGTGAGTGCATCATGGGAAGAGAGTGCAGGGGTCACGTTTTATTCACAGTTTTGCTCTGGATGTGCTCAGTAACTTTTGGAGTGACCGGTTCTTAACGACCCTTCGTGTTTTACACATGGCCCCTAGGGTTATGTTATCAAATTATAAGTCTTCATCTCCACTAAAAAATGAGATTTCTAGATTTTTGTGGTTGAAAATACCCTGAGTAGCAGTTAAAATATCTAGAAGGCAAGCACAGAAACCTGACCTTTTTTTTTTTTTTAATCTTTAGACTCAGAGGAGGAGCTGACTCTGGGTTTTTGAGCTTTTAATAGTAATACTGGAATCTGGTCACGTGGGTGGTGAGTTTGGCCTTTCACAGGCTGAGTACTTGGGTCTCAGCTGACCGCAAAGGGAACAGCAGGCACTAACTGTTCGGAGAAGTCAGGTCCTCTGTGAATCCTCTTCTGGAAAATAGCCTTGGCCTTTGCTGGCTTCTCATTTTTTTCACTGTTGCAAAACAAAATCGTTTTCTGATTTTAAAGTGCTTTGAGATCCCTGTGTTAGACAGACGTTCAGACCTCAGCAGTGATAACGAGACAATTTCTCCCTTCTCTCACCCTGAAGCAGACTCGGCAATTGAAGTACCACAGACTCAGCCAGCAGCAAATTTAACTACTCTGCATTTGGAGTGCAGCATTAAGGGGACTAGGAGCTTGATCAAAAGATGCTCTTCAACCTAGGAGACAAAGGGATCATATCCAGTCACTGGAAGATGAAGTCAAACAAATTTGACTCAGAATAGGTTGTTATGTTGTTGGGGTTTTTTTCCTTTTTTTTAAGAATGAATGTAACTGGCCATTGGAACAATTTATACAGGGTTGGGTTGGATCCTCTATCAGTCGGAAAAAAAAGCTAAGCCTGGATGTTCTGCTGAAAGGGGGAATTAATCCAGACAAGTCTTGTGGCTTGTACCACTCAGGAATTCAGTCTGACAATCCCAACCTTCCCTTCTGACCTTTTATTTGCTAAACTGTCTGCACACTAGGTTTCAGATTATTTCATGCCAGGTGCATCTGATAAATTAGTTTGTTCTGAGTCCAACTTCCTTTTCCTGTGGCTGCCAGTCTCCCAACCATATGGCAGAACTACACATCCACCCGTGCCCCTGAATCGCTCCCCCAAAGGCTGCTGGTGTCTGCATCGCCTTTGCATCCTATGCCTTGGTCAGTGCTGATCCATGTTCAAGCTAGATGCTGAATGTCAGCCTGCTCTTGTTTATACTGAATCAATTATATTTCCTTGGAAATCTATTTACTTTGAACCCCGCAAAAAGGTATGATGAACCAGACTATGGGTATTGATAATTTCATGTTGATAACTTTAAAAAAGAAAGATAATTGTCTCTGAGCAAAGACAGAAGATATTAGAATAATGATCTCCCCAGGGCAGGGATTATCATGTTTTTCATGATCATCGTTGGCACAGGGGAGGGGTCCTAATTGTGGCTGGTCTGATAAAAGCTGCTCCGCTGTAAATGATAAAGCCAGACTCTGGACCCTCTCCTCCAGCTTAACAGGCATTTTACTAACCCCAAAGGAAGCTGCATTGGGCTCTGGGAGGAGCAAGTCCCGGCTGCTGCTTTTAGCTCTGCCACGACACTAAAGACAGCGGCTATGCTGAGCACATCTGCAGAGTCCCATCCTGGGGCAAGCCCCAGCTCCCTGCAGACCTGGGGGATCTGCCACCCTGGATGAGGCCTGGAGACCTCAGCCCCGACCCCTCCGTGGGTGCTGCAGAGGGCTGGAGCAGGGACTGCCTCTCCCTGGGAGGTGCCTTCCCAGGCTATCCCATAGGGAAGGGAGGATCTGTCACACTCTAAGCCATTCGGGACAGCAAATGCATGCGTTAAGCCCTGCTGCTATTTATGGTGCTGTCTCTAGGACAGATAATAATAATATCATCTGACAAGTGTGTGACCACCCCAACAGCAAACGTGGGTTTTGATTTGCAGCTTTAATTTGAGATTGGCTGGTTCCAAATGCTGGCTCTTTGCATTATGGTATGCTAAGGCTGCCTGACTCAGACAGTTTGGGGATGCAGCAAGGCATACAAGAAGGGGGATGGACTAATGTGCGCTCTAGAGCCCTCCCCAGCCCTGCTCCCCACCTCGCGGCACGCCAGGTCCCTTCTGCTGCCTTTCTTCCAAGAACTCCCCACTGCAACCTCCGTCCGACTGCGTGGGCTGCACAGCTCCTGATCCACCAAAAGCAGATTATTTCTGCTGTACCATACACAAAAGCTAGCTATGTATTTATAAAACTCCATTACTGTTGCTACAAGCTCCGGATCCCCCTTTCCACCCCCTCTTCCCCCCAAGTCCCAGTTTTTCCACCACCACAACTGAGCAGAAAAATAAGAGAACAAAGGAAGGTTACCTGGAAGAAAAAAAAAAAAGGCAAGAGCCAAGGTGAGGCAGGAAGATGGCACTCCCATAGCAACAAGAGGTTTTAATTAATCAGATGTAAATTGGGATGCAGTGTAAAGTAAAAAATATATTCAGCAGTGTGTCTGGCTGAGAGGGCCCCAGTCAGAGAGGAGAGAAGGAGAAGAGATGCAGGAGCTGAGCCTCAGCTCTCTTCTCCTCTCTGTCCATCAGCCTTAGGTTGCAGGGGCGAATGGGTCACTGGCCGCTCTCCAGCCCAGATGTGCCTCTACATAAGGGGTTTTTTTGTTTGTTTTTCTTTGTTTGTTTGTTTTTTAAATGAGAGAGCAGAACTGAATGGTTGGGCTATTCCTGCAGTAGAAGAGACAACATGTCACCTAGCTCAGGAATAAAAAAAATACCTGCACATCGTGTCCTCAGGGATCAAAAGATTGTTCTGAGGAAAGAAGTATATAATCCTATCTGTACCTGCACACCCCTGCTAGTAACTTCTGAATCCATCAGCCAGTTTCACCCTTACTTGGCAGAGGCACTGAGGTCCCAAAGATACTCAGTTCCTACAATTTTCACGTACCCTATTAGCGTCTCCCACTGGACGGGGGTGAATTCACCTCTTCTTACACCCTAGAGAGTCATCAAGGCACAAGTCTGTAGGGAATCAGTCCCTCCATGTGTAGAATGACCTGGTGCCTTCAATGATACGTTTGCTGTTCTATTTATTACCTCTGTGTTATCAAGCTTCTGCTCACAGTGCATTTTCAGGACCTTTTTCCCTATGACATGGCTGCTTTATCTGGTAAGGAATGCTTGGCCTCTCACCTCAGGATGAGCATAAACGAGAGCGGAGAGAGGTGTGGGCTGAACAGACTGACTGCTCACTCCCTTATCTGCCTCTGTGCAATAATCCTGATGACAACAGAGGGAGGGAAGCAGCTGGAGGAGGAACCATCTTCAGCAGTGCAGCTGGAGCAGGAGGAGGACACAGACATCTGCCCACAGTGACAGTGGCAAAAGTGCCAAGCCTGAGCTATATCTTAGTGCTCCCAGGTGGTGGAGTAACCCCCAAAGCAGCTCAACCATGATGGGAAATTTCCCAGCTGATCCTGGGGAAGAGGTACAGGGGCCCTCTGGCAGGAGCCCTGCAGGCTTTTTTATCTAGATCAAGAGAGCTCCTTTCTCCAAGTCTATCAGTCAGGTACCTTTTGCTGGTGCTGCATAAAAATCAAAGCAGGCCACATCACCTCCGGGAGAAACGTCCTCAGTGTTTCCAGAGGAACCTGGAACCTGCTCTGCAGCAGGTGACGACAGCACTTGAAGTCCCTCTCTCTGAAGGCCTGTGTCGTTTTGTTGTTGCTGAATGTGGCAGTTCCACTTGTCAGGAGCTGCGATTTAGGCAATGTGGCTCCCTCCAAGCTGTCAAAACCCCCCAACCTGCATGCCTGTTTGGGAAGATATCATAAAATATTGATTATTCTCAGCACACTCCTGTCCTCCAGACATTTAGTAGCTCACTTCCCACAGCGAACAGCAAAGCAAAGCAACAGCAAAGCAAAAACCTCTGCTCCTGAGCAAATCCTTGCTAGATGAATGGAAGTGCAGAGATAGGTGGCTCGATGAATGTAAGAACAGGAAGGGCTTTGAACACAGAGGTCCGGGTGTTTTAATTTTAATGAGGAAAGAAATACAGCAACCAGGAAGCTTATAGAGACCCTGGGCAGCTGATGGGGGAATGCAGTATTGACAGAGCAGCAAGTACCTTATCTGCTTGAAAACAGGACCAGATAAAGTGCTGCTAACCCAATGCATTAACCCCTGTCTGCACATTCTTTGCAGTAATACTGCTTGCATCAATTCCCTAACTGCCAGTTTGTGTGCAAAGCAAGGGATGTGCAGAGCTGGGCCATGTGTGCCACAGGCTCTGATGGCTCAGCATTAGCCCCAGCTGCAAGAGGCCTTTTCTCTTTAAGTAATCTGCATCCAACAGTGAGGGAAAGAGGCTGTACCACCCTTTTCCTGCCAGAGCCAATCCAAAATGAAAGCAGTAGGGCTGGCCTTAACGGGTTTGTCCAGCTGCTGATATCCAGCATAAGGGCAGTTTCTTGGAGAGGTGCCTCTCCAGCCTTTTTTGCCAAGGCAAGAGTGACCACGTCCCTCTCTAGCTCCTTTCCTCATAGGCTCCCTGGAGCATCTGACACCCACTCACGTAGACAGGAAAACTGAAGTGACTTGTCCTGACCTGCCAGCCACTGGCACAGAAAGTGTCTTCTGAATGGCATCTCCTGCTCTAACACCTGGGCATTTTCACCTTCCTAGCTGCTTTTCACAGATCTGCCCTCAGTCACCATATACATCCTTCAGGAAGTCAGGCTAAACCTTTCGGAGAAGCCCAGCTTTGCCAAAAGGGGAGGCTGACTGAATGGTATCATAGCTGGCATGAGCCACAGCACTGCAAATAAAGTGGATCCTTTTGCCCAGCCAACCCTCACCCTTGCCTGAGCTGTCTTTGCAGTTGGGTGCATGGCTCTTTCTGACTTGCTGGTCCTGATGCAGACTCTCCTCCTCCATATCCAGCAGTTGTGTTACTGGCAAACACAAATTGCTTGGCTATAGCTGTTCCCCAGAGAATTTCAGAGCATCCCAGCGAAGGTAGAGGAGAAAGCAAGTATCACTGCAAAACAGCCTCAGGAAAAAGACCACCTGCAAACAAGACAACAACACGTTGCTCTGTTTCCTTTCTCAACCCTGCAAACTGCTATGTAAGAAGCGCCTTCTTTATTTGGAAATGCTATTGTAAAATGGGTCCCAATGGTGTTTTGAAAGCTTGTGGCTTGGCTACAAGCAGGAGCATCAACAGAAGTTGTTGGGAATCCCAAATGGATAGAAAACATGCTTATTTCTGCCAAGGAGTTTTCTACATGCTCTCTGCATTAGGAAGTGTAGGAAGTGGCAGCAAGATAAGAGGAGAGCACATTCAATGGGGGCATGGCAAATCCGCAGTGTGGTGTTTCTTCCTGCTCCAGTCCCATTTCTCTGCTGTGCAGCTTTTCATCTGCAAATTCTCTGATGCTGCTGCTGCCAAAAGGGAAACCCAAAATTCATGGCCAAGAGGACAAGTGACAGCAGCAGAGAACTTGTTTCACATCTGACTGCAGGGAGCAGCTCTGGGCCAGGCTCTGGGCTTTTTGACCTGCTGCTTTGGACACTCACTCTCCTGTGCTGCCTGAAGGAGTCAGGAGAGCCATCCCAGCAGATGTGTAAGAGGTGTTTAGTACTCAGCCTTCTCCCAGAGTGTGCTTATGGTCAGTGCCAAAAGCAGGACCAGGCCATGGACTAGAAGCACAGTCCAGGGTGAACAGGAACAGAGAGAGGAAAATGGGGGGCAGCTCCTGAAAGGGGCACTGGCAGGGAGAACAGCTTGTTCAGACCCTTTTTAACAGCCAATTCAGGAATCAACTGTGGTTTTTAGCAGCTGGTTCTGCCTGACTGGACAGGACCACTCCCTGCACATCTCCTCCTCCCACTTTGAAAAGTCCTTTAAGCTCCTCTGGAAACATCCCCCTCAGTCACTTCGGAGATTTAGCATCCAACTTTCAGGAAGAGAGGGGCTACGAGCCAGTAAAGAGAGAGAAACCAAAACGTACCCTTTAATACCATTACAGGTTTCTATCTATCTACAGTGTCATGGGAATCCTGCAGAAGGTATTTGGGGACATAGCACTTGCCCCAAAAGGCTCCCAAGCTAAGCCTTAGGTGTGATGATGACTAATAAATGACAAAGCGATGAAGAGAAGATGGTAGAAAGATGACAAAAGACCAAAGGAGACAGCAGTAACCCTGCTGAGTTGCTCAGCTCTGATGTAAGCTCATTTTCACAATTCGATTATAATGTGATGCTAACTACTGAGTTGATGGTATTGAGCGTCAAGGCAGAAGGGCGCTACAGGAAAGGGATATTGATAGAGGAGGGTGGCGGCAACAGCACTTCTCGCCCAGAGAGATGCCAAACTGCATCAAGGGAACACTGAAAAGGAGGCAGCTCTGGGGTGGAGTGCAGCAGGAAACGGTAACATTAGATGACAGCTCAGAAAGGGAGCGATAATGAACGTGATAGTCATTTGAAACAGAGGCTGATCTTGCACAGGCAGAATGCAATTAGCCAGCAGAGTATTTCAGATCCGCGCCTGGCACGGATGCCTTTCCACTATCAGATCTTTAAAAGCCTGCAGCTGGTCATTTGCTCTTCTCCTCCCAAATCTGGTTCCATCCAATTCCTGGATGGACACAGTCACTATGCCAAGGTCAGGAACCAAACCTGGTCTCCGACGAGCTAAAAAAAGAACCAGTGGACTTGTCCTTAATCAGGTGAAAGCCACTGAAGGGTTAAAGTCACTCTACTGTGTATCAAGTCCCATTGCTCCTTACAATACCCAGAACGGTGCCTTCCCTGAAAATAGGGTCACCAACACACTCAATTTGTCTAATTCCATATTTAAGATATGGCTTCTGAATCACAGATGTGCTATTACCCACAAAGCAGCTTAAACTGTCCCTTAGATTTAAATACAGCCTCTTGCATAAAACATCTTTTTATCAATTTCACTTAGGGCTGACAAGCGCTCCCCCACGCACATCCTTTTAATAACGTCAGTGCGCTTCACAGAGCCCTTAAGTGCATTCCTTTGGGAAGCAAATACCCTTAAGGGCACCTTTTGTCATTGTTTGTTTTCTCCAGTTGCTAAAGAGGGATTGCGTGGAGAAGCGCTCAGGCTCTTATTGCATCATGTCTCATTTCTAGAACGCCACTCCGAATTTAGTTTCCAGGAAGTGGGTGGAGGGTGCCAGTCTAGAAGAAACATCCTCAGGTACTGTGTAGGGCATAAGGAGGGATATATATCTCTTCTCCTCCAGCCCACTGTCAGCCCAGTGTGAAATTTGTGTCTGGTCGGTGTCTGATATTAGCAAGCAGAATTTAGAGTATCGCCATGGTGAACATGCAGACATGCAGAAAGCTGCGTGATTGGTGATGCCACCAGCCCCCGAGAAAGCATGGAGAAGCAGGAAGGATTGATTTGTCAGTGTAAAAACAGAGGGGAAGTTCAGAAAGCCAAGGAACTTAGGTGGCCTGGATCTATCCCATATGGATTACCTGATATCTAATAGCACAGTTGTATAACTCACAGCCTTTTCCTTCCCTGGGAGCATGGATTATGATCCCTCCTATTGAGCTGCTGACCTTCACTAAGCTCATGGGACTCAAACACTTCTGAGATCTCCGTACGTTTGACAAATCGGTTTGCCAGCACATTCAAAAGTTAGGTGGCCGCTGTAAAAATATGATCACATCAGCTTTGTTTCCTTAGGAAATGAGGATAAAGCTCTTGGTACCAGCAAGCCTGCCTTTGAGACAGGCTAGTTGTTGCAGCCAGTTACCCATCCTTGGCAAAGAGGTACCAAATTCCCATACCCTGTGCTGCAGCTGCTTTGGCTCTGCTAGTGCTATGTTACTTATCAGACACCAAGTGATGTGCATTTTCCCCACAGCAAGCAAAGAGGATTGCACAGAGTTTTGAGATGGGTTGAGGAATCATTTGGGAACCAGTTGATGGCAGCACTTTAATGTTTCAAGAGGAATCAAAGGGAGAAATACTACTGATTTTATCAAGTCCTGTAGGGAGAACTGGATGGAAGGAGTGTTACCTCAGAGTTACCCAGAGTGCTGGTCTGGGATTCAGGAAACTTTGGTTATATTTTGGCCTCTGCAGACTGGCTTGATGGATGGATAAAGGGTCACAATGTTGATCCTCTGCATTTTAGCTTCTCCATCTGCCAAATGGAGAGAACAAGACAAATGAATCCATGAAGAGTGCTGCATAGGGGAGAGATTATGTGATCAATTAATAATGGGAAGAGTTCAAGGTACAAATTTTCATGACATATTCTCCCAAGACACAGCACTCCCCTCACTGCATGCTTGAATGCTGGGTCACACAGCCAAAACCTCACACAGCCAGCAGCTCAGCATCAGAGCTGGTTTCCTAGGCAGATCTTCCTTCCTTGCACCAAACCCAGCCTGGCTGTGTGAGCAGACTGGATCACAGTATTACAGGCACTGAAAGCAACTGAAGACCAGACAGAAAAGGCATCGCCCACTCAGGCTATTAAAAACTACTTGCTGCTGGCACTGCAAACTTGTATGGCATCCGGACATTGAATTGGACTTACTTCTCAGCAGCTGCTGTACATTAAGGTTGGAGATAGAAGTGAGAGGAAATACAGGGACTTTTTAAAAAACTCGAATGAATGGAGGCACTTTTTTAAAAACTGATTTTTTTTTTTTTAAATGTCAAAAATGTACCAGAAAATCTGTATTGCCTGCTGTTCAGTTAAATGGCTCCAGTCTTGTCATTAGCTGCCAAAATTTGGTTTATCAAAAAAACTACATCTGTAGAACAATTGCTTTCATATTAATGCCTGCAGGCTCCCTTGCCAGGGAGCTGTGCATTCCATCAATTTTTGACCATCTGTGCCCCCTTTGATGCTTCAGTTTTTTTCCTGAGCTTCAGCAAGCCTGACATTTGCTCTTCAGGATTAGGAGGTTGCTGTCTTCATCACCCTGGGAGAAGGGTCTTCACCCCAGAGCCTCCAGGCCCAGCTGCCAGAACTACCTTGGCATCAGAACTGCTTGTAAAGAGGTGCTGGGAGCTTTCGAGTCTTGCTGCAGTCAATGGGATGCGAAGATACTTTACACCTCTGTTGGATGAGGCTCTATGTAACCACAGCTGCCTTTTTCCTTCTTTGTTCCTGGCAAGGAGCCCTGGGAGAAGCCACGAGTGATGCATCTCCTCTCGAGGACCAGCACTAACCTGGTTATCAGATTTGGAGGAGGAGAAGTGGAACATGAAGAGATTATGGGGAGGAAAGTGGAGGAGGAGGAGGTGGTTCTGGGGTCTGAGAGAAGGTGAAAAGGAAGATGATCAAGGGCCAGTCTGTGGAGCTGGAGGCAAGCCAGGATTCAGGTAACTCTCTCCAGAGGCCCATGGCCATTTTAGGCATCAGACTTCTGGCTATTCCAGATATCCCCTCACTCATGTACAGTCTGGTGTGGTCTTGCTGTCTCATCACAATATATTTGCCAGGCAGAGCCCAGACAAACTAAGAACACTGCTAGACTCAGTCCGTGAAGCCCACTTACAAAGACCTCCAGCCCATGTGCTAAAGGCTCCATGAAACCATCGTGTTCACCTGCCAGTCATGAAATACATTTGCAGTGAAAGCCTTTTGGATAGGGACTGAGGCTTGGCAGGGGAATGAGGGCAGCTTTGAAAAATCCGTTTTCCATTCTCTTTTCCTTTATGAACAGAATTTCAAAGTCTCTGCGGGTCTTTCTCTGTTTTCTGCCACAGCCGATGCTGCCCGCCTTTCTCCTCCTTAAATCAGCACCCCCTGTTGATCACTCCAGAGGTGCAGAGTCAACACAGCAGGAGCATAAGACAGACAGATCAGGGTTAGCACCAGCTACAGTGGCTAAGTGGACTGACGGATGCTTTTAATAACTGCAAATGCTATTCTTAGTGCTGATGATTTAGCAGTTATCATAAGATACAGAGGGAATTAAAATGAACCTAAGGAGAGTACTTACTTTTCATCTATGCCTGCCTGCTGCCCGCTGGCTTGGCTCTGGCTCGCACTATTACTGCGGAGAGATATCACTGCCATTCAGTGGAAGAATCAAAATCCACAATTGTGTTGATTTACCAGGTGGAATATTGCAATCTTCCTTCTGCATGTGGTCAAAGGACACTGAAAAACATTGCAAGATGTTACGTTTTCATTTAAATTTTGGCCTAGAAGAAAACCTCCTCGTTTCAGAAGCAAATGACACAAAACTCAGGCTGAGCTACGTTATGCCATTAGTTGCTTGGCTAAAATGCATTTTTCAAGTAACCCAATTTGAAAATGAATGACTTTTTCAAACTGATTTTCTGCTGTGGGTTGCAGCGCTCCTTTTTATTTCAAGAAAGATGTTGCAGCCTCTCAGTGTAGCAGCCACCAGGTCTGGGTGAAAATCTTAGGAACACAATTCCCTTCATGCAAGTGGGCAAGCAGTGGCTGCCCACTTCCCAGACCGTGATCCTAGTCAACCTAGTTTAACCTGCTGTGCTCAGTGTTAGCAATTAGGGTCTCCATGAAAATTCAGCAAGTCAGCAGAAATCCTCACATTGAAAAGTTTCAGTGAGCAGAGAGACCTTTTTCCACATGTTTTGAACAGTACAGGTTCAGTAAATTTATCTCTACTTGTTTTCAGAACACTGCAGAAATATCTACGTCCCTTGTCTTGTCTAGGTGGTTAACAGTGTAGGTTTTTAAGCAGGTGTGGAACTAAAGACAACCCAAGAAGTGAGGGCCACAAAATCAAGAAATCAGGCAATTGCAAGAGAACAAATATGAAGTGAGAAACTAATTGCAGGATCAGAAAAAAAGGAAATGCAACTCTGAAGGCAGAAAGAGTATGCTTATAGGACAAGTGCAGCCAGAATAGGAGAAACTTTGTATCTCTGCTATTAACCCCTGTAAGAGTGCAGAACATTTGCTTGCAGATTATCACATTTCAGTGGTTCAGTAAATCCATTAGCTGATGCCCATCAGTGGTGCCACAGTAAGTGCCTGAGTTCACATAGACCCATTTGCAAGATAACACGATGCAGGCTGCAGTGAAAGAGGATCAAGCTATCACTCAGGAGGTGCAGAACCCATCTGCAGTCGGCTAAGGTGGCTCAGCTGACAGATGGTACCACACAACCAGTGAAACGCAATTGCCTTCAAGTATGTGCTTGTAGTCTGTAGAGGTGACTATCTGAGGGCAGGGAAGCCAACACTTAGTTGCAATAGATTTTTCCTTTAGATTTACCAGTGCTAGTGTGCATTAGAACTACAAGTTCTTGGGGCAAAGCAGGCAACAAAAGGTTTATTAAAATGAAGTGGGTTAAAAGGTCACCTTTTTTCTTCGTGTAGATGACTGAAAAGGGCAGGGAAAAAACAGCTTCCAGGCATTTACTATTGTATTTTGCACTGTTCTACAATCATTTGAATTTTTGCATTCATTAAATCAGCATTGTTAATTCTTAACATTACCGCTTGCCTCATTTCCTCTCTCATGCAAGATCCCAATTTATTCCATTCAAATCCTGAGTCCCCCATTCAATCCTTCCTGTGTCCCTAATTCTAACCCCTTTTAATGTTTAACTCTTCTCCTGATACAGCTCAAATCTTTCAAGAAGCAGGGGTCACGAGACTTGCCGCCCACCCTATAAATCCCCAGCCCTTATATCTCTGGATGGGGAAGGAACAACCAATTCCCTCAATCTCCAGCCTGCTTTTTCCTTAGCCTCCTGGGTTAGCTTCACCATCTGCAGACCCCTGGTGCCCCTTCCTCACTGCTTAGGCATGGATCTGATCTCTGGGCTGCAATAAGGGGGAGTCAAGTTTTGCACAGATTGTGGAATGCAGCCTCACTTCCCATCCACTGGGGTATTTTGCCATTGTTTATCTTTTTTTAAAAAAAAAAAAAAAAAAGGAAATTGTGTTTGGAGCATTGAAAGCATCTTAAAAACGAGGTGACATTGTCGCTGCTGGTGCTTCCATGGCAACCTGCATTTGTTTCTCAGAGCAGCTTCATAATAATTAATACACCACTTTCATTCACGTGGCCCATGTTCAGAGGGCATGGAACAGCTCCCACTGGGATTTTCCTGGGTCACATGAAATATTCATATGAAAGAGTCAGAAGAAAGAACTTTGCTTTGTGTTCTGACCACTGGGACAAAGCAGTGACATAGCAGACAACAGATCACTCCTCTGCTAGCCCAGCTAGCAGGGCTAACAGTGAGGGGACAGAGCCTGTAATGACATCCCTCCCACCCAACAACAGGGCAGCCAGAGAAGCCCACAGTCCCGTCGATCACACGAGGATGGAACAAGGTAGGGCTTGTTACACGGTCGCAGCAACGAACCCCTGGAGTGCAAGACTCTTCCCTATACAGGGCACTGGCAAATGCAAGCTGCCATACCTTGCCATGCTGTGCTGGTATGTATCTAGACATGGCCAAGACGGAGGGAATTTGGGGAAGCACATCAGCAAAATCCTTACGCACAGAGTAACTTGCATATCTTGCATGCTTTCCCTCCCTCCTCGCTGCAGGTTCTGGGGGAGGGCTCAGTTTAACGTGGGAGGGTGCGGGGGAGAAGCGGATCAAAGATGCGGTTGCCTACGGTACAGCAATAAAGACAAAGCTGTGAGTGGAGCCTGCAGCTGTACTGCCTCTGGGCTACAATCCTGCCAGATCTTGCAGGCTAGGAAGCAGACTCTCAGCCTGTAGGACTTGGATAGGGTATAAGGACAACTCAGCTGCTGCAAGCTGTGGCTAGAAAAGATTTGATAGGTACTACTTCATAGCCTGAGTCGCAACGTGAAGCTAAGGGGGCATTCTGCTCCAGCAACTTTGGCCTTTCAGGGGAGCCATAAAACCAAATGGTTGGACCCAATATAGCTATCAAATACCTAATGGCACTTTTCACAGAAGGAGGAGGGTGAGCCTCAGGGTCCTGGCTGAACTCCAGGTTAGATAATTACATTCCGTCAACCTTCATTCTCTCTGCAGCTTCAACTGGATATGGGATTTGGAGGCTTTTCTCTGCCGAGATGTTTTTCTGGCCTTTTTTCCTGCTGACTAGACTCTTAGAGAAAAACAACAACAACAACAACAACACCCCCCCCCATAGCCTGCTGTGAAGCCTGGCCTGCACCGCACCAGCATCAGGCTGGGAAGAAAGATCTTCTCCATAAGCTCTGAAACGCACTTCACATGGGAAGTCACTCGCATCTGAAAGCTGGGTCCCGCTGTGGCACTTGTCCACATCCTTTCATAAAGGAGAGGCTCTTCCCTAGACAGCTTACAGATGCTGACCTACTTCACAGCTGAAATATTGAACCCCTTCACCAGGCACTGTGAAGATCCACAAGTTATCCACAAGTGCGGGATACTTCCCAAAGAGCCCAGCATCGCAGACGGGCAATTCAAGATCTCTGCTCTCCCTTGTTGCCCCGTCTTCTACCGAGTGAAATGTTTGAAGAGGGCACATTAAGTGATCAACAACTAGTGTAAATTAAGGTAGTGAGAGGGAGAGAAAGACAACCTCCTGGAGCTGTGCAAAGCAAGCGGCCAAAATCCCAAGGGCTGGAGATGTTCCTTTGAGTCTGCCCACGAATATCTAAGAGGTTAAATGAAGAGATCCCAAAAAGCTGCAACAAATTGCACAGACAGTCCAATAAGCGCAAGAGCCTTCCTGGCTCAAAAGTTGAATTTTTTCCCATTCTCCTCTGCCTGATGATCTCTCCCAATCCTTTATCAGATTGATATGGCCTCTTCTAGTGTCACAAGTCAAGGGAGAGCTCTCGGAAATCCTCATTCCCTTCCTCCTGGGGAACAGTGCTTTCATAACAAGCACTTTCAAGGCCTTTGTCAGTTCTGAATGGTAAGGTAACAGCTTTTATTTCTTCAGGTCAGCAACTGCCCTGTCCAAGTCCGGTTTTACACACTGTCTTGTTCAGTATAAAGAAGGTTTATATGTCATGTCCCTTATTCACTTGAGTTGTGGCCACACCGAAAAGCATTTGGCTTCATCCATTTTTTCCTTCTTTTTTGGTCTGGTCACCTCTGGCAGACACTTATATCTTGATGCTTCCTCTCTTATTAGGCTTCCTTTTGCAAAACATACTAGTTTCATCCCTGTGATGAAGCAATGAATGAGGGAGTGTCTACAGGGACTTGCAACATTATTAATGCCTAAAGCCTAGTAGCTAAATGCAAAACTTAACTCAAAGAGGGTTTTGTTTTGTTTTAAATTGTAAAATTAAACATCCGTTCTCCTAACATCTACAGAACTTGGCAGCACTGTCACAACGCCCTTCCTATGAGGCTCCCAAGGGTTTTTCCTCAAGGTTGCACATTATCATCCTCATTTTAAATAGGAAAAAGTTCAAAGCACAGACAGGTTAAATGATTTGCCCGAAACTACAAAGGAAACAACGGGCAGGGTTGGGAAAAACTTTGGTCTATTCCCACCCTTAGCACTATCAATCAACACTTCAGGAAAATCAAAATGTTAAGCCAGGTTCCTGATGTCCTTTCCAATTAACTTTCAGTAGAGGAAAATGGTCAAAGCGCAGAACTGACACACTGTCACAGACTCTGGCTACACTGCAGTTAACTTGCCTATGCTAGGTCAGATCAGAAAGGCTCAACAGCATGGCCAAGACCTAAAATTAACAGAGAAACTAGTTCTTCAGCTAAAGCAATGGATGCCCATCCTTTTCAGGGGAGATTCCTGCTGGTGCCATGCAATCTATTTACACTTGAATATCCTATATGGGCAAACGCACACATAGCTTTTGGGATGTCACTCTCCACACCCTCCAGTAACACAGCAGGCTGGGCACTTGTACATGGATTACTGCTAGGTGTTTCCGATTGCAAGCCATTTCAGCACAGGCAATGGGTTTAAAAACATAGCATCCACTCATTTCCTCCCCAGGTCTGCAGCATGTTAAATCGAGGTCTTGGGAAGCTGTGTGCGTTGCAGCTCTTCAGGGACGCTACTACAAAACACCCTCATCCTGACGTTCATTTTCAGGTAGGAATATACAATGAGGCTGCCAACACCTCCTTCTGAGGAGCACAGTAACAGATGTATTGCTCCCACCTAATTAAAAAGGGTGACCTTTTGGGTTGCAGCTGTCCTGTGGCAAAACAGCTTTTCCTGCAGGCTCATTGTTTAGGATGGTCAGGTGGAGTGTGGTAGAGAGCACCAGTGCATATCATGAGGAGAAGGTAATTGTGCTTTCACCTGCTATTAGAGAGACAGGTTTTCTACTCAGGCTTGCAGATGACCTTCTCCAATCAAACATTAACTCTGCAGCAAACAATCATTAGGGAGCATTTGCAGGCTTTAATAATTAATGCTTTTATTAATCCACTGACTCTACTTCAAGTATCCGATCTCTCCAAAATTAATTCTGTTGCCATTTACAGGAGAAAGAAATGAATGCCATTTCAAGGCAGAGAAGGAAGGAGGGATTTAGATCCCACTGCTCTTTCTAAAGGTACTGGATATGCTCTTAGAACTGTAATTATGTAACTTATTAACTGAACTGCCAAACATAAGGCTAAGCAATTTTTTAAAGCCTAGGTTTTGAGAAATAGTATTACTAGCAGCCATGCAATCCAAAATCCAATCAAGAAAGATCACAAATTTTCAGTAGGCTGAAACTCCACCAGCTACTTATTGGCTGCAGAAGGCAAGGCAGACAAAGAGGTCCAGCTAAATATACTAACTCCTTTAGAATGATCTGCTTCTCTAGAGAGAGAAACAACGAGCATATGGAAATGTATGTCTTCAGTGCTGTACTGCATAGAAAGCCCAGCTGGGAAGGAGCATCTTCAACCTGTCAAGCATGATATCTCAGCTCAGTGATTGCCTTTGCTTGTGGGACTTTGCAGCAGTACTGAGAGCCCCAGGAATTTTCAAGGTCAAAACCAGGAGCAACAAGGACGCCAAAGCATGACACTGCCTAGTTGCCAGTGATGATTTTTAATCCCTGTCCAACAGCACTTTTAAGTGCTATCAGAACAAATAGTAGCTGCTTCACAAGCTCACCAAAGAGTCAATCAACAGCAGGTAGAAGATGACTGCTTTAGCTGTCCCTTCTGGGAGTTAGGGAAGGGCAGTAAGTTTTTAGCAGCCTCTGATTACCAGTATCCTGCGTGTAATTCCCTCTTCCTCTCCCAGAGGATGCCTATGAGCAGATCTTGATCCTCCGAGTAAAAGCTGGCTCAGGATCAAGTCAGTCAAAGCCTTTAGCAGCATCTCCTAGACCACGGGGCTAGACTATAGCAGCATTTCCTGGGAGATGGCTAATCAAAGGTTTTACTCCTTTTTTCTCTAGGGAGGTGGCTGACTTAACAAGCAAGAGCTCACACTGGGACCTGGGTTTCCTGATAGCTATTCATCTCTCAAAGGGCTTGGGAGCCCACAGAACAAGCAGCCGCTGGCTTACCTCCTGCTTCCTCGCTTTGAGTCTTTCTGCTGGCTCCCATTTTTGAGGCACAAAGCTCCTGATGCACCTTTTAAAGTCCACTATGACTCTATCCATTTCTAATTGTTTGTCCTGTTTGTCATCAGGTAGACTACTCTGTTACTTCAGTGAATAGGTTTTTCAAGTCGCTTTTTTCTCCCACAAGTCTTTTGACTCTTCCCACACTTCCGCTACCTGTAGAATGTCCTCCATGAGCCTGCAGGTCTCTCATTCTTTAAATCCCTGGCCCGTTTCTTCCATGAGGCCTAAAGGAAACCTTTCAGCAAAAAGGAAGGTGAAGGACCCTGTTATCAGAAATGGAATCCATAGATTACTTCTAAAGCCTGAAATAGTAGCCTAATAATTTCTGGATGTTGTTGGATACTGCTGAAGTGTGTTAAAGAAAGCAGATTAATAAAGCTTCCATCAGATATATAAGCTGGAAAGAACTCAATGGTATTTCTTACCTTTACTTTTCTTGTGTCCTTGGATCACCAGCCATTTAAGAACAGGGCAGGCACACTACGGGAACAACTGGAATACAAAAAAATTACCAAGTAAACTGTTAACGAAGGGGAGAAAGGAATCAATAGAGTTGGTTAATGTAAGTTCAACTACTATTAAATATGCCACACTGCAAAAAAAAATAAACAAGTGATGAGAAGTCTCCTGTTTAATCCTTCTCCCTCCTATATCTTCCCATTATCTCTTCAGACTAATTTCTGTGGGGCAAAAAGCTGCCTTATTTTTTTTTTTGTAAAAGAAAAGAAAAGAAAAGAAAATAACATTGTGCATCAAGACACAGTGACAGGGCTAGGAGCAGAACATAGTCTTGCTCTGGGCTTTGCAGAGCTCTGCTTGAACCACTAGATAATGCTCCCTCTTGAGTGGTTGAGAACACGTGGGATAATTGAACAGATTCCCTCTGCAGTGACTAACTGTTGCCTTTGTGTTTGAACACTTGAAGAGCATTTTGACTTTCTAAGTATTGCTGCCATTTAGAAACACAGCATGAGAATCAGACGGTTAATGCGTTACCTCGTGACATAAAACGTAGTAAAACTCATGGTTTCAATTCCTCCAGCCTCTCCCCTATCAGTACCTAAGTGGGGATCCTGCTGTTTCTCCCTTGCATTACTACATTTTCTTCCTTTTCTCCTTAGCTATGGTAGATCAGAAACAAATTTTAAAAAAAGAGAGACCAGAAGGCATCAGACTCTTTTGTTAATAATATGCATATATTTAAGTTTTTCTTCTATTGTTGCTAAAATTTTGTGGCTGTGGGCAAGATAAGACACAGGAGGAAGCCAAGTATTTTCTATCTCCCAGAGAAATTCCCACCCATAAACTATTGCGCACACCTCTGTATCACTACGTCAGAGGCCAGTGAAGATCCCCTCAGTAATACTAAGCATTTTAACAATACTGTAAACATTTACAGCAAAGACAAGTACCTAGTGATCTTTAAAATATTTCTCCGAGTAGCCAAGAAACAAAAACCCTACACGACAGAGAGGGTGTTAAAGTTAGAACTTTCTTAGTTCCTTGACGTAATCCAAAATTGACCATGCTCTCCAAAGCCTGATACACAAAATAAAGTTTTTGTAGCAAATCAGAGTAGACTGAGTCCACTAAACAAAGTCTTAATAACAAGACTATTGTCTGAGAAGAAACAATGTTAAATCGTTGTCAGTTAAGCCTTTTTGTTTTAACAAATACACCTAGTTTTGTTTTAAATAGACATAAACACCAACTAGTTCCATGAACACTGACCTGCAGAATCTGCCTATCTGTGGATATGGGTCTCCTGATTAACTTTAAAGTCTTAGGAAGAACTCTTTGTAGAGGTCACATCTTCTTACAGTATCTAATGGTCTTCCCCTCCTCTACTGAGCTGCCTGTTCTCAAAATGCTTGTAGGAGTTTGCACATTTTTAACACTACTGTTTTTCTGCCAAATTTAATTGAAACTGGCCAACTGTTTACAAAATTATGATGATGCACACAGACAGACACACAGCAATTTACTGGTATTTCCATATGAAGCCCAGGTAAAAGAGAATAGGAAACACACTTTCCAATTTCTGCATTAGATACGCAAAATATAGCCAGATCTCCCTAACGAATCTGCTTATTTCTAGAGCATATGTTAGGCACAGTTACTGGCACCTAAAGAAACAAGTTTAAAAGAGCATAACATACAATTTGTTTAAACGTAGTGGCGAACCATAGGTGAATGATGCTCAACTGAATTTATCAAATTCAAACAGGTAGCTGTAAAAAAGTGTCCTTGCTAAATATGAAAGGGATCATTTATACCTGGCAAGCCAGCTGTCCACTGATGGAAAGAGTTTTGAGGTCTCACTTTGCTGCAAGTGGGTTTGGAAAACCGTGTTAATGATATATAATGATGCCATTGTGAATGGGCAAGTCCATTTTTATTGATATACTCACATCGATATACTGACTTCTTGGAGCAGAAGACACGAATCTTTAGAAGTAACAGCAGTTTCAGCCTGAATCTCTAGATCTTATTCAAATTCCCAGCTCTGCCAAGGACCTCCTGTGTGAATTTCAGCAAGTTAAAGATGAGTTCTCCGAAAAGCTCAGCTTCCATTTGGACACTAAAATAAGCACCGAGCTCCTCTGCAAATCTGGCCACAATAGAGTGGTCTTTGAGGTGGTGGAGGAGGGGGAAGAAAATCCAGCATACTTGCAACCCATTACCCAAGTTGTAAAATGGAAATGCTCAGTCTCTCGTATTTGTTTGCTTCCTCCCTCTTCTATCCCAAGGCCACTCAAGCTCTGGGTACACTTTGGGGCAAAAAGACCTCCTCATTCCATGTGCACATACAACTCTTAGCATAAAAGCTCTGACTGTGGTCCAGACTTGTAAGTACTTCTTATAGATTACTAATACAAGTAATAAAAGGGAAGTTAAAAATAACTAAAAAGAAGGGGGAGGGGAAGGGAAAGCAGATTCATTTCATAAGCCTCCTCATCTTCCTAAAGGAATTACCTCCGTACCACTCCCACCCCCACTCAGGCTTGCTTTATAGCTGTGTAGTAACGTATACTCTACACCCCAGACAATGAGACAAAATAGAAATTTTAAAAACATAAATGTGGAGTAATTGCATCTAAATTAGGAAGCCAAAGCAGCGGCTTAACGCAGGTTACACCCTGTAAGTCCCAATGAATCCACAACAACAAACAACAGGATGTTAGTAGTACATATTGTAGCACCAGATTTTGGGGTTCCCCCCCCCAACATGTTAAAATTTGATATAAAGTGTTCGTTTGTCTAAAAGAGTATTTGTAACCTATAGAGTATTTTTTATGTAATGACTTTTGATGCTGGTCATCTTTGCTATAAAGAAAGCTTGAAAAAAAATAATTAATCTCAATAGAAATGTAAAATAGTTCTTCCACACAAGTAAAGATGCATGCTGTATCCTTTTGCAAATAAAGGATAATTTCAGCAACTTTTTTTTTAGCCCTAAGGAGTCAGACACCGGACCATAAGCCAGGCATTGGTCCAGGACTACATATTGTCCACATGCATTTCTAAACAGTAGCTTTCTTTTGTGGAAGGTGACAGTTCTACACTTTTGGATAGCAAAGCCCTGATGGCTTGCAGGATTTCAAAAACAGCCACAGATCTTTGAAAGCTGCTTACTCTGCAATGTCAGTGTTCCTGGGGAAACGAATTACTTGCAAACTACAGATGAAATGGGCAGAGATGTAGAGCAAATTCAATTCATTAGGTAAGTACCATCACCACAGACAGAAGAAACGTGGAGTCTGTCTTCCGACAGTGTAGGTCTACATCGCGGAAAGCTTCCTGTATTTACATCAGACTTCAACCAAGGATCTATATTGCTTCAGTTTCTGCAGCAGAAAAGCTTCTGGATATGAAGAAAAAGGGAAAAAAGAATTCTTTTTTCCTACTGTTTGAATGTCTATATAGTCTTGTATGGAGAGAATGTTTATATATTGATTAGACCTCTGTTAGCACAGAAATCAAGGCATTTTCCAATTCCCTGGGCTTCTCATGATGAATTTCATATTCTTTCACATAACAGAGAGATTGAGAAATAGCATTCAGATGTCTATTTTAAAAAATGAGGTTTTTTTTTTTCCTCCGGTATTTTAGTCACTGAGTCACTGTGTAATGTTTAATCAGGGCCTGGCCTACCTCAGGAATTCTGGGCCCTCTTGTGGTTATTTTAGAGAGGAAACAAAGTATATTTCCCTTTCAGCAAGTTTTGTTTTTAAGAAAACTCTCAAGACATTGTTCTCTTCTATTCTAGCAACTCTTGAGCAAATATTTTCATAATCATTGGGGAAAAAAAAAAAAAGAAAACTGCTATGAACCACAACACTTAGTTTCAGATCCAGATGTACTTGGGATTATTCAGGGATATCCGAATTTTTTTAGTTTAAGCTACACTCCAATAAAAGCCTTACTCCACTAAATTTTTTTTTCCCTCTTCAGAACAGTTCAATATTTTACAGGATTAGGTTTTAGGGATGACACATAATCAGGTTTCTTTGCAAATGAGGAAACTGGAAGAGACCGTTTAAAACACCTGGCTGCAAAAACTACTCAAAGCCAGAAACAAATTCTGCACCACCCTGATTAGCCACAACCCTGTGCTAGCGTTGCCAAACACCTCTTTGCCTTCTTTTTTAAAATAGATGAAACTACCTAGTTTTAAACGGCCATCTCCTCCTTACACTATGTAACATGCATAAATTTGACAGAATCAAAAAATTTAGAAACAGAATTAACAATTTGGGGGCAGGAAGAGAGAGAGGACAGACAGTATCCTTTCTTCACAGCTTAGCCGAGAGACCAAAGCAGATGATCCCAAGCAATCCGCTGTTGCCAGAGAACATCTTTCTTTCTCAGGGATGCAGAAAAATACTGCTTAAGGTCTAAGAACTGCCCACAGTCCCTCCATGTTCAATGCATGTATCAGCACTTCCTACAAGCAAAAGAGTGGCAGAAATGTATTCCCATGAGTAATGAATGCATCCTACATAGTCACTTTGGTTTGCTTCTTGATACATATGATTAAAGGCAAACTTTAAGCAGAAATCTTCTTGTGATAAAAATCACTTAGAATTATTCTATATGGCATTTAATTCTTATGGAGAAAAGAAAAAAAACAAGTCATTTAAAAAAAAGGACATTACAGATAAGCAGAAGTTTCGTAATGACAATGCACCTCAAGAGGTTACAAAAAGTAGAAAGACTGCCTAAAAAGATCACTGAGAGACCAAATTGTTAAGTCAAGGTTAATGAAAGTTAGGCTAGAGTGGCAAATGTGTCAGGAAACGGACCAGATTATCTCTATAATTTCTCAATTAAAGATTGTAAAATGCTAGTTATTTCCATTTTCTAGGAACCTTTTGGTTTTAGCAGAGCCTTAACTTGTCTTTGAACTGCTCGTTATGCATTTGTGCAAGTATCGTCAGAAGGATTTTGCCTCCAAAATGGAATGGTATGGAAGTAAAGGATAATAGAATTCACCTGAAGCTGATGCTTTCTATTTGATCAGGGTACTGCCTTATGACCATGTTTGTTAGATATAGGAAATTGTTAAGCTAATGCTTTGAGGTAGAACAAGAAAACCTGCATTCCTCACAAAAACTGCGATATTCCTGGAGCATTTCCAAAAACGTAAAGGGAGCAGAACATACTTTTGCTAACTGCAGCTATTATTTTATTATAATTGAACCATTATTGTTCATACTAGCTAAATTTGGATGGGAAATAATTTCATGTTAATTATGTAAGAGACACAGTTTAAAGATTTTCATTGTAAGCAATAAAATAAAAAGCAGTATTTTCTGAACCTGACAACACGCCCTGAAACAGCATGATTACCACTCATAGGGATTATAGGTAAATGAGCAGTGGCACTTGAACTTGATTGAAATTGATTCTCTTTTTTTCCTGTGTATTCCCCATTATTAGAAATTATTTACTTGAATGTTTGTGTAGTATTATTTTAGCACATCACAGAAGCTGATTCAGTTAAGATACTGAGGCACCTCAGACTTCATGTAATAGATTGCAAAAATATAAACTTGCTGACGGTCTGCTTCTGACATTGAGTCTAGAAATCGCAATACAAGAAAAAATTGTCTAAAAGAACTGTCTAGTATTAAGGAAATACATCCTGACAACACACTAAATCCTCTGTGATGAACTGAAACTTCTGTAACAATTGAGCTTATGATTACAACTAGTAAGTTTAAAACAAAAAACAAAACAAAGAAACCTCCAAGAACAACTTACTGCTGCAGATGATCGAGTTGCTGCACTATAGTGGTGCTCAATGCTGGTAGTACACAAACCTGCTTGCATGAGGTCAAAGGCAGATAGATTGCTTACTTTTCATAACGGTCTCTTTCCACTTTCGGTTGCTAATCGTGGAAACGGTCTTTTTCTCAATAGCAGACACTATGGGTAAAGGAACCCAGGGTCAAACTCGTTTTACAGTGTTTTCTATCGAATGTTTTTGGAATGAGTCCGATTTTAATTTGAAATGCAAAAATTTCTTGTGCTGCATACAAACGTCACCAATAACAGCAGATTCAGAGTAGCGAGCTCCCGACACAAAAATGGTAGGATGAGGAAATGCTGAAAGGCACATATCTTTTGGCCTATGAAACTGCCTTGGAGCCAGTTACTCTGACGTGTGATTCCAACACACTCCAGTCCTAAGGTAAGCAAGCAACTTCCAAGTCTGCTTTAGCAATTAGGAAAACAACAAACAAACAAAAGACCCTAACAAAATCAAAGGTTTGTTCTTCTCATTAAGCACTTTGGAGGAAATAGCTACTCTCAAGTAGATGGAAGTTCACCTGCTTTCCTACAGTGAAGTTTTGCATCTCCAGCTTCTTTTCCAGCTGGCTGTAGGGGACACTTCAGTCAAAGTAGCAATTTTCACCTTCTAGAATTATTTGATGAAGCAAGGCTGAATTCAATATATGCAATTAAGCCCTTCCTTCCCCTCACCATGAAATATGCTAAAAAGGGAGGCTAGGAACGCTAGTTCATCTCATCACAGTTACAGGATGGAATTTAAGAATAAAAGAGCATTTCTTTAAATATTAAAACTACATACTGCTATCTGCTCTACTGAAAATTTTAATGAGGATAAACCCTGAGGTGCTCAAAAACATTACATATGTCTTGCCTTCTCATTACCTGTTTTTCCTAGATTTATGGTGGCTGGAAAAAGTTTTGGATACTTCTGTTTTTCTTTAGCAGATTTCTCCAAAGTATTTCTTCATCGTGTAACATTTCTGAATTGACTACAGAAAAAACAAAATACCCTACGTAAACCCTCTGCAGTCTTGCGTTTTACGTTCCCCCTATATTAACTTTGCAAGTACAATTTATGATGAGTCATTAAAATATTTTCCATTTCAGACATTTAGATATTTAAAGATCAAACAGTCGGCTGGTATAACTTATGAATGCTTAAATTATCTCATTCCATTTGCCTCACTTATCCTGCATAGTGGACTGTTGCCTGCAAACAGTTACACCTTTTCTAAGCAAGTATTTCAATTCGAACTAAGGGGGCAACTAGAGAACGCAACTTCTGCTGCGCTGCAATGTGATTTGTCAAAATTGCAAACTTATCCACGCTATATTTTCAAATTTTCCTTTTGTTATAGAGTAATTGAGGTTGGAACTTCTTGGCACCTGACATATTTTATCTGGAGGCCTAACTGCTGAGGGTCCAAGCAAAAGTTAGAGTAGAAGTAGCCAGAGAAGAATGTCCAGGTTAGGACCAGCTATGGCAGTAGCCAAAGTCAGATGCACGAGACAGCTCACTTAACCTGAAGATGACAAATACATGTGCATAATTCCCAACAAAAATATTTTACAGAAGCAGCTGGAGGGGCTAAGGGAATTAAGCAGATATATTGAAAACCAGGGACAAGTAGTTCTTTCTTTTTGTCTAGACAAGGATAATGCTAAAATCCCCAAACTATCCATCTTGGCTTTGCCTTTGCAGTAAAGAGAGGACTGGAAAGGAACAAAGGATAAACTTACAGACATACTCTTGCAATTCTCAAGAAATTATACTTTTTTTTAAGCCCATAGATGGGGTAACTTGCCAAGTTTGTACACCGAATAGGAGAAGCATCTGTTCTTCCTTCTGTTTCCCAAAACTGAAGTTCTGCTGCAAAAGGGAAGACTTACCTGGAATAACAGAGAATACATGCAAAAAGACAACAATTTTCTTAAGATGTTCTTTAAACAAAACATATTCCTTATACCAGGTTAAATCAGATCAGTTAAAAAGGCAAAAAAGTTTTTTTTGTATCTGCAAGAAAATGTTTATTCTTTGTAAACCCCACAGAAAAAAAGAATGCAGCCAAGACCAAGTATTTAACGAAAATAGTGCCAAAGTAGGCAGCAAAACTGGGGAACCTCAACACAAAAAGTCAGTGACAATATTTCATGTTTTGCACAAAGATGAAAAACCTATGACATTTCTGAGTAACACTTTTATGGTGACAATTACACAAGATGATTCAAAAATGCAAATGACAGCAACATGCACACCTGGCTAAAGCTAGAAGTTTTATCCCAAAAGAATATCTGTGATTAAAATGATGAATCTTTAATAATTCTATTTTATTGACTTGCGTGATCTTTTTCATTTTTTTTTTAAATGAGGCATACATGCCAATTAACATGACACTTAAAGAAAAAAAAGATTTTTTTTTCTTTTAAGAAGAACCTTGTCCTTCCAGAGTCCACTGCATGTTTGCAAAATCATAATGTTGGGTTTTAATTTTGCTAGCTTTCAATACAATTTTGCGTCCCGCCCTTTTAATCCCCCCCGCCCCCCAGAAAATCTTAAACACTTCAGAAGTTGCCAGTGCAAACACTTTCTATCAATGTATAATATACATTTTAACTTAAACCTTTGTGCAATTTATGAGTTTCTTTTAAAACTCTTTAAAAACTCCTTGGCACGACAGCTGAAGAAATATTCAGCTCCATTTAAATTGTCAAACACAAGGTGATAGAGTGTAAATCACAGCTGAATAAAATAAAAAACCCAGAACTGCAGCTTTTATTAGCCAGCTTTACAGTCTCTTGTATACAGTACATTGCACAGTTCCGCCTTCACAATAACGCTTCCTGTATTAATATTGTGCCTTCCACGATGCAGTATAATCAAGGCAAGTTACAGAACACTGCTGAGTTTATATCAAAATAAACATAAGATGTAACCCTGGTTTATAATGAACATCCAAATTACCATGTACAATTTGCAGTAGACTCTGTAATGAGCTTGATATATAAGCTAGATGACAGTGAAGGGGGAAAAATAGTTTAAACTATCAAGTTTCCTCTTGAAATGTCTTTTCCCAAGGCACTGTGAACAAGACTGTTAGCAATTCTCAATGACTAAAAACACCAATGGGAATATAAATATTTCACACAACAACCACCGTCACATCGTCATCTATTCTCTTACTTACTCTTTCCCTTAAACAACGCCCCTGAAATTTGTTTGGTCCTTTGAGGGGTAGCCAAATTATCTTCTGCAACATCACATATTTGTATTTAATACATCTATAAATCAAAGCTTTGTTAGATTATTTAACCCTTTCATTCTAAAAACTAAATGTTTTTCCTCACTATTTCTTAATAACTCTGATTTGCAAATTCAACTTGATTTAAAAAAAAGAAAAAAAAAAAGAAAGGGTTCAAAATCAAGCAAAGCCCTGTATTTTTCAAGAGGAAACCATGCAAGAGTACATAAAAAGGCAAAATTGGCTACTTGAAAACCAAGAATTGTTTTTAATGCATTGGCCAAGGAAAATAAATTGCAAAGTTCTGTGAGGTTTTCTAAAAATTTACAAGAAAAACTGATGGGCAGTTCTAGTCAATCCAGATGTTCTTTTTTTCCTGTTTTAAATGACAACGAATACAGTCTTACACAATACAATTTCATCTTGACTGCAAGAGACACTCCTGTGTGATGCCTTCCGCATGACAAAATTACTGGGCAAAAAGAAAATTGGCATTCATTTCTTCAAGGGCTGATAAACAGAGGCATTGGGATCAAGTCCAGAAGGGCTGGTCTCCACAAATTTGGAAGAGTAATGTGGGGAAACAGGACTCAGAGTGCTGGTGGCTGCAGTGTATGTTATGCTGGGCATTACTGCCATAACTTCTGCTATCTTCTGTTTTAGGTCCTTGATTTCCTGATCTTTTTGAATGATTTGCCCTGAAACAGTAAATAGCACCACTTAGAACCCAGTGACATGTTTTCACCCTCCACCAATCACCCAGGGATAAGAACTGTTGAAGTGAAGCACCCAGACGACTTTCAGCGTTTTGAGATACCAGTAACAGCATAATTCATGCAACTGTTGGTTTATGTGGATGAACTGTGTTTAATTACCTCTAGTTACTAACTAGACATAGCACTTCTATTAGATTTGGCACTGTTTCAATTCACAGCTGCACTGTTCCAAAAGATTATTTCTACAGCTCAACTTTTTTCTGCACTTTTCAGGTCACGTTTTACCAGTACCTCGCAGGAGCACAAGTGTTTGCTTATTAAATGCATTAATTACTTTATTTTTAAAGCTGTCCTATTCTCCTTGTTTTTCTAAACCTCCTGTGTGCACACTTATAAACTCATTATAACCATCTATGAAACCAGGTAAAGAGAAACCCCAATAAAATTACAACAGAATAAAAATTCCCTCTCTAATTCAACTTCCCTGCAACCAAGCAAACTTTTGCAAGGAAGTTAAACAGATACCAACTCCAAAAGTTATTTCATTTTCCTTCAAGGCTTGCACAGCAGAACAAAGGACGGTCTGGGCATGATTTTATCCTGGCTTAATGCTCCCTCTAGCGGCTGCAACAGCAGCTCAACAGGGACAGCCGCATCAGCTCCTTATCTCACCAATACGACGTTTAAAACAAGGGGTTTTTTGTATTTATAATTACTTCAGGGGTATCACAATGCTATTATGATTAAGGATAGGGTCTTAAAATAGGGCAACTATTATTATTATATATAATAACCTTTTAAAAAAAGATCTCCAGCTTTAACAGCTCGTAAACATCATAAACTAACTTAAACATCAAGATGTGGGTACATTGTTTTCAGTTCAATAGCTTGGGGAAATCAGGCTGATCAGCTGAAGTGCTTAGGCTCACCTTCCCAGAGGCATAAAAGACAGAAAATCCCACTGAAACCTGAAATGCTTTGGTGAGTTGAGGCTGTAACCCGCTGCCACGTTAAAAGGCAGGGTATTCTTTATGTCATATTTCCACCATTTCAGTCAGTACTACCAGTTGAATTAAACTACCACGCATTACCTTGGGCAATCTCAAGCTGCCGTTTTGCATCTCCTAATGCAGAGAACAGATCCAGCTTGATTCTTGTCTCTGCACTCAGGCTATTCTCTAAGTGCTGTGTTTTATCCTGCATGGCTGAAAGTGCTGACATTAACACCTCCGTATCCTTCTCATTTTCCTTGTACTTCCGCAGTTCCTGTAGGAGCAATTAGGACAAGTGTTATTCACATAGACTTTACACATGAGATATACTGAGAAGTCTTTCCCTTTCTCCACAGTATGCCACTGGGCCTAGTATTAATGCTGTAAAATTAAAATGATTGTTAATTAAGGACACTGTAATATTACCTCCAGTAATTAGACATGACCGTCATACAAGTGATTAAAGCCATATGGTACAAAGCATAATTACAGTGCAGTGAGCAAATATATTTGCTCTGCTTCTCAGCTCTCTGTCATCGGTATCACTGAGACTCTCCTTCCGGAGACGCTCCTCATCCCTTCCAAGTGCCATCTAAGAAGCTGTACAGTGCTCATTTGGAAGCATAGAGGACCAAGCTCTAGAACACAAAAAAACACTTCCCACAAGTAAAATGGCTAGATTGGGGACTGATCTTTTGCTAGACAGTTTAAAGTGATACAAAATAAACACTGCATTTTAAGCTATTACAATTGTTTGGTGAGAGGGATTTCTTTATCCCAGAAATACTTTCCACACTGAATCTGATTGAGCTGCAAATCTAGAAACATAAAATAGAGAAGGAGGGAGTGAATATTTTGTACACAGAAGACAATCACATTGTGGTTGGGATGTATGTATTACCATGTGAGCTGGCTAACTATTATAAGAAAAATAGTTCTATGGCTCTAAATCAAGAAACAATAAAATTGTGGGGGAAATACTAATACCTATAACAAAAATAGCTTCTCTAACAGTTTAAAGATTATAATAAAAAAGGCTTTATTATGGCTGGTGGTAGTTATTTGAAAGACAGGTGCACATTTGCAGTGGATAAACTAAACTAGTTTTCATGGGTTTGGTAAACCCTGGAAGAGCAAGGTTGCATTTGTTATTTGAAAACAAGTTCACAGTACCATAAGGTGGATTTTAAAGAGCATCTGAAAAAACAGAAGACTTAAAAAGTATATGTATTCTCATTGTCAGGGAACTAACATGCAAATTCTCAGTTGACAGTCTGAGGACATCTTTAGGAACAGACATTTTAAAGGAATAAGGTCAACTTTAACTCACACATTTAAGCTTTTAACCTCAAACACACCAGACAGCGCATCTGCGACAAATCTACTGCAACGTGCTTTCAACATTCAAGCACTTTCACCAAAAAATACATCTGGCCAGTGAGTAAAATGTTGAGAAAGCTATCTTAGTTCTTAGCAGTGAAATTCATAAGGATGCTGACTGGCAACAAGCTCCTCGAGTAAGAAAAAAGGGTAGCTGAGAGGCTTATATTCTCCTCAGTTTATCCAGACCCGTTAGTTTGGGGGGAAAAAAAAAAATAATCATTTAAATAATTAAGTGGTGGAGAGCTGAGACTATTAACTTTTCTTATATCCACATTCTTACAAAGCCTGATGTAAGGCATATAAGACAAACATCTGAATAGCCCAATTCTTGAAGGCGTTGATTGCCTCTTATGTAGATCCACCAACTTCAGAGGGTTGAAAGCACTCATTGTGATGCCAGTCCAAGCCCCTGGTGCTTTCTTATTACCTGCACTTTCATTTCTAGCTCTCGTATCTGATCTTCTTTCAGCTTTATGTCAATTGTTAGCTTCTTGCACTCTGTCTCCAGCTCTCGGATACGATTCCGTAAAGTTTCAGTACATTCTCCTCTGCAGAAGAAACATTAAAAGAAAAGAAGGTGAAATCAGAATAAAGCTGTCAATTCTGAATTGTTTGTACCATGAAAATTAATATAAATATTGAAGGATAAAAGAGGAAGCTAACTTTGTTCTTTTCAGCAAAAGAACTTATGTTACAGCAACAATACAAAAAGCTGCAAAAAGTTACCCAACGCTATGCCTCCATATTAGGAAATTTGGAATATTCAGGAAATACGGAGAACAGAAAAGCAGAAATAATTATCTTTAGACATTTGGAGCACTGCAAATTAAAGCCATCTACATTCACATTGTGCTTTCATCCTGAAAGGCTTTCTAACTATATATCTACAGTACTGCTGAAACACTACTGTGCTGAGCACTGGTAGTTGGTGCTTAGAGCAGATTACCTTTGAGATGTGAGGTAAAGACAGTATTTTGGCCATAGTCACTCTATGAAACCTTGATTCAGAGCTTCCCTGAAAGGGCATGTTCCCCTTTTTAGCTGGAGTACCCATACATGGTACAGTACCTCCGTGCTAGTACAATCAATGAACAGCAGACAATATAGAATATAGTCATCACCCTATAAATTTAATGTATATGAGCACTGAGACTCAACTTCATGGAAGGAGATCTCCCATTCCCCCACACAAATAAACCTGCATAAACTAAGGTTCCACATTGCAATACATACCAGACACTATTTTTATCATAGACTACTCATTTACGTGGAGAAGGGGAAAAAAAAAAAAAAAAACACACTCCAAAACGAGTTTTAGTGGCAACAGTTACATTCCAGGAGTAGAGCTTGCTTTTGAGGTAGAACCAAGTACCTTGTAGCAGCAAATGCAACAGCACGTGCAGCACTTGCTTCTTCCAATTTCTTTCTTTTCTTCTCTTCCATTAATTGTTTTTCTACAAAGGCTCGTGCTTCTTGCTCTGCCTTTAATTTCTTCTCCAACTGGCTGATCATTTGTTTGTCTTTTTGTTTCATTTGTACAGCATTGTGTAATCTGGAAGGTAATAGGTATGGGTTTTAACAGAGGATTTAAACACTTCAAACAAACAAACTAAATAGATTGCTGTCTCTGTACTGTTCCCAAATGGGTGTCTGGCTGGATCTGCAGGCAAGCGCCTCAAACTTTGTAGAGCCTTGGCACAGCATTTTCTTCTACTAAACTACAGTTATTACTTACTAATTCACACAGCTTTGTAGAAATACATACTTGTTCTGAAGCAGCTCATTTTCTTGCCGGAGCTGTCCAATTTCAGATCGAATTCCCCGCTCTGTGTTAGTCAGAGAACTGATTTGACTACGTAGCTCCTGTTCGATCTGCCTGCTTGCTTGCAGGTCAGCCTTTAACTTTTTAATATCTTGTTCCAACCTAAGAAAGAAGCAGCATTTTAAAAGATGATTTCTACTGTATTTCCCAATTACCCAAACATTCAACATTCTTCTATAAAAATAAGTACAGAATAAACATCAGACCATCTGCTCTTTTAATATTTATAAACCCTGTCTAGCCTTGCCCTCTTTCACAATACCACACTAGCATTCCTTCTTATGTTACGTGATCTAACTTTTCAGCAACGATCTGCTACTCTGTTATTCTATAAATCGTTGGTGTCATAGGTGTGCAATGAACAAAAGTAAGTGTCTACTTTAATGATGTTCTGCACAACCCACTGTCAAGACAAAAGTCGTATATTGTCAGGCACAGGGTATTGTCCTGATGTTTATTTTGAAGGGAGAAAAACAAATGCACACACAACCCTTTATACTTAAAAAAAATAAGAAAGCCCAGCAAAACAAAACAAGAAATCCTCTCAGAAATTATATCTATCCTTGCTAAATAACAAAGCTTTTTTAAACTATAGATAAATAGCTATATATGTATAGCTATACAATACTTTACAACCTCCCACAGGCATTTTGTTTTCCTCCAAGTACTGCAGAGTTGTAATAGACATCCTGTGGAATTATATTTTTCCTCTACAAGCAGAAATGAAACAGATAAGCCTGAGAAGTTGCAAACACTGACAGGTGCACATATGAACCAATTTTTATCTTTCCCAACAAATTCTGAGTTTAATTTGCTAATAATAGGTAAGCTATGGAGCACACTGCTGAATTCTCACCTATATGTTATTTTTTTCCTTGAAGGACATGACCTGCGTGTTGAACCATAAGTACATGCCAAGTCATTCACAGCTGAGGAGTCAGGAAATTCAGTTTTAATTTCTCCTAAACAGAGGCCATCTGCTATACACTTAATTATAGCCTTAAAAAGTTTTTGAAGACTCATGCAAGCTCATTAATTAAAACATTTTCAACCAAAATTAAGTAAAATGCAAGTTTCGAAAGAGAGGCCTGCATCTTGTCTGCATTTTTCCCTGTATTTTCAAAATAAGACGATCAGTTCTGAGACTAAAAGCACATCATAGGTGAATAAGTCAATCACCTTTTATAAACAGTGTTGCATACTCATTTATATGAAAGTAAATACGACTCGGTTATTCACATGCAATTTTCATCTGCTCCATCAGTTATTGTTTTAAAAGTTTTTAGGTATTCAACAACTAGATGAAGATGTTTATTTCCTAAAGTTCCATACAAAACTAACAGAAGTTGTACATTAAGATTTGGGGGAAAATAGTTACAAAAGCCAAAAAGAAAACCAAAGTGAAGTGCTCTTATTGACATTCACTACTGCAGGTTAAAAGATAATAGCTATTTGTCCTCATAAGGATGCGCTTAGCTCTTCTGGACTTAAGTGCAGGAAAATCTCATCCTAAAACGCTAGTATGAAGTGTAGTGATACAAGGCATAAGAACATTCTGAGCGAATGAATGAATCAAGAGGTTAAATGTGCAATAATGAAACGTAGTCACGTATGTACTCACGTACGTCATGCTTTATTTCACGTCTGCCACAAAAGTTGGAACTGGGCCAAAGGGGGGGGGGGTCTACTGGGTAAATTAAGAGCAAGAAACAGCCCACAGGGAGCATGGTCTACCATACACTCATACGAGCACAATTCAGATGCTCAAATTCCACTTTCTCCAGCTCTACTAAACTGTCTTCCTAGTTATATGTGAACTGCCCTATTGGTAAGATGAATTCATTTTAATATAAATTGTGGCCAAATACATATGTAAAAGTGCCATTTAATACTTGTACCTAGTAGATGAACAACAACAGTACTAAGCAAATACACATTTCATATTGAAGACCACAAGTCACTTCAACACCTTGTACCCTTTTTTGGGAAGAAAAGAATTTGCAAACCTAATCAAAGGCTCGTTCAACTGTTTAACTGCTGCATTCAAACCAAAAATGGGAAAACCACCAGCAGGTATTACTAGCTGTGTTCTTTTCACTATGTTCAGTGACAGAGCTGAACAGTGACGAGGTGACAATATAACAGTTCAATTTCAATTTTCCAGTAAGCAGTAACCAAATATTTTCAGAAAGGTAAACTTATTAATCAAAGAATGAAAGATGCTTAGCAAGTATTAACAGGCTACTGTATGCTGATAGTGGACTGATGATAACGTAGGTTTTCACAAATCTTAAGAGTGGCTGGTAGGATAACGTAAAGGAAGAGACTGTGCACATAATAAAAATCACATAGACACATTTTACATTAACAAGTATACATAAATAATTTCAGTGTACCTCTCTACAATGAAGTGATAATCATGAAAATAAGACAGCTTTAAGCAGTAGAAGAGTCTTCTCTCTACAAATGAGACTAGGCCAAGCTTGCTCCAATAAGAGATATTGTGCTTTATTTTGGGTATTTATTAATTGAAAAAAAAAGAGAAGCTCTGATCAGGTAAAGCCCAAACAAATCAGAGGTGCTGGCACAAGTCAAGCTGAATTAGAATTTTTGGCAACAGAGTATTGACATTAGTTCCAACTTCTTAAGCCATCTGGTTCATAGCATTCCTGCTGCTTTCAGCGAAAGCTCCGTACCGGCAGTGCTCACGGGGCTGGTTCAGACGGCGCTGCGGACAAAGCCGAAGCCTGCACGAGCCATAGAGCGCACGTGAATGTGAGCAGAGGAAGGGAATAAGCCACAATAACAAAATGCCTGCTTTCCAAACCAGGAGGAAATATTTGAGGCTGTGAGCTGCAGCCTTCCTTTATACTCAGCAGAGGCAAAAGCATCCAGCCAGAGCTGCGTACATGAAATTTGCGAGAAGCAGGAAGTGTGATAAACTCATACATAACTCAAACAGATCCTGCCTGAACACGCAGCCAAAGCCTCATGGAGGTCCCTGCCACTGCTCTGTGTTTCAGGAGGCTGTCCTTTTCATAACTTTTTTTTTTTTTCTCCTTTTAATAGCTAGAGATGTAAGGATCTTAACTTTTAAAGCATGCTCCAAGCCTAAAATATTCTTTCTTTTACTCTGAAGGACCACAGGGGATCTGGGGTAATACTTGCAGGAAAATGAGACCTATCTGCCATTCAATAAATCTTTCATTGTAAATCACAAAATCAAAGTTTAAAAAAACTGATCGTACTCTGGGTGCTTCAGTTGTCTATAAGAGATCAGTAAACCTTCCTACCCACAACGCTAAAACATATCCAAGTAGACTATGTACCAATAGACTATTCCTTTTTATGAGCAGATTATGCTGTTAGCCTGCAACCCCTTAAATCTACTGTGCACTACAGTGAGGAGTTCCCTGTTCTTAGAAACTGCTTCTCTACAAGCAGAAGCAAATCCAGCAAAGACAGAAATGTTACTATTGATCCTCCAAAAAAATCTAAAGAGCCTAACAAACTTTCAGTCATGCCGGTCCCAAAACCTTCCTTTATAACCATGCAAGTAGCAAAGCTCCAACAGACAATGCAAAGATCTCACGTCAGCAGCATGATTTAGAATTAAATTAGACTACAAGCTCCTACCCTCATGCAGGACATGAGGGGTTCTGTACGCCATATTCACTTATTTAACACTATAATCTTAGTGACTGACACTAAGTCACATTAAAAATAGCATGTGAAAAGTGGGAACTATATACCCTTTGTAACCACTAAAGCACAAACACTCTCCAACTTAAAAGGCATCACAGTCGAGCTCTCAGTAGGCTCAGGAATGAAAGAGTGACAGCCTAAGGTGTTCCACCTACTCTAATCAAAAGATTACAGTACTTCTGTGTAACAAAACCTTACACGCATCTGAATTAGTCAGATCACCACGTAGTTATAAGTTTTGTAATGAAATCTAGGAACTTGAGAAAGCTGTGGAGAGTATTCTTTTATGAAACCATCATTCCTATCAGGACTGATGATCTAAAGATAAACAGTCCAAAGATAGTTACATATTTGAAACATGATCAAACTACATAAAGTGCATGACCAACTACCGTAGTGCAATTCCAAAAGGGCCAGAACAGAATTAAGACAGAGAAAAATAATCTCTTTCAAGTCAGTGACAGACAAAACCATAAGAAATTTATCTATTGATGAACTTGTTCAGAAATAATTTTTAAAGTAAAATTTTAACAGATTTCAATTACTCCTTTTCATTATGATGTAGTCTCTGCTATAGCTTTAAACACCACAGCAGAAGTTTTCTGCAATTCATATAGCAAATAAATACTCCTTACTACCTAAAATAAGTTAGGAAGCTAACAATCTGAAGGAGAAATGTTCACTCTTAGCACATTAGTGGTATCGCAGAAGATGGAAATAATTAGTGTTAGATGGACAGAAGTTTACATTAAAACCGTCCAATCTCTCTCTGCAGGTAACATCAGGTTTTACGAAAGCAAAGGAGGATGCAGTAGACTATCCCTTGTTCCACAGATATTTTCCTTATTCCAATCGCCGGAAGAAATCAAAGATATCTGTGAGAATAATTAGTACATAAGACAGCTTGTTTCAACACCTCGTGTGCCAAAAGGCAAGATTTCTGTGGATACAAACAGTTTTGCCAGGCTGCGCCTGCCAGGTTGTTTTTTTTTTTTCCTAAGGGTACAAATAACTAGAAGTAGGACATGATTATTACTGTATAATACATAATGCAAAGAAGGAAAATTGCTGTGATTACAGCTTGGGCTTGCTTCATACATCAGGTCCCTAAAACATGAACAAAACCTGCTGCATTTCAGAACTTACAGTGAAATCATAACAAGGAGTCAGCTTGCTCTGGTAACTATCGGTAAGCGATATTAAAACAATACTAAAATTATGACTCCAAAGGCCCACTGATGTAATGTTGAGAAATGAGCAGTTCGCATGACAGCTGAGATGAAATGACTAAGTGCTTGACAAACAAACAGAGCAGAACTCAGCATCCATCCAAAGTAGGTACTAGTTCCACCTGTAGGAACAAACTAACAAAAAAACCGAGGCAAAGAGATTACTTTCAAGGCTGATCAGCGGGGACAGAGCCTCTTGTATCCCTCTCCTCTAGCTATCAAGACAGCAGTAACATAACATATTGACTGAAATGCATAGAGATGGAGATTAGTAACTTCCTCTCCAGAAAACTAAACACATGAGGATAGTTAACAACAGAAAATACTGTTTTCCCTAGACCATCAAAATGTGTTCCACAAGCAGTGCTTTCCTTTCAGTTCAGGAAAGCTAAATATTTAGAGATATTTCTCAAATACTCTGGGCAGAACAAAAAGAAGAATACTGGGCAGAACAAAAAGACGACAAAAAAGTCCTTGCTTCAATTAAGTTTATGTTCTGTTTATATAATATTACTCCTAAATTATATCTAAAAGGGTACCGCTACATAGTGTGTTACGTCAACTGTTTAAGAGAAAAAGTTAACAAGCGCATAAGGTTGCCTTGTTCTCAAAAAACCCACTCTTTACTGTCTCAAATAACTGCTGTTAATCCTTAGTTCTTAGCAATCATAAGGCATACTTTATATTTAATACTAGCTAGTCAGCTCAGCGAAATCGTTTGTGAACACAAAAGGAAAGCAGCTTGGCTTTGACATCCTACAGTGAATCTCCTGGACAAGAAGTTATAAAAAGCATCTTTATTTGGAAGCTGAGCAGATCAGATCTGGAAGACACACACATATGCAGGACTTCACACTGCCCTTTTCAAAGTGCAGCCTCAATGCAGACTAAAAGTTTAATAAGGGGGATGAGTAATACCACTGGAAGTGGAGAAGACAATGAACAAATGCCTTGCAACCCAGGGACAGCATAAATGACAAGTGAAAAAAAATAAACGTGAATTTTAAGTTTAAACGCATTCCATCCCATCCAGTCTGTCAGATAAGTTTATACTTTCCAAAACAGCTGTTTTGGTGCTCATATTTAGAAATACATATCTACTGGTGTAGGAGTTATGTACTCAGTCCGAATAGAAGTAAGATTTCATGAATGATTTCACTTATCTACATTCATAAGAAACGGTGTGAGCAGCAACACACAGGAAGTTAGTGTTTTAAGTGCTCACGGCTTGCCTGCACAGGGAAATTGGTGCACAATAAGCAGCTACAGGAATTTACAGCCCAACAGCCACATCACACCCACACATCGTGCAGAAACTCTCAACAAACAATAGAGTGAAGTGGCTTAATTCACTTTCAGAGCAGAGGAAAGCTATGTTGCGTAAAGGCACTCTTAGTGTATGTTAGCCATCTACCCGGAGAATTAGAGTAGCTAGAATTCTGTTAGGGCACATCCTGGTCTACTATATGTTCATTTCTGCATTAGAAACCTCCCAACTGTACAATCACAAGGACCACCTGATCTAAGCTCTGAGGAACACGGCTTCCTACATCTGAGGAATAGCATATAGGTTTTAAACTATACGTTAAGATTTCTAAAACACTCAAGGTTTAAATCTGATTGCTTATCATAGCTACATGGAACAAAATTCTTGGTCTGGCAGGCCATCCTACGAAATGCTTCCCTTCACTCTTCTGAGGGCTTATAAACAACCCATTGCTCAACTGCAGAACTGCAACAAGGACAAACCGACCCATTCTCCTCTTCAGTGAGCAAACAAGCCACCTAAAGGGAGGAGAGGTGCCCATCTGAAACTAGTAACATACAAATAAAGCAGCTTTGCTGAAGACAGGGCCATCTGCACCCCATTAATCTAGGCTGAACTTGGTTCACAGATGAGATTAACTTGCTGGTCCTTATGTGCTTCATGCAAGTCTTCTACAGACATTAGGTATCAAATAGTCTGGATATTTAACTGGCAGAGGAGAAAATAATGTTTTTATTGAAGTAATTGTACTCATATAGCACAAGTCCTCAGAGACAGACCAGAGTCAAAAGTCCAATTATCAAAAGGTATTGCAAGGAAAGGGAGCCTGATCTGTCAGTTAAGTCAGCCAACAAGGATTTGCTGAAACACGATCAACGAGTGTTCAGTACGCGAGAAAAGAAAAAAGGGAAACATGCCAGGAGTGCTAGGAAAGAACTTAACTGCTCAGCAGTTTTGGTCTAGATATATCTCTATCCCCATTTTGAACCGTTACACACTATTTCTTTCTCTCAAGTACTTCCTTTGGTAACAAATGACAACAATGTACGTCTCAGAACTTATGTTTAGGACAAAAGTGCAGCAGGTAATATCCTTAAAAGACTAAAAACTGACATAAAGACTTTCATAAAAAGGATTTTCATAAAAAATAAAATAAAGATTTTCATAAAAATGCTACAAAGTTAGTTTGTAAGGGGATAAGGTATCCCTTTAGACAGGCTGACCTCTAACATTGGCCTACTCTTGTCTTATTTTGCGCGGAAAATTTGTTCTGATAAACTGAACCCCAGGGGTCCCTGCAAACTGGTGTCCCTGTAAATGCAGTAACAGCATGTTTAACTCATCTATACCAATTTCAAAACAGAGTTTGCCACACTGACACACAACTGTAATAGTGGTCATCAAATCCCCTCCCCCCCCCCTTTTTTTTTTTAAAAACAACATTTTTTTCCTCAATATATTTCAATTTCAAAACTGCAGACCCCCAATCAGTATTAGTTTGCAGAGAACTTCCTGCTCATTGTTAATAATTGGGAAATAGGGCTCAATATTAGGTAAGTAATGTATTTTTACTTTCTTATGATAGTAACTGCCTTAGGATTGTTACTTGACTAAAAAAAAAAAAAAAAGAACAAGGTAAAACTTGAATGACAGGAGAACATCTGCAATGATTACTCTATTCTGATGAGCCTCATGCTCTGAAACAATTTTACCTAATTAGCCTAGAACTAGGATGGGAAAAGCAATTCCCTGGAATGACATTGGAATAGGTAACTAGATAGAAAAAAAACCCACAAGCATGAACAAGTAAAAACAAACAAGGAAACAAATTGCCATCACTACCCCAAAAATCTCACTTTTGCTGTTAGCTGGTATGTCAGTGTAGAAAATAGAATTTTCAGAGACGATAGTATTCCTTTGTCCACACACACCTCCAGTGGTATCCTGAAGTACTCTTCAGGAAATGCTATTGTCATACTACACCGAGGATACAATTGCTATCTATAAATAGACTTCAGAAGATGGGGCAAAGATATCAGAGAGGAAAGATATTTAAGTCTCTGCTGAGACAAAAAGAAATGAGAAAGTACTTGTAAATAAAATTAAGTCAGAAATTAAAATCTGCTAAAATCATCTGAATGGCAGGGCCAAGAATCAAGAATCTAGCTGATTTTAACTACAGCTTGAAATCTAACAAAGATTATGTAAGATTGTGCCTATAATAGCAGGACAGGTGGTACAATGACTATGAACAACTCTTCTCATGCTAGATTCTCTTTAAGAATGATTTCATCCTTTGGACGCATACAGGAAACGCTCCAGTCCATTTGCTACAAGAGTTTGCAGTGTCTATCCTGTATCCATTGTGATAGAGCTGTAAGTACTTAGCTGCTTTTCATAAACACATCTGTATTTAACCTTCAGATAAACATACGTAAAGATGCGACCTTTTCAATCTTGATAGTTCACAAGGCAGCTAAATTAAATCCCTATGACTGACTCGTACCTAACAAGGTAGCAGGTATGCAAACAGGAGTCTGAACTTATCCATGTGATTAAGGAGTTACGAAGCAGCTGATACCTTGCATCCATTTTTGTAAATTGAAGATTAAAACAAAAAACAAACATTTCAGAAAGAAAGAAAGAAACAAACAAACCAACCAACCCACCCCACTTTTCAGGCACCATCATACCCTACTGAATTCCCTGGAGATATAAAGACCATCCAAAGGAAGCGCTTGTCAAGAACACATTCATTGAGCTCAGCAGCAATAGTAGTCACACTTTTCTCATGTCTTCTATCAAATAATTGCCAAAGCTATTTATTATGCCTCACAACACCCCTGTGAGGTAGGTAAGTACAACATTCTGAGGTAGAAAGTAAGCAATTTGCTCAAAGTTGCATAGCAAACCAGAGGCAAAAAATCAGGAATAGAACCCAAAAGACCCAGCTGCTAGGTATCATGTTCCATCACCAGACCATTCTGTTTTCTTTCTGGGATCCTAAGTTACATTTTTCTAAGAAAAAAATTGATGTAGTGAAATCAGGAGAGGATAAGAGAGGCAGTCACACAAAGCTCATATCAAACTTACCTTACCAATGCATCTGGTTTGCTTAGCTGGTTATTAGGAATACAATTTTCCATTAAGTCCTTATGTGTGCTTGGGCTCTTGCTAGCGCATTTCTGTTTTTTCTCATTTTTAGTAGATGAGGAAGGGATGCTCCCATTAGTTGCACTGTGACTGCGAGGTGAGGAGTTCACAACTCCACTGACATTTTTGTAATTTTTGGATGAGGCAGTGCATGAGTCCTCTTTTAAGAGGTTTTCTGTACTTCCTACAAGATCATTATTTAATCTTTTACTATTGATATGGTTTTCCATATATTCAATTTCTTGTATTTTAGAGTCTACAGGTTGCAAAATATTGTTATTTATTCCAAGGTTGTGTTTCTTCGCATCCTTGTCCTTTTCTTTCCCTTTTTCTCTATATTCTAGCTCTGGCAACGTTGCAGATGATAATTTTTTATTGGCTGGAATGCCTCCATTGTGCTGCAGAAGTATTGAGGGATCCATATCAGATAATCCTTTGGCTGCTGCAATACCAAAAATAAAAAATATTTGGTTTATTAAATCAATCAATACTGTGTGACACACACAGAAGAATACTTAGGTACACATTAATCATTTCTGCAGAAAACAACAATTATTAGAGTCTATCTTAATTTAGGGGGAAAAAAAACCAGAAGTCACATGGTATTTTAAGACTCGTTTTCTCATTATAGGCAGGACACAGTAACCAAGGGATTTAGTAATAAATACGTCTTCATAGAGCACTAATAGACTAGATTAACGCAGCTGCTAATGAGGAAACTAAACAGTAGAAATGAATTGCCTTCTCTGTCATATTAACCATGGCCAAAACAAAATTATTTTCAGCTCCTCTGTTTCTAAGCTCACAATACCCTTAGCCAAAACAACACAGACTAGTAAAGCTCTTCCTTAGTAGCCATTTTATTTCTTTTAATTGTAGATGACAGCAAACACATTAAGTAATAAGGATAACTTGCCTTCCTCTGCCTCCCTCTCTTGCCTTTGTAGCATCTGTTGTTCTGGGGGTAGAGCTTGCTGGAGAAGCTGCATGTAGAATTCATTCTCTTTCTGCACTTCTTTTTGTTTTCTTAAACGCATTTTGTAGCTGACGTAACTTTTAAAGCCAAAGCCCAAAGTCACAACAGGGTAGCCAATACTAGGAAAACAAAAACCAAAATGTTATTAACTAGACTGTAACCACGTTAGAAAACTAATAAAAATGTGTAACTGTAAATGCATCTGGCTTACAAGTTTTTACAAAAAAGTGATACATAAAATGCTTTTTGCTGAATTACAATAGTTCTACAGTTTGAAAACGTAGAGATTTCTTTGTCATGATAAAATTACAGCTACAATTCACTACAGAGAGCAATTAACTGTATCATAAGTTAGAGGAATATGACACTGCAATTGCACCATGCATAGCAAAGGCAGCTTTCAGACAAGCACCAGACTAGGAAGTATGCATTTTTTAAAGAGATAACAGCCAACTACAACAGAGGTTTCCAAGCTTTTTCCTAGAGGGCCATTTAAATTCGTGACATTAAGCTGGGAGATGAGTAACAAAATCCATCTGGAACAGTGAAAGGAGAAACAGATCCTTAGTCTCCTCTCTTCACACCCCTCAGAACTGATGAGCACATCTCCTTTCTACCACTCTTTAAAGCACAGAAAAAACAATGGTTCTGCAAAATACTGCCTCTGCAACAGGCCCTGCAACACCTTCTCAGTGCAGCGTAGCCTAAAAAACGAGAGTTGGAGAAACAGCTGAAACACACAGCTGCGGGGCTGCTGCATTTCTGGTGGGGACCAAAGCTGTCAGCCAGAGCGCGCTGCCATCACCCAGACCCAGCAGGGCTGGAAGTGACCCTGGAGTTCCTGCCTCAATAACCAGTTGCCTCTGTTGAAGATGGCTGCAATTAAGCCATCTTTTGTGGGCGACAAATGGCCTTTGTAAACTCCTGCTTTACAGGACTGACCTTGAAGATGTAAGTGAACAACTTCTAATCTCTAAACTTAGTTCTACCACTTATCTTACTGACAGATAGGATATGCAGAATTTTGCTTCCAACCAGACTCAGCTGTTCCATCTGGTGACAGGGATGACAGAAGTATAACAGAACTTTTGAATTAGTTTTCTCATATAGCAGCTTCACTGCACAGAATTTAAGTATTCTTATTAACTTGTGACAACTGCAGCAATACAGGATGCTAGTAAATCATGCTAGTATTTTTATTAACAAGGATACTCAATCAATGGGCAAACGTTCCTGTATAAAAATAAAAGCATCTCTGGCAAATATTTTAACAAAGCACAGTGAACTTACATTTTAAAGACTAAAGGTGCCCTAGATCAGGGAAAAACTCAGATGCAATCTATATTAACCATTAAAGTCTTCTCATTCTTTGCTTAGCAATAGCACTGTGCAAACTGGGGCTCTAAATATGCTACCAGAATGCAAGAATCATTTGCATATGCATCTGACATTATCTCTGCCAGTGCTTCTTTTGTAATACTGCATAAAGCCAGCTGAGGCTACAATTCTAAAACTCTGATGACAAGCTTAAATGTTTGCATCCAATTCAGCAGCAGAAAGACCTTTCTCCAGAGCTCCTAAAGTGCTTTTGTAATCTATTATAGAACTTAATTAGTGTTTAAGGGATTTATTGTACAATGTAGACACTATAAATTAAAGTGACAGATGTCTAATTTATTCAAGGCTGTATCATAGGGAACTGGACCAAATGACTCCATGAAAAGCAGGACCCATTTTAAACCTAGCCTGATCAGTGCATACTACACTAAAAACTTGCTGAGTAGAAGTTTATTTCTTCCAGATACAGACACTTCACAGTTAAGTCTTTTGCCTGAACTCACTGTCATCACCTCGAAAGAAGGAGTGTTATAACATCTTTTATTTTCTATCATGGTTTTCAACCTGAAGCTTTTCACATCCTGTAGTGAATTATGAAATCAGACAGTCAGGAGAACCTCCCTCCCTTCCCCCCCCCCCCTTTTTTTTTTTTTGAGGGGAAGGAGAGGAGTCCTTTGTTACAGGAAAGGAAACCTTTCAAGCAATGATTTTTTTCTCCTCAAAGGAGAAAAGAAATTTCATCCATTTATATCCAGAATTTTCATCCATTTATTTATTAACAGAATACATTAACTATTAGTGAAAATATTTTTATGCTACTTCTTAAGTATTAAGTCATTATGTAAATGTAGAATTTGTAAATTGATGAAAAGAACTTTCCAGAAACGCTATGAATAACCTTGCTACAAACACTTCAACTCCCTACAGCTCACAAGCATTGCATCTCCAGAAAGGTTGCACCTGGTTAATGGTTAGTATACATTTTGGATGGAATATTTAATGTCAAGTAGGGGCAGGCAGGGGGAAAACCAACCATCCAAACCTTCAACCAAAATAAAAAGCCCTAAATATTTATTTATCTGGTAATAAAAAGGTTATTAAGAACGAGGGGAAGTCTACTTACCAGTGTGCTGCAAAAGGACGACAAAGGTCTACGTGGAAGTTTTTTAAATCTTTAAATCTAATTGCTGCTTCAATATAAACAAAAAGTATCCACAGTGATACTGTTGGTAAACATACACCCCTCTCTATTGAAAGAAGAGAAGAAAAAAGAAAAAAAAAAAAAGAGAGAAGCCTGAGTAATATATTACAAGAAGCAGATACTGATACTTTTAAGTTATTTTTAAAAGATTCCAAAAGTCAAAGGACATTTTCAGTCAGACATGTATGGAATTGTAAGAGTTTTTGCAGAATAAAGTATCTAGGGGGTCTTATTTAAAAACAGCTCTAAACTTTTCTCTCATTATCTTGCTTTAGTACTTTTGCAAGGCACCAATGAAAAATAACAGATGCACAACTAACGAAATAACTTGGCACAAAACCCTATATAGAGAAGGAACGCAAATGGAAGAGACTGCAGAAGATGAGGTAATGTTATAGCTTGTGATCTTTGAATCAGAGAAGTGGTAAGCTTAGACTACTTTTTCTCTCCAAGTTAGGTATATCTTAGTGCCAGATGTGAGCAATTCAGCTGAGAAAATATAAGTGAGTAAGCACAAAACTAGTTAGTCCATATACAGTAATGCAGACAACAGTCTGACTCAAACTCTACAATAGGGGAGGGAACCTTTATGACGCTGTGTTGATTTCTCTAACACTACTGATGAGAATGTAAAATAGTAGCCATGCAAAAGAAAGGTGTTAATCCTCTTGGCCAGTGGAAAACTGATGGTACACTGCGGTCTTTTGAACAGTTTCCCTGTGCATAAATGAGAAACCCATATAAGCAACACTCAGCTTACAGGGACTGGGAAGGAAGGGAAGAAAAATCATAAACTGCAAAGTTGTAGCCAGATGTCAGCTAGATAGACACACCACCTAAAAGGGACATAACTTCCTCAAAAAAAAAAAAAAAAAAAAGTCAAGAGCAAGTTCCCATCAACTTAGATGAGCATTTAAAAAGATGAATTCCCAAGGTTGTAGTGAATTAAAATATCAAAAGAGCTCACTAGCTAAAGTTAAAACTGTCCCATCAGGTTTTTGCTTTGGGTTTCTAAACATTAACTCTGAGAAGAACAACTTCAGACAATACCGTAACATCTTAACACAGTCCTAAAAATAGCTCTAGATTTTTTACATATTTTAAATCGGGCAGCAACTGGGTTCACAGTCTCTTCCATTAGCTCCCACATTGCCATTATTATAAATGACTAATTTGTCAGAAAGATGACTGCTTTCACCAGTAAGCTGAGAAACGATCCACGCTATCTTGCAAATTCTTGTGAGCTGATTGCAAGTCTAACGCCAAATATTACAAAAACCCAGGATCCCAAGGGCTTGGGCAGGGAGAAATTAACTTTAAAAAAGTTGAAAGTTTTATTGCTAAAATTTTTGACCGAGGAAAGACAAACGCATAACCCACGCCAAGTCTTAATGCTCATGCAAACTAAAAAAAAACCAAAAAACCCCAATCCCCAGCCAAAAATCTCCAAACCACAGGATTTAAAAAAAAAAAAAAATTCTAAAAAAAGATTTTTCCCCACGTGTCTCAAACCGTTGGGGCAGCCATTACTGCATCTGCAGCAAGTTAGTAACAAAAAATTGATGTCACCAGCCTTTGTGCTCAGAACCTGAATCAAGTGGCACAGAGATTTTACTAATAAACATTTAAACTATAAATATGATAATAATATTTTGCTTTTTCAAAAAAACCCCCAATTTTAACAACAAGTTAGTCAAGTAGAAGGAAAGGTTTAATACTGTTTCACAAAACTTTTTGTATGCGCTCAGTATTTCTTGAAGGGCTGCAGAGTGTTTGGAGGTCATGCAGATATTCTTTAGCGTCCAGGAATTCCTAATTATACACTTTCAGTTCCAATAGCCAACCTTTAATGATTACAGCAAGAGTCACTCAGAGATGTATCAAGTGCAAATCAGCATACTAAGGATAGCATAAGAACACTTTATTTAACCTGTAACAAAGTCCCTTAAAACATATGCAGCAACAAATAGAAGAGGGTTTCTACATACCACTAAAAATTATAAGATATGTATTCAAATCAGTAAGTTGTAATTAAAGAAAAGTGACCTACCTGTGTGCCAGACATACTGTACCCATACATATGTGCTGGCAGCAAAAAACAGCCATTGTATTGGTATGAAGAGCAGACATATTATATTTGACGTGAATGCTACACAAACAAAAAATACTGAAAAGGCCTAAAAGAAAGGAGGGGAGGGAGGGAGAAGGAGAGTGTTTCAGTTATTCCAGCAAATATTACCACTTTATTTATTAATGGTGACACTACAGAGATTGCAACATAGAAAGGCCAGTAGCGTTTATTATCAGGACAAAGAAATGGAGCGGTCTAACCAATGGCAGTACAGACATATCCAATTAAGAGAGAGAGTGCGCAACTCAGGAATAAAAGGTCCTGCCCACTCTTCCAGTGAGTCTCAAAACAGCTATGTTTATCTCTTATTATTTTGTTTGAAGATTTCATTTACCCTGTTGATGTAGTATTATTGAAACTATATTATTCCTTCTGACAAAGGAAATCAGCAGTGTCATTTACTTTCAGAAAAAGTAGTAAATACTTAAATAAGCAAGCACACCCATATTACATTAAAGAAAATAAGCCCTCTTACTCAGGGATCTATACCAATTCACTAGTAACAGAAATTCAAGGTATTTGGCTATAGTGAAAAACGTGATAGCTATATACTTCACTTCCATTTGCCAAAGACTAAATAGGCAGTCTGACTTAAGCCAAGATCCCATATTAGCCATGTAGTCACTTGAAAATTCCTCCTCTTGAGAAAACGCTCAGCGGAACTACTAAGTTAGCTGTATAAGATACTATATGTCCTAAAACATTGCAGGATTTTCCTACAAAGGAACCGTGATTTTAGGTTATACATACCAAACCCTGGTATCTGAAGGAATCGTAAACGCTCCTGATGAAGAGCCAGAACGGCCACAGATACTCAAATCTGAACTCCAGGACAAAGTCTGCCAACAGTACTAGCGCCCACACTACTAGGAACTTCAGATACAGAAACGTACTGCAATTAAAAAAAAAAAGTAGCATTAGGTCTGTATTTCTGATAAAGAGATATAGAAACTATATGACTTTTTTTTTTTCCCCTCAGTGCAGGAATAAAAGTATAGACAACTGTAACGTAGGTAAGAGTCTTTCATGCAAAATGATTTTACAAAATAAGGAGTTTTATTATTACATTAAAATAGGACTGCTCTAATGGAGTTAACTATATTCAATTACCCCCCCTCCCCTTTTTAAGTGGCAAAAAATGGAAGGCTTTCTGCTCTTACAAGATATTCAGTGACAATCTCTCTTTAGCTCTGCACCATATTTTTACAAGTGAAGTTTTGCAAATAGGTATGTTGTCACAGCTGAAATGCTTCTTTTCTGGTTTACATTCTCGTATTTGGAGTTCAGAAACTTCCATATCCCCTTGACAAACAGGCTGCAGATATTCAGTCATTTGCCACATTTATTTAAACACAGACATACTGCAACATCAATAAATCCAGACATATTTTAAGCCTACATCAATAAGGAAGGGTATTTTGATATTGAGATGTGAAGGAGTTGCTTTTGAAGATATCCGTTTTAAAAGAAATACATTCATTTTAAATAATAGAAAAACAGAGGCACATGTGATTTGAGGCCAGACAGTCTAACTTCTTTTTCTGATTATTTCAGAGCCACGATCCCTTATTCCTAGTCCTGCATTTTGAACCACTGGAAAACGTTTATCCACTATGGAGCTCAAAATATTTTGAGATAATCACTGGTTAATACAGTAGCACTTGAGAGAATAGATCAATCTGTTCTGTTGCAGAGAAGGAAGCAAAAAGCCTCTTCCCTCAAAACCCAGCGCCCAGAGATCCAGTATGTTACTCCAATTCCCCAAAGTGCAACTACCTTTTTGCACTGTATTGGCTCATGTAACAAGAGGTTTAATTTTTTTTCCCCTTCCCTAAATCAAGGGCGGTTTTTCCTATTAATAACTTCTTTTTCCTCCTGTATCATACTACCAGCATCATCAGTGGAACTCTGCCCTGGGATGTTTACTGATAAATTGCCAAGGATTAGCATGTACAAGGCTAGGCAGGGCTCACTCAAGTTTCTGCACTGTTCATAGACACGTGGCTTACTGGAAAAGTTGTTTGGAGCTTCTTAAAAGACACCAAATAAAAAACTTGTATGAAGAGTGTTCCAAACAAGCAAACGCTTATAAGCAACTGAACTACTGCTCGTCAAATTTATTAAGAGTCAGTGATAGGCGGTAAGCTTTCTACTTCTCATCAGACAGAACACTCTGCTCCATTTAATTAAGATACCATAAGGTTACTTTATCAAGATGATAAAGTAAATTATCACAGAAAGAGAAGTCATTATTACTCTTTTTTTTTAAGTTTATTTTTATTGGTCTCACTAATACATTCACATGAGTACATGCTATAAATCAGTATGAACTAAAGAAAGACTTTACCTGCAGTCTAAGAAATAAGCAAATATTCCTACACTTAACCCATCTCTGTATGCCCCCACCCACTTTTTGAAAGTGTTTTCCTCATTTAGAGTACAATCTGAAAAACACTATTCTGCACCTGGAGTTTGACATAACAGGACTGGAAAAAAAACTTAAGAACTTCCTGTAGTATTTTCAATGGAAACAAAGTTAATGACACATCCACCTTGAAAAATTAAGGCATTTTTCAATGGTTACAGAACTGTCCCCAGCCACGTAGTCAAAAAGTACTCTTAGGGAACAATGAAACTATAGAATAGGCATTAAAAAAAAAAAATCTAAACGGTAACATTTGTCCTAGTTGGTTATGCTCACGTATGCTGCTGTACTCTTTTTTAAAGTTCTAAATCCTTAACAAATATCTGTAAGAAGCAGCTGCGTTCAGCAGTCCTCAGAGAACACCTAGGTGCAAACGGCACCAGACACCGGGTTCTGCAGTCACAACTACGTTCGCTTTGACCATGCTGGTGCATTGTATGCGTGCAGCTCTAACAGTTGAGAAAAAAAAAACATATGAAGGCATTGCTTAGAAGCAATCATTATTCTGTCTGTTTAGTTGGAAAAGCTGTTACGTTGTGTAGGCATTTTTTCCTGGGTTAAAGTTATGGCTATTGTGTACTTTTCTGCTACTAAAATCCATAAAGAGAATACGTTTTTCCTAACAAATTAAGAGTTGTCAGAACTAATGCCTTTCAATTGTAAAGTGCTACTCTAAATTAAAGCATTTGCTGAAGAAGAGTTTTGTAGTACAGACATTAAAGTAATTCCTAATACTAAACTCATATCAAATCTGAATGCCATGCTGACTTTTCTTACCTTTTAAAGTGGAATTGTAACAATTCAAAATATGTAATAAGGTTTTCACAACAACATTAAAGAGTCTACTTCTCAATCATCTAAACTACTCAAAAGCAATTAAGAGTTTTATGAATACAAGACTAAGACATAAGAAAGTTATTTCCTTTTATAAAGGACCTCATCTACGTACACAGGCCTCAACAGTAGTTTACCGTTGTGTAATATATTCTACATATGCATTCATCTGCACAAGACCACACTTATATCCACATACTTACATGAAATATTTTAGAAGATAATCCCTCAGACTACACTTAATCAGTCGGTTTTGGACACCAACAATCCCCCCTTCAACATTTTCAACATTAAAGTCTGTATACAGAGGACTGCATCAATGTCAGAGACTGCAGTCTAGCATAGCTAAACACTCAACCCTAGCTTAAAAATTGGTATAGGTAGCAACCTACTGACATCAGCTCCCTGCTCACGATAGACAAGTTTTACCCACTGTGCTGAGCTTCCACGCTGCTACAGTTACACAGCTAGTTTAAAACTCGCTCGAGTCTCTTTGCCGTAGACTGCAGTCTGCAGATGGCAATGATTCTTAGTAGGAGGAGGAAAGAAATGCAGATCTTGATTTCCCTTATTCCATACAGGTATGCCGCACACCAAGATTTGCTGTCTGTGACAAGTATTATTGCCTAATGCACAGTTTATAAGTTAATTTACAAATGCTTGGTGAACACACACCTCTTCAATGAACGTTTACATTAGCTGTACCTGCAAGAGGTCCAGTCAGAATGAAACCCAAAAGAAAAACAGGCTAATAGACCTCTTTTTTGACAGGCAAACCCCTATTCTGTTATCTTGCTTCATACGACAGACTGTTCAAATAATATGACATGAATGAAGTTACTAATAAAATTTAGCAACAGCCCTCCTCCCCTTCTCTGTTTTGCACTCGTCACTTTTACTTCATCTTTGCTCTTCAAGCTCGTGATTCCTTCTAGACGCTATTCCTCTGTTCAGTGCTTTCCTACTGTTATCTAGTCAGCATCCCCACTGCGCCTCCCCTCCAGTATGCTCATCCTACGAGCCAGACAGCTGATGATGCTCCTTTGGAATCCAGCGCCAGCCGTTAGTTGTCCGTGAACCTCTGAAATTCATTGATCTTTCTGGGCACATCCACACATTTCTCCAGTCTTGATAGCTGCTGCGTCAGTATCCTCACTTAGAGATAATACTCACTAGACAGAAGTGCTTTCTAACCTGAGTAACCCTTATATTAAAAATGCTCAAATATATTCCATGGTACACCTTTTAATTCTGAGTTTGTTCTCGATACAGGAGGAAAAAGACTGTATGCCTAAACTGGTTGTGGATAGATAACCTAAATTTTAGGCATTTAATTTTCTGGTCTGATACATCAAAAAAAGCTGACTTCAGTGATCTGCCCAAGGTTTAAGAAGGGCAGGGCTTTCCCTATAAAACTGGCATATGGTATCTAATCTTGCAGGGTAATACACGATGGAGGGAGGAAGAAAAAAAAAGACCCACATTAATGAGAGAAATATAGTACTGAACTGGAAGGACTAGTGATTAGATTATAGTACCGCAAGTTCTGTGGAACATCAGTTGATTGCTAATATATACTGAACTTAAAGATTTATTCATAACTGCACAGTGACTATGTTCCTCCTTTGAATTTTCAAACAATTAATTTTCCTCCCCCTGCCCCCTTCCCCAAGTACCAGATGCCATTTCCCTTTTTTTTTTTTTTTTGCTGCTTCTTCTTTGTTCTCTTTTTACTGCCCTGTACAACAGATATTGTTCTTGCTGGAAGGTAAAAGCATTCAAAAATATCACTGGAAAAACAATCAAGTATCCAAAATCCAAACTGGTACCAAACTAAGCCTCTATTCTATCTCTTTATTATCAGCAAGTTCCACAGGGTGCAAAGTGAATCTTCACAGAATTGAGGGTATGTTTCATTTTGCAGCCTGACTCTCACAATATAAAGGAGGGGAAGGCATCTTGAGACTGGCAGGGTGCCAAATGCAGAGGTAGGCTTTAGAAAGGTGAAGTTTAGCATGCATGTGAAATTACTGAAGAGTCAACAAGCAAGATCTCAAGGTTATCCAACCAATGCCAAACAGAATATTTGGATTGCTTAGAGAATATCAGCAGAGATCTTCAAATGAAAAAGCATTATAAATACATAGATGTGTATGAGCTTATTTGTATGCAATTGCATATACGTAAGAGAATTTTTAGTAGATATAAAAGCGGTATAGAAGAGGATAGCAAAAAGTAGTATAGAAGAGGATAGCAAGTGTGCAAAAGGGAAAACATAACTGCTGGGATGTGGTATGCATGCTGGAAACTATTATGTGAAATACTTGCCAAGTGCATTTTCCAAAAGGAAGATACATTTAAAGAACCCCAGGAAACCTCCCTGACTACCTATTTAGAAGGGAAGACAAAATAGAAAAGCTATAGATCTCTTACAGTAATTCTGGAAGCAAGTGTAACAGATTAGCTGAACCAGAGGCAGATAATCAGCAATCAGTATTGTAGTACTGAAACAAGAGAAACTGTTAGACCACTGTGGTAACTCAGCTGAAAATACCAGAGTCCAGAACACAAAATAAAGCAAGGGGAACTGCAGCGTACAGGGGAATGAAAGCCACTGGCAGAGAGAAGCAATATTACGTGTACCATCGGGGCTGACATAGTAGAACACATTTAAAACTTAAGCTAAATTAGATTTGAGACCTGAATTTAACTTAAGGTCATAAAAGGTAGTACTGTTGGTTTGTTACAGACCTCCAGGGCAACACAAGAAAAAGTGTTTTTTCCCAGTATCGGAAGCTATTAAAAAAAAAAAAGTGCCAGAATAAATCAATAGGAAGAATCATTACGGATTTAAGAAAAAGAAAAAAAGAGCCTAAAAAGAGGCCACATTCCTGGAGTTAGCATGGACTGTTTTTTCCTTACAGTTTATTCAGGCATCAGCAGACTGAACATCATAGTCCTTGGAAATAAGCCGCATCAGAAGTTAGGTGGCACACAGAATCAAACGAGCGTCTCAGCGAAGGGATCGTGACACCAAGAAATGCTGCCCAGTATATTAGTTGCCCAGGGGCACAGACCGCCTCTATCCCATGAGGGGGGATCTCAGTAACCACTTGGAGATTACAGACACATACACATCCTCCGAGGTATTTATTTGGCTGCAATTCCAGGTAATGCCTGTGATAAAGGAAAATATAGAGGGCTAAAAAAAAAAAAAATCCTAATACTAAAGGAACAAAAAATGTTGACGTACTACTGTCAGGAAATTGATGATACATCGCAAAAGTCAGCTGACATGGAAATTAAGCCAATTGCAATGATTGCATGGGGAATTCATCTCAGAACTTAATCAGCTGCAAAACTGGTATCAAGTGCCAATGTGACTGAGTAGAGCCAAAACATGCCGTATCAGCAATAAAGCTGAAGGATTTTAAATACATCAAGGATGAAGTCTGTGAAGACTATTATAAAGGAGCAGTTACAAGTCAACTTTAATTGCTTAAGTTTAATGGATGCAATGAATAATGCAATTAACAATTAAGGTTTTAATACATGCACAATGTCAAAGGTATAAGTTATTAATCACTCAAACATTATAAAATTATGGCAACAGGTATCTTAAAAAGTATAAAGGCAAAGTTTTAAACATACACTGTGGAAATAACAACTGATCTTGTAATTCCTTCCATCAGTTCATTGTTTTGGGAGATTTATTGGAAATACAGTTATGCTTTAATTTATAATAATGTTCTTTCCAAAGGTACTGTAAGTACTTCTAAATAGTAAGAGTCTTTATCATGTTTGCACATTATATTAGATTCATCAAGTTTTCACAGCACCTTCATCAAGGTTCATAGTACCTTAACAGGCAGGTAGCAATAATCATTTTAAGCTGTGATACTGCACCACTGGCATCCAAGGCTTCACTTGCAGTACACAAGAGCAAAGCTGCTAACGGCAGTGCTGGCATGCCATATTATGCAGCACTTAAATACAGCCTGAAGTAGCTTAAAACTGTAGATGGGGAGCGAGACTAAATTGAAAGGAGAGGGAAAAAAAGGCAAAAAGCAGGTAGAAGAAAAGACAGCAGGAGGAAAAAAACAGTGCAAATAGGAGCAGGGAGGGCAGCTGTTGAAAATTTCATGGGAAAGGAGAGGAAAAAAAGATTGGTCAGGAATGACTTTGAAATTTTTCTGAAAGGCTAAAGTCAAACAGTCTGTTTAATTTAGGGAATGGATGCTGGAGAAAGTACTGTAAGCAGTATAGCTCCATAATTTCAGATTAGAAAGGCTGTAAACCTTAAGGTGAACTTGTTAAAAAGGACGCTGCAGAAGTTGGTTAAAAAAAAAAAAAAAGTAATACTCAGGGAGACAGCATATTCACATTTTTCAATGCAACCCAAGATTTTATATTTCTAACAATCTGTTCTGCAATTATAAGCTGTTTTTCTATCATTTCTCATAAGCTGTTTCAGATTTACACATGTAGCCAGTCTCCATCCTCAGAGTCTTACTCCGGGACAATTCTTTCATTCCTTCAAGCGTTCCAAAACACTTCAGCTTTGCAAGTCTCAACTACGTTCACATATAGGTATTTCTGACAGCTGTGACTAGCTCTGCATTGAAAGACTGAAGAAGGAATGAGGATAGGAAGATTGGCCCTAGGTTAAAAAGCAAAAAAAAAAATCCTAGAAGAGTTAAGTATATCAATCACGCTATTTGTTTAGCTCAGCTGCTTTGTCTGTATCATTACCATATTACCTACTGATAACTGCATTTACTGGGTTTGCGTATCCTGATAGTCACAATTAAGATAAGTTGAGTAAATAACTACAGTAATTACAAGAATTTAGAAATCTATAGTTATATGAGAAGCTACCTGTGTATAATCATAACCTACCAAATTACGTGGGGGTAGAAAAAGAAGAAGGGCAGCAAAAGATATAAGAGAAGAGACCATAACCCATATAAAAGTTATTCTCTCTCTGGTTAGATTTACAGAGAGGCAAGCCTTCATGCTGGCTTCTCTTTTCTTTCTGTGGGACAGTATTTTAAAATTGCTGACTACTCCTGCTTATCAGAATGCTGTGTGAAATAAAGGCTAAAAACCCTATTTTTGAAATAAATCATTCCATGAGAAATTACTACAAGGAGCCTCGTGTCTCTATTAGTCGTATATGCAGCTACTACAGTTGTACATGCAACTCTGAACACGTTCACCTGATGTTCTTCTCATCCTTTTCTGTTTTCCTTGCCTTCTCTCACCACCTTTCCATGCAGTCAGCTCAAAGGTAATGCTATTTTAAATGTCTTTTGAAAAGCAAGCAATTATGTAAGGAATTGCTTACATTTAAATTATTTTCAGGAAACTAATCATCTTTAATATTAAACTTCTAAGCAACAGAGAGTATTGCTTTAACATTCCAAATACTATTTTCTCAAAAACTGGGACTCTAAAGCAACAAGATACTCTCTATTCTCAAGCAGAGATTCATTATAACTAGGATAAGTTGTGCTTTGTTACAACTTTGTTAGAGTCAAAGCTCACTATTAACTAGTTTCCTTATGTAAAGCTAACTATAACTATATACATTTGCTCAAGTCATTAGTTACTGCATATATAAAACTCAACTGAAACTACAGACAGAAATGGGACGTTAGCCTTACCATAACTTTCAAAACTCAGTTTTATAGCCTCTCCCACAATGAGCTCCTCTTTAATCAAAGATACACAATCATTGTATTTGATATCCAAGTTGGCATACTTACACACTCAAGGAATAGAAAGCTCCAAAATACTCTTTGCAATGTTTGAAATGTGCCCACCTGAAACAAATGGTTAGGCATCTGTGTTTTTTACATGCAGACATGTTTGCATCTGCATGTAAAAAACTGGAAACCACGCATGTAATTTAAGGTCCAGGTACATCCTGTGCCTAAGAACGTGTGCATCGTTTCACTACGATTTTCTTTATGAAGTGGATTGTTTTAAGCCAGCCTCCCCGAACAATCGAGTCATAACTCGGGCAATTACACGGCCCACAGATGGCTCTCAGGAAAAGTTGCCTACTTTCAGGGGTTTCAGAAGCCTGTCTCGTTTCAGGGCTCGGGGGCCGGGCACGGGCGCAAGGCCGCCCCCCTCTCCTCCAGGCGTTACTGGCGCAGGCTCCTCGGCGCGCCCCGCACCGCTCCGCCATCCCTCGCCCGCCCCCGCCGCGGGAGCCACGGCGCGGAGCAGGTGCCACCTCCACCGCCACGTGAAAAAAAGCAACTATCGGAGCAGCAGCGGCCGCACCGCCACGGCGAGGGGCTTCACCACCGCGGCGGCGGAGGAGGAGAGGGGGGGCGGCACACGCACACTCGCTCCGGCCCCTCCCCGCCCCGCAGCCGGCCGCGCGCGGCGGGGAGGCTGCCGGCGGCGGCGCGGCAGCACCTTGGCCAGCAGCTGCCCCCCTCGGCGGCGGCGGCGGCGGCGGGGCCCGGTGCGGCCTAGCGGCGGATGGGAAGGCGCAGGCCGCGGGGCGGCCGCCGCGGGGGGCCGGGGCGCCATGTCGCGCCCGCGCGAGCGACCCGCTGACAGGAGCGGTGGGGGGCGGGGCGCGCTGACAGGGCCGCGCAGGGGCTGCGGCGGGAAGGGATCGGGAGAGGGGGGGAGGGGAGGGCGGCGCGGGTTCCCCCTCCTCCCTCCCTCCCTCCCCCCGCCGCCGCCGCCGCGCCTCGCCCCGCCGCCGCTCGGTACCTGCCGTAGATGCCCTCGGTGATGCGGTTCCGCTTGAGCGGCCGCCGCAGCTTGCTGCAGTCCGCGCTCCGCCGCTTCATCCTCCCGGCCGCCTCCGGCCCGGCCCGGCTCGGCTTGGCCCGGCCCCGCCGCGCTGCCCGGCCCGCCCCGGTCACGGCAGCACCATCCGCCCCCGCGGGTTTTTTTTTTCTTTTTTTCTTTTTTTTTCCTCCTCGCCCCTTCTCTCGCTGTTTTTTTTTTTTCCGGGAAACAAAGAAATAAAAATAATTCCTGGTCCGTCCCTCCCCGCCGCGTCCCCCCGCGCAGCCTCCGCGCAGCGCCCCGCCTCCCTCGGCGCTGCCCAATCGGACGGCTGGCTGCCTGAGAATGACGGCTCGGCCGGCCAATCGGCAGCACGGAAAGGTAGACGGACGGCCGAAGAAGCCCATCGCGACATCAAAAACTTGGTCCCGCCCCACGCTACCGTCTTGCCCACCCGCGCCTTTGATTGACGGCCACGTGAACCCGTCACGGAAGAGTCTTGGTGAATTGACGGCTGGACGGCCAATCACTGAAGAGGTTTTGTTCTCCTCCCGCCCACTGTCGTTCTCTGCAGGCTCCCGCCCCATATGGTGATTGACAGCAAGAGTACCCAATAGAAAAGAAGAATAAAAATAAAAGGACAGCTCAGCTATCCATTCGGAAGCGGAAGAAGGAGGGCTTAATTTCCTCTGTCAGCGTAGCGCTCAAGTACTGCCCTGCACTTGATTGACAGTCCCACTGGCAAATCGGCTGTTAGGGAAGGGAAAAAGGACGTCTCAGGGTGCAAAGGTAAGAGGAGACAGCTGGTCGCACCCTGTCCTTCCCCCCCACGTAACGCAGCTCTGTCCAGACGGCCCATAGGGGAAGAGAAAGAAAAAAAAAAACCAAACCTTCGCGTGACTGAGGGGCGTCTCCCACCAATAAGGGAAGAACACAGGAGAGTGACAGTTAGCCAGCCCAATCCTGGCGCAGAAAACAGAAGGGGCGGGGCGAATGTGCCCCTCTTTCCCCGATCGGCCCAAAGACGGACGGTGGCTGGAGATGGGCCAATCAGAGCCCACGGGAGGGGGGGAGACCGGCCCTCGGCCAATGGGAGGCTAGTCCCTAAGGGAGGCCAGTGAGGAGGGAACGGATGCTCAGCCAATGGGCGGCGGGCGGGGCCGGGCCGGGCCGCCGCCACCGTCACTGCGCGGGGCTGCCTAGTCACGGCCCCCTCCCCCCGCCCCCCCCGCTTCCCGCCTCCGTGAGGAGACCAATGGCGGCCGGCAGGCCCGAGGGGAGCGGCCGTTGGGGCTGGCGGCGGGGCCGTGGAGCCCGGCGCCTAACGGGCCTCGTGAGAGGAGGCTGCGGCGGCGCTGGGGCTGAGCGCGGGGCCCCATAGGGCGGGCAGGCAGGCGGGGAGCGAGGCCGCTTGTCCGCGCAGCTCGGGGCGCGGGCAGAGCCCTGGTTTGCAGGTGACGCCGACGTTTCGCTGTGGCGGAGGCCGCCGAGCCTTCTGCTGGAGGCACGTTACTCTGAGCGGTGCTGTCTGCCTGCAGCGTCCCGAGGGAGAAACCCGGGTGGATTCGTAGCCTCTGGGGCAGCTGCTGCGTTTTCCCTTTGGGTGTTAGGCTGACAAGGGGTTTGGTAACACGTGGCAGAAGGACTAATGGTATGCGTTTCATCGGGGCAAAACGGCGGAAGGTGTCCTGGGTCATCCTGCGCCTGGGCAGGAGTCCTAAGGGTTCGCCTTGCAAGAAACAGATGAGGGCCAATTAGGTATATGGCCCTCTTAAACCACAGAGGCACACTGCATTGGTTAGATAAATCAGTTTCTGAATCGCTGTTTCAGCTGTTGTCTTTTCCTTATGTAGAGAAAGTTCACCTGGTTCATTCTGCTTCTGTCCGAATTACCTGCATGACCACAGAATTCCTGTGAAAAGAAGCTCAATGTAGGTCTTTCTGCACTGGGCTTCTAGAATTAGGGTGGCGCTCTGCATGTTCAGGAAAGTCCCTTAAATGTTTTGCAGTCTCTGAAAGAGAGGTAAGGATTTTCTTCCTTAACATAGGGGTTTTATTAGGCCTAAGTAAAAGCTGGTAAAGTCATTTGATATTGAATGTGAGGGAAGTGCAAAGTATCACCATAAATATAAACTTTTCACAAATCACTTGAAAACTATCACTGTGCCAAGTAGCCTGGGTTTAGAGAAATCAAGTCACTTCTTCCACTTCTGAGCTGGGAGAAGTTACAGGAAACTGTCAGTTTAAATAATACCTTCAGATGGTTATTTAGTGCAAATTTTCAGTACTAGATGACAAACTGTGGTTTTTTTTTCTCCTATGCTTCACTTTGTCTTGTAGACGTTCTTTCTTGAATGCGCCCTTTCTATCTTTTTATACTTGGAGGAGCTTCTTTCCTTTCTCTCTTCTCCGTTTCCAGCTGCAAATTCTTTACTCTTTCTGTCACCCCCTCATGCTTCCACGTTACTTTGATGGGGCTGCAGTATATCTGCGTTTTCCTAATGTGGCTGTCAGGAGTTCTTTGAAGAATGTGTGGGTTTTTCGGGACTCCGTGTGGATGAGTTACCAAATATGAGTGAACTTCTGGAATTTTTATGCATACATTTTTGTCTGATACATATTACTTTCACCAGTAGGTGGCTTTCTGTCCGTTTGTTTGCATTGTTAGTATCTCAAATCCCATCATGGAAAACACTCAAATTGAGGTGGCCTCAAAGTAGAAAGACTGAGGCATGCTTATAGTGTTTTGATCTCAAGCTATCTGAACAGAGAAAGATTCAGTTTGCCAAAAGCACAGTGAATAGTGAGAAGATTGGAACGTTCAAATTATGGACTCATTAATTGTCCGTCCTCAATAGCAAAATAATCTTATCTAACAAATTAAAATGCCTGTGCATAGAGATATACTGCACATAGTTAGCTTCCACCACACTGCCCTCCTCAAAAGACTCCCATTTTTTCTTTTTAAAAAAAAAAAATCCATAGTATGTTAGCTATGTGCCTACCAAAAGGCTCAGAAATCATAAGGCAATAAGTACCTTATAGGCATAACGTGGTAATAGAGGTCGATGAATTTCTGGATGCAGGTGAAGTCTGAATTAAAGAAAGAATCAATAATATGTGGATCTGTGATTTGGTTCTCAGTTCAAAGCCTGCAGCTTGGCTGCACCCAAGCCCTCCAGGCCACAGCTATAAGAGGAGGATGTAAAACAATCCGTTTACCCCTTTGATTTGGGGTTGGCAGCTCACTCAGGCTATTGCAGAGACACATGACTCTGAATGGTGCTGTCTATCTGCTACTGCCGGACCTGGGGATTGCCCAGTGTTCACAGTAGCTGTTTCTGTGGCCATACCATTGAGTGATAGACCTACCTTTCCAGTAGCTTAGGGAGGCTGCTTTATCTCTGTGTGCCCACTACTTCTCTGGTATTGTTTGGATCCATTGTGTATGAGCAGGTTTGTACTGGGAGGCGGGTGAGCAGCTAGCCTAACTAACCCAAGAATTGTGTTAAGAATCTCAACTGGACCTTTCCTGACCTTTGTGGGAAGGGACTCAGATCGAGGATGGATACCAGTAATGTAAATCAGTCCATGATTTTCTGCGGAGTTCATCATCCTACTGTTATGAGTTCATGTTCTTTGTGCAATTGAGCTGCTCTGTAAGGCTTGCCAGCAGTTCATATGCTGTGTGGATAGTGTCCTGGAGCATTAGCATATTGACATTTCGATATGTCTGTGTTCCTGAGAACTTTTGACTTCAGTCCATGTCAGTTGGGGTAAGCCTGAGCTTCTGACCTGCCACAGATAAGGAGCTACTCCTTGCTGACGCCTCTTGGGCTTTTTATCTGAGTTTTTATTCCCCCTCACCCCATTTCTATTGGTTTAAGGTTCCTGGAACGTTCTTATAGAAGAGAAATACTGATGCACTTGTGCTTAATGTACTCTCTAGTGCACAATGCCTTCTAAATACCGCAATTTCCGAAACAGTGTGCCTTGGCTAATCTTTTTTTTGGAAGTTGTTTTTATCATCCTCTTTTACTTTTTGTTCTCAGATGGTGATACATCCGGATCAAAAATCTCCTACCCAGGTAAGATTGCTAGCCTGGCTGTGAAAGGAAGGGCTTAGTGTGTGCTTTTATTTTACAGCGCAATGGAGATGTGACTGGACAGCCTTGTGTATATGTTACTATTCTTTAAGCACCCTACCTTGCCATATATTGTGTGTAGATATTGATATTAAGGCAAACACAGTGAACATGGGTGTGTGTGATGCTAAGTTGCATTGCTGATCTGTTTTCTCTTGCCTGTTTGTTGTATCTTGACTCCTATGAACGTTGTAAACTTTGGAGAGGAGGCACTGTCTCTGTTAAGTGCCTAACCCTGTGAGGTCTTGGCCTGCAAAGGTGCTGTTGTGCTACCAAATAAGAATTCAGGACAGCAGTGTTTTCCATTTGGATCCTTAATGTACATAAGTGAAGTTAATGCATTGGAATTAATGGTTTAAATATAGCCAAGACATGTATTTTATGCACTGATCAAGGAACATATTAGCAGATCTTGCTACAGCCACGGCGTATGACATATTTACAGTGCTGTGAAAATATGAGCTGATTAATCCTCATGACATTCTTGTGTTACCCTTTCCATTTTATAGCTGGGAAAATGAGATCTATTTTAATATTTTGCTGGGTGTAGAGGCTTGCACAACCATAGGAGAATATGACTATTAGCATATCCCAAGGGGCAGTTCCAGGCCTACAGATCCAAGAGCTTATATCTTGGACAACCTCTTCCTTTTATGCAGGGTTGCATAAAGGTTTCCATATTGAACTCCTTTTGCTGCTATCTCTGCCCCTTTTCTCCTACCCAGATGAGTTACAAGAAGGCACTTGTATGATGTCCTCATTTCTTCCCTAACGCCTGCAAGGAATGAATCAGCAGTAGTTCACAATAACCTTTTCCTGAAAAGTCCAGCTTAAGCTCTTTAAATTCATCTCTCAGGAGAAATGTATGTTCTAATTTCATTGCTATAACCTCATCCTTCATTGCTGTCCTTCTGCTGTTTGACTCCTCAACTCCCCCTCTGTCCTCCGCCCCCTCCCTTACTCCCCCACCCCTATGGCATCCCTTCTGAGGTAGGTTTGTAAAATTAAGTTCAGGCTAAGGGTGTTGTCTTTCTGATTACTTATGGATCAGAAAGAAAGCTTTGGGATGCTTTAAACGTACTAAAAGATAATGGCACAAGAGGAGCTGTTTCTAACCCTGATCAGGCGATCATCTACGTGTGCAAATAACTAGATCTGGGAATAATCTTCAAGGGGATGACAGAGAGAGAGAGTTTTTTCAAGAATCTTCAGATGTTTTTGCCAGGATCTTTCCTCGGTATATTACAGACTATAAAACCGAACATGTACTTTGCTTTTAGCAATAACTTTTAATTTGTATATCACATAAACCAGACTGCTTCTGGCTAGACATGCTCTGAGTATGTCTGTGTGTGTGTGTGTGTGAGAGAGAGAGAGAGAGAGAGAGAGAGAGATGGGGTTCGGAATCAAAGCGGAGCATGGGCATTGTCTGTTTTGGTATGGAGACTTGAATGATATCCAGGGAAATGTTTCTTAGCAGAAAGAGCTGCGTTTGGAAGTGGTTCTGCATAACGGAATTTTACCTTGCATACTGCTCGTCCCCTCTTGATGGATTTCACTGAGGAGAAAGGTGCCAGGGCTTTTAAAGAGAGAGGAGAACAAAAAGTGTATATTATTGGCCCTGGACTTTTTTCCAGTTGCTCTAGTTTAAAGCTACGGTCATTGAAATGGATTTGGTTTTGTTACAGCGTTAGATTCTTTGCTTTTTTTTCAAACTGACTGCAGGAGATGAGTTTGAAAGCATTACCAAGCCCCTCACATGGTTGTTATTATCTGTCTCTCGTTGCGCTTTTAACAGCTTCATCTCTTTCTAAAAAATAGCTGTTATCTACTATTTTGCAAGTATTTACTTGTTAGCCCTTCCAGTGCCTTATAGGAATATAAATCTTGTCATTTTTCAATTGTGGACAGGAAAATTTGAGACATGGTAAGGTGAATAGCCCAAGGCTGCGTGGTGAGGCAGAGAAGAGAACAGATTTGGGAATTTTGGGGATTCAAGCTCTGACCTTAAGCCTGCGAGGGCACCCAAATTTTTATCTAAAGGCTTCTTAGTTAATTGTGGTTGTTTTATTTACCAGAAATACAGTCTGCTTTGATAACTTCACTGCTCTCTTGGTCTTCTCTGCCGTTCAGCCTTTCAAGATGTCAACCAAATGATGATTTTTGGACTTGGCTTTTTCCTGGCGTTCCTGAAAAGATATGGATTTAGCAGCGTTGGATTCAATCTCCTGATCATTGTACTTGGTGTCCAGTGGTCTGTGCTGACAGAAGCCGTGTTCCAAAGCACAAAGGAAGATGATCTGACAAGGTAAGCGGTCCATTTTAAAATAGGAATAATCTAGAGCTGCTGACCGACCGCTTTTTGTCAAGGCCTTCTGATACTAATCTATTTGCAAATTAGTACAGTTGTATTGGCAGACTTGTATTGGTGGGCTTTGGAGTTTTAAGTACCTTTTGCTGTCTGTCATTCTCGTGAGGCTAACCTGATCTGGATTTTTTTTTTTCCTCTTTTCTTTTATTACAGCATAACAAAGGCTGCTGTGAGTATGACTGCTGTGGTCATCTCCTCTTCAGCTGTTCTTGGGAAAGCTAATCCTATCCAACTGATTGTGATGACAGTTGTGGAAATAACAGCTTTCCGTTTGAGCAGATGGATCAACACGACGTTCCTGAAGGTACAGTCCTGTCATTTCCAGGCATGTGGGGAAAGGTTTCACTGGGACTTTGGAAATGCTGCCTTTTGATAGCTTGATGTTGATGCTATGCTGACAGGAACCCACCAGTGTATTTTATCTGATTCAAATTAGACTGTGGGGCTATGTTTTCACTAAGAGATGAAGTCTGACTTTGGGAGCACACTTAAGCACTGTAAACTCCAAAACTTGCAAGCTCTACATCTGCATAATTGGCTGTTTCTTGGGCTTAAAGGATGAGCTGATGGATTGGGTTGTAGTGCATATAGCCTTCCCCATGCCTTGACCATCCATTTTTATGAGCTTCATTGAGCCTAGATAAATTAATTAATGAGTCATGCTTAAACTGAGCTATGTCAAGACTTGCAACAAAGAGTTCCTGTGGCGTGAAATTAGTCACACATTTGATTTTCTATTGATACAGGTTGGAGACAGTGCCAGTATGATGCATGTTCACCTGTTCGGAGCCTTCTTTGGTCTGGCAGTCTCCTTGTGCTTCTCGAAGCCTTCACCAAACTCTGAGAAGGAAGCGAGTACCCAGAAGTCGGATTTATTGTCAATATTGGGTAAGGCATTCACTTCAGTGTCTCAGTTGGAAGGAAAGATTGCAGTGAGAGCGTGAGGAAGGCTTTTGAGGGTTGACCACAGTTCACTGAAACTTTTTCCTCTGAAGTGCAGGTCTCAATGCAGCCAAGCATAGAAAAACTGCTGCTGTTGGTGTGGTGGGTGGTTTCTGACAAAGAGTTGGTGAGTCTCAGCATGTTTCCTATCAATCAAGCACATAAGACCCCCCTACAACGGCCATAGCTTGGTTTCCTTTTGTCAGTCTCAGTAGAGAGGCTATGGCAGGTTTATTGTTCCCGCTCCAAAGTAAGTTGCACGCTTTGGGCTTGTATAGGCATATTGGTAGTGGACCTATGTACCGAAGTTGATGTCGTTACTGGCATTTCAGTAGTGTATAGAGTTTCCAACTGGACCCAAGGCTCAGCTTTCCAAGGTGGTGTACAGAGATATAAAAAGATGGTCCCTGCCTAAGTAGTGTAAATAGAAAGATAAAAGCCTACTGAAGGGTGGGGAGTACTATACAGACAAGCACACAGAAAGGAGCCGAGTGATGACAGGCTGAATGCATGAGAGTTCCAAAGCAATTTGGTTTCCTTTTTATTATGACTTCTGTAACAAAACTGCCACCAACTGAACTAAAACTGCCACTAGCTGGACTAAGGATTTTCTGCGAAAGCCCATGTCATGTAATTCCCAGTCAGTCTTCACCCAGTTTAAGAAAAGAGAAATGTAAATGCTGCTCGTTTGAGTTCCCAGAGTTCTCGATCTGCTGGAGAATTCCAGGAGATCACTATTTTAATCTAACTCATCCAGGCACTGTTAAAGCCTTCATTATAATTTTAGCGCAACTTGCTGCACCCAAGTGCTTGCTATCTGAAGTAATTATATCGCTGTGTGAATAATTCCTGAGGTAACACAGGCGGAAAGGAATGACTGAGCAGGCAAATTCCCGATCGTTCCTTTTTTACATCCTGCCTTGGAGGGCTGAGTGAAGAATGCTGAGGTCTTCACCTTGAAAATTTGGACCCATAATGTGAATCTCTTATTTCCATAACTGAGCAGTTATTGGTAAGAATGTTTCAATGAGACTAGTAGACTTTTTTTGTGACTAATTACCTAGTCAATGGGAATAGAAGAGAATGATCTTAGTGTAGATGGTTCTACCAGCCATCACTACTACCATAGGTTTTGAATTGCGAAAATGGCAATTTAGTCCCGTATCTTGGTTGTAACAGACCCACCTCAAGCACGCATAAGACCTTTCATTTGTTGGTATTAGACTGTTACGGCAAGGTTGTTTCTTTTTGAACATCTGGGGGCTGTAGCCTCCAAACCAATAAACCTGACAAGCTTCCTCTGAGACAGATGCAGATGTAGTGCTTATTCACAGACAGATGGAATTCAGCCCCGAACAAACCCACCGTACCAACTGAGTGTTAAGTTTTTTAAATAGGATATAAATATGGCTTAAACTCAGTGGACCATGTGGTACACAGGACGCTTTGTAAAGTTCTACTAATGTTCATTTGCTCTAGGCAGGAAGACAGAAACATGGGTAAGGGGGAGAGTGCAAATGGGAGAAGAGGGGACAGATCAAGAGGTAAAGGATCAGTGATTCAAAGATGGATTTGGAGTCTAGAAAGCCTAAAAGCAACAAGGAGCAAGACGCCTGTGTTTTCCTCTTACTGATGGACGTGAAGACAGGGATGTTAACCTCTCTTTTAATTGTAACCTTTCTACTGTCTATGCACATAAAGCTACAGTACATTCTAAGAACACCTTAGCACCATTGACTCTCTGAGACTATTGCATTTGAACTTGAGATAAAATTACAGATGCTTTTTACGTAGCATGACTTAGCATGTTAGTTGCTCTAGTGAATATGCTGTAGTGAGCCTCCCAAACGTATTTTAAGGATGAATTCAAAACACTGACTGTAAACAGCCTGCATCCACCATCTGTTTTCTTGCTTGCAGTAGGGAAGTTCGTAGGGCCAAGACTGAGGGTATAGAATTACCTACAAATTGAGGGTACTGCTAAAGAAAAGAGAAGAAACATGTTCAGACTGTAGGGATAGACTACAAGCAATGAACTTGTGAAGAAGTCAGGTTCTCAAGTTTCTCCTTCATAGAAATAGCACTACATTTGTAGGAAAACAGCAGCTAGGAACATGATCTGGCTAGATAATATCACTTTGCTGGGAATCCTATCAGTTTTTCAGATCAAATCAAGGTTAATGGCCCAAAAATCTTGTCTGAGGGGCATGCGTGGTTGTCACTCCCTTGGTGCACAGAAGGGATTGAAGAGAGCAACAGAAGCCGAGATAAGCCTGTGCAAATGCAGTGGCTGCCAGGGTTGATAGAAGCTGGATTTAACCATTGTTGCTTTACAGTGACGTTGCCTGTGTCATTTCTTAGTTGACGTGAACAAAAACATTTAAAATTTTACTTGTAAGATGAAATGCGCAAGGGACTGCTTCCTCTGTGGCATGGAAAATAGAACATTAAGTATGAAAGTTGCCTAAAACCCCTTTGCAGTAATGACTGGACAAAGAAAATAAAATGCAGCTTATCTGCGCTGTTATCTGTGCACTTAAAACTACATGGAGCTCAGAAGGTTCATAGCCTTTGGGAGCAGAGGCATAGACCGAAATGTGTTGTCCAACTCTGATGTAGTGGGAGGCCACTTACGTCCCTCTGCTGGTTGGAATTTGATCTGCACACGTATATGCATAGGTACATGCAGGAAGAGTGTACGCTGTCAAGCAGTAAACTTGTCTGTAGAGGAGGGGACTCCTAAATGCTGATAATAAGGGCCTAGCTCCCTGGTTTCAGAAGAACCTGGTTTCATTCCTAACCGACAGTAAAGTCGGTGTGGCTAATGGAAGCGTGACAGTGTCCATCCTTTTTACAGGAGGAAAGTGAATTGCTCTTTTGAACCCTTATACTGGGGAGTAGCTTTTCAGGAGATTATGACTCTTTTACGAATAACAAGACGTATAAGCTGTGTACAGCTGAGCTGATGAAGCACAGTCACCTTAGGTCAAGCTGGTTTCATTCTAGCTGTAGATGTTCAGTGCTATTGAACACCTGTTTCAAAATACCTGTGCAGAGCAGGCCAGATGTTGGTCGTTAGGAAGTGAACAGTGGAATTGTTCCCAGTAATGTTTAAGGGGAAAATAGATATGACAGAGTAGATGTTAAAGACGTTCTTGAAAAGCGTTAAGCACATCCTGCCTTAAAAGCCTTCAGTTCTTGTAGGCTCTCAACTCTGAAGGACCAGCTAGATGCCAATACAGCTGTGTTTTTGCTATGTGTGTGACATTGCACGATACCAAGTGTCTGCGGAGGTTTCAGTATAGCAGTCAGCTATCACGGCTGTCTGCACTGTGAAGTATTATCTGTTGTTCACAGGGTGGGTGTTACAGGGGATGGAGCATGTGAGCTGGAGCCTTTCAGAGACAACCTATGATGGGCTCACTGTGTTTGAGAGTATGTAAATAATGGTTGCTTGTCTTTGTCTCCAAGGCACTCTCTTTCTATGGGTGTTCTGGCCAAGCTTCAATTCTGTACTAGCTGTGGAGAAGAAGAATACTATAATCTACAACACCTACTTTGCACTTGCAGTAAGTGCTGTAACTGCCTTCGCCTTGTCTGTTCTGACCACGAAAGATGGAAAACTCAGAATGGTAAGACGTGAGAGAAAATCATGGGGAAACTATGTTTTTTGATTACTCATGGAATACACTGGAAGTATGATAGCTGTTAAGTAAAAATAAAGCCAAGTCTTTGGCCTGACAGCAATCATAAGTCTCCCAAACAGAACACTGAAATTGTAACTTAGAAATTATGTACTCAAAGATTGTAATTCACAGGATACAGAGGCCCAAATTCACACTAAGAAGATCCTACTTGCATGGGAATAGCACTCTATGATGTTGGGCTGCAATAAGACAAGCAAGGATTGACTTCTCGCTCTGTGTTTTTGTTGTGTTATTTTACAGACCGATATCTGCAATGCAACGCTAGCCGGTGGGGTTGCTGTTGGCTATACAGCACACAGCATTCCGTATCCTTGGATTGCAATGATTTTGGGTCTGCTTGCCAGTGTGATCACCATATTGGGATCTCACCGTTTACAGGTAACGCTCAAAATTTGAAGTTCCTTTTTGTATAAGATAAATAAGTTTCTTTTCCAATGTAAGATGCTTCAAGGGAGATCTTTCTTTTGAAGAGATTAGACCTAGGAAACCTGAAGTCTTTTGACCAGAGTGTGAGATTGCAGGTTGGGAGGCCAGAGTTCTTCTTCTGAGATTGACAATGTGCTATCATCAGTAGACTTGTGTTTCTATGTATTAATTGAACTTTTTCCTCTTCACAGAGATGTTTGAATCCTGTTCCCAAGGTTCACGATGGAGTTTATTACACTTTTGGCTTGCCTGGTGTGCTGGGAGCTCTTGCCCATGTCATTCTCCTTGTAATAAAAAGCTGGACTGATTTACCAAGGTACATCAGTGCTTGCTATTAAGTAATAAACTCATTTAATCATTAATGTAGTGTGCCCTGAGAAGAGTTCTCATATATACAGAAAGTCCTGCCTACATAAAGAGAGCCTGAAAGTCATCAGAGAGCAATCCTTTTATACCAGATAAGTCCAAAAAAGTCAGTAAAAACACTTTTGAGTTGAGCAGACTTTAAATCAAACTTTTACTATTAGCTTTTGGTGCTGTTTTCTCTCTGCCTTTTTGTTTGATATTAAACGCAGCAGACATAGGATGCAAAGTTTGGGGATGTGTGCATTCTTTCAGAGAGTCATTTTGGCTTTTGTGACATGTTTAGGGGGCTTGTATGCAGTGGGGGCGTGGGGAAATATAGAGACAAAATTTTAAATTTCTGAACAGCGTATCTGACAAATGCTTCCTCTTCACTGAAAGCCGAAGCTGAAAAGGGCTGCAGCTCTGATGAATTTCAGGGAGAGTTTTGTGCACTCAGCATCTCCCTCTGGATGAGGCTTTATGAGTCAGGGGCAAGAATGCCAATCTGGGCATTACACCTCAGGTCATATTCTTATGGAAATACACAAACTTAATGAAGTTTTGCTACCACAGTGATGGTTTCTAAGGGAAAAATGTATCCTTTGAAGTCTGTATTAGACTTCCAGTAAGATCCCTTGAAAGTTTTAAATGCAGCTGTATAGAGATTCAAGAATAACAGAATTTTTATATGAGGTTTTGATGTAAAATGCTATATAGATGCGCCACTGGAGGCAGACTCATTCACAATCTTATTGCTAAATTCAGCAACTTTCTCCTTTTCAGCCAGGCATATCTGATCATGATTGACTTTAGCACCTTCTGCCTGACCATCAGTGTGGCCTTGATGTCAGGTTTTATTACAGGTCAGTATGGAAAAACATGTTTCAATAGTATCGTCTTCGTTTTCTCGGGGGCAGGGGATATGTCATCCTATTTATTTCACCTGCTGCCATGCACCCTTCGCAAAAGAAACCAGTGTAATTAGGGCACTAAAGTAAATGGCTTGTTTATGTAGAGAAACTGGGAAACAGGAATGCCAAGAACTCTTCCGTGCCAGGCTTTGAAGAAGAGATGTATTCAACATAAGCAAACTAGTAGCACCGTTCTTTCATTTGTGAAGATTATTTTTAACAGTTGCTTAACAGCAGCCTTCAGATTTCAGACAGGAGATGTGGGAGGATGAAAATATTTTTATATTTGGGTATTGTCTTAATGACAGAAAATGCTATCTAGAGTATTTTCCACTTTTGAGGCCAGTTGGTATGAATCTGAAAAGTTCAACTAACGTCAGTAGCTCGCTCACGTCAGTCAGGCACTAGGCCTTTTATTGCTAGTTGTTGGGGATCATCAGGGCTCATGTGTCCCTCATGTGATGTTTGGTCTGTTTTAAGGCAGCTACAGTTTTTCTGTAGCTATTAATTCTAGCTTGATTAAAGGAGAAATGGCAGGTGAAAATTGCTGTGAAATGCACTCTAAAATGAATTGTCGTGTTTCAATTGATCTGCGACCTTTGCACTAGCTCAAGTATAATTAAGAGGGTGAGCTAACCAAGCAAGCTTTTAAGGTATTTACCTCAGTGGCCTGAAAGGGAAAAAAAAAAAAAAAACTCAGCTAAAAATAACCAAATATTCAAGGTTGAACCAGTTGTTTGATAAGCTAGATATTTCCATCTGAAATCACAAGTTAACAATACTTATAAGCCTGTTTTCTTGCATGAAAAATACCTGTGTATTCAAAGAAGTTAATGATTTTGGGGATACATTTAGAATGTGGCGGGCTGTTTAATGAACTTTTACCTAGAGTTAATTTTTAGTAATCCAGGCCTTGATCCTGGCAAGTTTCTCTGTACTTGAGGTCAGCTTGAGTCAAGGGGCTATGCTGAAGCATTTAGCGGTGAGTTTGTATTTTGATCTCTGTTATATTTCAATGTGTGATGCTAAGAAAACTCCAGTTACACAGTCTTCTCCTTCCCCTGATCCGTATGGGTATGTGTGTTAGTTATATGTATTTTTACAAATAGGTCCCATTTTAAATCTCAACTTGTTGAAGACCGTCCCTGTATCGAAGTACTATGAAGACCAGTTTTACTGGGAGGTAAGTTTCAACGTAAAATTAACTATGTAGGAGTCTAAATAACACCAAGCAAGAAGTGCTGACTGACTGTGATAAAGAACTCTAGGTATTTGAATTCAAAAAAAAAAAAAAAAAAAAAAGAATAATTTCATTTCACAGTCAGTTTTGAATGTCTTGGTTGAAATGGATCAGCTGCTCAGAACTTGTCTATTTTGAGTGTACGTAGACTTCAGCTAGAATTGTCAGAGCCGTTCTTGGGCACGGGGCTAAATCTGAAATCATCTTGTTTGTTGTAGCATTGAATCATATGGACTCTCACGTCCTCAGGGATTGACAGCTTTGGTCTCCATGCTCCATATGCAATCCCTGAGGAGACTTGGGTATCTAAAACAGGGATTTTTAGAAGCTAGCAAATGGTATAGTAGAAGGTGCTAAAGTTCTCCTTTGCCTCTCTTTCATAAGACGGATTTGATGCATAAAATATTCTGATAAAAAACTATTTTTTGTCTTCACAGTTTCCTCATTTGGCTGTTGGATTTTGAATGAAGGAACCCAAATTACAGATTTGCCTAAGAGTTTCCTGTTTGTCACTATAGAAAATGAGTAACTATGATGGGGTGAAAAAGCACTTCTGTATCAGTTCTCAGGTTCAAAAAAGACATCCCAATGGATGCGCAAAAATAGTAATCAGCTGTCTTAGTTACTATTAAAAGACACTGAGTGTAAATTTACAGATGCAAACTTATAATGCATTCCACTTTTCTGCTTCGATGGTCTAGCCCTGAATATTTTCTTTTGTAGGATGCGTACAAGCAAGTTGGCTGCATTCACTTCCATAATGGCTTGACAATCAAAATGCTTTTGAACTGTAAAGAAGAAAACTGTATTTAGCTTCCAAGTTTAACAGCCAAAATATGTATTTTAAAGTACAGTTCTCCAGGGTGTATGTACTGGTTCTGATCTAGTTAAGCATTAAACCACTTGGTTTTAAGCTAAATTAATTCCACTGAAGGCCACGTTAAGCATGGACTTGACAAGTGAGCTGGATCAGGGCCGGAACTCTGCATCTCACCTGACTGAACTCCTGAGTTTTCTAAGTGGTTAGGGAAAATCTATAAGTAGTTGGCTAAGGCTACCTGTTTGAAAATTCAAATGGCAAGAAGTTAGTGTTCTGCTTGTAGGTGGTGCCCCTGAAATCAGCGGCAGCACTGGTATGTGAGATTCAGTAGCAAAGGTAAGAACAGTCTCTTTAATTAAAGAGTGGTGGCAGGCTGCACTGCCCCATGATCAGCTTTCCGAAAGGCTCTGGCCTGCTGTAGGTGTATGGATAGGGACAACAGTCATCTCTCCAGACTGGAGAGACTGAGGGAGCGGTCCTTACTCAAGTAATCCTATTGACTTAAATGGAGCTAGTCACGTGATGACAGATTTCAGTGGATTGTGCCCAATTTTGTGTAATAGGAACCAGTGTTAAGACCCAATTTCGGAAGTATGTTATGCTGCGTTATTTTGAAATTTCTTTTAGTATTTTAATGAAGTGCTTTGTTTTTTAAACATTTTAAGGACCAACGTATAACATTTCTATACCGTAGATTTTCATTTAAAAATTTGGTAATAGAGCATAGGCTTCTATTCTGATAGTGGGAGAATGGTCAACTTGGGAAAAAGTTATCTCAAAAAGCATCTATTTAACGCTGCCAGTGAGATGATATTAAAGGTCTTGGCTTTGATTTAAATGAAACACAGCAGATATCTGCTTGTAGAGAACTCAGACTGGGACAAGCATGGGTCTTTGGTGCATTAGTTAAGGCCTGTTCTTGCAGAGGATTCTGTGCAACTGAACCCTTGTTTTTAAGTGGAACTCCCTGTAGGACTGTGGTTCTCGGTGCTTCTTTTCAAAACAGCTGACACAAAAATGTTGTCAAAATGCTTACGTAATAAAAAAGTCAAGATTCGATTGTTTTTATTTATTGAGCACACTTGCTTAAAAATGAAGTTATGAGAAACATGTAATACTGACGATAAAGGATAAATACTTTGATGCTCGCTACAGTAATGCATGCTGACCTCAGTTCATTGGGGATTAAGAAAAGGAGATGGTTGCTTGCAACCCTTCTCACACTTCCATTAACTGTAATGAAGAGTTTCTTGCCAAGGAGATGCCATAGTTCCATTATGTCAACAGCTGATACCGTGACATTGAGCCTGTATACACATTTGTATGTTTGCATTATCTCACACCTAACATGCTACTAACGTTGTAATGTTCAAATCCAGGTTCAAATGGTGTACTTCAGTTTCTTGCTTTCTAGTAACCAAATGAACACAACTTCTGTAACACAAATTGCTTCTGATGACTTCTAGCAGTGGTGCTGCTTTTAAGGAATAGTATTTTATTCCTTCTCTTTCCCCCACTCTGTCGCATCTCTTTTGTCAGCACTTTCTTAAGCAACTAGCCCCCCCAATACACATATAGGAAGAGGTAGATAACATATGCACTTGAACTGTGAGATAGAGGAAGAGCTGCAGGATCAAAATTCTCCCTGATCATGACTGTCCCTGCTCTAGCTATCATCTGAAGGAGCATCAGTCCCTTGTTTTGCAGGGGTTAAAACAGAGTTGAGAACAAATTTTGTGAAGGGGCTACTTCCATCTAGCGCAGGTACGTAATTCGTATTTGTGCCTCTACAACATCATCCACAGCAACAGAAAGTTGAACTGTCCAGAGACTTCCGCAATATCACCACAGGCCAAAGAAAATATTCAAGGGGAAAAAGCAGCATAATTCCATGTTATGCAAGAAAAGCCACACACAGGTAAATTTTGAAATTGAAGTGTTTAGTGTCCAGATATAGGAAATATTTAATAAATAAATGTTAAAAAGTTGTTTTAAAGTATTTTTAGTAACAGTTTGGGATTGCAAATAACATCATAGAAATAGCTGGTTAAATACAACCTTTCTCTACTGTACTACTTGTAGCAAACTTCATAATCATAAAAGTGACTTCCATTGTTACTTGTATCAATTTTACATTTGTCAAAAACATTACAACATTTAAATCAACATACAAGAGTAAAAAAAAAAGTATTTTAAACAGAATAGAAGCAGAATTGTTAGCACTGTGATTTAAATTTTCCTGTTTTTATCTTTAGACACAATTGAAGGTTACTGTTTACAAAACAAGTTTTACAAAATTTTGGGCGTGTGCAGTTAAAAAAATGACAGGGCCAATGCGCTTCCATAGCTGTGTTCATTGCCACAAATCTTCCGTGCGACCAAATTTGAAGACCAGTCCTCTGTTTAAAACAGAACAAAGAGACATATGTACATAAGGGAGCAGACTAAACACCTAATGTTTTAGATATACGATCTCAGGGAGCAAGTTGCAGTACTTGTAAATCTGCGTCCTGATTCTGCAACCTATGTAGACTGAACCCAGGGCATTACTGACTCTACCCGCAGTCTGTCCACACATATCTAGTTACAAAATAGGGCTTAAGGAAAATCAATTATAGTAAGTTTCAGTTTTAATTGTTAAAAATAAATTTACATGAGAAATGAACAAGGGAAAACAGGCTTACCCAAAAAAGATGAATGCATTCTGGAAAAACACAGCTATTCCTGGGTATACTACTGCTTTTTCTTAAAAAAAAAAAAAAAAAAAAAAAAAAAATCCCATCAGTTTTTCAGAATTCCTTTTTCTCTTCAAGACTAGCCTGTCTCTGACATTCAGAAACACTAAATTGTATTATATTAGCAAAGATACAAGTTTCACTTAAAAAGAATACTTGGAAAGGACTTGCGTGTTGTTAAGCAGTTGCGCAGAAATGAATTTGATAGGAAATCATATTGTAATTGACCCCTCTAATAGATACAGAGATGAAGTGACAATTGCAAATTGTTGCAAACTAAAAATAATTGAAAGCTATAATGAGGGAAAATAAAAACTATAAAACTGTAATGTTTCAGGTACTTGTGTAGATGCTAGGAAAATACATTTGCAAAAATGGTAAAAAATATTCTAAAATTCAGTATTTGTTAAATGAGCAAGGTTCCGCACCTAATCCAACAATTTTTTAGTACTGGCGCTGCTACATAACAAATCTGCCTAACCTGGATTGTTCTTTCTTGGAACTGGATAACATTATGTGTCTGGTATATGTCTTTCATTCTCTAACAAGATGACCCCCCCCCCCCCCCCCCAAATCTCTATTGGTCCATGGTCCCAACTGGTGTGAAACAGAAGACTAAGCATAAGGCTAACCCACACTGGAAAGTTAATTCAATACCTTTTGCACACACACCCCTATGCAGTTAGCTTTCCAACTCTAAAACGGATGTAGGGGCTATTTCACAAGAGGAAGCTTCTCCTGCACTCTAACCTAAAACGTACATTTCAAATGCAGTGATCTCAGAGAGTGTAATTATCCTGAGGGATTGCACATCCTGTACAGGGCACATGGGTGCATGTATAAATATATGCATATATATTTATATATAATGACAACATACAAAATGTGAGTGCGCTTTAGTAGCACAACTATGCAAGTAACACACCTAGATTTCCTTGAAAATTCCCCGTGAACTGAGTAATGCAGAAGCTGAAAAGAATGAATGTACATTAACTCAGATCATTTTTATTCTAGGATTAAGTGTTTACACAGGGAATTATTCCCATAAACTTCAGCAGTTTAAGAACACAACTCTGGGCCACATGGGAAACGGCAGTGATATGATTAATGAGGCTGATTAACAGCCTTTTTCTATAGAAAGCAGACTAACAATAACCTTCTTAAGGAATAGAAATTTCGCTAATAGTACATAGTATGGAATAGGGGCGCTCAGGGAACCAAAATATTAAAAATGGGCCTTCCCAGAAACAATCTGAAACCAAGTTCTAAAGTTCAACAGACATTTAAAATACTTTGAAGTAAATTATCAAAAATGCGTCAGGTCACGTTCCGTATCGCGTCTTACCTTTGACAACATAGCCTCCAAAAAGGATCCACATGGAAGCGATCAGAGATCCAAAAGCCATCATAAAACCGATGAATAGCCAAATCCGTGCACCTTAAAAAAAGACATTTTGTGTATGGATGTTTTGTGCCCGTGTCCGAGTACAGATACTTGTAACTTTCAACATGCTTTTGTTTCAGAGGCTTTATAATTTGCAATTTTTTAAAAATCACCTTACCTGTTTGTCCTAGACAGCCTTCACTGTAACTGTCACCCCGAACTTGTCCGTTAGACACTGCATTGATCCTGTTTAAGCAAAACAAGATCAAACTAGGTAGCACTGGTGAAACAAGATGTAAACATTTATAAGCAACAGGAGAAACTTCTCAGAAACCCATATAAAACGGGTGGTGCTTTCTTTCTTACAAATGTTTTGTAGTTTTTTTTTTTAAAGGGGGACACGGGTAAAACTTGAAAAAGTCATTTCTCCCGATACAAACTAATAAAACTTGGATCTGTACAACACACCCTTAACTTTTTTAAATGGTTCCTTCCTATAAATATAAAAAATAGGATAGATATTAGAGATGCTTTAGATACTAACTTGATTTTTTATTCTTTGTTACCTCTCACTTTAAAGTCTATGTGTTCTTTTATTAATTGCACAGATTAAGTTCTAGGAGTGCGTAGCTCTGATCAAGAAATTACACTTACATTAGGAATGCAATAGTGGCTATAACCCCACAAGCATGGTACGAATGGTTGAATTCTTCCGCTTCAGGGTATTTTACAGCCGCATCTATGATTATCCACCAACCTGTAAAAAACTATTTAAAAAACCACAGGAGCTTAAAATACAGACATAACCCTTTTTATCAGTATACGAGTACCCTACCAAAAATAACATTAATATATAAAACCATTGTTATAGTCCAGTCTAGATTCAACTAAGGCACAACCAGGTTTGCTATCAACTTCATTAGGAACAATAGTAAACGCAAAGCCAGCGAGATACCTCCTGAGAGTTAGTGCACGTTATACAGGTAAAAGCTGAGAAAGTTCCTAGTGCGTCTTTAAAACGTCTCTACAGAAAACATTATAGAACAGCTAAGATTGTTCTTTTGAAGAGCTAACCTCGTTTGGGAAAGCATTCTTTGGATGCAAAGGCCTAGCTAGGCGTAGGCTCTAACTCTGCTGCTACGTACACTGCCAATATACCCCCCCCCCCTTCTTCCTTTTGCTTCCAAACGCCTAATTTTCAGCTCACTGGCAGTTAACTCCATGCAAAAAAGCCCCAGTAGGCTACGAAAGCGGCTGTACGCACTAGCACTCCTGCAGCAACAGAAGCGATCGTGTTCCGTTTTTCTCCCCAGTCCACGCACTCCGAGCACCTCAAGCTCTCAAGAAAGCCAGACATTTTTCAGCTCTCCGAAGAACTGGAAAAGAAAAATAGGAGCCTTTATTTCAAAGAGGAAATTTATCACGCATCAACTGGAGGCGGTGAGCCTCCACTGCAACGATACCGCACAGCGCCTGGCCGCCAACACCCCCCGGAAGGCCCCGGCGAGGCGGCGGCCGCAGAGCTGAGGCGCAGACGGGAGGCGCCGCGGCGGGACGCCCGCGCCGGAGGTGGGCGACACGCGGCGATGCCGCGGGCACCGCGGGAGGGGGAGAAGGCACGGGACGAGCGGCCTGTGCCGCCCGGGGAGCGCGCACGCCCCGCAGGGGCTGCCCGCCGCCGCCGCTTACCTCAGCGCGGGGGAAGGGCCGTCGCCGGCGCCCCGCCGGCGCGCGCGGCAGCCCCAACCGCCGCCAGGGAACGGGCCCCGCCGCGCAGCACCAACCGTCGCCAGCGCGCGCACTGCGCAGGCGCGGCCCTCAGCTGATGCGCACCGGGAGAGTCATGAGACCAAGCGGCTGCGCGCATGCCCAGTAGGGCCAGGCAGGCAGCCGGCACATCCTTCTGCGCATGCGCCAGAAGAAAAAAGGCGACGGGGGCGACCGCGGCCAATACGCACGCGCACCAGTCTCGCTGTGGGCGGGTGTTGGCCTTCGGCGCATGCGCCTTGGCTTCCCCGTTACGCAAGCGGGGAGCGGGCCGGGGGGGGGGGTTCTGGAAATTTCTCGGCCGTTCTCAGTCGCTCTCAGTCGCTGCTGGGAGGCGGGAGCGGTTGGGGACGGTGCTGCGCTGCGCTGCGTGGGCTGCGCTGTCGGAGGGCTCCGTGGGGCTGCGTCGCCGCTCGTTTCCTGAGGGGAAGGGTCCGTCCGGTCGCTATGGGGGTGACTCACGAAGCGGGGCTGTCGCCTCAGGCGTCGCCACAGGAGCAGGATCCGTGGGGAGGTGGCCCAGCTGCCTGGAGCCGGTGAGTCAGCGGGGCCCGGGCTCGGAGCGGGGGCGCTGGGCACCCTCCCGGAGCCGGTGCCGGCGGGAGGAGTTGGCGGGGATGCTAGGGGCGGCGGGACGGCGGCGGCCGTTACTCGCCTGTTCCTTGCCGGGGGGAGGGAGGGGGAATGCGGGCCGGCTTCAGGAGGGGACGGGGGACAGTGGGTGTAGGGTAGCCCTGGGGCTGGCAAACAGACTCCACATATCTCTCTTTGTAACAGGAACGCCCAGGTTCCCCCAGGGAACCGGCACCTGGGATGTCCGGCAGCCCCCAGCGGTAAGTGCCAGAGCGAAATCGAGTCCCCTTGAATTCCCCCAGCAGCGTTCATGCAGAGAGGTGCGCGGAGGGCAGCGCTTACACCTTGTCGGTGCCCGTTCACAATTTGGCAGGTGCAGAACGGTTGTATGAGGATATCTGTGATACGCTCCAATACTCTACAGTGTTGAAAATATTACTGTTTAGGTAGCTTAGTATGTTATGGGGAGTTAGCTCAGAATTAATAACTGTTTTGTGTGGAATGCGTTCTGTGCAATGGTTGTGAGCTTTGCACTTGTTTAGAGGTGAGGTAGTGAAACTTGCTTCTAGTAGTAGTGAGGGGAATACTTCTTGTGGAAGGTTATAGAGCTGTTTGGTGCTCTTGATAAGAAGGCTGTAAGACTGGTTGGGTAACTCTTGTTTACAGTGAGCACCAAATACGACTTTTATCGTGAAGTGGGCTTTCTTGAACTGTAAAGCGGTGGCATAACTAAGAACTTGAGATAGGATAGTTACACAACTAGGATGCAGTAACCTTTGTATATGTAAAATGGCTGCCAGTAAAGGAGGGCAGCCATTTCATTTATTAATATATCACCTCAGGTAGTGTTTCATTCTTAATAAATCATCTCCAATAAGGCATTAGCTGTATCTCTCACAAATTGTGTAGAGTAGCTTTTGTAACAGTGGCTTGCTATGCATACTGTATAAAGTGTGCGTGGAGTACTGTTCAGAGATAACTTAGTAACGTAATAGTCAAGATCTTGAAGTGGTACTTTTCTAACTTGGAGATATATAGATACGTATGTATATTTTTGTGTTTGAAGTAGCTACTTCATCTCTACAGAATTGCAGGAATAAACTTGATTTTATGCTAACCTTGAAGACATATGACTTCTGCAGCTGAGATACCTTGGTAGTAAACTATATTTAGAATAGTCTGGCCCAGCCTTGAAAGTTCTGTTAAGAAAATCTGAATTCATACCCTTTTCATAAAAGTATGCTTACACTGAATGAAGGGTATTAAACTAAAAACCCACACAAACTTCTCAGAGTACCCCAGAGAATTACTCATGGTTTAAACTGAAGTTGTTTTTTCTTTCATATAGAAGACTCTTGGCCGTAGGAGAGGAAATGATGAAACCTAAAATTGTCATAGGTAAAACATGCTGATAAACTGGGTGAGAATTGTCATTGTGTTTGATTACTCTTAAACTGTTTGCCAGTGGTTGTCATAACGTTTGTCTGTGGCTGCTGTATAAATGACCTGGCTGCCTCATTTCTGTTCCCGGCCCCCCTTTCTGAACAGGAACAGAAACTGGCTTTTGTAGAATACCAATAAAAACAGAGCCAACTTCCAGTACCTGCATGGAGAAAATGAAGGTTAGAAAGACCGATGACATGACAAACTTCATGGATGACTTAACCCTCAGCTCTCCTAAGAAAAGAGAATCTTGTCTGAGATCCAGAAGAAGTTGTGATAGGTCATCAACAAGGTCATCTAGCAGATCGTCTTACAGTTCACAGTCCAGTTCAAGCAGTTCCTCTTCAGCTTCCTCAAGGAGCTGGAGCCGGTCTAGATCCAGATCACGATCGTGGGGTAGAAGAAATGGTTGCCGAAGGTACGGAAGATATTCTCGATCATATTCCAGAAGCCGGTCGAGATCACGTGGTGGCTACATGAGGTACCGAGGAAGGTACCGTACCAGACACTACAGGCGGTACTACCGTTCTCCTCCAAGATACAGATCACGCAGCAGGTCGTGGTCACGTGGAAGATCATGTTACAGAAGGTCCTATTCAAGAAGCAGATCACGTTCAAGAGGCCGAAGATATTATGGATTTGGGCGAACGGTATATCCTGAGGCTTACAGGAGCTGGAGAAGCAGGTCACGAACGAGATCTCGTAGTAGATCACCTCTGCACTTGAGTGAAAAAGGTACTTTTTTAGTGAGAGTTTCATTGTATGTGAGAAAACTCAACAATATACTATTTATGCTAACTGGTCAAGTTCTAATCTCTAGATTTGCTTTATAGAACAAAACTGATAACGGCAACGTGGAAGAAATCTCCACATAGTTATATATAGTTTTTTATATATTTTTATAACTAGGTAGCTTGGAATATGTTCTTAGCCCTTAAACTGAAGCGAAACTTTACAAGTTCTGATCACAATCGTTCAGAGTTGATACTTAGAAAAGTGCAGTGTTAGTATACCTGCAGTTCCTAGGCTAGTAAGAGTAGCTACATACTGATCTAAATGCAAGAAAATGACGCTCTCTCCCTCTTGTAGAGAAGAGGGAGCTTCTGGAAATTGCAAAAGCTAATGCTGCAAAAGCCCTGGGGACAGATAAGATAGTCTTGCCAGCGAGCTTGAAGGTCATTACTCCTTCCAAAGAGACAAATAACAAAGAGCTAGAGCATGAAGATCTTGGCGAGTCAGTTGAGGTAAGTATGAACTGGAGTATTCCCAATGAAAAGGTAAAGACTTACAAATAATTTGTGCTCTGCGTGAAGAAGCTGTAGTTCTAGCGTTGGAGTTTATGATGGAGGATTCAAACTCTTGAAAGAAAACTTCAGATTTACCAGAATGTCAGAAACCGTTGTAGACTTGCTTAGGCTGGAAGAGTACCTTGGAAGCTTAGAAGTGGTTGACCTCTTGAGTACATGCAGCCTTTAGTAACGATAAGTTAGGAAAGAGAGTTGAAAGTAGTTTATTCCTTGCAGTTATTCTTCTAAGAGGATATTAAAAATTGCTTTCTTAGACTAGTCTATATGTTTCTGACCTAAAACAAGGGATCTGCTTTCCAAACCCACTGAGTAGGTTTTTGTAAAAGTTAATCTTTTTTAACTGTTCAGAGCTTTTCATATGCAACAAACTGTTCCCGGAAGTTACATACCCAAGCACACAATACATTTTACATACTTTATTTCTGTCTTATAGAAATCATGAATATGGTTCCAGACATTGATGAAGAAAATCTGTTGGTAATTAAGGGACTTGTGGGCTATAGCTGCTGTGAACTTAAGGGAGGGGAAAAAGTCGAGTAGTTAAAACTGAACTGTAGTTTCACTCTGTTATAATGATGTGTTAATTTGATTCATGCCGAATACAGAATCGCAATAACTGTTAAACCTGTCAGATGCTGCTATGTCAAATTGAAGTAAATTGTCTAAGGGTTTCTTAGACAAAGAAATGGTACAGGCATCCCTTTCATAATATATGCAATATATTCCAGATGTTGAGAGAGTACAGAAGAAGAGGCCTGCATCACTTGCAGATAAGTTTGTTGTCGTTATCCAAAGCTCTGCAGGATTGATGTGCAGAACTTAATGCAGCTTGCTTTAACACTACATTTCATGATACTGCAGTCCATGCTTAAGTAATTTGAATCCTCTTTAAAACTGTCACTGGGGCATGGATGCCAGGTTACGATGTGAATTGACACGATGACGTTAATAAAACACTTAAGTGTTTCAAGTTGAGCTCAGTGCTGATCTGTTTACATGTTCGGTAGCTCGCAGCTAGTTTTGATGTAAATACCTGAAACAACCTTACTGGAAAGTTAGTGTTCTCTGACTGCCTTAACTTGCATAGAGTAATGTGTCCTTCCACTTAAGCTGTGTGTGCTCTTCTCTAGCAAGTGGGAAGACTGACAGAAGATGTACCCAAAAGTGGAATGGAGAGAGCTACCACACAGAGAAGCATTTCTTTCAGCCCTAATGTAAGTGTGCTCTCCTAAGATGAGTCTAGTGTTCCATCCCTCCTGTATTAGGCTTTCTCCAGCATTGGATGTCAAGTTAAGGATCTTAATCGTGGTAACATATTGGATTTAATGGCTTGATAATTATTTTCCTGGAAGAGCTAGAACAGTACTTTAAGCAGAAGCATACTGTACCACGGCAATGTGTTAAAATGGTTGTGACTGTGAGTAAGCGTTGAGGTGTAAACAATAAAGTTGGGAGTCTGTACTGTAGACTCGAGAGGGTTTGCCAAAACCTGTCTGTCCCAGAATTTACTTGAAGTTGTGTGTCTGGATGCATAATTCAATAATATAGAATGGGCGTGGAGGGGCAACTTTCCTGAATCCTATGTCAATTAAGGGTAAACAGTTGATACTTAGTAGTTGTAAGGTCTCCTGTAAGCTGGAAAGAAAGTATTTGTCTTGTTGAAACAAAAGAGTTGACAGGTCTTAGTACGCTCATTCTCTTTCTAGCATTTTTAAAGGTAATTTATTTTCCAGAATACAATGGCAAAACCAGTACTACAGAAGCCAGCAAGTCCTGCTGTTAAAGAGATGGCAATCTCTCCCGGAAGAGAAGTTGACAAAAAGGGAAGTCCCTATGGGCAATGGGTTCCTATCAAGAAGGAGGAGAACAAGTTTTTAAACTTCTCACCTAAGAGTGCACCGTTCCGGGCACGCTAGCATATTTTACTTGCTGTCTCTCAGAAACTGCAGATTATATGCACTTCAGTACCGAGGTCTGAAGTTTTCTGATCAGGTTGAAGACTTGTTAATACTGAGTATTTATTTAGAGAGATTTAATTTTGTAATCTTAGGTTTCTCTTTCAGATGTAGAGCACAGTGACCCAGAAGCCACAGGTGGGAATCTTGTGTAAATTTGTAAATATTTTTGTATTGATTAAATGGACTAGAACTTTCAGGTGGGTAATTTTCCTAAACAGTAGTTCAGTAACTGTTACTTTGAACACTTGAATTCTATTGTTTAACTGTTCACTTCAAGTAAATAAACTTTAGTTTTGCACTGGCTTCTCAATGTGTCAAGTATCAGACCTGTTTGCGGTAGTAAGTTCACATATCCTGTTCATACAGTTTAAGACAAAGTCCAACAGAACTTAATTTTTGCACCGTCTTGGAAGTGGAGCTTTACAGAAAATAGAAAGTAGCTGTCTAGGCTGTGGCTACTTCAGGGGCTCTAGAGTAACTGCCCTAAATAAACTTCCCGCTTGCAGAAGGCTTTGTCATATATGTGACTGCTCTATGTGAAGTCTCGATCATTCATTCCATCTGTTGAAAAGTGCTGCACC